>NW_023425404.1:153579350-154179350 GCF_014108245.1 Pipistrellus kuhlii
ATTTTTAAAAATAAAATACAGTAAAAATTTCATTCTTTTGGATACCTTCAGATGAAAATTTAATGTTTTAAATTATAATCATAGTTAAATTTCTAATCTTATTTCCAATCTTCTATTTAATTCAAAAATAAAAATTTAAGTGGAAATATTAATTTCTTTTTTTAAGTACTGACACTCAATCCACCGTTTGTGGCTAATTGTATAACTATGTTCTTTAAGTTCTCAAAACACTAAAAACATATTATTTTTTTCATTATTACATAAAAAATATAAACCAAAAGAACGAAATGCTCTCAAAGGCCAGAATAGAATACAAACACAATAGGTTCTGCAAAATGGACCTAAAATCTTCCTGTAATTATGGTTTGATTATTCTTAGAACTCTATAGGTTAAGGGATATGATATACAGAACTTCCTTTAATTACTCCAGCAGGACTGAGGACAAGCTAGGGGTGGTGGGTAGATGAAATGGATAAATGTAACCAGAACAACATAATATTGATATTTGTGAAAGCTTGGTAGTGACTAAATAGGTGTTAATTTATTTTTTAAATTTTCTAAATATTTGATTCTACATTAAAAGTTAAACAAAAACAGATAAAACCCTTAATATGCAGTTACAGAAACAACTTAAAGCAACCACTGTAGTGCCCAAAATAGAAAATAAACAACAACAACAAAAAATCATTCCAAAACAAAACGCCAAGAGGTCTATAAGTATTCTTGCTATTTAATTTGTATAGTAAAATGAAAAAATCTTTTACCATTAAATCCACTATTTTCAAGTTGCATGAAAGGTTATTATCGCCACCTATTGGACATTGTGATTAACTACTTATATTTTAAAAATCACTATTGAATAGATTCTCCTATCCCAGTGGTCAGCAAACTCATTAGACAACAGAGCCAAATATCTACAGTACGACGATTGAAATTTCTTTTGAGAACCAAATTTTTTAAACTCCTTCTAACACCACTTCTTCAAAACAGACTCGCCCAGGCCGTGGTGTTTTGTGGAAGAGCCACACTCAAGGGGCCAAAGAGCCGCCTGTGGCTCACGAGCCTGTGTGCCAACCACAGTCCTATCCTATCCCAAGCCTTTGGTCTCTAAGATAATGCCAGTACTATTAAATTTATGTTTCTGTGTGTGTGTTTACACTCCTAATATTAATTAAAAATGTTATATGATTCAATTTCTAACAGCATGAAATGCCACCTGCAAAAGGTATATCAAAATTTTTGTTTGAAAGTACATTGGTGATCACTGAATGATGTCCTTCTTTAATAGAAAATCCCTATTTTAAATAGTTTTCCAGAGGGGTTGGAACACAGAATTAAGTTATTTACACATAAGGATAAACTAGAAAGCTAGAAACTAGTCCTGGCTCTTAAATATGTTGCTATTTTATTTTTATCTCAGTCTTTTAAAATCTTGATTTTTATCACAACTTTACATCCTAGTCAGACATCCCTCTCACAATCCAGGCTACTGACTCCCAACTGCTTGCCTGCCTGCCTGCCTTCCTGATTGCCCCTAACCCCTTCTGCCTGCCAGCCCGATCACCTCCTAACCACTCCCCTGCCAGCCTGATTGATGCCTAACTGCCCTCCCCTGCAGGCCTGTCCCCCCCAAACTGCCCTCCCCTGAAGGCTTGATCGCCCCAAACTGCCCTCCCTTGCAGGCCTGGTCCCCCCCCCCCCCAACTGCTCTAACCCTGAAGGCCTGGGTTCCCCCCTCCCCCAAATTTCCTCCCCTGCAGGCCTTGGTAGCCCCCAACTTTCCTTTCCTGCAAGCCTGGTCCCCCAACTGCTCTCCCCTACAGGCCTGGGTCTCCCCACAACTGCTCTCCCCTGCTGGCCATCTTGTGGCAACCATCTTGTGTCCACATGGGGGCAGCACTTGTGTGTTGGAGTGATGACAATTTGCATATTACTCTTTTATTAGATAGGATAGGCCAGTTAGTAAGACCCTGGAATGTTCTTGCCCAGAGAAAGTTTTCCCACCATATTCTCTTGTTCTGATCAAAAGGCATCTTTTTAAAACATAAGACCTTAAGCCATGTCATACCTTCTAACCCAGGAATGTCACTTCCAGAAATAGAGAAAATAAATTTTGCCCAAAGAGTTTCTGTAAAGCATTAAAAATAAGAGGGGAAGGAAGACCCAAGCTACTACAATACATGCTCCCAAGCTGGGAAATGACTCCATAAATTAAAGCATCAACAGGATGGAATCTTTTTTAACCATTCAAAGGGTGTTTTTCATATACAATTTATATAATAAGGAGAATTGTTTGATAACAATACATGTGTTAATGTTCTGTCAGTTGAAAAAGACAATGGAAAGCATCAAAATTTCAATACTCCTGGCTGACGTAGCTCAGTGGCTGAGCATGAACCTATGAACCCAAAGGTCATGGTTGGATTCCCTCCACATCAGGGCACCTGCCTTGTTTACTGGCTCTGTCCCCAACAGAGGGCATGCAGGAGGCAGCCTATCAATGATTCTCTCTCATCATTGATGTTTCCCTTCCTCTCTCCCTCTCCCTCTCTCTCTGAAATCAATAAAAATATATTAGAAATATATTAATGCTGGTTACCTATGAGTGGTAGGATTATGTGATTTTGAAAATTAGTGTTACTATCCATCCTGCATTATTCGTATCTTATTCATCCCACCCCTTTTATTTCTACTTTCTTCCCATCAGCCATCATTACCCCATAATCTAAGATACTAAGAAACTGAGGTGTAATTATTCAATATTTTTAAATTTTAAGTGCTGTTAAATTTACCTAAAATGTACAAGCAGAAAGTAAAATAGCCTAATGGTTAAAAGAACATGCTGCAAAATCAGACAGACCTAGTTTAGAATCTTAGCTTGCCATGTATGGGACCACCTACAAGTTTAAACTTCCTTATCTATAAAATGGGAGCAATATTCTCCTCTTCCCTGGATTGCTGTAAGGATGAAATGAGACACGCAGATAAAGCATAAGATGGAAGGCGACTGCCATGATTGTTTTATAGTTAATGTGGTTAGCTGCTTTTTGTGAACAGCCTTTACATTTTAATTTCTCTGTAGGAAAAAAAGCCTACCGAGGTTCAGTGCTTGCAGTTGTTTGGACTTCTCAAAATACTAAAATTTCAAAACCAACTTGGGAGACTTACATGGAGCTGTCAAAATATTCTTCACCAACTGGCTGTTACTAAAACCCACCATCAAATTTATCAGTACTGTTATTTCACGAAGAGCATTTGAACATCCTAAAAATGGTGAAAGACAGCCTCAGAATGAGAAATCATTACCAAGAAAGGACAGTTGGCAACTGTTTGACAAACTTATCTACCTTTCCCCCCACCCCTTGGGTTGTCCTCTATCAGTAAACACTTGAGGACCAATACCAGTTTGCAAACTGGCACTTGATGAAAGACACATAACTTCTTAACCTGATTCTTCATCCATACAGGAGGTTGCTCTAGCTACCTCCTGGGATGTTCATTCAACAAACACTAAGCAAAGTGATCACTTCCTATTAAGCAGAGGAATTCAGAATCAAACGAGGTTAAGTGTATGAAAACACTATACACAGTGCTTGTATATCGCAAAGCACCATAAAAACAAAAAGTATTGTTATTATAAAAATAAAAATATTATATATTGATTCCTAAGAGGAAATAAAAAGATTTTATACCGACATTTAAATGGTTTAGTCATTTTCTATATTCATGTTACATCAAATAACATTCAGAATTTTTTTAGTATGAACATTTTCCATATTTTTTCTTTAGAAAATAGTCATATTTGTGATGTACTTCACTACTCTGCCATTCTCTCTTATGGGAATTGAGGATGTTTCTTTTCCCTCAGATGTTATAGTTCTCAAGGCAAAGTTATTAAGCTAAAAATTGCTGCTATAATAACATAATAATTCAGCATGTAAAAGCTGAATTCTAAGGAAGATTTAAAAAGATCTAAAGGCAGGCTCAGACACAGAGAAAATTTAATTTTCTTATTTTTGAAAGTGTTGTAAGATTTTCCAGTGTTAAAATCCACTTCTAAGTAAGATGTTCAAAAAATAACAAGACAGCCTAGTCCAGCCAGTGTCGCTCAGTGGTTGAGCATCCACCTACGAAGTACAAAGCAGAAAGTCATGATTCCCAGTCAGGGCACATGTCCAGGTTTCCTGTTCTACCCCAGTAGGGGGTGTGCAGGAGGTGGCATATCAGATTCTCTCTCATCATTGATGTTTCTATCTATCCCTCTCCCTTCCTCTCTGAAATTAATACTAGTAAATAAAAATTTTTAAAAAAGTGCTAGTCTCGCTCAGTGGATAGAGCATTAGCCCACAGACTAAAGGGTCATGGGTTCAATTCCGGTCAAGGGCTTGTACCTGGGTTGCAGGGTTGATCCCCAGCCCTGGTCAGGGTCTGTGCTGAAGGCAACCAACTGATGGTTCTCTCTCACATCTATGTTTCTCTCTCTGTCTCTCCCCCTCCTTTCCACTCTCTAAAAATCAATGGGTGAGGATTAACAAAATAAATAAATACATACATCCTATATCATAAAAGGATCGAACAGTGGAACAACCAGACAACTGGTCACTATGACTTGTGTTGACCACCAGGGGCATGTGCATAATAACATGGCGGGGGTTGACTGCAGCGGGATGGTGAAGCAGGTGAGCAGGGGCGCCAGACCAAGTCGGGGCGCCGGTTGCTGTTAGCGGAGTGAGCCTCTGATGTTTACTGAAAATTCTTTGCTCCCGTGCACCACAGTCCCATGCAGCTCTCACACCTTCTGCTGGCACTGGTCACACTTGCACCTGTTACCGGCGCCAGAGCCACCACTCGCATCCACTGCCAGTGCCCAGCGACAGTCCCAATCACTCAGTAATATCAGCGGGTGCGAGCTGCAGCTGCCAGTCCTGATCACCCAAGGGCTTCTCCACCTTCCTCTGCTGATGAGGGGCGATCGGGGCAGCAGCCGTCACTCGCACCTACTACTGGCGCCGGCTCCCATCACTCCACACTGTCAGTGAGTGCAAGCAGGGCTGCTGCTGTCAGCATGAGGGAGAGGAGGAGAAGCAGGGCTGCTGGCAAACAAGGGACTGGGAGCCACAGCAGAAGGAGCCAGGCGGGAGCATGGAGGATGGGCTGAGACCCACCCCTGTGCCTACCACAGCCTTGCAGCCCACAGTTCCTTCCAATGTGCACAAATTCATGCAATGGGCCCCTAGTACATAAATAAATAACAAGACACCAAACATAAAAATTATACAGTTTTATGATTTTTCTGTTGCTTTTTCATCCACTATGAATAATTTCACAATATAACACTTATAATCAGGCAGCTACTGTGCTACTTTCTTTGGTTTCCACTTCTTTAGGCAAAAATGGCTCCATCTTTAGTAGCAAACCTTCGCTTGTCGAACTACGAAGGAAAGCTCGTACCACAAAGGGTCCTGGAAACAAAGAGAATAATCAACTTTCATTTTATTCGAGATACCTAATAAGCAAATATAAACATAAAACAATATACCTTATAGAACTCATGAGATAGCTTGTAAGTACTGACATTACTGAATTAATATTTTTAAGTATAAGAAAGGAAAAATCATTTTACTTCTAGAAGACAAACTAGCTACACTATAGAATATCAGATTTATCCTTTAAACTACACATAATCACGAATAATTCATTTCTCTCTTCCAGAAATGATCACTTAACAATTTATTTTATAGCAAAGTCAACAATGAAAGAGCAGGTGGGTAATATTTACATTTGATGAAAATAGTCTAAATATTTATTTAAAGTAGTCAACACAGATTTAATAAAATTCCTAAAAATTAAAAGAATTAGGTTTTTCCCTATGACTAATGTTAAGGGACTTTGTTCAAAGTGGCAAAAACCAGACAACTACATTGTTTTTAGAGATTTACTATCATTCTACTCCGCCAGAGTCTCAGAGGAGCCCATACTCAAACCAAAGTAATCCATGGAATACAAGAATCCATACATATACCATTACTAGGCACTATGGTCAAATCTAGGACAACAGACTTAGCAAATAAAGTAGTTATCATCAGTATGTTTTAACTCTCAAAGAAAGTGAAAAATTGTGAAATACTGTGATGTAGTTAGTCACTTGGTTATGAAACTCAAAGTGGCAGATTCCTCTAAGGAAAGAGTTATAAGTGGATAGTCCACTGAAGATAAAGACACTTGCTTGGCTTCACACAGCTGCGGGTGAAACTTGCCTCGGGACGGAATGCGTAGCAAGTACGCAATGACAGGGGCACTGGACGTGCGCCTAGTCTACTACACAGCCCCGATCACGTCTCACCGTTCTCATGACATGATTAAAACCTCGTCTCTTTTCTGAAATGAATAAGATTTAGAAAGCTAGTGCCAGTGGCAACGTGAGTGGTGAGGCTTCATACCATTTCTATGTTTTATTTATTTTCTATTCAATGCCATTGTAAGTTTAAGGCCATCAGTTACCGTTTTCCTTCAAATTTTATTTATTACATGTAATGGAAGAAATCAGGTGGGAATTTACAAGGGTTTCAGGGATATAGAGTACTCCCACTAATGTTAAAGAGGTCTTCTCAACTACAGTTGTTAATAAGGCAACTAAGAATCCCTTGAAGAGCCGAAACCGGTTTGGCTCAGTGGTAGAGCGTCGGTCTGCAGACTGAAAGGTCCCCAGTTCGATTCCGGTCAAGGGCATGTACCTGGCTTGCGGGCACATCCCCAGTAGGGGGTGTGCAAGAGGCAGCTGATTGATGATTCTCTCTCATTGATGTTTCTAACTCTCTATTCCTCTCTCTTCCTCTCTGTAAAAAAATCAATATATTAAAAAAAAAAAAAAAAGAAAGAAAGAAAGAAAAGAATTCCTTGAAGAATTAAATGCTATTTATTTAATCCCTGGAAATACTGTTGCTATTGTAGTTGCATATGACTTAATTGTCTTAATATTTTACATTTTTAAAGTATCACAGGGCTACAGGGAAGTCTAACCCTGCTACCCACTCACCCAAGTCCAGTGGTCTGTGCCTACAAACGTCATTGATAACAGCTTGCAGATTGGCAGTTATCTGGTCACCTGACATATCCAGCTTTAAAAAAAAATACAGCATTAATGACGTGAAGGTGAAAAAAAAATACAATTTTGGTAACTGTACCAGTGTTTATTCTAGACAGTATTTTTCAAATATTCAACCAATGTAAATTACCTATTAAGAGTCCCTACTGTAAAAGAAAAGCCTCTAACTCTTCTTTTAGAATGCTACATTTATATGTCTTTATATGCCAATACTTAATTACCTTACAGAACATATTACAGCTAAATGTTTTGAAGTTATTACACTTGCGATTCCTTGATTTCCAAGTAATTTCCCCAAAACTTATCCTCAGGCACACCTCTCACCCCTAACTCTCAAGAAATAAGTAATATTTTCTTTTGAGGTTACTAACTTACTTTTGAATAAAACAAAAAGAGAACGTTTAGAAATTAATGCTTTCATAAGATCAAAATAAAAAGACTTGACTACATACATTCAGACAAGCACAAATCTCACACAGAGACATTTTCAGGATGCTATGCTAACACTCTATGCCATAATAATTATCCTGCTATTTACCAAAAATAAATACAGCAAGCAAATAAATACAGGAAACAAGATCTATTCATAAACTCCTAAACCTTGGGAAAAATCACATCTTCAGAAAGTCCTTATGTTTATTATTCATATTCAATGCATGGTATTCTTAAATATCCCACTTAAAACCAGTTATATTACATTTCAATATTTAGAGGATTTTGTACTTTATAAAGTAAGTCCATTTTTTAAAATTTCATTTAAAACTTATAATAGTGTAACCAGAAAAAGCCACATAGTAAGAGTTCAAGTTCAAACAAGATTTCTATTTTCCAATGACCCTGAGAAATGGGTCCCATAACCATAAAGATAATACCTCAAGGGAAAAAATATATCCTCATCCTCTCAGACAACATTTACCTGACACTCTCTTGGGCAAGATGCAGTACCAAACCCTATATAAGAGGATATGGTCATTACTTGAGGAATTTTCACTTTCTTTTTTTTTTTTTTTTAATATATTTTATTGATTTTCTTACAGAGAGGAAGGGAGAGAGATAGAGAGCTAGAAACATCGATGAGAGAAAAACATCGACCGGCTGCCTCTTGCACACCCCCTACTGGGGATGTGCCCGCAACCAATGTACATGCCCTTTACCGGAATCGAACCTGGGACCTTTCAGTCCGCAGACCGACGCTCTACCGCTGAGCCAAACCGGTTTCGGCTAGGAATTTTCACTTTTATGCCAATCTGGGAAGAAAAGTATCAAGCAGCCGAAACCGATTTGGCTCAATGGATAGAAGCGTCGGCTTGGGGACTGAAAGGTCCCGGGTTTGATTCCGGTCAAGGGCATATACCTTGGATGCGGGCACATCCCCAGTAAGGGGGTGTGCAAGAGGCAGCTGATCGATGACTCTCTCTCATCGATGTTTCTAACTCTCTATCTCTTTCCCTTCCTCTCTGTACAAAATCAATAAAATATATATTTAAAAAAAAGAAAAAAGAAAAAGAAAAGTATCAAGCAATGCTTAGTTCACCTTACCAAGCCCACAGACCTGATAGTCTTTAAATTTGCATTGTAGCAAGTACTACACTGAAGGCAAGGCACCTGATATTTGTTATGTTAGAAAACAAAACAAAACGCCAAAGGTATCAATATGTGTCCCTAACTCCTTTCATTTCCCCCTTAATTCTCCACCTTACCTCAAATCGGCTTTCCTTCTATATCAACTGAAGCAATCACCACAGATCTAATAAGTTCTTTTACCCTTTGCTAAAGATCTACCCTAAATTTAGGATAGCAATTGACACAAGGAAAAGCAAGATGTGCATCACAATTTTTTAAATAGTTTGTTATGCTATATAGACTAAATTTATCAGATCTTTATAACTACTTTATAATTTCTGCTGACCTATCTTGCCAATCCTATAGTCAACTAATAATGACATGGCTTTAGAAATGAAAAACAAATATTTCCCTTAGAATTTTCATCAGTAGGATGATTTCAATAAATTTTAAAATAGTTAATACTTTTATGCAAATTATATTACCTCTATCTTTACTGCATACTATGTCTCTAGTGAACTAAAACTATATTTGTAGCCATAATACTTCATTATATGTTTTTTTTTAGGTACTTTGCAATCTTATTAAAAAGTTATATGTTTTATGGGCATAACTGTGGTTATTTAATTGGCTATTGATGACATAACTCTGTACAGTTATAAAATGTATGCATGCATGAAAAATTTATTTGGGCTGATAACAATCTAGAGATAACTCATGAAAGCAACATCAGTTACTATGCACTTCCAATGGTGCTCTCCCATGCAATTACATTTTGTGGTCTTACGAAGGAAGTCAAGGATGACCATTATGAGGAAACAATACCTGTTCTATTCTCAACAGCAGAGCATGAGACTTAGTTCAGCAGCTTAAAACAACAACAAAACAGGACTGGGTTGACCTTGAAGGGTAAATGAACTATGTTAAGCACCATATCTGGCAATATGCATAATGTGTGTACTTGAATATATAATAGTTACAATACTAACTATCTTTAGCTAAAATAATTATCCACTGCAGGACAAAAGTCATTCCTCATCTGCAGCATAGATGTTTTCAAGAAAAGACTGCTTCACTGAATCCTACTTTCTGCTTAACATTTCTTATTATGTCAGAAATAATTCCCTAAGCAGACTAGATGGAAGACTGACCACAGAAACCAGAAGGTTCGTGCAGTGAATATACATGAACTCTACCTCTTTGCTTTAACTCTCAGATTTTCCTCTTTCTGTGAAACTCCTAAACTCTGTCTTCAATCACTTTCTACCACTATGAGAAAATTATACAACATTTTCTGTCCCTTTGAGACACAAATGTATGCAGGACAAATTGAGTCGTGAGCATGTCTAAAGCAGTGATTCTTAAATGTTCTTCAGGTTATCAAACCTCATTCCAGAAAAATGCACACAGGCACACACAAAAAAATCAGGGTATATCTTCATGATTAAAAGAAGGGGGAAGAGAAAAGTAGGCGTCTTGAGAAAAGTCTGTCAGTGAAGCAAGATCTTGGGGCCACACTTTGAGAATCATGAAAACAGAATGAAGTCTGTTCAAATATTCTGAATGATTAAGGACTACAGTGTGAAAAAATGATTCAATTTAATTTTTATTTTATTTTACAGAGGCTAGAAAAAAAGGGCACATATGAATACACGATTGTTAGACAATCACATGAGCCTCCCGAAGTGGCTAACTCTGTCACTGTATGTGGCTGATCATCTCTAAATGGAACTGCAGAGAGGGCTGCTCCTTTACGTTTTAGAACATCTGACCTCCAAAATCGCTTCCAAGTGCAATGTTCTAAGATGAAATGAATGTGGCCTGGCATATGGTTGCTGCAGATGGGCCAACACTCTTAATCCCCATGGCTCCTAACAATCTAAACCAAGAAAAGGAAGATAATCTGTGTTTCCTATATAACACTAAGGAAAATAATAACTGATTTATTAACTAGCTGTTTATTGGGTCTTACTCTTATTCAAGCTCCATTCTAAGCATTACAACGATATTATCATTCATGTCTCCTAAGACATAAATAACTTCATGAGGTCCCTTTCCCAAGTTCCTATCTCTCCCTGATCTCCCTAGGACTGTCTGGTTCCCTGGGGCTCTCCCTTTTGGCAGTCTGCCCAGAAAGCTGGAGCTTTATTTTAACCTCCCCCTCCCCCATTTTGCCACTATCTGCAACTGTTCCTGCAGTGGGGCCAACTGGTAGGCAGACAGAGAAAAGAAAAGAAAAAAAGCAAAGGCAGTGCGCCCCACCCTCTTGTGACCACAGATCCTCTAGTCACAAAGGAAGGCTCCCTACCTCAGCATACCTGGTCCCCCTCTGCACCCACTGCTACTACTAGGACCCATACCTCTCCTCAAGCCTGCCGCGCTCTGCCTGCACTGCTGTCTGCTGCCTTGTTTCAGTCTAAGTTGAGACCAGGCCATGTGACAACACAAGGGAAAAATGGCAAACTCACAGCCAGTTTGGTGGTACTTCAAATTCTGGTCTTCCCTAATTTCCCTGCCACTATTTACTTTTCAGCATTTTTGAACAGCTGCTCCATGCATTCTGTGCAGGTTTATAATAGTGGCATCCTGAGAGAGATGGGTTCATGTCATTATACCTCCTCATCTGGAACTGGAACTTCCCAAGCTTATGAGTTATGTATTTATATTTTAGGGTTGGCAAACATTTTCTGTAAAGGATCAGATATTTATATTTGATATAAATATTTTAGGCTCTGAGGGCCACATATAATTTCTGCTACATATTCTTTTTTTTTTCTACAACCCTTTAAAAGGCCATTGTAAGTTCAAATATGACTTTAAAAATGACAATTAAGCCATGATTTGCCAACTATTGTATTAGTATACACTATTTGTCTACAAATGTATAAAAATGCATGCAAAGACAAGTTGTGGTATGAGTTATGTTTTATGTCACTTTAACAAATAATTGACCAAAATCTAAAGGAATAAATAGCTTTCACCATTGCTTATGATAAAGCTGTTTAAAAACAAAATTCTGTAAAAGCTACCATAGTTATCACTGTTTTTGGTTTTTTTTTTAAATAAAGTTTACAAAAGAAAGCTGTGTGGGCAGGATACTGACAACAACTTATTAACAAACTAGAGGCCCGGTTGGGGGAGCCAGAAATGTCCCTCAACCTAACCTGCACCCTCTCCAATCTGGGACCCCTCAGGGGATGTCTGACTGGCAGTTTAGGCATGATCCCCCATAAGAACATCCCTTTCACAATCTGGGACTGCTGACTCTCAACCACTCACCTGCCTGACTGCCTGGTTGCCCCTAATCACTCTGCCTGCAAGTCTGATCATCCCTAACCACTTCCCTGCCAGCCTGATCAATGCCTAACTGCTCCCCTGCCAGCCCGATTGCCCCTAACTGCCCTCCCCTGCCGGCCCGATCGCCCCACTGCCCTCCCCTGCAGGTCTGGTCATCCCCAACTGCCCTCCCCTGCTGGCCTGGTCACCCCCAACTGCCCTCCCCTGCTGGCCTGGTTGCCCCTAACTGCCCTCCCTTACTGGCCTGATTACTCACAACTGCCCTCCTCTGCCAGCCATCTTGTGATGGTCATCTTGTTACCATATGGGAGCGGCTATTTGTGTGAGGGTGTGACAGTCAATTTGCATATTACATCTTTATTATATAGGATTATATAGGATGGACGAGCAAAGAAAGGAAAGCATGCCAATTCACTTTCCTTTTACACATTATGCCATTTTATATTTGTCATCTGTGCTATTCTATTGATTGGTGGTCACTACAATGTTGAGTGAATGCAATGAATTAAAGAAGCAAGTTAGCTGTTTTCCCAAATACTATGGTTTTTCTTATGCTATTATTTATCTAAAGAAGGGGAGATACACACTTTCAATTCCCCCAAATCTTGGAAATTATCATCTGATTTCACAAAGTATAGGTAAGAAAACTGGAAATAATAAACTATTTTTTATTCTAATATTCCTAATGGTAAGAATACTAATAAAAATCATCCAACGAATGCAACCTAAAATACTACAAGGATTACCAGTTAAATATATATCTTTCACAACAAAGCAGCAAGCAAAATGCTGGCATATATTGAGTTTTAAATAAATCTTAGTTTCCCCTTATTCTTAGTCCCATATTATTGGAGGTCTAAGATCTATTGCCAATTTACTTCCTTTGATTTTAATGAGAACTAACAAGTACAGAATTTGATTTTTACATTCTATAATTTACCTTCTTTTTATAAGCCTCTGAGCCATGGCACTGCACACTATCATACACCAAAAATAATGCAACCAAAAAAAAGTTAATCATCAATTAGAAGGAATGGTGGAAAAGGAAGGGAAATAACAGTGATCCTTGATTGCTTCTAATTGATTTAAGCAATATTCCTTGCTTGACAGTTTTCCAACTTATGGACCTAGATGCTTTAAAATAAGTCTTCAATTTCCATGCACTATATGCAATCCACATTTTAACGGAACTCCAACACATTCACTTTTCCTGTTCTAACATGTTCGCTGAAACTAAAGACTCTGATTTCAACACAAGATTTATGATGCTTATCCCCTTTCCCTGAACTTGTTTATTTTTGTTAGAATATACTTCATCTTTTATCAGCTTCCAGGTTGATAATATTCTTGCCACAAAATAATTCACTATTACTCAAGTGAAGTATAGTGATACATGCCTATGAATGGACCATGTCTACATTAAAATCAAGTGAGAGAAAAGTACATCAAAGACACTGCCTCTATATTAAGTATGTAAAAGATCCAAGTATATTTGAAACCCAGACAAGAAACATTAGTTTAATTCAGGTCTTGACATAATCTGGTATAAACACTTGAGTTGTCCTACCCTGTTTTTTCTTTTTAGAAAATGAGCTTAAAAATATTATTTTTAATATGTTTACCAAGTTGGGCAACCATCACCAGCAAGCAGTTTTAAAACATCTTCATCAACCCAACATGACTTATGCACATTTAATGTTATGCCTGTTTCTTCCTGCTGCCACCCCCGGTAAACACTAATCTACTTTTTGTCTCAAAAAAAACCCAAACATCTTTTTGGGATATTTCATATAAGTAGTAGCACACAGTAAGTGATTTCCATGTCTGATGTCTTTCGCTAAGCATAATGTTTTTGAGGTTCATCCACAACATAGTATGTATCCATAGTTTGTTCCTATTTATTGCTAAATGGTATTCCATGGATCTGCTGCACATCTTTGAAGTGTTAATATATTGCCATAGCCAGTTTGGCTCAGTGGATATAGTCAGCCTGTGAACTGAAGTGTCCCGGGTTTGATTCTGGTCAAGGGCACATGCCTGGGTTGTGGGATCGATACCCAGTAGGGTGCATGCAAGAGGCTGATCAATGATTCTCATCATTGATGTTTCTGTTCCTATTAACTCCAATTCAACCTAGAAAGTCTTTGATAGTTACCATGTCATT
This sequence comes from Pipistrellus kuhlii, assembly GCF_014108245.1. Classification (NCBI taxonomy): domain Eukaryota; kingdom Metazoa; phylum Chordata; class Mammalia; order Chiroptera; family Vespertilionidae; genus Pipistrellus; species Pipistrellus kuhlii. The sequence continues at coordinate 153,593,481 of NW_023425404.1, forward strand.
TTATCTATCCCTTCCTAGCCTAGAAAGTCTGTATCACTATTAACTTCATTTTATTGTACATATACAGGGCATGGGAAGAAACTGCAACTCAGAGAGCAAGGTGGCAGAGTTCTAATCTGGAACTAGGATTTGAAGCAGACAGTATGAATCTAAAACCCATTATTATACTACAATATTTAAGTAGTATTCAAAAAGATTCAGTTTAAACACACAGAATAAGTTGTTTTTTATTATAAAAATTACTAGAGGCCCAGTGCACAAAATTCGTGCACAGGTAGGGTCCCTAGGCCTGGCCGGTGATCAGGGTCAATCATTGGGGAGACCAGAGGGGTGATCAAGGGGCTTCCACTGCCACTCACCTTGGCCGGCCTGGTGCTGCCCACTCACCAGCTTTCCCCTGCTCCCCACCCCCCCAACGCCACCACCTGTCGCCTTCCTCTGCGGGCTGGGTGCAGCTCTTGCATTGAGCGTCTGTCCCCTGGTGGTCAGTGTGCATCATAGCAACCAGTCGTTCTTCTGGTGGTTCTAGTGTTCAGTTGATTTCCATAATTGGATTTTATTATATAGGATTATATCTCTAAAAGATCCAGGGAGTCTGATCTGAAGCCCATGTCTTTTTTTAAAAATAATAATATATTTTTATTGATTTCAGAGAGAAAGGATGAGGGAAAGAGAGACAGCAACATCAATGATGAGAATCATTGATCGGCTGCCTCCTGCATGCTCCATACTGGGTATTCAGCTGCAACTGTGCATGTGTCCTGACCAGGAATTGAACTGACTTCCTGGTTCATAGGTCAACACTCAAGCACTGTGCCACACTGGCTGAGCTGAAGCCCATGTCTTAGTCACTATAGTATTTGTTGAAAAGAATAAGTTGCCATGACTTAGTATATTCTAAGTCTGAAACTATATAAACTGCTAACTATTGGGTATACTGAAAACATTACTTAAAAAGAAAAAATCTAGCTGTAAAGAGTTTTCTAAAGCTATTCTATAATCCCCAAAAGTCCAACCAAAAGAGTAACAATAGCTGCTACCATTTTAAACTTTTATTTAATCTTTAAAACCACATTGTGAAACAGATATTACCATGTAAGTTTTATGAATGAGGAAATGTGAGACACAACAACATTAAGAAACTTGTTTAAAATCTGCCATTCCTTAAGTAGCAGTATTGGTATTTAAACTCATGTCTCTATAGCTCCAGAATATTTTCTTAAAATTTGTATTTTTTGTTTGTTTGTTTGGTTGGTTGGTTTTGGGGGGGCGGTTTTACATTACAATGTTGTCATCCCTAAGAAACAAGAAGCACTGCCAAGAGCCTATGGGGAATAAGGAAATTCCTACATCAGGTTCTAGCAGAGGTCAAAGCTAAATGAACTGGAGCTGAGCTTTGATGGTAATGACGACAATGAGCAGTTTCCCAATCCCTGACTGAATTAAACCTGCTTTACCCCTTTCTAAAGCAAGTTTTTTTTCCATAAAACTATCTGAGCACCTTTTCCACATTGCTGACGATCTACAGTGGGCACAGTTCAATTAACTTGGACTACTACCTGTTGGCTATAATGCATAATTCCTCTTAGGAGCAGGATGGGAGAAGGAATATAAAAGCTATTCACATAATTCCAGCCATGAGGCTGGGTGGTACAGAGGTAAAGAACATCTGGAGGAGACTGCCAAGATTCAAATATCTATTCTGCCTTGTACTAGCTATGAGACCTTGGAAAAGGTATTGAACCTCCCTGAGCTTCCACGCCTTCATCTATAAAATGGGGATAATTGACCTCTCACACGTTTAAGGATTAAAAGATACAGTATATAAAAAGTATTTAGAATGGTGCCTGACACTTGGTAAGCAATTTAAAATTTGCTATCAATATTACTATTATCCCTATAGTTATTGCACAAAATAAAATTACATTACATAGATATTTTAGAAATTCTTTACTATAAAGAAGATAGCTGGTTTTGGCTCAGGGGACAGAGCGCCAGCCTGCGGACTGAAGGGTCCTGGGTTTGATTCTAGTCAAGGGCACATGCCTAGGTTGCAAGCTCAATCCCCAGTGGGGGGTGTGCAAAAGGCAGCCAATCAACGATTCTCTCTTATCATTGATGTTTCTATCTTTCTCTCCCTTTCCCTCCTTCTAGGAATACAATAAAAATATATTTTTAAAAAAAGATATTAGCAAATAACTGTGTATTTAAAAACATAATCCTATAAGTATTTGACAGGTCTATAGTAGTTTCCTAAAAGTAGCTTTGGAAATTGATTTCTAGCATCTTCTGTAAATAGACAAAAAGGTTTTAAAACTATTCAGAGATAATCAGAAATAATTCATAAAAATAAAGGAAATTACTCAATTCCATTAAAGTAGTATTAAATACCTATTATGGGCTCAGTATTATGCAAAGTCTTATAGGGCATAGGTAAGATCTAGACCCTACTCTATTAGGGGACAGAAATAACATAGAATAGATAATGAAATAAAGCAAAGTAACAAGTAAATGTCAGAGAGTAGCACCTAACTCAGAAGGAATTCTATAGTACCATTAAAATTTATGAGTTCAATCAATAAAAAAATTATCTATGTGCCATTTCTAATGCTAGTGTCAAGAACAAGTTCAAAGGACTGATACGTTATAAATTATCAATGAATCACTTAAGCAAAAAAATATAAAAGGGTTATTGAATAATTTCCACTGTTAACTTACTGTTGCTATTTTAGTAGAGAGAAAGTTCTCCCTTTCTTCATCTACCTTAATTTCAATTCCAGTTTTATATAATTCAAGCATTTTGGGGATGTCACGGCCAATGGAATCTGGTTAGAAAAATAAAATATCCAAAGTTAATCATTCCATAGCAAAAATGAATGAATAAGAAAAGCATTAATCTCATGTTAAGATATACTAAATAAGTTGTGGCAGAGATATTCCAGAGTGGTCCTAGTTCCTGGAGTTTATGCCCTTGTGTAACCCCCTTTGAGTGGGGATGGGACCTGCAACTTGCTCTCACCAACAGGATGATTATGTGTACAGATTACATTAAATAGAACTACAATGCCTATTTTAGAGGAGACTCTCCCCCTACTGGCTGTGAAAGAGCAAGCTGCAATTATGAGGTGCATATGGCCACAAGATAAGAAACTAAGACCCTCAGTCCAGCAGCTAGAAAGGAACTGAATTCTGCCCAAAAAGTCACTTGAATATAGAAGTGAATCCTTCCCCAGTCATATCTCAGATGAGACCACAGCTCTACTCTACTCCCTGACTGACGCCTCAGACCCTGAAGCTGAGATAATAAATGTGTGTTGTTATAAGCCACTACATTTGTGGTAATATTGCTACACAGTAATAGATAACTAATAAAAAAGTAAGTGTAATTATGGTGCTTATCTACTTTAGAAACACTAATGACAAATTAAAGTCTCTAAAACAATCCTATATAATAATAAAAGGCTAATATACAAAGTGTCCCCTCAGACCGCTCACTATGACGTGCATGGACCACCAGGGGGTAGCATGGAACAAAGGAAGACCCCGGCTGGCAGCCGGCAGCCAGGGAAGGAAGGCTGCAATAGTCCCTGATCACTGGCCAGGCCTAGGAACCCTACTCGTGCACGAATTTCATGCACCAGGCCTGTAATCCATAATAAAAGGTAACAGTGGAGTCTTGAGATCTTTTAAGATTTTGCCTACCTTTGTATAAAATTCACCTGACCTGCCTTACCATAAAGAAAGGTAGAAACTAGGAAAAGTAGCAAGATTTAGCAGCAGAAATAATATCATAGTGAATGATACAGCTCATTACTGTACAAAGCTGGCATGAAAAACAAGTTAAGAATTAAAACTTAATTTATTGAATTCTAATGTCACTTTGTCATCCCTCAACATGGGGAAAAAAAAAAAAAAAAGATGCACTTGAATATAGAAAGAAGAAAAACAGAATCAAGGTAAAAAAAAAAAAAAAAAAAAATCACATTGGAAACTCCAAACATAAGCTAATTTTCCTAATCATTAGTCATTAAAATTTTAACTTGAATTTAATACATAAAAATACATATTTTTGCCCTGACCAGTTTGACTCAGTGGATAGAGCATCGGCCTGTAAACTGAAGGGTCCCTAATTCGATTCTGGTTAAGGGCATGTACGTTGGTTGTGGGCACATCCCCAGTAGGAGGCGTGCAAGAGGCAGCTAATCAATGTTTCTCATCAATGTTTCTAACTCTCTATACCTCTCCTTTCCTCTCTGTAAAAAATCAATAAAATAAATTTAAAAAATAAAATAAAATAAATACATATTTTTAATATTCTACAATACTATAATTGACTTGAAAATTTTTTGATTTTGTACATAGAAAATGGGAATTACTTGAAGGGTAGGAAGTCAAATAAGGAATGTGCTATTAAAGACACACTACTATCACTGTGTCTCCAGCAATTCTTCCCATGATGTCAATATTTAAAATTTATAAAGAACTTACACAACTCAACACCAAAAAAAACCCCCCAACAATCCAATTACTAAAAGAAAATGGGCAAAGGACCTAAATAGACATTTTTTCAAAGAGGACATACTGATGGCCAACAGGCATGTGAAAAGATGCTCAATGTCACTAGTCATCAGAGAAATGCAAATTAAAATCATGAGATATCACCTCACACCTGCTAGAATAGCTAACATCAATACATCAACAAACAAGTGTTGGCAAGGATGCAGAGAAGAGGGAACCCTTGTACACTGTTTGTTGGAATACAGATGGTGCAGCCACTATGGAAAGCAAAAAATTAAAAATGGAATAGCTTTATGACCCAGCAGTTCTACTTCTGGGAATATATCCAAAGAAAACTGAAACACTGATTCAAAAGAATGTATGCACCTCTATGTTCATTGCTGTGTCATTTACAATAGCTAAGGTTTGGAAGCAGCCCAAGTGGCCATCAGTAGATGAGTGGATAAAAAAGCTATGATAATGGATAGTGTTGGCCTGAAGACTTAAGGGTCCTGGGTTCAATTCCGGCCTAGAACACAAGCCCAGATTGCCGGCTGGACCTCCAGTAGGGGGCATGCAAGAAACAGCCAATCAATGATTCTCATCATTGATGTTTCTCTCTCCCCCTCAGTAAAAAGATATTGAAAAGAAAAGAAAAGAAAAGAAAAGAAAAGGAAAGGAAAGAAAAGAAAGAAAAGAAAAGAAAAGAAAAGAAAAGAAAGAAAAGAAAAGAAAAGAAAAGAAAAGAAAAGAAAAGAAAAGAAGAGAAGAGAAAAGAAAAGAAAAGAAAAGAAGAGAAAAGAGAAAAGAGAAAAGAAAAGAAAAGAAAGCTGGGATACATTTACATAATAAAATACTGCTTGGTCATTAAAAAAAGCAACTCTACATTTTGCAACAGCATGAATGGACCTGGAGAGTATTATGCTAACTGAAACAAGCCAGTCAGAGAAAAACAAGTACCATATGATTTCACTTATATGTGGAATCTAAGGAAGAAAATAGAAACAGATTCACAGATGCAGAAAACAAACTATCAGCTGTTAGAGAGGAGAGAGGAAGGGCTGGGTGGAAAAAAGAAGGGATTAAATAAAAAACAAAACAAAACTCATACACACAAATATCAGTATGGTGATTATCAAAGGAAAAGGGGGTGGGAGGGAAGGAGAAGGTAAAGGGTGGATAAACGGTGATGAAAGGAGACTTGACTTCGGGTAGTAAATACACACTACAATATACAGATGATGTATTATAAAATTGAACACCTGTAACCTATATAACTTTATTAACCAATGCCACCCTAATAAAAATGTTTTTAAAACCTTATTCTATAGAAAGCACAATATATACTCAGCATATATTACTTCTAAGGATCATCTGAGTCATTCCGTATTGCTCAGGAGCACTTTACTCACAAAGAGCTTCAAATCTAATTAGGAGAAAAGGGATGTGGGCAAAGGACCTAGAAGCAACTACTGAAAAGTTGGTTTTTCTTAGTATCACATTCTGATATAATTGAGTACTAAATAGTATGATAGATATTATAATAATAAACAATAAGATGCTAAAGCAGTAGTCCCCCATTTCAACCATTTAGTTTTCCATGCTTTCAGCTACCTATGGTTAACTGCAGTTCAAAAATATTAAATGAAAAATTCCAAAAGTAAAAAATTCTTAAGTTTTAAATTGCATGCTGTGCTAAGGAGCATGATGACACCTCACACCATCATCCCACTGGGACATGAGTGATCCTTTTGTCCAGCGCACCCCCACTGTATATGCTACCAGTCTGTCAGACAGTTAGTGACTGTCTCTATCATCAGAGAGAGACTACATTTACCTAACTTTTAATACAACATATTGTTAGAACTGTTCCATATATATATATATATTCCATTTTATCATAGATATATATAGAAAAAGTAAGGAATACAATATGACAAATGTATGCTGAAAGAATGAGCAAATAAATTACTTCATAATTTTGAGTATGCTGAAATGTATGCTGAAAGAATGAGCAAATAAATTACTTCATAATTTTGAGTCTGATATCAAACTGATGTTATAGTGATAATGAAATGGGGAAAATAGGGCTTAATGATGAAAGGGAACCACTGTAGTTCTGTATTAAAATATAATGAAGTGAAGGTGCCCATGAGATACTGTATACAGTTAGAAGAACTAGGGAAAAAATTGAGAGATTGGGGATAATGATATGTATTTGAGTTGTTAAGCCAGTTCTATCCTAAAACAAACACAACCTTCCTTTGACCTAAAATATTTTCTATCTCTCTTTCTCTTGATGTGAATTTCCATTTGCCTAATGACTAACATGTTGAGAGCATCATTTCATGTTCTTAATGCCAACTGCATATATTCTTTTGTATAGTGTCTGTTCAATTCTTTAGCCTCCTCTTTCCACATGTGTCAAACACAAGGCCCGCGGGCCAAATCTGTCCCGCCAGGCCTTGCAATGTGGCCCGTACCGCGCTGTCATCACTGCACTCCGCTGCGTTTCCATCACAATGACAGTTTATGACTGTTCAGTAAACCATTCGGCCCGCGAGTTAGGCTGGATTTTAGATTTTGGCCCCTTCTCTGATTGAGTTCGACAGTCTTGGCCCCTAGATTAGACAGTCTTCTTACTGAGTTATAAGAGTTCTTTAAATATTCTGTATACAAGTCCTTTGTTAGATATGTGTATGCCAAGTATTCCCCCTCCCCCCCAATTTGTACCTTGTCTTTCCATTTTTAGTGATGTCTTTCTATGAGTAAAGACTTTAAGTTTGATAAAGTCCAATTTAGCAAATTTTTCTTCTGTGGCTTGTGCTTTTTGTGTCCTAATAAATCCTTACCTAATCCAAGGTCATAAAGATTTTCTTAGAAATTTTTATTTTACAATTTCATGGCTTTAGTCCTTACACTTAGGACTACAATCCATTTTGAATTAATTTATGTGTTTGATTTGAGGGAAAGGATATCGAGTAATTTCAGCATCATTCATTGATAAACCCATTCTTTTCTATGTAACTTTGGCACCTCTGTCAAACACTAGTTGACCCTAACCTGGCTGATGTGGCTCATTTGGTTAGAATGTCTTCCCATGTACCAAAGGGTCTCAGGTTCAAATCCCAGTTAGGGCACATACCCAGGTTGTGGGTTTAATTCCCGGTAGGGGTATGTGGGGGAGTCAATCGATTGATGTTTGATGTTTCTCTTTCTTCCTTCCTCTCTCTGTAGAATCAATGGATACAAGTCCTACAGTGAGGATACAAAAATGTATCCCTAAGGGTTGGGTCATTTCTGAACTCTCAATGCTTATCCTCCTATATAATAAAGAGCTAATATGCAAATGGTTGTCACTCCCTCATGCAGACACTCAACTCTGGGGAGAGAGGTATGAGGACCAGCCAAGCACAAATGAGCTCACAAGATAGAAATGGGGACCAGCCAGGCACAAATGAGCTTGTGAGAGAGGAATGGGGACTGGCCAGATTGCGGCCTGGGAGAAGGACAAGCCAGTGCCTGAGGCTGCGGCCCGGGAGAGGGACAAGTCACCCACCCTGCGGTCTCCTATGGCTGAGGCTGGCCAGGACAAAGTGGGCCAGGGTCCTGGGTGCCTGCAGCTGGCCGGAGTCGGGAATTCTGGGCCCCAGGTGAGGTGTGAGACAAAGAATTTCGTGCACTGGGCCTCTAGTTTATATACATCCATCCTTATGCCATACCAGACTCTCTTGATTACTATAATTCTCTAGTAAAGTCTTAAACCAGATTAAAAATTTTGAAGAATTTTGTTCTTCCTTTTTAAAATCATTTTTCTATTCCAGGTTCTTTGTCTTTCCATTTAAATATCAAAATGAGCCCTGGCCGGTTTGGCTCAATGGATAGAGCCTGTGGACCAGGCGTCTTCAAACTACGGCCCACGGGCCACATGCGGCCCGCAGAGGAGTCTGATCCGGCCCGCCAGGTTTTTTGGGCAGTGAGCGCAGCCGAGATGTTACAGTAGGAATTAGTAGTTCATATAGTCCGGCCCTCCAGCTCTCTGAGGGACCGTGATCTGGCCCCCACTTTAAAAAGTTTGAGGACCCCTGCTGTGGACTGATGGGTCAAGGGCTGGCTGCGTAGTGTGACCAGGCTGGCAGGAGGGTTAGTGAGGGATGACCAAACGACTGAACAGAAGGCTGCATGGGGCAACCAGGCCAGCAGGGGCAAGTTGAGGGCAAACAGGCTGGCAGGCAGAGGTGGTTAGGGGTGACCAGGCTAGGGGGCGGGGAGGGGAGGTAGGCAGGCAGGCAGGTGAGCAGTTAAGAGCCAGCAGTACCATATTATGAGAATCCCCTACCCCTGAGGAGTCCCAGATTGGACAGGGTGCAAGCTGGGCTAAGGGGACCCCCCCTCCCATGCACGAATTTCATGCACCAGGTCTCTAGTATTCTGATAATTCTAGTTACTGCAAATGGATATTTGATTTTGTCAAGTTCTTTCATTTACTGAGATGATCTTAAAGTCTCTATTCTTTATTCTGTTGACCTATTATATTGATGTCCAACAAATGTTAAATTAACTGTATTCCTAGACTAAATCTCCTTGGTTAAGATTTACTAATCTTCATATATATACATATATATTTACTGCAGGATTCTATTTTGTTAAGAATTTTTGCTTTTGCTCATAAGGGATATTAATCTGAAGTTTTCTTTTCTGGTGATGTCCTTGTCTAGCTTTGATACCAGGGTAATACTGAGCTCATTAATGAGTTGGTAAGTATTCCTTTCCCACTATTTTTAAAAAGAGGTTGTGAGGAATTGATATTATTTCTGTCATAAGTGTTAGACAGAATTCACCAGTGAGAAGTCATGTGGGCCTGAACTTTTCATTGTGGAAAATAGAACTCACTAATTCAATTTCTTTACTTGATACAGATCAATTTAGATATTTTCATTTCTTCTGGATACTTTTGGAAATTTGTATTTTTCATGGAATTTACCCATTTCATGTAAGTTGTCACATTTATTGACATAAAGTTGTTTGTAATATTATTTTATTATCTTTTAATGTCTATGGGATTGGTATTGAAGTCCCCCTTTCATTCCTAATTTTGATAATCTGCATTCTCTCTTTTAAAGAAATCAGTCCAATTTTACTGATCTTTTCAATAACATTTTCAGTGAATCAGTTATCCTTTCATTGCTTTTCTGTATTATTTACCCTTTTGTAATTGATTTCCACTCCACTTATTATTTTCTTCTTTTTATTAATCTGTTTCTTTGTTCCTAAGTTCTAAAGGTTAAAGCTTAGAACAAAGAAAATTAAAACCTTTCTTTTCTGTTAGACTTTAAAACTATAAATTTCCCTTTACAGATTATAATGTACGCATTACACTATTGCTTTAGCTGCACCCCACAAGTTCGGATGTGTTCTGTTTTCATTGTCATTCAGTTCAAAATATTTTCTAATTTACCTTGGGATATCTTTCTTTGATCTATCAGTTATCTAGGTTTTTTTAAATTTAAAGTATTTTGAGATTTCTCATACTTCCTTTGGTTACCTAATTTGATTTAACTATTGTGATTAGAAAACACAGTCTGTAAGATTTCAATACTTATAAACTTATTAAGACTTGCCTTACAACCCAATAAATGGTCTAACCTGGCGAAAGTTTCATGTACACTTGAAAAGTGTAGACCAAACACTTCTTATTGTTGGAGAAAATGTTCTATAAATTAGGCCATGTTTGTTGGTAGTATTACTCAAGCCTTCTGTATCTTTATGGTTTTTCTTATCTATAGACTAGAGGCCTGGTGCATGAATTTGTGCACGAGTGGGGTCCCTCAGCCTGGCCAGTGATCAAAACCTATTGGGGGACCGACCAGCCATGGGGTGGTATTGCAGGAGGTTAGCCATCCAGGGGGAGGGGCCACGGAAGGTTGGCTTTGGGAGCACACTGACCACCAGGGGGCAGCTCCTATGTTAAGCATCTGCCCCTTGGTGGTCAGTGTGTGTCATAGCAACTGGTTGATTGGTTGGTCTGGTCCTTTGGTCATAACAATCACCTAGGCTTTTATATATAAAGACTAGTGGCCCAGTGCATGAAATCTTGCACAGAAGGCCATCGGCCGTGGGAGGTGGGAGCGAGCCACCACCACCTACAAGAGCTGATGGGGAGGGACTAAGAGGTGCTCCATGCATCTCCTGGTGACTGGTCGTGCACGCAGCCCCGCTCACCCACACACGCCTCACCGTACACACAACCTCATGCTGATTGGTCATTACAGTGTGAGAGCATGATGACTATTTGCATATTAGCTTTTTATTTTATAGGATTCTATCAGTTACTGGGAAAAGAATACAAAAAGTTCTAACTGTACTTGATGATCAGTCCATTTCTCCTTCAATTCTGTCAGTTTTTGCTTCATGTATTTTGTAGTTCTGTTTTAGACAAGTATGTCCTTTTATTATTATAAGATATCCATCCATCTTTTTCTCAAGTAAATTCCTTGTCTTAAAAGTCTATTTTGTCAGATATTAATACAGTTAACCCAACTCTCTAATACTTACTGCTTTCATGGTGTATCTTTACTTTTCATTATACTTTCAGCCTGTTTCTGTTTGAATATCAAGTGTGTCTCCTGTAGACATATATAATTGGATTGCTTTTTTGTAGTCTTATCATTTCTGCCTTTTGGTTGAAGTGTTTCACCCCGATGTACTTTCTCTTTCCAGTTAACATAAATTTTGATATGGTTGGATTTAGTTCTTTATTTTAATGTATTTTCTATTTGTCTCATCTCATTTATTCCTCTGTTCATTCTTTACTGCCTTTTTTTTTTATGTTAAACAAAAAGTTTTTAGTATATCATTTTTATTCCTCTATTTAGTTTGAAGAAATGTCTCTTTTTTGTGTATGTGTTTTTCATTTGCTCTAGAGATTACAATGTGCACATTTATTTAACACAACCTACTTCATCTTAATACTGACTTCTTCCAGGAAAACATTAAGTTTGTACCAGCCTATCTCCATCCTCCCTATCTCACCCAAACTGCTTCATCTCCTGTGTATCTACCTTTAAAATAGTATTCACTATGCTACTCAAGATAGAAATTAGGGAATCATTCTAGATTCTTCCCTATCCCTTACCCCAACAGCTTATCAATAACTCCTGTTATTCCTACCTCCTCTATATCCCACAACAGCCTTCTTCTTCTCTGTCATTACTGCCACTGTTCAGATTCTGTTATCCATCTTTGACCCAGCCTACTGCACTGGCCACCCCTTAAGGTTTCATTGTCCTCAAATCACCACTCTATCATTTACATAGTTTGTATATATAGATATTCTAATAAGCAAATCTTATATCATCCTTCTGAGCAATATTTTTCAATGGTTCCTACCTACATAGAGGATAAAATCAAATCTCCATGGCATGGTACAGAATACCCTCCATGATCTGGCCCACTACCTATCACTATCTAACCTCAGTGACCACAATAACCTAATAATACTTTATGTACAAAATGAAAGAAAGCTATCTTTAATTTCCTGAGCATAACTGGCTCACACATACTTTTGTGCATTAATACTGGCCATTTCCTCCACATGCAATGTTCTCCCCAGGCATGTTGGGAAAGAAAATGCCTATGTGTGCTTAAATGTTCAACATAGCTATACTTTCTTTATATGACCTGATTCTACAAAGAAGTCCCTCATTCCTCTCAGTGCATTGTACCTTTTCCATTGGTACACTTTCTGCATTTTACTATAGCATTTCTGTTCTCATTTCTCTCATTACCTCCATAAAGATGGGAACTATAGTTTCATCTTTCAATCCTCAATACTAAGTGTACTGCCTGGAACACAGTAAGCACTCAATATTAGATGCTTAATCAATAAATGAATTATGAAGGTAAGAATGATATCTGAAGACATGAAAAAGAATGAGTTCCTAAGTAATTATGGAGCATAAGTAGTCACTTTAGGACTTGTAGGGAGTCAATAATAACCGAGGCACATGTATATTACAAACTTGCTATGTACGCAGGTTATATAAAGCTCTTGCATACATTATATAACAAAAACACCATGGGGAGCATAAAACCCATTTTGTAGATGAATAAACAGAGGCACAAAAATGTTTTAAATAATTTAAGGTCACAGTAAGTGTCAAAGCCAAGTCTGAGAGAGGTCTATGTTAACCACTAATCTATTCTGTTTTTCAGTACAATCCAATGTTAAATCTTCACTCTTATTTCTAGGAATTTGCTATCCCTTATTGCTATGAAATTGCTCTCCTTTTTCTCTGTACTTTTATGTTCTTCTCCTTCCTTGTTACTTTCTCTTCCTGCAATTTGATTTCCATAAAGAACATAACATGTAAGAAACTATATTGTCGGATGTTTCACAGAGATGTACTTTCTCTCTTCTTCTTTACTAGGGAATATTGCAGGGAAGAAGCAAGTCAAATAACAGAAGCTAGGGAAAACAAAGAAGGAATAGCTACTGAGAAAGGAGGTAAGTGAAGATTACTAAGTGTAAAAGAAGGTTGCAAGAAAGAAAAAACACTAAGAACAAATCTTTAAATGCAGCAAAAGAAAGACCCGTGATTATTACTAAGAACCACATTTTAGATGAATACGGGAGAGAAGGATAAAAGAAAGAATAACACTAGCTAAGGAAACTGAGACAGCACTAAAGACCACTATTTGAAAAACTTGCATGAAACCAAAGAAAGGATTAAGATTATAGCTAGAAAGGACAGCTGAATCAAATGTAAATGCTGGGAGATGTGTTTTGTTTTGTTTGTTTAGCGAAATGCTCAGTTAAGTCAGTTTATATACTGCAGAAAACAAGCCGAAACCGGTTTGGCTCAATGGATAGAGCATCGGCTTGGGGACTGAAGGGTCCCGGGTTCGATTCCGGTCAGGGGCATGTACCTTGGTTGCAGGCATATCCCCAGTAGGGGGTGTGCAAGAGGCAGCTGATCGATGACTCTCTCTCATCAATGTTTCTAACTCTCTATCTCTCTCCCTTCCTCTCTGTACAAAATCAATAAAATATATTAATAAAAAAAAAATTATATACTGCAGAAAACAAAACACTTCGCTCCGAGACAGCAAGGGTCTTGTCTGTCTTTTTCACAGCCATTACACTCCAGGCTTGGCACATAGCAGATACTCAATAACTATAAATACAATTATCCTAATCTTAAAACAAAAAACAAAAAAAAAAACTAAAGATAAATATACTCTTCAGTTGCAGTATTTAATCTATATCTTCTATCAACTGAATGCTGCACTAAATGTTCATGCACTGTACAAATATTTATTGAGTACCTACTATGTGCCAGGTACTATTCTAGGCCATAGAAATACAGTAGTGGGGGGAAGAAAAAAAAAGCCCTTACTCTAATGGGAAGAACCAAACACACAACCACAAATAAAGAATGTAAGAAGCCTATGTGTAAGTCCTAAAAGTAATATAAAAACATAAAATAAGAAAGCCAGTGTTAATGGGAAGTGATGGTAATATCCCATATGAGGTGGTTATTGCCTGGCTGGAGTGGCTCAGTTGGTTGAGCATCATCATAGACACATATCTGGGCTGCAGCTTAAATCCCTAGTCAGGGCATGGACGGAAGCCAACTGATCAATGTTTCTCTCTCACGGTGACATTTCTCTCTCTCTCTCTCTCAAGCACGTCCTTGGGTGAGATTAAAAAAAAAAAATTGGTCATGGAAGGCATTTTTGTTTAGGTGATATCTGAATGAGAAAGTGAGCCAGGAAAATAAGCAAAGAGCATTATACACAGATGAGACAATAAGTCCAAAGACCTGAGAAGAGAGAACATTTAGTGTGTATGAGGAAGGGCAGCTGTAGTACAGGAAATGAAGGAAAGAATAACAGAAACAGCTGTAATACATCAATAATTCATCTATAATAATTATAGCCATACTTAATCATCATTGGAATCTTTCACACATAAATACTTTTTAAACTGATGCACAAGTGGGGGAAAACAGAAAAATTTCAAATAGATTACTCTGCAAAAGGTCCTTTTTCAGTATTTCTTAATAGAACCAAGAAGAGTTCTAATTGTTTAAATAATGCAAGCAATACCATGTTTAGTCTATGTGTTAAAAATATTTCACATTAGATTTCAACAATTTTACATCCATTACTCTCAAATACGATGCAATGCCACTTCCTTACAAAAGGCAGAAGTGAATACACTTTGGACAAGTCTGCTGGAATATCCTTTTGATAAGACTATAAATAAGAGTACTAACATTCAATTCTAAGAGCTATATATTAAGAGAAATACACACTAGAGGGTCCAATTTTTTAATCATGTTCCTATTCCCACCTATCAATAACTGAGTATGATTTAAAAGAATTCAATTATTTTCATATACTACTAGAGGCCTGGTGCACAAATTGATGCATAGGTAGGGTCCCCAGGCCTGGCCAGCGATCAGGGCCATCTTCCCTGGCTGCCAGCAGCTGGCCCCACCCTCTGCCACTGGTCGCCCTGTGTGTGAGGCAACCGGCGGGGTGCTCGTGCCCCAGTGCCACTCACATCAGCTGCCACCCACCCCCAGTTCTTGGTTCCCCATCAGACGATCAGAGCCTGCCGGCCAGGGGGAGGAACCAAGAGGATGACTATTCCCACCTGCTCCCCACCCACCACCGCTGGTTACCTTCTATGTGTGGGGCAGCCAGTAGGGTGATTGGGGCCCTGGTGCCGCCCACACCCAGGGCCACCCACCCCCGGTTCCCCTGTTCCCCATTAGGCAATTGGGGCCTGCGGACTGGGAGCAGTTCCTGTGTTGAGCGTCTGCCCCCTCGTGGTCAGTGTGCATCATAGTTGACCAGTCTATTTGCATATTATGCTTTTATATATACAGATACCATCTACCATGGTCCAATATGCATTATTAGAAGACTGACTCAATTAAATCAAGATATTTTTCATACTAGTATTTTTTGTTTAAGTAAATTCTAAATAACATATAAAATTAAGAATAAAAATGTTAAAAATATCAACAAAACATATTGATATTAGAGATAAAAGAATTTCAGAGGGCAATGATGTTATGGGATTAGGGGGAAGCTATTGTAGTTTACAAGTATAAGGAAACCCACTTTCTTCCAAGAAATTTTTAAAAGTTTTAAATGTCTTTTTTTTCTGAAATAAAAAGGAAATACTAAAAAACAAGCCAAATGTGCATTTAAAAACAGAGAACTTGCCTACAGTTATGTGAGCAATTAAGATAATAAATAAAACAAATAAAGCTGCAGCACTAACCATGCTGCAAAATGTGAACATTTAATCCAGCCAAGATGGTTACACCCACTCCCATTACTAAAACAAAATGTAGGACAAAATGGGAAACTAACGAGCTTAGCTGTAGGGGCCTGTTTGTTTTTTAATTTCATCCATTTGCTCAAAATGTAATTTCTATTTTACCCTAAAGTCTTTTGTTGGCTATAAGGAGAATCAAATGTTCCTAAACAAAAATCAGAACAAGCTCTGAAAATGCATAATACAAGCTTCATTTGTTCTAATGCACATCTGGTGTATTTTGTTTTAACATTTTTGACAGGTTAATCATTTGTCTTCATGTTTAAAGAACACGAATGTTTTGCCAGTGCTGTTACACAGATCATGTAGGGGTGAATAGAAAAAGCTAGAGGAGAAAGGTCTCTCTGTTTTTTCAAGATGTTTTGTTAAACAAAGGTGGAGGAGGAGAAGGGGGAGTACACCTAGGTAACTTGACCTTGGTGTACAGAAACTATGACTCATTATGAAAGTAAAAATAAAGCCCATTAACAAAAATTAGCAATTTGAAGGGAAACTTTTCTTATTTGAAATGAAGTTATTTGAAAACCTTTCAGACTAAAAACAACAGTGCCTAATTTTGTGATGAACATCTCATTATAAAAAATAAAAAAAAATACAACCCTCAGGCTAAAAACCATAAAGGCCTAAAGGGTTGTTCAGAAAATAGATAAAGTAGCAAAGGTGACAAAATTAACTTCTGTGTAAAGCCAGTTCAAAGAAAGGAAATAGATAAATATAGATATATTTAGCATTTAGTTTCAGTTTTAATTGACTATATTTAGTATGTCTGGTTTTGTTGAGCTTTAATTTAATTAGAAAAAAAGTATGAGAAATATTTTCATCAAACTGAACTGGAATTCACATTTAATTTTGAAAATAATGTTCAATTTCAGGTCTTACTTTGAAAAATTACACCTGATTACATGACGACAAACATTATTGTACTGGAAATCCCTAATAAAAAGTGCCCAACTTCAGTTCAATATCTAATAAGGATGTGTTATTCAAAGCAGGCTATCAAAATAAACAAATAAAACTCTAGTACAACAAAGAATTTGAGAGTACATATAAAATTGTTTAAAGTATAAAACATAATATATGATCCATGGTTTAGTGGCTACCAAGTCTGAAGAATTTTGGTAGGAATTTTCAGCTCAAGTATAGCTAAAATGTGAAGACCAAGCTACTAAAACAGTATTAAAATGAAATTTTATTTGAAATAATATCTATCTATAGCAGATATACAGTAAAAAAAATAAATAAAAATACCAGCACCATTTGACTCTTTCTTTTCTGTCTTTCCTGTCCATTTTTAATTACTTAGTGCAGTCCTAATATATTTGACATCTATCGTCTTTATTCCAGCCTCATTATGAGACTTTAGTTTACACATTAACTTTATTAGTCTCTGGTGATTGTGTCAAAGCTGGTCTCCCTGCTTCTAGTTTTGATTGATGCCAATACATCTTATGAACTCTTGCTAGATTAAATCTGTAAAGTATTCCCCACCTTAAAAACTTCTAAGGGATTCTGCTGAATACAGAAAAAATTAAAGTCCAAGCTTACTAGGATCTTATTCCAGATCCTTCTCAATATGACATCAATCTACCTTTCCAACACAATTTCCAATTCTCTTTCATATCAATGTAGGAATATTTTTCAATACAGCTAAAGAGAACTAACTGATATTTCTTATACATGGACTATAATTTCTGACTTACTTCAATGTCTATGATTAATAGATTTTCTTCTTGTTACTACCAAACTAACATTGAAATTCTAGCAAAAGCTAACTAATAATAGAGATTTATATGCTTTAAAAAAAATCACATATTTTTGCCTAAGTATCTTTGCAGAGCACACTGTTCCTGTTTCTTGTCACCACCAGATGTGCAACACACTGGCCAACCACAAGAGAGCAAAATTAGTATTAAGAACAGGATGACTAGTTGAGTCAAACTGCACATCTGGTCCACAGAAAAATTCCTGCTACTCCCCTCAACTCAATTCCCACTTCCCTTTTATCTTATGTAATTATCTGGCTTGACAAGGACTAATAAGATGGGCTTTGGGACAGGAGTCCCCCATCACAAGTTGCGGGCACTTGAATAAACCACTTTCCTTCTTGCCAGCACCTGTCTCACAAGTTTGGCTTTCATTGCAGCAGGCAGCAGAACTATAGTTCCGTTTCATACTTAAAATGTATTTCCCTTAATCTACTCATCCAATTATTCAAGATCACTTTAAACGCTAACTTCCTCACCTATATGTAAATTCTTCTACTGAAAATCTTCAGCACCTTGTGAGTTTATCATTTATGTTAGACTTTAAAACATAGCTATTTATGTAGCAACTAGAGGCCCGGTGCAAGAAATTCATCCCTAGGCCTGGCTGGCAATCGAAGCACGAGCATCTGGCGTGGAAGGGCAAGTCCCAGCTGACCTCTGGGCCCTGGGCAGCACCTGGGCCCCTGGGCCACCATGTGCTCCCCTCCACCTGAGTCATTGGGTCCCCACCCAGCTCCCTCAGCACCTGGAGCCAGGTGGTGGCCCCACCCCCGCACTGCCACTGCTGATGGTCTCTGTCTGTGAGGCAATTGGCAGAGCAATCGGGCCCTGCTTGCACCCACCTTGGCCTGGCGCCTCCCAATCACCTGCTCTGCCATCCCGTCACAGTCCCCCTTTCATCAGGGCCCATCAGGGCTGGCAGAACCTCCACTGCAGTCCGCTGCCAGCACCACGTTGCTGATGCCTGTCATATTCCATGACACCCCCTGGTAGTCAGTGCATGTCATAGCAAGTGGTGAACTCCCAGTTGAACAATTTGTATATTAGGCTTTTATTATATAGGATGTTACTTTGCTTACTAGATTTCATAAGGGATAAATATCCATAAGAGAAAAGTTCCTTAGCACATTAAGTGCAAAGCCTGTTTTTTCTTCTTTTCCATTTAGCCCACAATATCCAATTTCACTGATATGCTGGTGGCCAGACTGACGAGATCCAAATAGAAAGTATAGTGTCAGTCACTGGTGACTGATATGGCACTTAACATGTTATGGAAAATATCTGCAGACCCATGCACACTGTAAGCATTCATATAAGTTGAATGCTGACATAAATTAGCATACCTATTATATTGATAAAGAAGTCAAAAACAATGATAAAAAAAAAACATACACACACATACACAATATGATAACAACATGTCTAGTGGGTAATACTTTCACTTAATTTCAAATTAAAATATGGCCTAAATTTAAAGTATTATATAGTAATGAGGTTTGCAAATTACAATAGATTACCAATATCAATGTCAAGAGGAAAAAAAATCTACATGTTCTTACATAAAACTAAAATAGCAGGACATATTACTTATTCTGCATATATATTAGCAATTTTGTTTTCTAACAAAATATATAAATTAGAAAGTTGTTCATAGCATATTGAAATAATGAAAAAGAATTCTCCCTTACTTCGATTAAGCTTTGGAAATCTTTTTTTCAATTTCTTCTTTAATGGATTAAGCTCAGACATAATTTCTGGAACAGCTATATAAAAGTCTGGTTCAATTTCATCATCCAAAATCTAAAAATCAAGATAAAAGATAACTTTCATTCTGAAAATTTAATATAATGTAGTAATTCCCCTTATAATTTAGAAAACACACATTAAACACAATGTTTTCCTTTAAACAAGGATCATATGAACACATTTACCAAATTATGAAAACTACCAGTATTAGAAGCAAAACATTTTCTGAACTTTTCTCTTAAAAATAGTCATATCCATTTAAAATATATGTATTTAATGGGTTAAATTCTTCCATTTAGTTGATTATAAAATGAAGCAACTTTTTAGAATAGTACTTCCAAAAACAAATATTTTACCAATGATTCCTTTTGCTTCAATCATACCACAATATATCATTCAAAGCTGTGGTTTGGGATTACAATGAACCCTAAAGACTTGAACCCTGGCAAAATTAAGCTGTGTCTCTGAAATTTCATTTTCTTGTTACTATTCTTTATTTTTATAAATTCTTTATTCCCTAAATAACATTCTGTATTCCTCTTAACAATAACTTACATTAAGCAAACACTTATCACATGCCAAGCATTTGGCTCAATACTTAACATAGTTTAATAAATCCAGTCTTAACAATAATCCTATGAGGCAAGTACTAATATTGACCACACATTCCTGATGCAGAAATTGAAGACTTAGGGAGGATGAGTCAGTCTGTATACTTATAAGGGACAGACCCAGAATTCAAACAAAGGCAGTGTGGATCCAGAACCAGGGCTCTTATCGCTAGAAATATTAAGCAGAGGTAATTTTGAAATGTCAAAGAACGGTATGTGAAATTTCTACTCTAAGACTTTCCAATACTAGTTCTAAAACATGTAATAAATAAATGGATGGCAAAGATAACAAAACAATTCATATAACTAATGAACGTGAAAATAACACTGTACCTTCTTAACCAGATTAGTTCCTCCTGCAAACGCAGCTCCATGTTCTTCTGCTATTTTAATCTCTGATGCATTCTACCAAAACACAATAGTTTAAACATCAATTCAGTCTGCTTTCAAGTATTTTGTCAGAAATAGTATTACAGCTCAAAATAAAAACTGTGGCTTTTACTTTTAATTGGAAATGCAACAATTTTCAATGAGATGCATCAGAAATATTACATCCAGAACAAGTTTAGTTTTTAGGTAATTGAGATATTTCTTATAACATGAGCAAATACCTAAAAAATGCATGCGGCCCTAGCCGGTTTGGCTTAGTGGATAGAGCATTGACCTGCAGACTAAAGGGTCCCAGGCTCAATTCTAGTCAAGGGCACATACCTGGGTTGCAGGCTCGATCCCCAGTAGAAAGCATGGAGGAGGCAACTAATCAATAATTCTCTCTTATCATTACTGTTTCTATTTCTCTCTCCCTTTCTCTCTGAAATCAATAAAAATATTTTTTGAAAATGCATGAGGAACTGAAACCAGTTTGGATCAGCAGGCAGAGAGTCGGCCTGCAGACTTTAAGGTCCCAGGTTCGATTCCGGTCAAGGGCATGTGCAGGCGCTTCCCTGATGGGGGGTGTGCAGGAGACGGCTGATCAGTGATTCTCTCTCATCAATGTTTCTGGCTCTCTATCCCTCTCTCTTCCTCTCTGTAAAAAAATCAATAAAATATATATTTTTTAAAATAATAAAAATAAAAATAAAAATGCATGAGGTAGTTCAGCCTAAGTCTCTAATACCATAAATATATCATCTTCCAAAAGTAAAAATTAAAATATATTTAATTTTGATCCTTCCATGAAGATATTTTACCAAACCAATATAGAGAGAAAATTTTATTTTTAAATATTTTTAAAACTGATTTTTAGAGAGAGGAAGGGAGAGGGAGAGAAAAACATGGATGTGAAAGGGAAACATAGATTGTCTGCCTCGTGCATGCCCCCTACCAGGGATTAAGCCTACAACGTGGGCTTATGCCCTGACCAGGAATCTAAGCAGCAACCCTTCAGTGCATGAGATGATGCCCAACCAACTGAGCCATACTGGTTAGGAAGAGAAAAATATTTTTAATAAATTAAAGAACCAAAATTTAGCCTGTTGTCTGAAAATTCAAAGAAAAATACACAGCATTAGTTATTTTCTTCCTCTATACTCCATTTATACCATACTATGAAATGTATCACGCCCTTACTCAAGTTTTGTGGCATTCCAACAGCTATATGCTCCACTTTTCTAGGGGGGAAAAAGTAAAGAATTTCTTCCTTGAAAGTGAGACAGATGGAGAAGAATCAAAATACCTTACAAAATAAAATCATAAACACATTATAAACAGATGTTTATAAACACAAAAAGTTTGACCAAAAAAACTGTTGTTACTGTATTTGTTATAGCCTTGACGTCCTTCACTTTCCACACTAGATATTTTTTAAAGTGTGGTTTCTGTGACTTCAAAGCACTGCATGGGGCCAAAATAATTTTATTGTTTGAAGAGTTTGAGTCAGAAGCAGGAGCTAATAGAATAAATTTTGTACTTCCCTTCAGCTTTTTTTGTGAGTAACAGAATATGGTAGAATAAATAATGATGAAGTTAATGTTCTAGTTTAGCTTTTTCTTACTTTAATGACATAACCTCAAATGAGTCACCTTATTGCTTTGAGGTTCAAATGGAGAAAATAAGATTTGGTGAATGCTAGAATTTTCTCTAACTCTACCCATTCAGTTATTCTAATCACTTACCAATGTTATATTAAACAAGTTAAACGATATAAAAAGTTGGTAAAGGTTACTCACCCCTGTAAATACAGCAACTTTATTGATTTCTGAAGCGAATGGGTATGGCAAACTAACAACACTGGAAAATGGCTCCACTTTTTTCTAAACACACAACAATGGAAAAATAATTGTGAAAAATTCATTCATCTTTTTGGTGCCTCTCACATCTGTAAAAAAACAGAACTAACATGTTTTGTTTTTCAATGTTTCAATTCTACCAAATATCCTCTCCTTAATCCAGAACTATTCACTGATTATAATTTAAGGCATAAGTAATTTTATTTCTTTTGTAAGAAACCATCATGAAAATCTAAACCCCTCTTCCCAGCTCCATACTCTCATGGTACTTGGCTTCTATCTCTACATCATTCATCAGTGTTTCATATAATGAAAGATGTATTTGCATATCCATATCTTCCCCAGCACCTAGTACAATGCTTTCTACATGGATGCCAATAATTTTTGCCACCATGAATTAAATTTAAAAGAATGTGTAATCTTTTGACACCATCAAAGAGGACATGAAAGCAACTGTGCATACTGAGCAATAGACAATATCCAGCTGATCTGCTCAGTAGGACACACTAATCTCCATCACTGACTCTAAACAATCTGGTGATATTAACTTTTAAATCCAAGACAGAATGCCAAGCCTGAAAGGCTCTTCTGAGTGGGTCTATTTGAAAACAACCTAATCCACCTACCAACTTTCAGACATCTGTGTGAAGAAAAATGGAACATCTAAAATAAGGAGTAGCATGCACTTGAGTCACCCTAATATGGACAGAGATTCCACAGGGCCTCAGAACTAATTTGTTCAGTCATTTGGTCAAAATCCTGCCTGTCTAGGCTTGTGGCTCAGATCTCTGAGGGAAACTTTACATGGAAACAAGTTCTAAGTCCATAGTTTTGATAGAGTCTTAAGATCTGAAAAAAAGAGAAAAGGGGTGTTCCCTAATTAAAACTGAAAGACTGTGTTTTTAGTTTATTTTGAGATAACCTTCTGAGGGTTTTTCAGACAAGAAAGCACCAACTCTTAAGTGTGCATTCTATGAGACAATGAAACTCAATTTTATTCACTGGCATTCCTTTGCCATTAACATGTCACAACTGGTTCCAGTAAATTTTTCAATGGCAAGCAATCATAATAGCATTCCCTGCAGAATACCAGCCTGTTACAAGCAGTCTATCAAGATTAAGAAAATGTCTTAGGAAGAAAACAGTATCCTTCCAATGTGTCTAGCTTACAAGTGGCTTCCTTATGAAATATATTAACAGTTGACTGAGAGAGTGATCATCTTGGACACCACAACATTTTTTAAATAAACAAACTAACAGAACACTGTGATATAAAATAAAATTATAACAAGGCTAGTATAAACTGTTTCTAAGACATGAGACAGACTTTAATTCAAATTCTAACTCTACCCCTACTCTCTGACCTTGAGCAAGGTACTTTACTTTTTGTGTCTTGGCTTCTTCTGAAATTATTAAAGGATTAAATGAGAAAATGCATGCAAAGCATTAGTATGGTGGTTGGTACATAAAAACTTGCCAATAAATGTTGACTGTTATTATTAAACACCTACCAAGTCCTTACATGCATGACCATATTCAATCTGCTATAATCATATGAACAAAGCTTTTTATCTCCCTTTTTAAAAGAGATGAAAAAAGTGAGATTTGAAGAGGTAAAACCAGTAACTCAAGCTCAAAGAGTTAACAACAAGATGCTGGCCTGTACTGTAAGCTGACTTTATCCTGCCTCCTCTTACATGCTCAATCATTATTGTTATTATTGAGGTTGTTCAGTTGTATTCAAAAAACTTACACTTTCTAGTTTGACCAAAAAGATCTTGAGAATAAAACTTTAAATATCATTTCCAAGAAAATTAGGTTTTTTGAGTGAGAAGCTTACAAAATTTAGAGCTATAATGGACATCAAATCTAATCAAGTGTTTTTCCTACTTTTAGTTTTATAAACAAAAGTCTTCCACAGAACTGCAATATACAAACAGATAAAGCAGAGAAATTGTGATTGAAGCACCCCACTCATGCAAACTTGGTCTCAATCTAGGACTCTAAGGAAATATCTGAAGGGCAATGATCTATTCCAAAACTCTCATTTACAGAGAAGGAACAGGACACACAGGCAGTATAAGTAATTTTTCAAAGTTATAGTAACACCTCAATTAACTTTAATATTATTTTTGTTGAACTTTATACCAATGATGATTTTCTGCTGAATAGGAGATATATGTTCATAAACTATGAAGAGTATGCTTAACATTCTGTTTTATATTTGTAAGTTAAAAAACAAATATACGTATTTTTCATGCTAAACTATAGAAAGAGCATAAGTTTTTCTAAAAATTATTATAAAAGGCAAGAATTAAAACATTAAGAAATGTCGATTCATATAACTACTGTTCACAAATAAATTTATTTTGGGTCTATATACCTTCTTCCCCTGTGACATGTCCAGTGTCAAATCAAGATAAACACCTTGCTTTGGATATGTAAAGTCCAGAATCTGAAATTTCTTAAGTAAATGAATAGCTTTCTCCACATCATATATCTGTCTTGGATATAAGCGTTTTAAATAAACATCATCCTCAGGTTCACCTTCCATAAAGGGGATTGACTTTATTTTTTCTATGTCTTCTTGTTTTTCAGTTGGTGCTTTTTCTTTGGTACCTTTTTTTGTTTTCCTTTCAGGCCTTGAAAAAAGAGAAACTCAAGATCAGTTATCTCTATATGTATTCCAAGAAACTGAAAAAAGAAAAGAAAAAGACCCATGTATATAAGACAAAAAAAATAACAAAATATAAAGTTTATTTTAATTTAAAAGCATAGACTGCATTACAGTTTTTCTAGTTCAACAAATATTAAATTCCCGTAGTGGGGTCTCCCGGCCGGAGCCTTTTTGGGCATTTACAATAAATTCAGCGCTGCAGGCATTTACTTTTTTGCCTCTATCTTATCTATTTTTTGAGTTATTTATGAAAAGTAAAAACATTTATAAAGAAAATGTATTAAAGTTATCTTTTAACCACTCCTCGCCGGGAACTAAAGTTCCCTTTTGTCCGATAAAGGTTAAGTGAATTTTTGGACTGTTTGCAGTTGATACAAAGTAGAAAAGGCATTGATGCTGCTCTCTAAAAACTTAGAGGAACAGAGGAATAAACATGCAAACAGATAATGTCACTATCATGTGTAAAGTACTACAAGTGTTATTTGAGCAACAGGGAATGAACATTTAATCCAGATCAGGAAGCTAGCAAAGGGATCTGCAAGAGAAGATCCCAAAGTCAATTCTTGAAGAATAATGAAGAATTTGCCCAAGTATATACCTAAGAGAAATGAAAATTCATGACCACACAAAAACTTGTACACAAATATTCATAACAGCATTACTCATTACCGTCAAAAAGTAAAAACAAAATGGATGTCCATTATATCACAAATGGGTACATGTTACATACATACAATGGTATATTAATCAGCAATGGAAAGGAATGAAATACTGATATCTGCTGCAATATGTATAAACCTTAAAAACATTATGTAAGTGAAGATGACAGTCACAAAACCCCACATATTGTATGACTCCATTTACATGAAATATCAAGAATGGGCAAATCTATGTAGATGAAAGTAGATTTAGTGATTTCTAAGGCTTGGGGGAGAGGGTCAGGGAAATGGGGAGTGACTGCTAATGAACATGGGGTTTTTTTGAAAGGTAATGAAAATGTTCTAAAATTAACTCTTAATATACTACAAACCACTGAAATGTACATTTTAAATGGACGAACTTCATAATATGTTAGTTGTATCTCAATAAAGCTATTATTTAAGAACATAGTTAGCCAGGCAAAGAAACAACATAATAAACATGTTGAGGCATGAAATAGAATAGTACAGAAAGTTCTACTTGACTAGAGCAAGGGCTGGCAACCTTTTTCTGAAAATGATGAGATAGCAAGCATTTAATGGTCTCTTGTTTCAATGACTCAACTTTGCCATTATAATATGAAAGCATCCATATACAAAAATGAATGAACATAGTTGTATTCCAATAAAATTTTATTTATTGGTTTAGATTTCATAATTTTCATGTGTCACAAAAATGTTACATTTTTAAGTGACTGTTCTTTTCATTTTTTCCAGTCATTTAAAAACGTAAAACCATTTTTAGTTCATGAACTGCACAAACAGAGATTGTGGGCTAGATTTTTTGACCCACTGGCCTTATTTTATTCACTCTTGAACTGAAGAGTGAAGCAAAAGACAGGAAACAGCAGAAAATAAAAGTTGGTGGCTCTCATCCCAGAGGGCATCCTCTAGAGGCAATGTATTTCAGGTAGAGTATTCCAGCTGCAATACAAAGAATGGTTCAAAGGAAACTAGATTAGGGACCATGAGAGACTATTCTGTCCCTTTCTTCCAAGAGACATGACACCCTGAACCAGAACAGTGAGGGTAATAGGTGAGAGTTTAGAAAGATATTTACAAGGTAGCTACTGAATATAGGAAAAAGGGAAAGAGAAGATTTTAAATACTTCTTAGGTTTCTGGCTTAGATGACTAGGCATAGAGTAGTATCATTACTAAGACCAGAAATAAAGTAAAACGGGAAAGTAGTACAGAGGTGAGTGTGGGAAGCTAAGCTTGAGTCTGGTGCCTTAGACCACTCGGCCATCCTGACACACGAGGATGAACTCACTACAGACTGATTAATTTGCCTTTCAGCATAACCATTATTGATTATCTCATTTTTTTACTCTTATATTTCCAGTAGGACATGGTTTCACTCCTCTAAAAGAAATGATGAACAACACAGACTGATGAACAAGAACAGACCCAGAGACAAGGAGCCATGGGTCAGACTGTTGGACCTCAGAGGGAGGTTAGGAATAAAAGGGAGAAATCAACCAAAGGACTTGTGTGCATACATATGAGCCTAACCAGTGGTCGAGGACAATAATGGAGTGGGGGTATGAGTGTGGAGGGATGGGGGATTGGAATGGGGGGTTGAGGACAAATATGTGATACCTTAATCAATAAAGAAATTAAAAAAAAATAAAATAACATTTGTAATTAAGAAAAAAACAGAGGTGAATGTGGGGTTAATTATATCACTGGCCCCAATTCTTTATCCCCTGTTAACCAAAAAATAAAAGACCAGAGTGAGAGAGAGGCAGCAAGCATTTATTTGAGATACAAACTAATAGTGATTCTGGAAAAACTGACCCAGGCAGAAACTCAAATAGTTACAGCTTTCCTGTTACCTTTGCAAACATTGTTTGGGATGTAAGATTGCTTTAGGCCAGTCTAAAGGTTATTTTAACATTCCAAAGGTCTGAGGAGAAGACCAGCCAGGCAAGTTCCTCTGGGATGACAGCTCCAACACTTCTTTAAAGTGGCTCTGTTTATATTATTGTTTACACCCCTTTATCCATTCAAGTTCCTTTGCTAAATTCCTCCTATTTAAAAAGATAAAAGTAGCTTTCCCAGCATGTTGACTTGGCCATGTGACTAGTTTGGACAATAGAATAAGCAAAAGTGACCGTTTCTCTGCTCTAAACTTAGGTTACACGAGGCTTCATGTGTTTACACTTACATGTTTGTATTTCTGCCATTTTCACAAGAACATGCCTGGGCTAGCCCAAAGGTGGGAAGATGAGACATGTGAAACACAGCTGCCCCCAGAGAGCCCCAGGCTAAGTTAGACAATTCTCACTTGAGCTGCCTACTCACAGATGCACGGCTTGCCCAACCAAGGTCATCAGAGACACCCATCCAAACCTAGCTTACATCAGCTGACCCACAGATATGTGGGCAATGACAAATAATTGTGGGTGGTTTGTTACATAGCAAAAGCTAACAAGGTGCTTACAAAAATATCTAAGAAAATATGTTCAACAGGTAATTGCAGGTAAGAGTTTGAAGCTAAGAAGAAAAGACAGAACTAGAGGTGATATATTTTCTCAGCATTAAGTCAAATCACACCTATAATCTCTTAACCATAAGCACTTTAAAACACCTTAAGCGCCCAGCCTGTTTTGTCTTTCAGATGGAAAGTATAGTGTCAGTTCCTGGTGACTGACAGGAGGCTAATGTATTAAATCAGTGAAATAATCCTATTTAATAAAAGGGCAATATGCAAATTGACCATCATTCCTTGACAAAAATGGTGGCACCCAGAGCCAATAAGGAGGGAATATGCAAATTAACAAGACAAAGATGGAGGCGGCCACGCAGGGACACTTGTGTTGTCACCATGGCTATGGTGCAGGCATTCCGCCCCACCCTTGCTGCTCCAAGTGGGCGGGGTGGGTGGCTGCTATGATGGGGGGGAGGGATGGGAGGTGGATGGAGCTACAGGAGGGCAGCAGGGCCAGAGCAAAGGCAGAAGGCAGCAGCCAAAGCAAAGGCCCAGGTCCCAGGTGCCAGAGGGAACCTGGTGCTGGCAGCCAGGGGAAGGAAGGACTATTCTTGCATGAATCTTAGTGCATCGGGCCTCTAGTATTCTATAAAGATGTTTGGGTTCTGTGGTAGACATAATAATGGCTTCCCAAAAATGTCCATCACTACATGCAAGAAGGACTTTGAAGATGTGATTAAGGTTAAAGATCTGAAAATGGGAGAGTATCCTGAATTATCCAAGTGGGCCCAATCTAATCATACCAAATCCTTAAAAGCAGAGAAACTTTCCCCTTTCCCACCTGCATCTGACGGAGATGGTAAGAGATAAGAGACATCCCAGCATGAAAAGAGAATCAATTTGCCATTCCTGGCTTTGAGGTGGAGAACCTGGGGTAAGGACCCAAGGAATGTAGGTGGCCTCTCCACGCTGGGAATGGGAGGAAGCAAATGCCTCCACAGAGCCTCGAGAACGGAATGAAGCCCTGCTGACACCTGATCTTAGCCTAGTGAAATCCATGTTAGCTTTCTGACCTACACAACTGCAGGATAATAAGCCACAATATATAAGGTAATTGGTAATAGCAGCAAAAGAAAATTAATACAAGGATCTATAACATTTATGTGAAAGACGTGGATGCAGTAAATAAATTTTTAAAAAGTACCTCAGAAACCATTCCAAAGTTAATTCCATTCTCACTTTTAGACTCAATGAAACCTCATTACCTCAACTAATAATAATATTCTCTCAGCTCATGAGCAATTTAACAGAACAGGAGACAATGCCAAAGCTCACTGTCTAAGTCTAAGCAGGAGCCCAAGTGAACGGAGGCAACATGCCTCAGCTCCCTGGGAAGTACCCCACAAAACCCTGAAACCTTCCAAACTGGAGAAATCCCATTTTTATTTTACATTTAGTAGAAGAGTAGTGAAGCCAATAGAAGAAGCTTAGAGAACCTGTTTTAGTAATAAACTCTCTACCTAAAATTAAAAAAGCAAAAAAAAAAAACAAAACACACGAATAAGAGTCCTAGCTGTAAAGAGAAAATAAACAAATGGGACTACATCAAAATAAAAAAATAAAAAACTTTTGCACAGCAAAAGAAACCATCAACAAAACAAGAAAGCCCACTGCATGGGAGAACATATTTGCCAATGTTATATCCGATAAAGGTTTAATCTACAAAATTTATAGGGAACTCATACAATTTAACAAAAGGAAAATAAATGACCCAATCAAAGAATGGGCAAAGGACCTAAATAGACTCCTTATGAAAAAGGACATACAGAAAGTCAAGAAACATATAAAAACATCTCAAAGTCACTAATCATCAGATTAAAGTCAAAATGGCAATGAGGTCATATCTCACACCTCAGAATGGCTATCATCAACAAACGCCAAGTGCTGGCGAGGATGCAGAGGAAAAGGAACCCTCCTTCACTGCTGGTGGGAATGCAGACTGGTACAGCCACTGTGGAGAACAGTATGGAGCTTCCTCAAAAAACTAAAAATGGAACTCCCATTTGACCCAGAATCCCACTTCTAGGAATATATCCCAAGAAACCAGAAATACCAAAAAACCAGAAACCAGATATATGCACCCCTATGTTCACAGCAGTACAATTCACCATAGTTAAGATTTGGAAACAGCCTAAGTGCCCATCAGCAGATGAGTGGATTAACAAACTGTGGTACATCTACACAATTGAACACTAAGCTGCTGTATTATAAAAGTAGGAAATCTTACCATTTGCAACAGCATGGATGGCACTGGAGAGCATTATAGTAAGCAAAATAAGCCAATAGGAGAAAGATAAACATCACATGATCTCACTCAAATGTGGACTATAATGAACAACATAAACTGGTGAACTAAAATAGATTCAGAGACAGAGAAGCATCAAACAGACCATCCAACCTCAGTGGAAAAGAGGAATGATTGGGGGTGGAGGGGAAGGAGGGATCAACCAAAGGCCTAGTATGCATGCATATAAGCAAAACCCGTGGACACAGTCAGCAGTAGGAGGGTGAGGGGTGGGGGGTGAAAGGCATGTACGGGATAGGGCTGGGAATGAGTGGGGAGAGGTCAATGGGAGAAAAGGATTCATACGTAATATTTTAAGTAATAAAGAATTTTTTTTAAATGAGTCCAAGCTGTAACCTACAGATTTACTTTACATAAATGCTTATTTCACCACTAAATTTTCATTCATGGCTGAACCTGACCATTAATTTGCAATTAATATGAAATTCCCAGGGGCTGAAATATAATTTTTAAATTAACAAATATTTTCAAAACGTAAAGACAGACAAAAAAAGAAAGGAAGGAAGAAACTGAGTTGGGTATACAACAATTTACTTATTTATGCTTTGAACCTTGTTTCACAAAATACATATTTGAGATGATTCAGTGAATATATATTTTTAAAAATACTCATTGATTTTTTTTTGATTTTTTTTTAGAGCGAGGGGAAGGGAGAGGGAGAGAAAGAGAAATGTTGATGTGAAAGCAGAACATCAATCAGCTGTCTACTGTACAACCCCTACTGGGGAAGGAGCTAGCAACTGAGGCATGTGCCTTGACAGGGAATCGAATCAGCAACCTTTCAGTGCATGGGATGCCCAACCAACTGAGCCACCCTGGCCAGGGCCAGTGAAAATATTTTTAAGTTACAAATGGAACATTTCTTTAATGTATAAATCATTATAGCACAGACTGACTAGGACTCTAAGGAAAATACTTTCTTCCAAAAACAAAAAACAAAAAACAAAACTTGCAACTGAACAAAATCCATTAATAATTTCTTAGACCAACTGCTTATTTTCCATGACTCTCCAAAAAGTGTCCATCTTTATTCACAAGAATCACGTCCAGAAGAACTTTGTTGTTGTTCATGTTCATGTAATTATGCAAGGCCCTATCAGGAGAGCTTAAAAACTCTAATTCTCAGAGCCTAAAATAAATCATACTAGAAAGGCTTTTTTTGGAAAATGAGGGAGAAACACCTGGCAGCCTGAATCAAAGAGAACAGAATTCAGCTGCAGTTACCTGGGTAACCAAACCACAAAGATTAAATGAGTAAAAAGGACTGTGCTCAGGTAATAACTCTCTGCTTGCCTCATCTGTCCCCTAATTCCAAAAGCATGAAAGAAAAAATAATTCCATGGTTACACCCAAATAAAGAATTACAAGGAAAAAAAAATCAGCGCTATAATAAAGCTCGCTACAAGACCTTTGAAGATCTATGACTCCAGAGATACAAGCTCTTTGAAGGAAAGAAACCTGACATTGAAGAATTGAAAGGTTGGGATGGGGAGGAGGGAGGAAAGCATACAACTTCTGGCAAAGTAAACTGAATTAAACAGCAGTAAAGAGAAAATGCCTAGGGCATGTAATTACTAATGGAATGCAAATGTCTGGAATTTGTATTTCTCAGTGTACATCAGATAAATGAATCCACTAACATTTCTGATGCTGGTTTATTCATTAAACTAAATGCATAAGTTCTGCTTCCACTTACAACGTAAAAGCTGACAGAATAAAACCCAGTCATTAATAATACAAATAAATGAAAGTAAAAAAAAAAAAAAAAAAAAGGCTTTAACAGTAAGAAAGAGTGGAATAAAAATCACCACCTTTCTTGAATCCATCACAGAGCTGAGATCACAGGACAAATGAGTAGCCTGAAATCCAAGGAGCCGGTCCACACTCTCACCCCGCCCCCATGCATACCACCGGGGCAAGCTTCACTCCTAGCAGATGTGAGAGAAAGGAAAGCAGGTAAGGAAAAGAAATCAGCTAACATTTTAGGGCGAGGGTCAGTATAAACCTCGTTGGAAGATCCAAACACAAGGGAAGTCCACACTTCATTCGTAGGGCCTTTCCACAGACCTCCACTGGTACTCTTAGGAAATACGAGAGCAGGCCAAGAGACTAGAAATCCCTCCTTGAGGGTGCAGACAAGGAGAAGATCAGCCACTGCTGCCAGAAAAGCACATAACCCTGAAACCCAGGGCATAGGTAAACATCCATTCTGTGCAGGAAAAAGAAAGAAGAAAAAAGTACTAAAACTTCTACCCTTGAGGGTAGGGAAGGAAACAGCCCTGCAAGCAGTATCCTCTATCAATAAAGACGGGAAAGATCCCGGACATTCTCGCACAAGGTCTGTGGCAGATACCTACCATGGGGACAAGGAACAAAAACATTAAGACGACCCATCCCCAAGGTCTAGCCACACTGTGCCTACTTAGGATAAATGCTGGATTTGAAAAAACAGACTCCCTCACATACCTATCCCCAGACTAACAAGCACTGGCAATAAGCAACAGCAGTCTAGGGGAGAGGTAGGAGTATGCAGAGACACCCCACCCCCCAAACCTCTGCGCTGTACTCCCCACTCTCCCCCAAAAACTGCAGACAGAAAACTGATCAGGACCCAGAACACTGAAGACAAACCTTCCACAGCCCAGCCCCCACTGAAAGCACACAGTGACAGTACAGAAATATGAAGCCAATGGTAACCATGGCAACAATAAAACCAAAACCTAGATCAACTGACTGGATTGATTCAAGGCTATGACAGAAGGGGCATGCACATTTCCAGGCATAAATACCACGTACTTCAATCTCGACCATGCTACACAAAATGTCTGGCAGTCCACAAAATTTTTTTAAATACTTGAAGAAAAAAATAACCTCAGGAGAGAAAAAGAACCAGATACAGTGGCTTTTTTTTTTTTTTTTTTTTTTTTACCAGAAACTGCCACTGGCAAACCGTGGTTTATATGTATGGAGGAGCAGGGAGATTCAGAAATGATAAGAGATAAGAGAAAAAAAGCAAGCCCCTCTGTCTCAGACCCTGATTTAAAAAAAAAAAAAAATAGCCATGAAAAAACTATCTTTAGTATATTATAAAGTCAGTATATTTAATTTAAAAATTAAAACCACAACTAGAATTATGAATACTATGATCCTCTTCAAGCTACTGAATAACTCAATGTCAGGCATAAAAATATTGGTAATAATTTTTCATTTTTTTTAAAGTATGCAAACTTCTTATACTATGTTTTTTAGGTTACTGAAATTGTTTTAAAAGTTGTACTAGAATACATGCCGAAACCGGTTTGGCTCAGTGGTAGAGCGTCGGTCTGCGGACTGAAAGATCCCGGGTTCGATTCCGGTCAAGGGCATGTATTTTGGTTGTGGGCACATCCCCGGTAGGGCGTGTGCAAGAGGCAGCTGGTTGATGTTTCTCTATCATCGACATTTCTAGCTCTCTATCTCTCTCCCTTCCTTTCTGTAAAAAATCAATAAAATGTATTAAAAAAAAAAAAAGTTGTACTAGAATACAAATTTAAAGAAAATACAATATAAAATGAAAAATTTCTGTAGGACAAAAAACACACACACACATTTAAACATGAAATGTTCTCAAAATAATTGCTATCCCTAATAAACAAATACTTTAAGCAGAAAAATAAATGAACAACCCAATAAAAACATGGGCAATATATAAATTAGAAATACACTAAAGAAATATAAAGATTGATTATATCCAGGGTTGTTAGGAATATGGAAAACTGGACACTCTCACTCACTGCTGGTAGGGTTGTAAACTGGCACAACCAATAGTCCTCAAACTTCTCAACATGAAAAGATAATCCGGGTACTATTCACACTCAAAGGAAGCTTCCTTTCTAGTTATATTTCCACCATCTCTTTCTTTTTAAAAAAAATCTTTATTATTGAAAGTTTTACATATGTCTCCTCCCCACCCCATCAACCCCCTCCAGCCCACCTACACTTCCCACCATATCTCTCTTTATCTATATTCAAGTCATATCAGACTGTATTACATCCATATCATTTACTCTCATGCCTCTATACCACTGAAACACCATTCTCAAATTCCCCTTCAAAACTATCTTTCAAGACCCAGCTCAAACATCAATACTCCCTGCACTACGGGTGGAATTAAATGACCTTCCATCTGAGATCCCACAGCACTGGATCCATTCCTCTACCATAACAGTTACAATATGTTGAGTTATCATGCAGATATTTGATAATTTATAATATACAGAGAGCTTCTGTTAATCAACAAGCAAAAAAAAAACCGAGAATAGGACATGAGCGGAAAATTCACAGTAAAAAAAATTGTTCTTGCTGAAACCGGTTTGGCTCAGTAGATAGAGCGTCGGCCTGCGGACTGAAAGGTCCCAGGTTCTATTCTAGTCAAGGGCACATCCCCAGTGGGGTGGGTGGGGTGTGTGTGTGTGTGTGTGTGTGTGTGTGTGTGTGTGTCCGCGCGCGCACAGGAGGCAGCTGATGGATGTTTCTCTTTCATCGATGTTTCTAACTCTCTATCCCTTTCTTTCTCTCTGAAAAATCAATAAAATATATATATTTTTAAAATTGTTCTTAAACATGAAAGACATACAACCTCAATAATAAAATAAATATAAATTAAAACAATAATGAAGCCATTTATTACCTAGCAAATTGGCAACAATAAAAATTGTAACTACACACTGTATATGGGAAAATAGGCATTCTAATAATACTTGATGGTAAGGACATAAACTGAAAAGATCTTTATAAAGGCAAATTGTTATTACCTATCAAAATCATAAATGCACATCTT
The DNA here is from genome assembly GCF_014108245.1 of Pipistrellus kuhlii. Taxonomy (NCBI): domain Eukaryota; kingdom Metazoa; phylum Chordata; class Mammalia; order Chiroptera; family Vespertilionidae; genus Pipistrellus; species Pipistrellus kuhlii. The sequence continues at coordinate 153,628,677 of NW_023425404.1, forward strand.
TTTTTGTATATCAAAGAGAAGAGTTTTTTTGTTCTTAATTAAAATTGTTCGTTTTTTATATTTTATTGACTTCAGAGAGAAAGGGAGAGGGAGAGAGAGATAGAAACATCAATGATGAGAATCACTGATCAGCTGCCTCCTGCACACATCCGGGGCATGTGCCCTGACTGGAAATCGAACCATGACCCTGGTTCATATGTCAACGTTCAACGCCAGGGCACATCTTTATACTCAAAAATTCTTTATCTCAGAATTTACACTATAAACATATTCATAATATTTGACAAGATCTATGTACATGACTAGTATTGCAGGATCATTTGTAATAACAAAAAATTGAAACAACAAATGTAGAGCAATAGGAAATGGTTAAATTATAGTAAAGTCACATAATGAAATATACTCATTTTCACTGCAGCATTATTTCAGATAGCCAAAACATGGAAGCAACCTAAGTATCAACTGATGGATGGACAAAGAAAATGTGGTATATACAGCGTAGGGCAAAAGTTGGTTTACAGTTGCTCATGTAAGAAAATAAAATAACAAACTCTGTGTTTCATGTTCTCATAACTATAGAATATTATTAAGCCACAAAATCTTGTCATTTGCAACATAGATGGATCTTGAAGATATTATGCTAAGTGAAATAAGTCAGAGAAAGACAAGTACTACAATATCTGATCTCACTTATATGTGGAATAGGGGGAAAAAAGAGAATAGATTAGTGCAGCGTTTTTCAACCGCTGTTCCGCGGCACACTAGTGTGCCTGGTGTGCCGTAGGTGCAGACAAGACAAGAATTTTATAATTTTTCACTATTTTGTTTACTTAATATTTCATAATAAAGTAATTATAAAATACTTTCTTTGTGTTTATTTGATTCCTATTCAAGAGAATTACTTTATATATAGTCAATATAGGCACAGAGTTAAATTTTTTAACATTTTCTAATGGTGGTGTGCCTCGTGATTTTTTTCATGAAACAAGTGTGCCTTTGCTTAAAAAAGGTTGAAAAACACTGGATTAGTGGTTGTCAGAGGTGAGGGGTCGGTAAAATGGTCAAAATGTATAAACCTTACAATAAATAATGGAAATGTAATGTACAGCATGGTGACTGTATAAATAATACTGTACTGTATTCTTGAAAATTGCAGAGGAAAACCTTAAAAGTTCTCATTTTAAGAAAAAAAAGTTGTAATTCTATAATAATAGATGTTAACTAGCCTGATTGTGGTGAACATTTCACAATATATATAAATACCAAATCATTATGCTGTACACCTGAAACTATGTTATATGTTCATTACAACTCAATAACAAAAGAATGACTACACAGTCCTATCTGAAACAATCTCTGAGATATGTAGAGATAGACCTGGAGATTATTCAAAGTAAGCAAGAACAACAGAACAGAGTATATGGTTAAAAGTTAAAAGTAATAAGCAAATTAAAAGTTAAAAGTAAGGAAGAACAGAACAGAGTATCTGGTTAAATAGAAACTATTTTCCTCTACTCACAAGAATTCTGATACCAAATGCACAGGCTTTTTACCCACACCATCTAATTCTCTGACATCAGCTAGGTGTTCCACAATTCAATACAATTCTGATGGTAGCTACCTGGTTTAGCATTAGATCCCACAAGTTACAGGCTCAGTCTCACAAGACTGCCTTCCCTGCAGATGCCAACCTCAAGTCCAGGCCTCTAGTACTTCTGACCAACAAGCTATAAATCACGGTGAAGTATAATCCCCTCCTCAGACTTCATCATTTGCTAGAAAGCCTCAGAGAACTCAGAGAAACCCTTAAATATTTACTGGTTTCTTTTTTTTTTTATTTTTTTTATTTTTATTGATTTTGTACAGAGAGGAAGGGAGAGAGATAGAGAGTTAGAAACATCGATGACAGAGAGTCATCGATCAGCTGCCTCTTGCACACCCCCTACTGGGGATATGCCCGCAACCAAGGTACATGCCCTTGACCTGAATCGAACCCGGGTCCCTTCAGTACCCAAGCTGATGCTCTATCCATTGAGCCAAACCGGTTTCGGCTACTGGTTTCTTATATAACAAAGAATATGATAAAGGATTACAGATGAACAGCTAGGTAAGTCAGTATATAGGACGAGATCCAGAAGGATCTGTCCCCATTGGGTTGGGAGCACTACCCTCTGACACATAAGTTGTGTGCACCAATCTAGAATCTCTCTGAACCTCATAGTTCAGAGATTTTAATGGCTGCTTCATCATGTAGGCATGCTCAATTATGAATTCAATCTCTAGGCCTTCTCCTTTCCTCTGGAGCACATGTGTCAAACACAAGGCCCGCGGGCCAAATCCGTCCCGCCAGGCCTTGCAATGTGGCCCTCACTGCGCTGTCATCACTGCACTCCGCTGCGTTTCCATCACAATGATAGTTTATGACTGTTCAGTAAACCATTTGGCCCGCGATTTAGGCTGAATTTTAGATTTTGGCCCCTTCTCTGATTGAGTTCGACACCTCTACAGTCTGGAGGATGGAGAGTGGACCTGAAAGTTCTTAGCTTCTAACCATGTTTTGGTCTCTCTGGTGACCAGCCCCAATCCAGGAGCCCACCAAGAGTTGCTTTGTTAGTAAAAAGGTGCTCCTATCGCCCAGGAGATTACGAGGGTTTTAGAAACTTCGTATCAGGAAAAGGGTCAAAGATCCCGATATAAGAACAAAAGATGCTCCTAGCATCCCTATAACTTAGGAGATTTACAAACTTTTAGAAGCTCTGTCAGGAACTGGGCAGAGACCAATGGATCACTAAATACGTATTATGTCACAAAATCCTAGCCTCCACACGTATTAGCTCTGTGATGTTACACAAGTTACATAATCTATCCGTGCCTTGCTTTTTGTTTCTAAAAGAGAATATAATAACAATAGCTTCCACATAAGGTTGCTGTAGGGATTAAATTCAATAACTGAATGTCAATATTAAGTATTGTTTTAAGTTATATACTTTATTCAGTACTACAAAGCCAAAAAAGCAGAGATGATAGGCTTTTACAACTATATGTCCCTATATCTGTTTATGGAACTGAGCATAATTTTTTTAATCAAAGTTTAGGATAACAGCAAACGAAATAACTAAAAAAAAATACTTACTTCCTAGCAGCAGCAGCAGCAGCGAAATGTCTACTAAGCACATGAACAGATGCAGAACAAGGATAAAGACGGGTCTGATAAGCCGTCTTGGAAAGATTATGCCTTTGATGTATCACGACTTGAAAGAAAAAAAAACATGTAAAATATTAATATTAAATAATAATTACATTCACAATTTTTATATTCTTAATCACCGTTTTTCCAAAACAAAAACATTCAATATTTTGTGATTCTTAACCATTCTTTAAAAAGTGTAATAATGGCCAAAACCGGTTTGGCTCAGTGGTAAAGCGTCGGTCTACGGACTGAAAGGTCCCAGGTTCGATTCCGGTCAAGGGCATGTACCTGAGTTGCGGGTACATCCCCAGTAGGGGGTGTGCAAGAGGCAGCTGGTAGATGTTTCTCTCTCATCGATGTTTCTAGCTCTCTATATCTCTCCCTTCCTCTCTGTAAAAAATCAATAAAATATATATTTTTTAAAAAGTGTAATAATGGACACTCCACTTCTTAAAACTAAAGCCAAGTAAACACAACTAACTGAACAATTTTGCCTTCACTTATTTTTAACTTAATCCAGTTCAGGCTCAAAGTATGTTACAGAATATGTATGTCTGTTCTGAATATATAAAATAATTTAAATTTTACTCATTTTAAAATATATATATTATATTAATTTCTTACAGAGAGGAAGAGAGAGGGATAGAGAGTTAGAAACATTGATGAAAGAGAATCATCGATCAGCTGCCTCTTGCACACCCCTCACTGGGGATGCACCCGCAACCAATGGACATGCCCTTGACGGGAATCGAACCTGGGACCCTTCAGTCCGCAGGTAGACGCTCTATCCACGGAGCCAAACCGGTTTCGGCAAAATTTTAATCATTTTTAAAAATAGATAATACATTCACAGAGTTGCTTATGAAAGATATAAAAAAAGTGAAGGGCCGAAACCGGTTTGGCACAATGGATAGAGCGTTGGCTTGGGGACTGAAGGGTCCCGGGTTCGATTCCGGTCAAGGGCATGTACCTTGGTTGCGGGCACATCTCCAGTAGGGGGTGTGCAGGAGGCAGCTGATCGATGACACTCTCTCGTCGATGTTTCTAACTCGCTATCTCTCTCCCTTCCTCTCTGTACAAAATCAATAAAATATATTTTTTTTAAAAAGTGAAGGAACTGATCAAGAGATCAAGACTTGTTATAAAGCTATGGTAATTAAGACTGTGGTATTGGCACAGGTATAGAAAGACAACGTAATAAAACAATAAACAGCCCAACAACAGATTCGTGCACGTATGGATCTTGGACATATATAAAATGGGGGTGATGCTAGATGATGCTTCCACCAAAAGATCCGTCGTAACTAAATAATACACATTCCTGTGCTTCAAAAACACAACACAGAACAAAAATTAAAAAGCAATGTGCCAAACAAGGGCTGGCATCCTAGCCCTTCACTGGACCTTGTGAAATGCTGAGGAAGAGCTGCTACCAAGAAGGATGCCTCTCAGTGGATAGGGCCTCGGCCTGCGGACTGAGGGGTCCCAGATTGGATTCCGGTCAGGGGCATGTACCTTGGTTGAGGGCGCATCCCCAGTGGCGGGTGTGCAGGAGGCAGCTGATCGATGTTTCTAACTCTCTATCCCTCTCTCTTCCTCTCTATAAAAAATCAATAATATATATATATATATTTTTTAAAAGAAGTATGCCTGAATTAGCCATCAGATGACAACTGCTGATCCCAATTAGACAACGGTCTTCGGAAGTTTAAGAACTGAAATCAGCTGCAACCATGCAGTACCCTGAACGCCCCAGCATTCTGTAAACATTAAAGTTTACAGGGGTGAGCCACACACCTGCATATACAGAACCTTTTCCTGATCACAACTCCCTTCGCGCAGCCAACTCCTCTCTCTCCCTGCACCCACCGGCATCGGAAACAGCCTCGGCCGCCACGAGCGGCCGGAGGGGTGTCCATGTACCTCCTCCTCCCATTGCACTCCCTCTGTGGACGGCTCCAGAGGGAGGGAGACCGCGGAGAAAGTGGCTTTTCCACAGTAATGACCCCCTGAAGAACTTGGAGCCCAAAAGAGCAGGAGGCTTTCCAGCCCCCAGCGCAGACCCGTGCGCAGGAGTCTGGCTTGCACCCTGGACCACAGGAGACCCCCGCGCCACAGGTCATTTGTCCCCCAAGCCCACACAACGCCTGGCTTTACCTCTACCGAGGCATCTGACGGCCGCCGCCATGTTGGCCATTCCGGATGGTGCTGATGAAATTGGTCCTACGCTCCCACGTGGAATAAATTTTGAAAGGGTTCCCTTCCGGAATTGGCGGAGGGGGAAGGTGATTAAGAGGCGCAAGAAAGGGGCGATACCCCAACCGGCTCCGGTGCTGAGTGGGAAGGGCGCTTGACGGCGTGCCCCGTGGCGGTGTTCCCCTCAGCGCTCCGTGCTGCCCCGGACGCCGCAGCTTCAAGGTTCCGGCTGGAGAACGTGACCGTGTTCAAGGAAATCTGCTCTTCCTGCAGAACACGGTCCTGCTGGCGATGTCCTAACCATCTTAATGTTTGATTCTGCAGGTGTACTCGGGACGATCGTTTTAATAGGTTGTGAAAGTAACCCCGGAAAGTATGAAAAATAGAAACTCTGAAGAATCTCACCAGCTTCCACCGCCACCTTGCCAATCTTGTAAAGATTTTAAAAATTCGCGAGGCTTTCCACTACACCCGAGGTGGGTGCCCCAATCACTGACAAACCTTTTAACTCAGCGCAAGGTCAGAGAGGGAACGGTCATATTTATCAGCTCTCCATTTTGCCCCTGCTGGCTAACTATGGCATTAAATTAGGATCAACTGAATAACAAGACTTAAGTTGATAGAACACTATTAGTTTTAATATGGCAAGATGTAAGACCTAGCACAGGTTATTCAGACTGGCGGGGGGGAGGGGAGGAGATAAAGAAACCATATTCTTCCCATTACATTACAGCTGACCGTGTGGTTTATCTAAAGCAAATCTGGTCACAGATTGTGTCACTTCCCGGTTTAAACAAAACCCTCCAGGGACTACCTCTGAAGCTGCTTCTGCCACCACCTACCTCCCCAGCCTCAATTTTCCTGCCGACCATGCTCGGCTGCTCATTCTGGCCCCTCTGTTTAGAATATCTTGTACCATATCACCCAGGTAACTGTTTTTAAAGATTTCAGTGCAGACTTTAATCACTGGTGAAGCCTCCCTTCTCTCTTCCCAGGCTGAGTTATAACCATCTCTTCTAAATTAAATATCAATAAAACTGTTTACAAACAAACAAAACCAGATATAAGTCAATTTTAGAATAGATTCAAGAGTTTTATTGATATTTAATTTACATACCAAACAACCCAACCATCTAAATTGTACAATTCAAACATTCACAGAGCCGTGCGACCATCCCCACAATATTTCTGTTTTCCCCATCATTCTGAGCTCAGTGTGGGCAGAAATCATGTCTTGTTTATTTTTTTAACCTCTGTATAAAAATGAACTTTACTTGTGGACAAATGCCAGAATAGGAGCAAATTTACCAAATCCATTCAGACAAAACAAACACCCAGATTAGAGGTGCTGGTCCTTAGACTCGACAGCCCGCCCTTTCTGTAGCCAGAGTGAGCTGGCCCCCATCTGTGTACTTCTTTGTGTCTTCTTTCAAAACAAGAGAATTTAAACATTCAATGTGGAACTCATGTACTATGCTTGTAAGCCCTATTAAAACAATGTCCTATAGAGGAGCAGCTTCTTTACCTAATTACTCACTCGGAGCACTAGAATTAAATGACTTTAATTGGTGGGATTCAGAGTCCCGTTATCTATATATAACACCATAGAAAGAGGTTATTTAATTTGAAACTTATAATAACTACAGAAATCCACACTCTGAAATGGGGAACTCCAAGACTCTAAATGTTTAATACATGTGAAATTCTCATTGAAGAGAGGCAGTAGAACATTCTGGTTAAGCAGTGGTGCTCTGAAAGCTAAATTTCCTGGGTTTTGAATCCCAGTATCACCACTAACTAGCCATATGACCCAGGGCAAGTTACTATATCTCTCTGAGCTCAGATTCCTCATCTGGAACTAATAATGAGATAATTTACTGAGGTACTTACTACAGTGCCTGACACAGAATCAACACTCATTTAATGCTAAATGTTGTTATTAGTAAGGAACCAGTGAGTGTTCTTAACCAGAGAGGCAAAATGAATATGCTGTTCTAATATCCCTTTTTCCAATATCTGCTTATTTCTTAATATGATACCTGCTATTCTTATCCCTCTTCTTATCCCTATGTACTAGGAAGTCACTTTATATCAGAACTTTTATTTGTATTTGAAGGAAATCTTTAGGCTGTGTTTATGCACTTCCTCAAAGTTCACTTTAAAACAACCTTTTCCAGTTGATTTCTAGAGAGGCTTATACTCTCTAGGAGTCTTGGCAACATGCCAGTTGCCTGCCTGCTTGGCTAAGCAAAGCTTTTAAATATTTGCTTAGCCCTGTAATTCTCCTGATCTGTGTTTTCTGCCTCCCTCAACCAACCATCTTCCAGTTGAGCTGAAGACTTCATTGCAAGAAGAGTCACTTCTCATTTGGGGTTCAAATGGGAAATGAGTCTTACTGGACCAAAAAAAAGGAACTCCATGACACTTCCTACTTCCGTGTGTGCATCAGAGTTACCCAGAAGACCTGTTAAAACTCAGATAGCCAGGCTCCACCCTACTGTGTTCCTGATCCAACAGGCCTAGGGTGGGCCTGTGAATTTGCATGTACGAGGATATAATAAGTATTCAGGTGATGTTGATGTACTGGTCCAGTACCACTCCCTCTGTAATACTATGAAACATTTGCATCCTACCTGTCATTATCTTGGGGAGGAGTTGTTGTTTTGTTTAATAATTTAATGCTCCAAATAATAAGGCAATAAAAACATGAATTTCCCCCACATGGTGTATTTAGGACCAGAATCTATCCACTCTTATCTATCTCCTCTACACAGAAACTGCTTCTGCACACCTGATTGCAGCTACTAAACTAGCCATCTGTCAGCTGGGCAAATGTCCAATGTTTGCCTATCTGCCTCTTTGGATTTTAAGTATTACCACCTCCTAGATTCCCTTCCTTCCTTGGGCTTACTTCAGACTCAGATTATTTTTTTCATAAAGAAATTACTATCTCGAATAATGATTTCTTAGCCATAAAGTTGAAAGTTTGGAAGGAATTGGAACTCATTTTTTCTGTCTTCCCTCCCCCATGAACGGATGCTTCTCTTCAAAAACCCCTAGGAGACTAAATCCTAGATTGCTCAGTGGAATTGCTGGTAAGTGTTTGACGACTGGCTCCTGATACAAAGGAAATGAATTTGTAACATCTGCCTATCTCCATGGTGTAAATGTTCACACAATAGCTGATTTCAAGCTACCAAACATGAAATCAGCTAACTCACAAAACTTCTGACAACTTCACACTTGGTTCTCACATGTCTATAGATCAATCAAATCAGTTCATCTTAGAGTTACACTTCTCAAACTGAACCGTGAATGCAAATCACCAGGAAATCTTATTAAAATGTAAATTTTAAATTAGTAGGTCTGGGGTAGAGCCTTAGATTCTGATTTCCAACAGGCTTGTAAGTGGTGTGTACATTGCTGCTCTATGGACTACACTTTGAGTAGCAGGATCCTACAACACATCCTACTGCAAAATTCATATTTTTATCAATAGCCCCAAACCAGAACTTTTTTAATAGGTTCTCTCTTCCTATACAGAGAATAACTTAAGTAGATCCCTGAATTTTTAGTATAACCTCCATGATCTCCAACAGTGGAGATTACAGAAATATCAGTAATTTCCTGCCCAACCCACATCTGCTCCTGGTGGAAACCTCCTTCTCCTATGTAAGTAAAATTCCCCAGTCCTGGCTCTTTGGATCAGTGGAAGCCATCTGACCCAAGAAAAGTCCATCCATTCTGTAGCCAGTGATCTGGGCTTGAAAAGAAAAGCTGGGCCAATTGTTCTCATGAAACTAAAATTGGGAAAATAGAAGACTAGAGAAAAACGAGAAAGACATCATTTTCTTTGCTGTGGGAAGACTCATGCTATAAGGTCATAGAAGCCTTGAAAGGCAAGCCAAAATGAATTAACAAGCAGAAATGATGCCTGAGTAGAGTTACATGAAGCCAGTCAGTATCAAGAATAGAATGGCAGGAGAAGGCTGAGAATGGCAGATACCATAAAGAAGAAAGAGATTGACCAGCCTGAGGGGAAGATAGCAGATGCTGCTTCAGTTCCTGTTACAGTTTCTGTCAAGTCTGCTGTATCACTGTGCCTCTCCCTGTGTCTTGTGAGATCCGTATTTACCATACATTTTCCTACAATAATCCCTGGTTCCTTGAACTTAATCAAATGAATTATTATATATTTTAAACAAAAAGCGAATTTAAGTCATGGAACTGTAGTTTTTCTGGTCATAATCCATGAATTGGCAGCTCTCTGCCAGAATTAGTTGTAAATAAAGACCTAATCATGGAATTTCACTGGTTGAAAAACTTGGAAAGTCTGTCTACCTGAAGTATAACCCTCTGTATAATTCCCTGCTTGAATTATTGGTGACAAACTCTCATAAGGTAGTTCCTTCTATTTTTGGACAACCCAAATTGTTAAAATTGTTCCATATAGTATTAAAGTTACAATCATCTTCTCTAGTAGTAACTTGGACCTAATTGAACCTTTTGGGTCAATTCCACTTTCACATGGCAAACTTCCTGCTAGTGACAACAGCGATCATGTCTCTTGAGTCTCCGCACTTGGCTGAATATGTTTGTTTTTGCCCACCAATAGCTGCTGCCTTCCATGGGGTGGTGATGAGGCCTTCTCGTCTTCGTCGGAGTCTTACCAAGGATACAATCTAGATTGCCTATATCTTTCTTAAAATATGAACCCAAAGCAAACGAACAAACAAAAACACTTCAGAAGAGAAAAGAATAGTTAATCTTTCCTGGTAAAAATCAATACAACCTAAAATTGCACTAACTTCTTTGGCAATCCCATGGCTTCCCTTAGTACTTAGATTCCCTTGCTTTTCTGCAATATTATTTATGATGAACAGCATACCAAAAGTATCCCAAACTTTGAACTAGGAAGGTTCTTTTTGATAAGTTTCTTGCTTTAAGATTTCTATATTCTAGAATAGTTCTGTCCAGTACAAATACAATGCAAGTCACATATGTACTTTAAAAAAAACTTTTTGTTTTTTATCGTTGACGTTATTTCTTTGTCTACCTCCACAGAGCCCAGCCCCACACCCAGGGCCTTCACCACACTATTGTCTATGTTAATGGGCTATGCATATCACATATGTACTTAAAAAAAAAAAAATATATATATATATATATATATATATATATATATATTATTGATTTTTTTTATAGAGAGGAAGGGAAAGGGATAGAGAGTTAGAAACATCAATCAGCTGCCTCTTGCAACACCCCCTATTGGGGATGTGCCCGCAACCAAGGTACATGCCCTTGACCAAAATCGAACCCAGGAACTTTCAGTCTGCAGGCCGATGCTCTATTCAATGAGCCAAAGTGGTTTCGGCACATATGTACTTTTAAGTTGTCTAGTAGCTACATTAAAAAAGCAAAGAGAAGCAAGTAAACCTAATTTTAATAAATTAACCCCGTATATTCACCATATTATTATTAGTTTAACATGTAATATAAAAATCATTGAGATATTACATATTTTATAGTAAGATTTTCAAATTTGATATGTATTTTACACTTATAGCATGTCACATTTAGGAATCAATGCTCAATAGCCATATTTGGCTACCATATTAGACAGCACAATTTTACAGTAATGCTTATTTGACACACTGTATGCCAGATGCTTTTATAAAACTTGCATATTTAAAATTTTTAAATATTTACAGTAACACTATGAGATAAACACTGCAATTATTTTCATTTTATAGATGAAGTAACAGAAGTACCGAGGAGTTAAATAACTTGCCTAATTAGTAGGGATTTGAACCTAGGATGCCTGGATATGGAAACTATATTGTTTTTGTTTTTATTCTATTTTAAAAATTGATGTTTTAGAGAGAGAGGAAGGGAGAGAAAGAAAAACATTGATGTGAGAGTGAAACATTGCTTGGCTGACTCCTGCATGCTTCCTGTCGGTCATCAAGCCTGCAATTCAGGCATGTGTCCTGACTGGAATTGAACCGGCAACTTGTCAGTGCACAAAATGATGTCCAACCAACTGAGCCACACTGGCCAGGGCCAGAAACTATATTCTTTTTTTCTTTTCTTTTTTTAAAAATATATTTTATTGATTTTTTACAGAGAGGAAGGGAGAGAGATAGAGAGCTAGAAACGTCAATGAGAGAGGAACATCAACCAGCTGCCTCTTGCATACCCCCTACCGGGGATGTGCACGCAACCAAGGTACATGCCCTTGATCAGAATCGAACCCGGGACCTTTCAGTCCACAGACCGATGCTCTACCACTGAGAAAAAACCGGTTATGGCAAGAAGCTATGTTCTTGATCACTGCTATATGTGTATCACATACATATTTCGGGCTGAAAGCTGTGAAAGTACTGGACATATAATATCTTGCTTAATTGTCATTTTACTGAAGAAACTGAGGATCCAAAGAGATAGTCCAAGGCCACATGACTAGTATCAAAGCCTAAGAGCAGAGGCAGTGCATCTCATCACTGTACCTCCTCCTGCTTGACTGCCGCCCTGAAACGCTGCTGTTTACCTATAGACATTCATGACTCAATATTTTATTTTTTTAGGGTTTCATAAATCTTTATTGTTCAGATTATTACAGTTGTTCCTTTTTTTCCCCCCCATAGCTCCCCTCCACCTGGTTTCCACCCCACCCCATGCCCTTACCCTGCCCCACTGTCCTGGTCCATAGATGTAAGATTTTTGTCCAGTCTCTTCCCGCACTCCCCATACCCACTCCCCCCGAGAATTGTCAGTCCACTCCCTTTCTATGCCCCTGATTCTATTATATTCACCAGTTTATTCTGTTCACCAGATATTTTATTCACCTGATTTTTAGATTCACTTGTTGATAGATAGGAATTTGTTGTCACTTTGTTGTTCATAATTTTTATCTTTACCTTTTTCTTCTTCTTCCTCTTCTTAAAGAATACCCTTCAACGTTTCATATAATACTAGTTTGGCGGTGATGACTCAATATTTTTGATGCCAGTGTTTTAAATTTGAAAATGGCCAGATAATATCAGTGGGTGTGGGAGAAAGTAAATAACATGGAAGCACATGTACTTTTTTTTTGATCTTCAAAGCCAAGCATGTAAATTACAAGCACCAACAAAACACTAATTAGAGTTAATTTTTTAAAAATCTCTAATGCAGGCAGGAGTAAAACTTGTTTGAAATGCTTATCTAAAATATGAAAATGCATTTTTTAAAATGTATAGGTCTGAGGAAAATAAAAATATCCACAAAGCAAATTCCCAGGAAGGCGTTTTATTTTTATATAAGAGTGTGCACCGCTCACAAGAGGAGGCTGTTAGCAGCTGAAAGGATGTGACTCCCTTCCTCCCTTTTGTACTGTGTGGCTTTCTTGTTTTGTAGACTTAGAAGTGAACTTGACCTTTTGTTGTTGTACTCCTTGCAGGTCCTGTCTTTCTTCTAGGTGAGCTCAAACTGAGGCTGAGTTCCTCACCAAGCCCCAGGGCCCGGAGGGGTTAATAAGCTGTCTCTGTCTCCAGAAGGCTCCGTGGCTGCTTCAGGACAGGAGCCTACGGTGTATAGGGAATCTTGGAAACTGTTTCTTAGTCATTTTTATCCCAAAAATATTAAGTCCAAATGTTCCAATGTTCACCCATGTCTAGTAGCATCTCATCTTTGTCTAAATTATTTTATTCCATTTAACAAATTATTTCCCTATTGCTATGGTTAGCGTTTTTCTGCTTCCTATAGTTACCAAGTGGTAAAGGTAGGACAGTTGTGGTGTTGGAGGGAAGGAGAGGAGAGATAGGGAGAAGAGGCTCAGCATGGAGGACCCTTTAACAATCAAGGAAGTTCATGTCAGGCTTTCCACACGGCTAACCCAGGCGCATTATGTCCTCACGTGGTGCCTCCGCTTCCCACCTGAAGACAGGAATGACAACATTTTTGTGCCACAGGATTCTCCACTGCAGTTCCTCAGCTCTGGTGACATTAATTTATGATAAACAACTATGGAGAATTGTTAAGGGTTACTTTTTAATAGAGAAATAAAAGTTGCTTTTGGACTCCTCTGGGAGAGATGACAGAGCTCTAATCCAAGAGAGAAAAAAAGAAAAGAAAAGAAAAGAAAAAAAAAAAAGACCAGCTGAAACCGGTTTGGCTCAGTGGTAGAGTGTCGGTCTGCGGACTGAAAGGTCCCGGGTTCGATTCCGGTCAAGGGCATGTATTTTGGTTGCGGGCACATCCCTGGTAGGGGGTGTGCAAGAGGCAGCTGGTCGATGTTTCTCTCTCATCAACATTTCTAGCTCTCTATCTCTCTCCCTTCCTCTCTGTAAAAAATCAATAAAAATATATATTTTTTTAAAAAAAGATCAAATGAATACCCTGGCACCCAAGAAGAGGGGGTAACAGCCTGATCCATCAGGAAAAATATTCCAATAGATTGTATTTAGGAAAATTAATGGATTTCTCCATGGGTCAAAGGAAAATAATAATGGCTAGGCATAGAGATAAGGACAGATGGGTCACTAACTAAAATTTCTATTCAGCTATAATAATCTAAAGGTTCTAAAATATGTACTACAATTGCTTATCTTTCCTTTGAAGCATTGTAAATGGTATCCTTCAAGAATGATGAAAGAAGACAACTGAGATGATACAAACAAAAACTTCAACACTACATGAAGCGACGGTCTCCTGCAGAGAACTGCAAAACGGGACAAAAGGCCGGAAGCTTTTATAGGATAAAGAACAGGAAGGGGCTGCATGGCTCCGTGGTTTAGCATGGACCTATGAACCAGGAGGTTATGTGTGGGTTGAGAGCTCCATCCCAGTGAGGGGCATGCAGGAGGCAGTTGATCAATGATTCTCTCTCATCATTGATGTTTCTATCTCTCTCTGCCTCTTTCTTCCCCTCTGAAATAAATAAAAAATATATTAGAGAACAGGAGGGAAAAAATAAAAAATATCTAATTCACTGGGCCTTACTTAGGGCGAGAAGGCTCAGAGTTGACTTAGAGATGGGGATTAGCTGACTGGGTTTCTAGTGCAGGTGAGCATTTACTGGGACAAGAACGTTATCTAACCTTCGTTTTGCTTACGTGGCACCCCAGGCTGGAGCAGCTCCATGTTGAGCCTAGAAATATATTTCAGTCGTAAAAAACATGTACTTCTTCAAGAAAACACAGAATGCATTGCTCTCCTAAGCCCTCTCCAGAAGGAAGGCTACAGAAGATTAGGGCGAATAAGACGCCCTGGTTCCCAAAGCTCTGCTCCAGGAACAGGCCTGACGCCATCTGCCTTCTGTGGTGGTTGCCTTGAGGGTGGGGACTTTCACAGTGTTACCACAACTCACCATTTAAACAGCTCACAGACCAGATTCAGGAAGTGGCAGCAACGTAATAGGAAGGCTGTGCTTCAGCCAAGCTGTGTGCAGCCTGAGATTCAGATATGCGTTGGACACACAGAGGACCTGCCTGCTGTCTTGGCATGGCTCTGAGGAGCAGTTTATTTTAAGGGACACGTGAGAGCATTTGATAGGCCCAGGTCTAGCGTAAAAGGGAAGGCAATGTGCAGGGTGTTCCTCAGGGCCCTGCTTCTGCCCAGTACCTTCCAGGGACAAGTGTGACTAGCTGGGCAAGCCAGGCAAAAGAAAATTATGGAAAAGAGACACTTCTCTGAAATCTCTGAGGGACCTGTGAGCATAGGACATCTTGTTTATGGGAACCAGGTAACAAAGAGGAAGGTCATGAGAGAAACTTTCCAAAGCAACATGCTGTAGCCTGTGGCACACTTAGCCCCTTTCTTATACACAGGAAGTAACTAAAAGCAGACACCTAGTCAATATATTGCTAGATCAGACTTTAACTGCAGGGGTGAGATAAACAATTGGTGGGGGGAAAATGTAATACTCTGCTAATAATAACAATTCCCACAGGTTAAAAGAAATGTAGGCAAGAGGTCAAACCATTCACAGCAGGTTGGCTTTAGTTTTTAACTCTGTCCTGGGGTCTGTGTCTTCCAATAAGAAAATTATCTTCATTGTACCTCCTATGTAAAATGCTACACTTTCAGCCTTTGCTGAAACCCCTTTCATACATAAAATGGATGGCAATCCCTTCATAATCTACAACCTTTTCAACACAATATGTGTCCAGCATTTGGAACTGTTTAGTCAAGAACACGGGAATCCAACAAGACAGTTTGTTGTATCCTTTAGTGTGGGGAAGCATGGGGCTTGGTTGGAAAGTCTGTAAGGAGGATTCTCTGAAAGGTCCGGGGCCTCTTAAAGGACCTTGCTGAAGGCAGCAGCCCTGCCTTGACTTTTCCAAACAATTCTGAGCAAAGGTGTTTTGCTGGAATCTCTATGTTTAGTCTTAGAGAAAAGCATGAGCTTTCTTAAGGATACTTAACCTGCTGATTGTATCTAGAGGTTAATTTTAGCTCAAGCTGTTGTTACAATAAAAGCCTAACAAGGCCAAAACCGGTTTGGCTCAGTGGATAGAGCGTCAGCTTCTGGACCGAAGGGTCCCGGGTTCGATTCTAGTCAAGGGCATGTACCTTGGTTGTGGGCACATCCCCAGTAGGGGGTGTGCAAGGGGCAGCTGATCAATGTTTCTCTCTCATCAATGTTTCTAACTTTCTATCCCTCTCCCTTCTCTCTGTAAAATATCAATAAAATATATTTAAAAAAAAAAAAAAAAAAAGCTTAACGAGGCAGGCAATCAAGGCTGTTTTGGTTTCTAAAGCCAACCAGCCCCTTAGCCTCTCTTTCACAGAAATATGTATCCGAGTAATCTGTTCATCCATTGCTCACGTCTGCTGGTCAGCCCCAGCACATTAGCATTCTATAAAGGCCTATAGAAGTGTCCAGAGGACATTGGTACTGCAGTCAGATCCTCTTTAACGTTTCTCTCAAGTGTGAGTTGCAAAAACCCCTCTTTGTTCTTTCAATTGTCTAACATAGTGGTCGGCAAACTCATTAGTTAACAAAGCCAAATATCAACAGTACAATGATTGAAATTTCTTTTGAGAGCCAAATTTTTTAAACTTAAACTTATTCTAATGCCACTTCTTCAAAATAGATGCGCCCAGGCCATGGAATTTTGTGGGAGAGCCACACTCAAGGGGCCAAAGAGCCACATGTGACTCGTGAGCCACAGTTTGCCAACCATGGGTCTAGCAGGTAACTATTAAAAACACACACACACAAACTCCTAAGCAGAAATTGAATTCTCAAAGACGATATACTTTGTTAATACAGTATTGGCCTACAAACATTTCTTTTTAAGTTAACTTGATAACTAATTAAGCTAAAAATCTAGGTTCCCCCACCCCTCTTCTTTTGTGAGTAATCTGCTGATCAGGCCATACAGGGCTCATATTTCTACATGGCCATGGCCCACTTTTCAGATGGAGCATCTAAATAGTCCCCATGTACAGCAATCATCACCACTTTGTATGCCTCTCTAGACACATCACTCTTTTATAGTGTCTGCCTAAACCCTGCAGACACTTGAATTTGCAAACATCACCCTCACTCCTTTTCAAATGATGTCCTCTGCAGTCAGTCAGAATAAGAAATAGGCCTATTGCTGAAGAACAAACCTCATAATGTTGGTTTCATTAGCAAAAAACACGAGGCTACAGCTTTGCAATTATCATCTGTAAGTGTCCAACTAAAACCTTTCATATTTTAGGCAATTCGCCAAAGGTGTTTCCACCTCAACCTTTCTGTTTAATGGTATTTATAAAATTTTCTAGTTTTTGTAAGTGGGTGGATGTTTTGCATCCTGATGCTTTCTTTTCCATTTTATGTACTGGAACACCTTAGAAACTTCAATCAAATTGGTTGAGGTAAACTAGTTATCAGTAAATTAGTTTAAACTCACTCAAGTATGCTTTTTAAATGAATGAATTACTAAAAGGTTTTTTTTTAATTGAATCCTGTATTTTCTCAATTTTGAATTACATGCTGTGGAATACATTATAGTGCTAGCTGAGACATTTTATCCCCAAATCCAGAATTCTTATTTGAGGCCCTCCACGACCATTCCAACTCATTGTTTAAACTTGACCTCCTGCATTACATATGAAAATATAATGAGGCACTTCATTTAATTGATTAGATAGGAATTGTAATAAGATTGTTATGTGCTAAATGGAATCTCCATTGCCAAGGAAAACTTTACTTATATTTTGAAGGTGCTAAAACTTGTAAGACTAGTTTGTGCACTGGTGCATCGCACAGTGCTCCTTTAAACTTTGTCATGGTCTAGTCACTCAGTGCTGGCTTAAAAACAACAATAAAGAAAAGGTGGTCTTGTTGCATTTGTAGTGCACACATTATTAAACAACTTTCGGGTAATCAATTAACTAAATTAACTGAACCTTTTCAGTGCTTTAGTAAAAACATTGATTGATTCCCACAGCACCTTGAAATCTTGGCTAGCAATCTATTCTGTAATCTGCCCAGCAATTCTCCCATGAGTAAAGTTTTATACTCAAGACTTCACTGTTTCCGCAAATCTGTTTATGTTTGTTGATGAACTATATGTACAAGAAAGAAAGTTTTTTAAATATGGAAATTAACCTGAGTATTTCAGAAAGAATTAATAAAGTCATGCTGCTAAAAATCATAGCTGCCAAATTTGGGGTACCAACTATAAAAATATGACACACACACAAAAAAAGGATAAAAAACCAGAGGAATTTTTCCTCAGCTTGCTCTTGCTCAAGTTCTTGTTTCACTTTATGCAAATACATATATTATATTTACTATGTGTCATACAAGTGTTCTAAGTGGTTAACATATATTAGCTCACTAGAGGCCCAGTGCACAAAATTCATGCACAGGAAGGGGGGCTCTCAGGGACTCCTTGGGGAACGTCCCTCTCGCAATCTGGGACCGCTGGCTCCTCACCACTCACCTGCCTGATCATCCCTAACCACCTTGCCTTCCTGCCTGCCTGATTGCCCCTAATTGTCTCTGCCTTGGCTCCTGCCACCTTGGCTTTGTCCAGAAGGAGGACCAGTCTCTCTGTCTAATTAGCATATTACCCTTTTATTAGTATAAATTGTATTCTCTTATAGGTAGGTACTACTATTACTCTCATTTTATAGATGAGGAAATGAGAGTTCGAAGATGTTAAGTGTTCTAAATAATTGCATATTGGAGCCCAGTTTTAAACCTAAGAAGTCTGACTTCTAGCTGAAAACAGATAATATAGGTATTGCTTTATTCTTTAAAAAGATGATTATGAACAATAATCATTAGATCTATATTCAAAGAACAGTTTAGTAAATCAATGAGTTATGTACATTTTAAATGAAAAACTGTTGAAGATATATAGTTATCATTTTATATAATTTACTAACTGAAGATATATAGTTATCATTTTATATAATTTACTAACCAGCTACTGATTCCAACTGAGTTACAAAAGAAGCTTTCTTCTATCAAAAGAACTAAAACACTGAAAATCTTTTCCCTTCCTCCCTCTCTTCCCACCCCTTTTTCCCAGGCATGTAACAAAGGGAAATTATCTTTTGGCACTGGACAAGAAGTGTGAGTTTGCATATTTAAAGACTACAAAGTCTTGTTAATGATAATCAGAATGTTTACTATAGATTGGTTATAAACCAAGATGCTAAACTGTACCTCTAGCAAGAAGACATTTCTTATCTGACTTAGTCTTGCATGATTTCCTGTCAAGCATTTACTATAACAAATGACCCACTTATTTACTGCCACAGAAAGAAAGCATTGCAGAGCCTCTTTGTTCTGGGGAGACAACAGGGCTCAGGGGACCAAACAGTAGTTTGGGGTGACAGGGTCAATGAACACTAACCTGTCTTTGCCATTCCTTGCCTTTGGGATCTTAAGCAAAGCATTTATTTATACGTCCATTCATTCATTTAATCACGTCCTTTGGACTCAAAGGAGACACCACAGTAGTTGTAAGGAAAAGCTAACTAAATAATATGAGCAAATAACATAAAATGAATAATATGAATAACATAAAATGCTTTACTTAATAATTCTTTTAAACATTGAAATATCATATACAACTTACTTGTTAAATCAGATTTTTAAATTATCTAAACTATTCCTTAAAAATAACTAGGAAATTCAAAATAAACTTTTAGAGATATTGTAAAATCTTTTAGGTTACTATGGAGAAAAAAAAAACTGTTTCAGAGCCCAAACTGGTATCCTATTTTTAAAATTGTTCTGATTTCAAAATAGAATAGGACTAAGGCTTATTTAATGCTTTAATTCAGGAAACATTTAATAATGACCTACTATGTGTCAAGACTATAGTCTATCCCTTGAAAAATTAGACATATTGCTCTGGATACAATAAAATATTGTGAAGGGAATGAAAATAATGTGCTGGTGAAGGGAAGGAAGTGAATGAAAATATTTTCTGCCAAACACCCATAATTGTAAACCATACTGATAAAATTTGCTTTAGATAGTAGTGAGTACTTCTTTTTCAGCCAGAGAATCACACTCATTTACTAAAATGTCTTGATAACAAGCCTATTTTCAACTTTGGACTATTAATATAATGCATTAAAGTTTGTGGGGTTTTTTGTTATTGTTGTTAATCCTGACCTGAGGATATTTTTATTGACTTTTAGAGAGAGTGGAAGGGATGGGTAAAGACTAGAGAAACATTGATGTCTGAAGTCTGTGACCTTAACATGAATCGAACCTGCAACCTCTCAGCCCTGACCACTCAGCCAAACCATCAAGGGCACACTGAAGTTTTTTTTTAATAGTAAAAGTAATATAAATAATTCCAAAGAGTGTAAAGTTAAAATGGAACTCTCCAGTTATCTCATTCCTTTGGCATAGGAACACTATTAACATGAGTAAACATCCAGATTTTTTTCTATGCAATAAATTATAACAGTTGAAAGAAAATAGATATTTCTAAAGTACTGAGAAATCTGACTGTCAAACCTCTTCTCTGATGAGAGCCAGGACAATCTCTAGTTACCCAAAGATTGCCAACAGTGCAACATTGCATGCCTCTCTTGTTATCAGTGGTCTGTTGTGCTTCTTTGCCACAGTAGTATAAGAGTATCTGGGTACAGAGAACAAATCTATTCAACCCTTCCTAGACCTGTTGATAAAAAGTAAGAATTGAGAACTTCAGAACAATCACATTATCAAAATTTGGTCATTGCTCTTCACAAGGCTTTAGCACATCCTAGAACTTCATGACACCCCATGTTGCATATTACCAGCAGAGAGGCCTTCAACATGCCCCATTTTTCAGCTGGTGCTCTTATTCTATTGATATCTAAGAGATTATGATAACTCTGACCAAACATGCACGTAAAAAAAAAAAATAGGCTAATACTTATTCCTTCAATGAGTATTTTTGGAAACCTTCTTTATGTCAATGAACATTTAAGAAGAAATACCCTGAGAGGACATCAAGGCCAAAATTCTCATTTTCATAGATAAGAAAATTGAGGTCCAAGAAGTGAAGGTTTTTTTCAAAATTACACAGTTGACTGGTTCAGAAGCGTTAACTCAGGACCTGGGTCGGTATCCAGGTTAGGGGACTACGACATGGAAGGGAGCTTCTAGGAGATGTAAGCTCTCCAAGAAAACAGAACAACATTTGAGAGAGAAAAAAGGGCAACATTTTAAGATAAATATATATATTTTTTAAAGTAGAATGATTAGGTACTTAACAATCCTTTATGACTTCCAAGAAATTACTACTGAGAGCAGAAAAATAGAGCAACATACAAAAAACACCAAAAGCGGGATTAATAATCTAGTCTCCTTTCTGAGCCTCTTATAAGCCCATGTAAACTGATCATGTTTTAGATCTAAAGACTTTCCAACAGGCAGAACAAAACCCGATGCAAAATTCTTAGGGGGACATGAAGGGCCTGCTGTATTTATTAAGTGTCTTGGGTCAAGCTCTCTTCTCACTCATATAAAGGAAGGATTAAATTATGCTGACATATTTCTATTCTAATGCTCTCTTTATGGCACATCTTTAGTATGCAAATGCATAATCTTTGGGATAAAAATATCATAGAAGAACTAATGAAGCATACATATAAGCATAACCAATGGACACAAGACATGGGGTGGGGTGGGTGGTGAGGGCATGTGTGAGGGTGTAGGGGAGGCAGGGGGAAGGTCAATGGGAGGAAAAAAAAGAGACACATGTACTCCTATTTGTAATACTTCCAACAATAAAAATATAACACACACACACACACACACACACACACACACACACACGAGCTAATGAAGATTTTAATCCACATGATAAATGACCTTACTAAATTTTCTTACCTGATTTTAACATTGTCAAACTCCCTAAGTTAACAAATATTCAATTCACAAATATAAAAATATATTTTTTTATATCTTGCTCTGATGAGAGCCAGGACAATCTCTAATTACCCAAAGATTGCCAACAGTGCAACAAAAACCAACAAGATATAAAAATAGATTGTTAGACAACTATTTTAAAAATAAACTTTTTGAAAGAATTTTATTTTTTGTTAGTTGGTGCCTGGTCTTATGTGAAAGGCATAAGAAAGATTTTTTAAAATATATTTTTTAATTTTCAGTTTGCCTTTCAGTACAGCAGGCTTATGAGATGTGAGTCTTAGTCTTTTTTGCTGTTGTTAATCCTCACCCAAGGATATTTTCCCATTAATCTTTAGAGAGAGTGGAAGGTAGAGGGAGAGACCAAAAGAGAGAAACTTCGATCATATCAATTGGCTGCCTCCTATACATGAGGATCGAGTCTGCAACCTAGGTACATGTCCTTGATTGGAACTAAACCCAAGACTCTTCATTCCCCAGTTGGACACTCTATCCATTGAGCCAAACCAGCTAGGGTGAGACTTAGTCTTAAATGACTTGTACATATGTTACACTAGTGAAGACTTTTGAAGGAAATACATTATAGTCTTTAATTTTTTTTTCAATTTTAGTTTGTCATTTCCATCTAATCCTTCTATTAGCAAACACTTTCTGATAAGGGATTAATATTCAAAGTATATAAAGAACTCATAAAACTCAAAAGAAAAAACCAACAATTTGATTTAAAACTGGGCAGAGGATCCAAATAGACTTTTCCACCCAAAGAAAACATAACAGCCGGCCAACAGGTACACAAAAAGGGGCTCAACATCACAACTCATCAAGGGAATGCAAATCAAATACACAAAGAGATGTCACCCCATATCTGTTAGGATGTTTATTACCAGAAAGATGAGAAATAACAAGTGTTGGTGAGGATGTGGAGAAAAGAATGTTGGTGGAAATGTAAATTGGTGCAGCCACCAGGGAAACAATATGGAGATTCCTCAAAACATTAAAAACAAAACTACTGCCCTGAGAGGGCAGTTAGGGGTGACTAAGCCAGCAGGAGAGGGAAGTTTGGGGTGATCGGGCAGGCAGGGGAGCACTTAGGCATCAATCAGGCTGGAGGGGAGCGGTTAGGATGTGATCAGGCTGGCAAGCAGAAGCAGTTAGGGGCAATCAGGCAGGCAGGCAGGCAAGTGTTTGGGAGCCAGCTGTCACGGATATTTAGAAGGATGTCTGACTGCCTGTTTACAAATAGGAGTACATGTGTCTCCTTTTTTTCCTCCCATTGACCTTCCCCCTGCCTCCCCTACACCCTCACACATGCCCTCACCACCCACCCCACCCCATGTCTTGTGTCCATTGGTTATGCTTATATATATGCTTCATTAGTTCTTCTTCTATGATATTTTTATCACAGGGATCGGGCCTAAAACGGCAGTTGGACATCTCCCAAGGGGTCCCAGATTGGAGAGGGTGCAGGCGGGGCTGAGCGACAACACTCTCCCCATTGCTGAATTTTGTGCACCAGGCCTCTACTTAAAACAATAAGAATTGTTGATATGAAAGATTTTAAGAATGGTGTCAAGGGAGTAAATCAGGCAAGCAAGATAAAGCGTTCTTAAGGGAGAGAGAAATTGAAAATGCTTACAAAAAGAGAGAAAGGTAATGAGCTAGGGAACTTCAGACATCCTGAGGTTACATGTTAAAGAGATATTTATGTTGATGTCTATCTCTACTACCAGATTTTTAGCTCTTTAAAGCAAGATGCCATATCTTACTCATACTTGGGTCTCCCAGAGCAACCAGCTAAGTTCCTTGTTCACAGAAGGTACTCAATGTGTACTGAGTGGAACTTCAATAAAAGTTACCTGAATTATACCACCAGGCTATAAAACACAATGCTAGAACAAAACAAGACAAGTATCAATTAAGTGTATATGTACTATCTTATTTATTCATTCTACAAATTCTTTGTGAGCACCATGTGCTGGGAAGGCTCTGAGACAGCAATGAATCATATGTGTTGGGATCCTCTTTTTCTTTACAAAAATATAACCCATATCTTCCAAGTTTGGCATTAGAAAAATTTCTTGATAATCAGGAAGCCAGTTGGATCACATGGCACTGCCTTTTCCCCTGGCTTTCCCTAGCTGTTGGGATCTTTACATTTAAACTGACTGACACTGAGACAACCACACTGGGGTGGGGTGGAGGGACCTGGAGGAGATGCAGATCCTTCTTTTGGTACTGCCCCTGCTTCCTGGAATACAGCCAAAATAGTTCACTTAAGATCTGGGATAACAAAAGGTAAATAAACCTAAATAATAGCATGCCTTTGGATAATCTGGGTTGAAATTATAGCTTGTCTCCAAAGCTCATGTGCTGCAGGGGAACAAAAAAAGTTAAAAGCCAAAGAGTTCTTATTTATGTCTTTCCTTCTTGGCTACCTATTTGCTACCATATGGTGGATCATGGGGTCATCTAGTCATTGGTTATGCTTATATGTCATTATTCAAGAGTACATTTTCAAACATTCTGATCTTTCGAGATCAAATCTCATTTTATTTCTATTTTGGGCCCACCCACTCAGTAAAACTTTCCTGTGTGAGGACTGGCCTCTTTCCTTGACAATTATCAACAAGAAAGACCTACTCCTTTAGACTGCTTAAGATGAATGCTCTCTGAATACAGATACACATACAGTAACAGAATAGGTGAGAAAGTTAGTTTACTAGTATACCATGAGGGTACTAGACTCCCTAGTTTCTTCTTTTATTCCTAATTAGGGAAATGGGTTCTATCTCTATTACAATGATCAGAACAACATAAAGTTCGTTAATTGTGTCCAGCTATCCTACCAAATTCCATATACATGTCATGGAGGGAAGAGACCCTTTATGTACACAAGTTCAACATTTGAATCTTCAACACTTTGGCTTAAAGCACTCTGTGATGGAAAGGAGATTGTGGGGAAATTGAGTAGAAAGAGAAGCTCCTCTTTTCAAATGCCTCCCATGTGCTAGTATAATTCTAGCAACACACAAATATCTCAGTGGATCTTCACGACAACCTATAAATTCAGCTCATTGTATAGATGAGGGATCTAAGTGAGGAAGTCTGTTCATGTTCAGCTTATAATTATTGTGCTGAATTAGATTGAACTCAGCTTCATGTAGTTAGCAGATATTTACTGTGGATTTACTATGTACAAGCATTACAATATACCATAGAGGAAACAAATTACTTCCACTCTAGTAAAGGAGAAGAAAACACTCCCCTAATGAGGCGGTCATTCATATCCACTGAAATAATATTTTCAGGAGACTATAGTAGAGGTGAAGGCAACCATCCAGTGGTTTAAAAAGTGAATGTCTCTGAGGAAACAGAGGTATTAAACATGCAATAGTATACTCCCTGAAGATGTGGGTTCAGGTTAAAAATTCTCAAGCTCCTTTAAAAATTGAATTTGCTCAGTTATATTGAGTTATTCATTCAGAGACAGCCCAAGGCCTCGGACGTTAATTAGAACCATTTGTAGCAGATCTAAATCTAGCACAGATCTCCACTTTAAAAGGCAGAGGGAAGAGGGGGTGGGGAAAGGCCTCCTGTTTCCAGAAAATAATTATTTCAGAAAGATCACAAAGAAAAGGCAATTATAAAAGGGAGCTGCATCAGAAAGTAGGAAAAGAATCGAACAGAAAGAGAATGACTGCTCCAAGAAGTAATAAAAACGTCCTTTGTCAATATATTGTTCTGCCTAAGCATATTGACTTAAACATTAATAAGATCTGGATTTGGATTCTGATTCCCTGGAAGAAAGCTATTTTATGTCTTTGAGCTCAGGTTTCTCATCTGTAAAACGAAGAAAAGTAATACTACTACTTACCTCTGTATGGTGATTGTAAAGGTTAAATAAGATAATACAAATAAAATGTCATTGGGGCATTGAGAACTCTTAGTAAGTGGTTGCTATTATGATTATTAAGTAATCTAAAAAGACTGTGTCCTTGAATTTAGTGAATAGTTGGTAACCCACTAGTGCCATATTAATTCAACGAAATGGTAAATAATCTTTAAAATATATTTTACAACAGTGGTTCATGAATAGGAATGCATTCTGAGAGTTTGTAGGGAAGGTTTTGGACATCATAGTAATGCAAAGAGTGGAAAGTGCACTCTCTGGGTGTAGTAGACAGAAGTTAAGGATGCTAGAAATTCTAGAATTCTCAAGAAAATCCTGCACATAAGAGAATACATGCTCATGCTTCCTACATGATTTTTAAATGTCCCTCTAGAATTCATGTGGTTTTACCTACATGAATGTCTAGAAAAACCTGTGTAAAATGATCTGAACCTAGACCTCAACTCCATTTTACTTAAAACATAATTTTTTCATGGTTTCAATATGAATTTCCTAAGAATGCAGCTATTATGTAAATAGAGAAAAAATTGTTTTGCTTCAATTTTCACTTAAAGTATAATACTTCATCATTTTGGTAAAATCATTGACTAATGACAATGTCGCTTCCATGACAAATCAACACATCTGTAAATCAGTCTGCTTTTGTAGACCCGGTATTTGCATTAAAACCACAAGCATCTCACTTCTTCACCCAGTCCTCCGATAAAGTCATGCCTGAGCAGTTCATATGTTATTTCATTATAAATTATTTTGATTTTAATGGTCCTGTATACTATAGTTAAGGCATTATATTGCTTTTTAATAATTGTTTATATACATATAATATTACCTATGCATTTCCTGTCAGGATGGTAAAGAAAGTATTACAAAATATTTGCTATAAAGGGGAGTGGTGGATCTGATGGGGTTGAGAACCATGCTTATTATGTTTAATGTCATGAAAATATATTAACAATATAAGGTCCAATGGAAAAGGTAAATTTTAAGCATTACTGTTTGATCTCATTTTTTAAAATAAATTAGCAAAAACCTCAGGATCTCACTTTCTCCCCCATAATATCTTATGGGATCACAATAGCCCAACTGAAGAGGCCTCCTCTTAGGTGCTGTATAGTTCTCCTGCTTTTTAATCAAATAATTTGTGTTTTATTTCAGTTGGAGAATTATAAAAATGTATTATTAGAGTGCCCAGGAATCAGATGAGAAATGAAATACAGATTCTAATCTTGGCTGTATTATTTAGACAAGTCATTTTACTTTTTTAAAAATATGTATTTTATTGATTTTTTTACAGAGAGAAAAGGAGAGAGATAGAGAGCCAGAAACATTGATGAGAGAACATTGATCAGTCACCTCCTGCACATGTGCCCACAGCCAAGGTACATGCCCTTGACTGGAATCGAATCCAGGATCCTTGAGTCCGCAGGCCGACGCTCTATCTACTGAGCCAAACCTGACTCAGCAGTGGGTCATTTTACTTTTAATAGTCTATTTCTTTATCTGAAAAACCTGAGATTTAAGATACATTATCATTAACAAAAGACTTACAGCTTTCTGGTTCTATGATTTTAAAGCAAGATTTTGCTGATTATAAGCTCAAGTCATGCTTCCCCAAGTATGCTTCACAGAGCACTGATACGATGGGTCATTTATGAGTATTAATAGGGTTCTGTGGTTAATATATCTAAGAAAAAACTGGGTTAAGTGAAGTTAAGCATGTTTCTTTAGGTAAGACATTTCAATTTCCTTGAGTAGTGTGAGTTTTCAAGGGAAGTACAGTGGGTAGCAATTCCTGTATACGTTAGACCATAGAATCTCCCCTCCCCCTACACCTGAAAATCTCAAAAGTAGCTTTCTGCAATAGCAGGTGTTAGGACACACTAATTTAAGATGATGTACATTGAAGATAAGGTTTTAGAAAACATTTATTTCCAAAGGACTCAATCTCCATGGCTAATTTTCAGGCATTATAACTAAAGCAATAGTTCTGTGTAGTAATTCTCTTAAACCACATCCTATGGTGGAACCCTAACCTGTAAGTTCAGGTTGACAGACAGAAGGAACTGAAAAGGTTAATAAAAGAACACAAATTAAAATGTGTAATGAGCATGAGTCATTTTAGAACTAAAAAGTGAGAGATTCTCTTCACATCAAAAGATTGCTCTGTTTTAAAAATTCTGTCCAGAAAGACTAAATGTGGTTGGTCTAGGCGTCAATTAAAATAGTTAAATCTGAAAGGTATTTTTGCTTGCTTGTATTTTTTACAATGCAAATTCATCCATAAAGTGTTGTTCAGGACAACAACAACAAAACATATCACCTTCAAGTGACCCTGTGATTTACAGAGAATATGACAAAAGCCAAGTTTTGCCAGGTCTGAATTCTATGAGTGAATTCTGAACCTCCAGTGTTCTCCTGCAAAATTCTTCCACCACAACCACTCCTATTTCCCTAGAAAAAACAGCAGTATAGATACAGAAGGAGCGTTATATTACATATAGAAAATAATTAGGAAAATAGATGATTTAAAATATTAGACACATTGTGTTTTCTTGATTATTTTGGGTATTTCATCACCAGTATAGAAGTGCTAAATTCTTAAAAAGTGGAGTATAATTATAAAAAGAACACAAATAACATTATTGCTGTTGTAGAAAAGAGCCTACTATCTTTAACTAATGATTACTTTAAAGGTCAGCTGGTAGAAGTTCAACAAATTTGTTGTGTGGGTGTATCAGCAGATGGTATTAGTTAAAAAAAAAATGGAATGCCTGACATTTAAAGAGTTATTTTAGACCATATAAGTCTCACATTTCAAAACATAAATTATTTAATGAGTGGAGTTATCTGTTGAAAATTTTTAACATCTAATTTATTTGCCCTGCCATACAGTGTATTTCTGGGCTAGTTTCCTACTCAAGATGGTTTATGAAAACTAATTTTAATAACGTAACAGGTAAAACTTAATCTACCATCAAAATAAAAACTAAACCCAACTGTCAAATAATGGGTTCTAAAACAAAGTTAAGGCTTAACAAACACATAAAGCTCTTAAAGGCATAAGCAATACTGAAGTCTATATTTTACTGAACAGTTATTAAGTTTTTACATGCACAATTTATTGAGCTAGATTTCTGGAGAAAAAAAAAACTGTTATCACTCTAATCCAGGGTCCAAATTCAGTATCATTTATTGTGAGTCAACGTAATATTATGTGCCTTCTGATGGTAGGTAACATTTCATGTAGAATGTACCTATGATGTTTTCTAGCCAAAAATGCTTAATTTGAATCCAACAAATCTTTGGATATAACATCCAGGAATCATGGAACAAACCAAATGATAACACAAGGAAACAATTAAATAAACCAGAAAGTGTTACAATCTCTAGTACAGTTCTGTTTTCTTCAGCAAGTCGGGTCATTAAAAAATACAGTACTAGCCTGGCTGATGTGGCTCCGAGGTTGAGCATCGACCTATGAACTAAAACGTCGCTGGTTTGATTCCTGGTCAGGGCACATTCCTGGGTTGTAGGCTCAACCCCCAGTAGGGAGTAAGCAGGAGACAGCCAATGGATGATGTTTCTTTCTCACCTATGATTCTGTCTTTCTATTCTTCTCTCTTCCTCTCTCTAAAATTGATAAAAAATACATTTTTAAAAAGTATAGTGCTAGATGAAGAGAGATGCAATGTGTAGTCCTGGATAGAGGCTGGCCCAGACAAACCAGTTTTGAAGCACATTAAGGAATTTTTAAAACTATATTCTGCATTAGGTAAAACAAACATTTCCTAAAATAGATAGGTGGGCCTCATCATGGTATGAGTTCATTTTCTTAAAAAAAAAAAAAAAATAGAGAGAACAGGAAAAATTACACAACTTGCACTAAATATAGTGGATACATAATGTTTTTATTTTTGCTTGCCTGTAGTTTTTACAATGTAAATTCATAAATAAAGGGCTATTAAGAACAAAGCATATGGCCTTCAAGGCAATGACAGTTTTCCTTGTGACTTACCAGGCTGTATAAGGTATATGACAAAACTCAAATTTTGCAAGGTCTTGATTCTAAGAGTAAATGCTGAACTTCCAGTCTCCTACGAAATGCTTCCTCCCAATGCCATTCCTATCCCCCTATTCCTCCATCAGTTACATCTTCTGGGATCTTACACAAGTTAAGAGAAGACTCTTCTCTTTGTCTCCTAAAGATAAAGAAAAAGACTTCAGCTTCTCTTTATCGGAACTCTTTCTCTCTTGGGCCTCAGGAAGGAGGAGTGGCCGACCAGATGGGCTAGCTAGAGCTTGACATTTACTAGAGCACAATTTACCGGTGGGCAGGTTGCTGGGTCTCAAGTGCAATTCTGCATGCACATTTCCCCCCACACCAGATGGAGTAGATTGTGTGTCTAGCTCCACTGTTTTAGCTGGATAGCCAATATGTTAGCAGAACCTCCTTAGTGCTTCCCACCATGAGGACATGGCCTACCATCCTCTCCTGTTTCACTTGTAGCTGCCTGTCCACCATTCTCTCTCCTGCTCTCAGACTCCTCACATGTGTCAGGATAAGTCAGCCAACAGCCATCTTCATTTCTGTGGGGAAAAAATCCCTCACTTTGGCCTCAGCCCAATACTGGGTGTACCAGTTAATAATGCAGATTTTTTTCAATATATGGAGTTACACATATGTTGATATATATATGCGATTTGACATGTATGCTATTTTGTTGTATTGCTCCTTCAGATTACCACTTGTTCCTATCAATGGCACACGCACTTTCTGAGCAGCACTTCAAAATGTATGAAGAAGTGGAAAATTGGGTCTCTGAATGGTCTGCCTCAAAACAAGAAAAATTCTATTGGGATGGTATCTACAAATTATCTTAAAGATGGGGGAAATGGGTAGCTAGCGATGGACATTACTTTGAATAAAGCACTTTTGATGTTTCTCTTGAAATCATCATGTTGTCTTTGATTACAAAATCTGCATTATTACGGTTAATTATTTGGATTAATTATTAACTGATTAATAGTGTGGATTAACTACTAGCCAGCTAATAATATGGATTAACTATTAGCTCGTTAAAATGCAAATTAATTTTTAACCGGTTAATAGTGTAGATTAACTATTAACCGGTTAATAATGCAGATTTTGTAATCCAAAGAAAACATGTTGATTTCAAGAGAAACATCAAAAGTGCTTTATTCAGACAATCATAAATCCTGCACTATAAAGGAAGGAAGAAAAAAAGTAAGGTAGGGCCAAAACCGGTTTTGCTCAGTGGTTAGAGCACGTGTCAAACCCAAGGCCCGCGGGCCAAATCCGTCCCGCCAGGCCTTGCAATGTGGCCCGCACTGCGCTGTCATCACTGCACTCCGCTGCGTTTCCATCACAATGACAGTTTATGACTGTTCAGTAAACCATTTGGCCCGAGATTTAGGCTGGATTTTAGATTTTGGCCCCTTCTCTGATTGAGTTCGACACCCCTAGGTTAGAGCATCAGCCTGCAGACTCAAGGGTCCCAGGTTCCATTCTAGTCAAGGGCATGTACCTTGGTTGCAGGCACATCCCCAGTAGGGGGTGTGCAGGAGGCAGCTGATCAATGTTTCTCTCTCATTGATGTCTCTGGTTCTCTATCCCTCTCCCTTCCTCTCTGTAAAAAATCAATAAAATATATATTTTTTATAAAGTAAGTTAGGTGGATAGGTTAGTCCTGGGGGCCTGATTAGGTTGTGCCATCAGAAAACAAAGAAGAAATTCATCAGAGGAAGAGAGCCAAAGGAGATACACTTTTTTTGACCATTTATTTGTCTCTTATTGTAATACTGTAACATAATTATAAAACCTAGAGTAATATATAACATTTTTTTGTTATTTATTATTCCTCAGAATGTTTAGACTTGATTATGTTCATCTTCAAGTTGTTTAGGGTATGTAATATCCTGTTTTCCCCCCCTCTATGTTTAATAGATCAGGAAGCTGAGAAAAGAAAATCCTGGCAAATTGCCAATGGTAGCAAAACTATTTAATGATATAATTGGTTGTTGAAAACATCATTTCTGCCTCCCCATCTAGTATGAACACATCTGTGTATTTATACAATTTTTTAGGCTATGGTTACCTGGAAATTTTTGTAATGAGATTACTTGAATTAAATACATGCTTTGAGTATTTTCTACTTGTGGATATGTCATTTTCTCATGTCACTGTATTTTGTTTTTATGATTTTTACTTCTGATAAAAATCTTACAGAAGAAATCACTACAGCTTCTCTTTTAAGGTAGCTTTGAAATATTTATAATATTAATATAAATTAGCACAAACCTATATACTATATTTGTTAATTTAGACAAGAAACATTGTTTACTACTGTCAGACTTAACATTTAGTATTTAATTTGTTTTCATGACAACTCTTCAAGTATGCACTATACTTATGTTTCAGACAAAGTGAAACAATTTGCCTGGGGTCACATAGTAAGTGGATAGTAACCAGAATTTGTATCGAGATCTATCTTTCTCCCAAAGCATAGGATTTCTACTACACCAGAGTCCCTTCTCTCTAAGTGCTGTGGGTATGCAGATGGGGAGGGAGATATATCTGATGGGGAGGGGATGATGTAAGGGTTCATGAAAGGAGCATTGGAGCTAGGGCTTGAATGTGCTTGTTTTGATCATGGGGGAATGGCGGGTTGAGAAGTAGAAACCAAAACCAATGTGCACAAAGGTACAGAGAGGGATAGTCAGTGCATGGAGGGAACAAGCTTGGATGGAACCTGGGATGAATGAAAAAGAAATGTGGAAAGTTTAGTAAGGTGCTTGAGGTCATAAAGATCCTCGAACAAAAGGCAATGAGAGCCTTTACTAACTACCATTGGCCTAGAAGAGGTATGAATACAACAGACATACTCCTACAATTTCAATGGTATCTGGGTTAGGAGGATAACTCTCATCTTAAAAACCCCCCTTCAATTTATAAAAAGTAAGGGAACCCTCCTACTCAACAACTCAGAATTTAGGTGTAGATGGTATTTGGGATATCAAAAACAAACTCTACTGACCTTTCATTAAGATAGACAGACAGACAGACAGACAGACACCATGAAGGTTGTACTGAAAGTGTCTTGCTTTAATGTAGATAAACATAATTATATGTTTGCTTTGCTAGGGTTAAACTTTTAGTTATGAAACTCAACCCAATGGCTTAACTTATTTCTTTAGACTCATCAGCCATCTGATGAAGTACTGGATTGCATTCAGGCTGCACCTACATGGAGTCTGCCCACTAGTTCATGGTGGCAGCATGTGTAACTAAAACTCTATTTTCAGTCTCCCTTTCAATTGTTTGTGTCCTGTCATCAAGTACTGGCCAATGAAATCTAAGCAAATGTTTTTGTTTTTTTTATGTGGGCCTTCCAGGAAAGTGCTTAGTGGTAGTAGTAATTTTTCTCCTGCCAGGAAAATGGATGTGATAGCTGGAATCCAATGGCCAAAATATCTCTGTTAACCTCTTTGGTGCATTTGAACAGAATAGAAAGCAAACTCATCCTTGCAGATAGATTAGAAAAAGTTCCTCCCCTTGGTAGATGCAATACATCAAACTATACAAAACCCTCTCACTCCTTGATCTGGCGCCTTTGCAGTAAAGAAATTGCAAAACTCTATGAGGTGGCCCTGACAGCCACATTGGACTGTGAGGCAGGAAAGGAAGCCATGTTCTAAAGACAGCAAAACTAAAGGGAAAAGGAGATAGTTCCCCGCTGACCATGTATGTGCCATATCGGCCGTAGATGGACAACTTCCAGACTTCTTTTGTGTGAGAGAAAAATATTGTTTGTTATGGTTACTTCTGATGTCTTTTACTATCAACTATTAAGAACACATGGCATGTTTTGAGGCATGCTATTTTTAATTACTTATTAAACAAATATTCCTTGAGCATTATGTATCAGATACTCTGTATATGCCATGGATAAAGACAGAGCTTACAGTCTAGGGTAGGGGTGTCGAACTCAATCAGAGAAGGGGCCAAAATCTAAAATCCAGCCTAAATCGCGGGCCGAATGGTTTACTGAACAGTCATAAACTGTCATTGTGATGGAAACGCAGCGGAGTGCAGTGATGACAGCGCGGTGCGGGCCACATTGCAAGGCCTGGCGGGACGGATTTGGCCCGCGGGCCTTGTGTTTGACACATGTGGTCTAGGGTGTGAAAGATAGATGGGTACTTACATAGATAATTACAGTATACAGTGATATGGTGGCTCAGTTTGCATATTGTACAAAGACCTGTGGCCAACAGCTGAGTGGGGGCTGTGCTTTGACAGAAGGCAGTCACCTACAGGGGGAAACTTCTCTAGTGCATCTCCATAAAGGGGATGCCCCATTTTAAAGAGTAAGATTCAACCAATAATAACACCTTAGTTTTGTTTAGTCATTTCCAAACTTATTTTAGCAGCAGTTAGCTTTCTTTGAAAGAACTCTCATCTGCCCTAGCTGGTTTGGCTCAGTGGATAGAGTGCCAGCCTGCAGACTGTTTGATTCCAGTTACAGGCACATGCTTGGATTGTGGGCCCCATCCCTAGTCGGGTGTGTGCAGCCAATCAATGATACTGTTTCATCATTTAGGTTTCTCTCTCTCCTCTCCCTTCCTCTCTGAAATCAATAAAAAATATTTAAAAGAAAAGAAAAGAAAAGAAAAGAAAAGAAAAGAAAAGAAAAGAAAAGAAAGAACTCTCATCTGGAAACACAATGTATTAGTCTGGATGTTTTGGTTTTAGTAATCTAAAATTAATTTAGATGTAGAAGAGAATTTATTAGTTAATTTACTTATACTTATTGTAAAAGAGGTGGGCACAGTATGCTAAGGGAATACAAAGTAGGGCTTTTGGGGAAGGTTTAAAAAAGGAAGTGATGTTGTAGCTAAATCTTGAAGAATGATTTCAAGAGGACAGAATGGGAAACAGCATACCATGCTAGGAAAGAGCATGTGCAAAGCTATCTAAGAGAGCATGTTCTGTTTCAGAAATGGGAAGTAGAGAGAAAGGCTGATGGCTAACTGGCTGCAAGTGGTGGTGGTAAGAAAGGCAAATTATTAAGGGACATTCATGCTTATTAGGATTTAGTTTTTAAATTATTGGAAGTCATTGAAAGATTTTAAAGAGCAGGATAATATGGATAGAATATGTCTCAGGAAGATGTTAGAATTATACTTTGTAGGGAAACATTAATTAAAAAATGCAAGAGCTCAGGCAAGAGGTGTCAGGCTGACTTAAGACAGCAGTACATTGAAATGGAGAGAATCAATTGATGAAAATATTTAGTAGGTCAAATAAATAGATTATGGTGGGGATGATACAGAAAAGTTAAGGATGATTCCTAGGATTCTGCATTGGGTGATCATTTATATGATTGCATGACCATTATCAAGGAGGTACAATTTTTAATGAGAGAGGGTCACACAAGGTCAGGAATAGATTGGGGAGGATAGACAAACAGCTCAATTTCTTTGGAATAGGTGCAGACTGTGTAGGTGGAGATACCCAGGAGGAAATTGACAATATACTAGTAGACCTGAATGTGTGGCAAGAACTCTGAACTGGAGGTGTAGATTTGGGAGATATAAGCAAACATACCTTGGAGATACAGTGAATTCAGTTCCAGACCACTTCAATAAAGAATCGCAATATAGCAAATTGTAATATTTTGCTGGTGGAAGATCTTTCCTTCAATTGGTAAAAAATACAAAATCTGTGAAATGCAAAAGAGCAGAGCACAATCAAATGAGATATGTCTACAGTTAAAATTTGTCTATCTGACCATCTAAGACTCAAAGATTGTGTTTGGGACCAATATGAAAAACACACAAGAGGCTCAAAAAGGCAAAGGGGTCTATTACGGCCTCCATGCCACCAAATATCTTCCCACTAAGCAGTCAGTGTCTGAAATTGCCATTGTTGTGATTTATTCCTTTAGGTTAAGGCTGTATCTCTAAGTAATTGCCTCTTAAAAATACCTTGGGGAGAAATTAAATAGACAACAGGGTAGTTTAATGAAGAGAATAACTGAGCTAGGTATCCAGAGATCAATTTCTAACACTGACTTAGCCATCGACTGCCTGGATAATGTACAGCAAGTCACTCTGTCTTGGGTTCCTTGTGTGGAAAATAAGGAAGGCCAGGTGACCTTCAATATTTGGTAGACTGCAATCTTATGCCCTATTGGAGTTTAGTTCAGTGATTTTTAAATGTACTTAGCAGCAGTTAGCCTTCTTTGAAAGAACTTCCATGCAGAAACACAACGTATCAGGCTGTTTTGGTTGCAGGGGTCTAACTCAAGTCTGATTAGCTGTTGAAGAGAATTTACTAGTTGATTTATGCTATGTGAAAAGGTGCAGCTAGATCCCATAATGACTGGAACATGAGACTGATGCATTGCCAGGACTTGCTCTCTACACATCTCACTTGTGTGTGATGGCTTCATTCTATACATACAAGGCAGTATGTGGCCACTGACCACTCTCAACACTTCCTTTTTCCTTCCTCCTTGTCTCAGGCGACCTCTATAATGAAATAGCCCCTTTTCTCTTTCTTCCCTGAAAACACTCTGGAGAAGAACTCTTCTTGCAGTGGCTTGAGTCATATTGCCAATGCTGCAGCCAAGAAGTTGGGAGACTCTCTTGAGCTGTCGTGGGCCTTAGATTCACATGTTTATAGTTAGGCAGAAATAGTTTCCCCAAAGAAAAGGAGCACTGTTTAAAGAAAAATGAAAATTACCAGGCAGACAAAGATGGTCAATATGTGAAACATAAAGCAGAGACTTTCCCACCTATCTGGTCCCCTCTGTGTAAACTAGATGGCTTCTGAACAAGACCTTTTGAAGTCACTATGAGGACCCTTGGGTTATAGCATTAAAATAATTGATTTTATTGAATGGATAGTATGCCAGATGCCTGCAAGCCCTTGACAAATTGAAGCCCTAGATATTTATTTATAGTGGTGGTGGGTTAACTTAGAAGAAACATTCTGGAATAAGGGAAGTACTAGAAAGAATGGTACTGATGGTGATGGAGTTGGGGTGGAGATTCTGAATATTCAGGGATCAAGAGACTTGAAACAGAGAGCACAGAAAGAGCAGGCAGGAGGGCACCAAGATGAACTTGGCCTACTTAGCCATTTTTATCTAGGACTAATATATCATATGGCACACTATTAATATTGTTGGGAAAATGTTCATATTTGGCTATGATAGTGAGATGGTCATTGATGTCACTCTCAGTCATTCTAGGGAAAGGAACAACGGGGAAGTTTATGGAAAGAGAGTTTATGGACCTGCAAAGGAACAGAGGAGATGAGTAAAGCCACCTTTCTTGGATAAATATACCTATGGAAAATGGTACCTCAAAAAATTAGAGGTAAAGTAATGGGGATATAGGGAGAGAGAGGAAGAGGAATAATATGAGTAAAAGATGAGAAGTTAGAGAGGAGTTTAGTTCAGTAAAAGGTAGAATATAGTTTGGAAGCCTTGTCAGGAAATCTGGGATATAAAAATTCAAGATCATTTTGATTAATACTTATGTAAAATTGTACTACTGACTATCATGTAAATTACACATTTAATTATTTTACTAATTATACCTTACTGAATAATTTAAATGTGATTCTTTTATTGTAAAGCTATGTAGTTATTAATATGAGTGTATATTGAAAGCAATAAAATCAAATTTGATTATCAAATAGTAATAATGTTCTTAAAAGTTTTTAAAAATCTTTGCTTTTTGAGCAAGTTTTTTCAAAGGAATTTCAGAAAACAAAGGAACATCATTTTAAGCAAACTTATAAATCCAACTACCTGTGCTACCAACAGACAAAAACATAGAGGTCAGATTTATCAGATCAAATATTAAATGCTAATTTGGAAAATGCACAGGTTGCTAGAACATGAAGTACTTTTTTTAAAAATTCAGAAGGAATCAACCAGTTCTGTAATAATACAAACAAATATAAGTGTTCTTTCAGAACAAATTGTACCTACACAGCAGTGCTATTAAACCAATTTGGTCAAAAAGGTCTTATTAAGCCAGAAATTTTCACTTGGATAAAGAATTTCTTTAAAGAGACATTTTTTTTAAACTAAAAAATTGCAATATCTGACAAACATAAAAAATTCATATGAAATATGAAAAGCAAATGTTGATCTTCTATTATAAAGCTGCTTTTATAAAAAATAATTTAAGTGTTACTCTTTCATTGGAATGCCTTTTGAATTGAGTCTAGGAGATTTTGTTTTTACATCAGTGAAGATTTAATTTCTCAGCATTTGCACAGTGCCAAAAACTATTTGAAAATTATTATTTCTCTAACCTTAATCTCATTGTAGATGTGATATATTTATAATATGTAAAAGTATTGCTTTCCTTGTTTTTAGTGAGTCAATTCATTTGCTATGTATTGCATAGAGAACATCTTCGAGTAGAGATTATTTAATCTACATTCAATTGACCTTTTTATAATAAAAGTTTCTGTTCTTAACTCTGAATGTCACAAGTACAATTATTCAATGGATTGTGACTCATTTAGTATTTAAAACTTAAAGATCAACAATGAACATCCCCTGTATATACCTAAGCTTCTGGACCAGCAAGCCTCACCATTTATTAGTGCTTATCATCCACAAAGGCTCTCCCCGCTTTCCCCACCACAGTCACCGCTGCTGTCAAAGTGGCAGGTATCATATGGCTCAAGTGAAAATGCCAGTTCCATCACTCTTCTCTTCCCCGGCATTGTTGTAACTATTAATTTTGTGTTACTTTCATCTCAGGTTTGTCCTGTGAGAATTTCCTGTTTATGTGTCTGCTTCCCCTATGACTATGAGCTACTTAAGAATAGGGACTACATATCCTTATATTTGTATCTCTGATGCTCAACACAATGCAGGTCTGGATGTTTGTTTATTGTATATAAATGAACAGCTAGGGACCTATATAGTTATAGGTATTCGAAGAAGCTTAAATCTGTGAGAATATCCCATCATCTGATTCATATTTTCCAGGTTTATTTCCCTCTTTTCTTCAACATCTGGTAGTGTTTCTCCTTGGGAAAGCGTGTTTGTGTGCCAAGGAGAAATGCTGTGGCAAGATGCCATTGAGACGGGTTTACTACTCTGGGTTCCTGAAGTGACTTGTTTGGCTTTGTTGCTTACAAAGCCAAAGATAATTATTCATAATATGTCAGCCTAGACTTAAAATTGTTGGGAAGGAACAAGTGGGGACTTCTTCCAGGATTAAAGCCATTTTGATGCCTATTACACAGTATGGGGGTGGTGTTGCTAGGGAGAGAAATGGAAACAACACAGGTGGAAAACAAAACAGCCTGAGGTCTTCTATGCCCTGAAGGGGCTTCTTCACTCATTCACTCACACTTCCTGGTAACAAAGATGAAAGTGGTGCAATTGCTCTTCTGCAATGGTGAGCTCTTTTAATAGCTGATCAGTTCTGTCTAAATGATGATTTGCATTTTTAACGCACCATTTTCCCCAGGAGATGAGAACGTTTTGCATCCAGTAATAGGGTCTAAGATTAATTGCAACCCTATACAACGTGCTCAGTGTGCTAAACAACAACCCTGTAGGAAAAACAACACTGAACACTGCTAATATACCCGTGACCTGGAGCATGCATTGAGAAAGAGATTGCAAAATTGCAACAGCAGTATTCTTTCTGCCTCCAGAGCTGGTATGATTTGGTTTTGGACTGCTGGTGGCAACAGCTGAATGAAGCTGACCCACAAAAACAAAATTAAACCCGAGGCATTAAAATGTCAAGGTCATATCCATCAAGTAAACATTAATATTTCCATTTCGCATTTTGATGTTTTCATTCTGCAGCCGAAGAAACGTGATCCTATCGCGAGAAGGGAAAATCAGGATACATTATAGGACGTGATGATCGCAGTCACGGGTTCTTTTATTTACATTTCGCTGTGCCGCCTACAGATATTACACGTAAAAAAAAAAAAAAAAAAAAAAAAAGAAGAAAAAAAGAAAACAACCACAACCACACCCACAAAAATGTCAGGAAACATCTTCGGTCCCTGCACCTCACCTGGCATCTCAGCCACCCAGACCAGCGCTCAGCTTTGCTGTCAGCCTCTTGGCGAGCGAGCAAGCAGTAAACACCGCCGAGTCCACGCATGACCACGGGGCTCGGCGGCTCGCCAGTCTCTCTCCACACACCCCCCTCCATGCATTATGGATGTGGGCTTTTGATACCCTGCCAGCCTTTCCAGCTCTGCTCGACACTCAAACCAAGAAAAGAGAATAAGGAAAACAGCAAGAGTAAAGGAGAAAACAGGCGAGAAACACCCCCCCCCCCCAATCCCTGGCCGCGGCGCGCGCACGCGCGCCGGCCCCGGGAGGCGGGGCCAGGCCGTGGAGCCCCGCCCCTTCCCCTCACCCCACCCCAGGGCTCCGGGGAGTGACGGACTCCCGCCAGCCCCTCCACGTCAATCAACCTTTCCTCTCCTCGCACTCTCTGCACCTTGTTATTAATCTCAATACCGACCTCGCGCGGACGCCTCTCCCCCGACCCCGGGGTGTGAACGTGTGTGTGTGTGTGTGTGTGTGTGTGTGTGAGCGCGAGCGAAGGCACCGGAAAGAAAAAGCTGGCGTTTCTGAGTCGCAGCCTCGGCCCCGGCGGCGGCAGCAGCGAGCGCGACAGCCACCTCCGCAGCGGCGGCAGCCCGGGCGCCGGGAGGCCAAGGCCAAGGCCAGGCTCCGCGCGGCGCTCGCAGTAGCGGAGCCGCGGCTCCGGCGGCCGCGGGGGCGCAGCGTCCTCCGGCGAGGGGCCTTCTCGGCGGCGGCGGCCGCGGGACCTCTCTCTCCTGCGGGCCAGGGTCACCGTCCCCGAAGCCGGAGCAGCGCGGCCCTCGCGTTCCCCTTCCTTCCCCGCCCCCCCCACCTCCGTCCGTCCGTCCGTCTCCTCGCTTCCTTCCAGCCGCCCTCCTCCCCGCCGCCGCCTCGGCCGTTCCTCCGGAGGCCCGGCCCGGCCCGCCCGCCTCGCGTCCCCTCCGGCCGGTGCCTCTTCCCCCCCGGCGGGCTGCCTGCATGTCTTTGCTGCCCTCAGCCCCGCCGCCACCGCCGCCGCCGCCGCCCCCGCCGCCGCAGCACCAGCACCAGCCGCCCCGCCGCCGCCGCCGTCGCCGCCGCCCGGACCCCGGCGCGCTGAATGCAGGTGAGGAGGGGGCTCAGGGCTCCCCCATTTCCCCCGCCCCGGGGGCCCCCAGGCCTCGCGCCCCGCGAGCTCGGCCCAGGCCCCGCCGGCCTCGCAGCAGCTTCCCTTCGGGGCGGGCGGGCGGGCGGGCGGGAGCGAGGCCCGCCCGCGGGTGTCGGTGTTTGCGTCTGCGGCCGCGGCCGGCTCGGGGGGAAAGTGCCGTGGGGGCCCCGGGCGCGCGCGCGCGCGCGTGTGCGTTTCCCCGGCCGCCCGCGGGCAAATGGCTGCTGTGGCTCCTCCTGGGAGGCCCGAGGCAACAGGGGAGGCCTTGGTCGAGTGTGTGTGCGCCTCCGAGTAGGATCCCGAGTGTCGGGAAGAGGCGCGCGTCCCCGGGGAGATGAGGTGGGAGGAAGGCTCCCGTGTGTGTCGTTGTGGATGCGAGCGGGGACTTGGGCGGGCGGGGGGCGGCCCGAGGAGCCGCCGCCGGAGTGTGTGTGTGTGTGTGTGTGTGTGTGTGTGTGTGTGTGTCGGGCTGACCCGGGTCTGTCAAAGGTTCCGGGTGTGAGTGTGTGTGTGTGTGTGTGTGTGTGTGTGTGTGTGTGTGTCGGGGGGCGGGGGAGAGGCGCTCCGGGCCCGGGAGGCTGGGGAGCCCGTGAGTCCGGGACCCTCGAGTGGCGTGGCCCTCCCCGCTTTGTGGCCCAGGCTTGGGGGGCCTCGCAGGTGAGAGCGGCTCCGCGGGAGCCGGGCCCCCGGCGGGCGGGCGGGGAGTGTGCGGCCCCCGGGCGGGCGGTGCGGGGCGGAGGGCTGCGGGTCGGGGCCGCGCCTCTGGTCTCGCGGCCTCGGCGGCAGGAAGCGTCCCGGCCTGCGGCGCGGCCTAACCGCCTCGCCGCCCACCCGCCCGCCTCCCGCCTGCCCGCCTCCCGCCTCCCGCCTCCCGGGACCTGGGGCCCCGCGGGCCGGCGGCGCTGTCTCGGGCCCGGGCAGGTGACGGTCCGAGGCGGCACGGACTGATGGATGGGGGAGCGGGGAAGGCATATTCCGGCTTCGGAAGTGCAGGCTCCCTCCCCGGCCCGCGGCGGTGGGACCTGGGTGGGGGGAAAGTGAATCAAAGCAATCGTCTCGGGAATCCGCGGGGCCGAGGTCCCTGAAGCTGGAGGGAGGGACCAAGTAGTCCCTATTTTCATG
Source organism: Pipistrellus kuhlii (assembly GCF_014108245.1). NCBI lineage: Eukaryota > Metazoa > Chordata > Mammalia > Chiroptera > Vespertilionidae > Pipistrellus > Pipistrellus kuhlii. Next base: position 153,670,725 of record NW_023425404.1, read on the forward strand.
TTTCGTTGCAAACACTTTTACGGTTGAGAAACCATGGATGCATAAGATAAAGGTGGTGTTGGAGGGGCGAGGGAAAGAAATGGAAGCTTCTGTGGTCTGGTCAGATTGGTTGGATGTTGTGCATTTGAAATTGTTTTATCCTGCCTCCTAGGGGGAAAGGCGGGTACGCGCCGAGCTTGAGGAAGAGGAAGTTCTTGGCTGGAGCTGTCATCCTCGCCTCCTCGGGCTGTTTTAGCTCTGGCTTTTTGATTGGAATTTGCGTTCTGGCAGTTTAGCCGAGCAGTTTGTGCACACTGGGAGTATGCCAACGCCTTTCAGGAGATAGACTTGCTTTATTACCTCGAGGTGTCCTCATTGTCAGTCAAGTTAGTTGTGCATAAACACACTTTCCCTCACAGTCTCCCAAAACCTAGATGAAGCCTCTGTTGCTCTAGTGTTCTCCTGAAAAGCTATTTTGAGAGTAGTCTTAAATAAAATGCACCGCTAGAGAGAGATCTGCCAGTAGATGTACACATGCATTTCAGAATTAAGTTTAGATGGTGTTTGGGTAATTATTTGCTGATTTACTTTACTCCACCTTCTTGCCATTTGTGTCTAGTTAGCTCACCTAGCTAAAATCTTTTAAAGTCATGATATAGGTTCGACTCTTGCAGGCTTGCTCTCTATAATGGCCGGAGATTGGTCCTTTCTGACCTGGGCTCACAAAGAAATGCTCCTTGCCCTTCACTGGGAAGGGGGGGGGTTAAGAATGGTAGTTGGGGATGATATAGTGGGGTGGAGAGCCGTTTTCTGTGGCCATTATTGGATAAACAACACACATAGTTTAATGATTTGTTTTACAGACTTCAGAACTCCAACTGTGACATTGCCTTAGCTATTTGGCCTTAGGCAAAGCTTTTAATGTCTTTAAATCTCTTTCATCTGCCTGAAGGAGATAATACATTTATAGTAAGATTGTCTGAGGATAGAATGAGTAACATATGTTTGACACATAGTAGATGCTTAGTTAAATATTAGTTCCCTCACCTGCCGTCCTGATGGCTTTGAAAAACATAAGTACAAATAATCTTTTAATTAGTGAAAGCACTATTTTGTAACTAAGTTAAAAATCAAAGCAGTAGAACATTTCAGAGTCCTTTGATATGCATAAGATATATATATAACTTAAAACTGTATTTTAGAATTCTTTCTAGAAATAAGACTCATTAAAATACCTAGTGTTCTAGTTTGTAGAGACTATATAGTCTTAATTTTTTTTTTTGTATTTTCAAATGGGCCTCTAAAGAGAGATCTGCCTGTAGGTAGGTGTACAATGCATTTCAGAATTAAGTATAAATGATATTTGAATAATTATTTGCTGATTTACTTTATTTCACCATCTTGCCATTTGTATATAGTTAGCTTATATAGCTAAAATCCTCTAGTTAAAGTCATGATATAGATTCGTTTCATTACTCTTTTTATGAGTTCTTGTTAATGTAGCCCTGGGGAAAAAATTAAGTTGTTTGTAGCACCTACATGTTCCAATACAGTCAAGCATTAAAAAGGACCAAAGATCTAGAGTTTACTTTATCTATATAGGTCCACATAGTATAAGTGCTGCAAATATTGCTATGTAATTTTTTAAGTTTATGTTGACTGATTCTGGTAAACAGAACTTCTTGGAATATTTTCCTGAATGAAGGCAAAAATCCTCTGTCAACTTTAATAATTTAACATTTTTATTACTCTGTGTGAAGTAGTAAAAAACAAAACAAAAAACTAACGACTTAGCATTAAAATTTTAATAAATTTATGAAGGATTTTTGTGAAGGGTAGCAGAGACAACTTTATTAGAATGCAAAATATCATGATTTTGTTAAAGTGAGTGTGTTATGGGTGGGTGTGTATTTACAACAAATACAACTATCTACCATATAGTTATATTTAAAGGAAGAATTCTTACCTTAAAATGTATAAATGGTAATTTTTAATATCTTAAAAAAATAAAATAGAATTTTACTGTTAAGTAGGTATTTGGTTTTTACTAGATACTATGAATCTAGTAAAATGTAAAGCACTTCATACTTTTTTAATTAGGGAAAATTGAGGAAAATTTTCTCAGCATTATGAAAATAGTTGATACTGAACTAATATATTAAGACATGTGAAATTTATTTTAATAGTGGAACTGCTTCTGCTGTCATTGTTTGATAAAGGAATTGTGTTACATCGAAATCAAAGCGGCAAATTGTTTAGATTTTAACAATAAATGTTACTTAAGTGGGCTTTTAAACAATCTTTCCAAAATATTCCTTATAAATGTCTTTAATGAAAGGGAATTAAAATACTTAAGAATTTGTGCATGTATTATTTTGGGTAATGCTAATTGGGGTAAAAAAGACACTCCAGAATTTCAGTGGCTTAATACTTATAAGTGTATATTTTGCTCTCATAATAGTGCAGGTGCTCCCAGTTAGCAGGCTTGTGGCTTTCTTCCCTCTGGCAATTGAGGGACCCTGACTCCTTATATCTTATAGCTCCACCATTCCCTAAGGCCTCCTAGCCCTGCCTATTATCCACAGACCATTTCTTAAGAATCCCATACTTAAGGTGACAAACATCTGTCCACATTTCATTGGTGAGAATTTGTCACAGATTCTTATTTGAATGCAAGGAAGTTGAGAATATAGTCTCTGCATAGTGAACAGCTTGGGACTTTTCATGAGGTTATTTTAGATGGTAGAACATATTTATGAAATTATGTCTAAAATGAATTATAATTCTTAAAAATTGTTCAAAGAATAAAATTGGGGCAAGGGAAGAAAGGGGAAGGTGTAGAGCCAGAGAAGGAGGAGGAGGGAACAGGAGCTTTCTTCTTTGGGGATTTTGAATGACCACTGAAACCAGCGATTTAAAGATACAGATAGCTGAGACAACATTGTAATTGTATTTAATAATCTTTAGTGTGTTTCTTCTTTATCCAGCTATTGATTGCCATTGTGGTGTACTGGATTTTGACTGTTTTGAGTTGTTTCTCTTTGTACTTTGAAATCACTTGACTTTGAATTTTAATTTCTGGGGTATAATTTTATAGAAAACGAATTTTTGAATTTTCCTTTTCTATTGAGAAAGCATATGTAATATATAGAGCATTATAGTTATTACTTTATACTTTAAAGAAATATCATTTAGGTTGACTTTACTATGTTTTATTGTTTGCTGTTGCTGTTTTTGTAATTTTAAAGTTATTGTATCGATAATTAGAAAGAACAACAAAATCAAGGAAACAGCAAAGGCTTAATTATTTACTTGTGCTTGTGTTTCATGATGAAAATACTACAACTTTCTTTAACTGTACTAACATTGAATCTCTAATACATTAAATGCATTTTATTTTCGAACAACTTTAATTCTAACTGAATCACAATTTATTCTTGCAGTGCCTAGGATTCTTGTGAAGTGAGACCTCAGCTTTCTGGTTCACCTATACTTATTTTTCTTCTGAAGAGTTTGGTTAGGAATCTGGGAAATTTTATGTATGTCTGTATTTCCCCAAAGAAAGATTTTTGAGTGGTGTGGTTAACATTTTCCTGGTAAATATTTCTAATATTTTGTATTTTAAGAATTAAAAACCTTATTTGAGGGCTCACTCTATTTCCATTAGTATATTCAATTGTAAAGCGAAGTATGAAAGAAATAGAAGAAACCCTTGTGAGTAAGGGAGATAAAACAATTTAGTGATTTCAAAACAATAAACAAGTGCAGGTCACTATAGTATAAACTGTTCACAAATATTCTGAGAGGAAGTAACAAATAGAATGGTGGGTAGGTCGGAAAAGGTTTTTGGTAAGAGCTTTTTGAGATATAATTCACTTAACATAGAAGTAGTCCATTTAAAATACATAACTCATTATTCATATTTGTGCAGCCATCGCAACAATTTTATTATAGAACATTTTAATCACCTAAAATATAAATCCTGTGTTCTTTAAAAGTTACCCCTCATTCTCCCAAACTCTTATTTCTAGGTAATCAATTATTTATTTTCTGACTGTATATTTACCTCTTTTAGACATTTCATACAAATGCAATCTTAATACATAGTCTTTTATCACAGATTTCTCTCACTTTGTGTCCAGGGTTCTTTCCTGTTATGTACTTTATTCTTTCTATGGCTGTATAATATGCCATTTTATGGATATGTCAGCTGATCAATATTGGAGTTGTTTCTGCTTTTTGTCTATTGTAAATAATTCTGCTATGAACATTTATATGTAAGTTTCTGAGCATGTATTTTTCAGTTATCTTGGGGATATGCTAGATCATATGATTCCTTAATAGTTAAACTCCAGACTGTTTTCCAAAGCTGTCTCACCATTTCATTTCACATCTCCACCAACAGTATGTATGTATGTGTGTGTGTGTGTGTGTGTGTGTGTGTGTGTGTGTATATATATATATATATATATATATATATATATATATATATATATAGGCTCCAGTTTCTCTACATCCTTGCCAACTTTTGTTATCTGTCTTTTTGATCATAGCTCTCCTAGTGGGTGTTAAGTAGTAGCTCATTGTGATTTTGATTTGCATTCCCCTAATGATTTGAAGTGTTTTTTCATTTCCTTATTGGCCATTTGTGTATCTTTATGTGTATTTAGACCTTAAGACCATTTTAAAGTTATTTTGTTATGATTGCATTGTAAGAGTGAATTGGAGTTATCTTTTCACTTTCCTGATAGTGTCCTTTGAAAAACAAATTTCTAAATTTGAGGAAGTCTAATTTGTTTTTTCTTCTGTTGTTTGTGCTTTTGATGTTATATTTAAGAAACCCTTTACTAATCTGAGGTCACAATGATTTACCCTTCTGTTTTGTCCTAAGTGTTTTATTGTTTTAACTTTTACATTTAGATCTTGAATCTATTTTAAGTTAATTTCTGTATGTGGCCTGATGGGGGTCTGACATTATTTCTTTGCATGTGGATATTTAGTTGTCCTAGTACCATTTGTTGAAAGACTATTCTTTCCCTACAGCATTGTCTTGTAACTCTTATTGGAAATAACTTAATCATAAATACGAGGGTTTATTTCTGGACTTTCTGTTTTATTCCATTGAATTATATGATTTTCCTTATGCCAGTACTGTCTTGACTAACGTGGCTTTGTAATTAAGTCTTTTCGAAGTAATTCAGATTTCTTGAGTCCTCCAACATTTTTCTTTTCAATATTGTTTTGGCTATTTATTTTTTTATTAAAATATACTTTATTGATTTTTCCACAGAGAGTAAGGGAGAGAGATAGAGAGCTAGAAACGTCGATGAGAGAGAAACATCAATCAGCTGCCTCCTGCACACCTACTGGGGATGTGCCGGCAATCAATGTACATGCCCTTGACCGGAATCGAACCTGGGACCTTTCAGCCCGCAGACCGAAGCTCTATCCACTGAGCCAAACCGGTTTCGGCTGTTTTGGCTATTTAATGTCTCTTATATTTCCATATGAATTAAAAATATTTTTTAATTGATTTCAGAGACGAAGGGAGAGGGAGAGAGAAGTAGAAACATCAGTGATGAGAGAGAATCATTGATCGGCTCTCTCCTGCACACCCACATTGGGGAATTGAGCCTGCAACCCGGGCATGTGCTCTGACCTGGGAATCCAACTGTGACCTGGCTCATAGGTTGATGTTCAACCACTGAGCCATGCTGGCCAGGCTATTTCCATATGAATTTTAGAATTAGCTTGTAAATTCCTACAAAGAAGCCAGCTGGGATTTTGATAGGAGTTGTGTAATCCGTAGATCGATTTGAGGAGCATAACATTAAATCTTCCTATTCACAAATATGGAATCTTTCCACTTATTTAGATCTTTATTTCAACAATATTTTGTAGTTCTCAGAGATGTTTTACAATTCTTTTGTTGCATTTATTCTTAAATATTTTATTCTTTTTGATGCTATTGTAAATGGAATTGTTTTCTTAATTTCATTTTTGGGTTTATTGTAAGTATGTAAAATACAACTGATTTTTGTGTATTGATTTTGTATTTAGCATGTTTGTTAAACTTTTTATTCTAGTGGATTTTTGGTGGATTCTGTAAGATTTTCTGTATACCAAAGATTATGTCACCTGTAAATATAGTTTGACTTTTCTAGTCTGAATGCATTTTCTTTCTATAATCTTGCCTAATTGCCTGGGTTAAAACCTCTAATAAACTGTTGGAAGACTTGTCAAGAGCAGATATCTTTGTCTTGTTCTCATCTTGTGGGGAAAGTCTTTAGTCTTTGACTGTTAAGTATATTAGCTGAGGGGTTTTTATAGATGCCTCTTATGTTGAGGAAGTTCCCTTCTATTCCTAGTTTGAGTGCTTTATCATGAAGAAGGGGTGTTATGGTTGAGTTTTGAGGAAAGTATGCAATAAGAATTAGAAAAGTGAAGATGCTGTTTCAGTAATGATTCCAGTAATAATGCTTAATTTGTTTGGAAAAGAGAGACTACCTTTTCCCCCTCTCCAGTCTTTCTTTCCCTTCTTCCTCCTCTAATGTTTTCTAATTGTCTTCTCATTGATCCATACACGCATCTAGCAGATCCTTAATCATTTACTGAAGATTTTCTGAATAACTCAAATTTCTTGAGTAGTGGAGACTATTGTATTTTGGAAAACAAACTGTGGAGAGTTTTGTTCTGATTAGTTTGATAGCTAGGTTGGAAGGGGGAACACAGGAGGCTGAGAAAATAATACAAAAAAAAAAAAAGTACCAATCATAGAATTTAAAAGAAGGGAACAAACCTTTTTGATACTGAGAATATGGCTAATGATGAATTCCATGTTTACTTTGAACCTGACAGTCATCTGACTTTTTCCCAAAATGTTTCAACATCAATAATTTTGTTTTTATACGTTTTCTGAAAAATTTAATAGTTTTCTTTTTAGGAAATTTTGCTTTTACAATGTTTCAATTGATGTGGTTATTACCCGTTGTTTCATTTTTGAAACTTTTTGTTTCCATGTAGCTACATTCTGAATAGATAAAATATTAAAAAATATTTTTATTGATTTCAGAGAGGAAGGGAGAGGGAGAGATGGGTAGAAACATCAATGTTGAAAGATAATCATTGTTTGGCTGCCTCCTGCATACCCCCTACTGGGGATCGAGCTGGCTACCTGAGCATGTGCCCTGACCCAGGAATTGAGCTGTGACCTCCTGGTTCATTGGTCTGTACTCAACTACTGAACAACACTGGCTGGACTAGATCAATATTTTTAAAATTTTATTTCTGTCTTATGTTATAAGTCTCAGAATTAAAAAACAAAACAAAACTGGGTTTAGTTACAAATCATCCTGTTAAGACAGAGTTGGAAAATGGTCTATAACTTTGGGTAAATAGCAAACAAATGAAGTCAGAATATGGTTAGCAACAAAACATTAAAATACAGGGTACATAAGCATTTGTACCCTTACAGGATGGAAAAAGACAGGTAGTATAGAAGTTGAGCTTATCTTTAGCTTTAGGAGAAGGAAGGAAAGTTAGTGGATTATTGCAAATTCTTTCAGCATCTATTATTTAACTTCTCTTCCCTTGCATGTATTGTTGCCAGAGAAATCCCTAAGTCATTAGACATTGCTTATATTTCCTATCTAAAATTCTTCAATGATAAGTTACTTTATTTTGGCTGCCTATTCTGTGTAAGGGCAGGAATTGGCAAGTTGTTTTTTTATATAAAGGACTATACGTATGTAGCAAATATTTTGGCTTTTTAAAAAAAAAAATCTTTATTGTTCAGATTATTACAGTTGTTCCTCTTTTTGTCCCCCATAGCTCCCCTCCACCGGTTCCCACTCAACCCCATGCCCTTATCCCCCCTCCCCCCAACTTTCCTGTCCATAGGTGTAAGATTTTTGTCCAATTTCTTCCCGCATCCCCCACACCTTTCTCCCCCCCCAAATTATCAGTCCACTCTCTTTCTATGCCCCTGATTCTATTATATTTACCAGTTTCTTCTGTTTATCAGATTTTTCATTCACTTGATTTTTAGATACACTTGTTGATAGATCTGTATTTGTTGTCACTTTGTTGTTCATAATTTAAAAATATATATATATATTATTGATTTTTTACAGAGAGGAAGAGAGAGGGATAGAGAGTTAGAAACATCGATGAGAGAGAATCATCGACCAGCTGCCTCTTGCACCACCCCTACTGGGGATGTGCCCGCAACCAAGGTACATGCCCTTGACCGGAATCGAACCCGGAACCTTTCAGTCCGCAGGCCAATGCTCTATCCACTGAGCCAAACTGGTCTTGGCTGTTGTTCATAATTTTTATCTTTACCTTTTTCTTCTTCTTCCTCTTCTTAGAAAATACCTTTAGCATTTCATATAATACTGGTTTGTTGGTGATGAACTCCTTTAGCTTTCTCTTATCTGTGAAGCTCTTTATCTGACCTTCAATTTTAAATTACGGCTTTGCTGGGTAGAGTAATCTTGGTTGAAGTTTCTTGCTATTCATCACTTTTGAATATTTCTTGCCACTCCCTTCTACCCTGCATAGTTTCTGTTGAGAAATAAGCTAACAGTTGCATGACTACTCCCTTGAAGGTAACTAACTGTTTTTATCTTGTTGCTTTTAAGATCCACTCTTTGTCTTTTGCCCTTGGCATTTTAATTATGATATGTCTTGGTGTGGTCCTCTTTGGATTCCTCTTGTTTGGGGTTCTGTGCGCTTCCTGGACTTGTAAGTCTATTTCTTTAACCAGGTAGAGGAAGTTTTCTGTCATTATTTCTTCAAATAGGTTTTCAATATTTTGCTCTCTCTCTTCTTCTGGCACCCCCATAATTTGGATGTTGATATGCTTGAAGTTGTCCCAGAGGCTCCTTACACTATCTTCATATTTTTGGATTCTTTTTGCTTTTCCAGTTGGGTGTCTTTTGCTTCTTCGTATTTCAAATGTTTGAGTTGATTCTTGGGATCCTCTAGTCTGCTGTTGGATCTTTGTATATTATTCTTTATTTCAGTAAGTGTATACTTAATTTCTGATTGGTCTTTTTTCATATCCTTAAAGGGTCTCACTAAATTTCTTGGAGGTTCATAGAAGATTCTTGAGTAACCTAACCATGGTTTTGAACTCTATAACCAGTAGTTTGCTTTCCTCCATTTCTTTCATTTGTGACATGTTTCTTTGTCTCTGCATTTTGGCTGTTTCCTTGTGTTGATAGAGTGACTTTGTGTGCTAGGTGTCCTATAGGGCCCAGTGACTCAGCCTCCCCAGTCACCTGAGGTGGACACTCTTGGTGCACACCTTTGAGGGCTGTATGCAGTCTTGTAGTTAAGCCTTAATTGCTGTTGGTATCACCTCCAGGCCAATTGGCCCTGAGGACCAGCTGTGTCTACAGTGGGAGAACTGCTGTGCTGGAGATACCCTTATGGGCAGGACTTGCTTCAGTAGGGCTTGGTGCTCACTGAGTCTGCCCATTGAGTGTGTTACTTATGGATGTGAAGAGTTGTAATCTGTTATGATTTCACACTGACCACTGGGTACACTGGCTTTTGGATCTCCAAGGAGGTGCAAAGTTAGTCACTGCCTGAGGCCACCCAGCAGGAGCTACAGAGAGATCTGCAGATTCCTCCTCTTTGGGGTTTGGAAGTGCACAGACAAGTGCCCACCCAGCTGTGAAGCAAGGCAGGCTGATGCTGCTGAGCCTTGGGTCTTCTTTGGAAGCTTTGGAGTTCTCTTATCTAGCTACAGTTTGTTAGGTTTTAGGTTACAAAAGGACAGGCCATTCATATGCAAAAGCCACTGCGCAGAGCTTTGGTGGGGTTATAAATTGGGTGGGGCAGGGTCTTAGGGAATCACCAGGGTGGAGCAAACAGCAATGGCTGCCATTCAGCCCTGTACCTGGGTCTCTGTGTCCTGTGGTCCTATGCAGGAACTATGATCGCTGCGAGCACCTCTGAGAGAAATCTGCCCTCGTGTTCCAGCCCAATGCCAGACAGTCCAGTTTCTCCCTGTATGAGTCTGGGTCCCCAGAGTCTTGCCCTGAACTGGAGTTCAGAGCAATCGGGAACTTGTAGCTCTCTCCCAATAGAAAAAAAAAAACTTCAGTGCACTCAGTTGCCAGCCCATTTTGTTTGCACCTCTGCATTTCCGCACCTTCTACTAATCCCAATGTGCTTTTTTCTTTTCTTCTAGTTTTAGAACTTCAACTCAGCCAGCTTTCCTGTGGTTCTGGATGATATTTGTTTTGTCCGTTAGTTGTAGTTTTGATGTGGTTGTGAGAGGCAGCAAGTACAGGTGTTTACCTATGCCACCATCTTGGTTGTCTCTCTTTTGGCTTTTTGGATCACATAAGATCTCTGTTCTGTAGTCTCCTTTATGTTTTAGTTGAAGGTTTTTTGTTTCTTTTTTTTTTTCTTTTAGGTAACCATCTTAAGATGTCAAGCCACTCATTGCTGTCAAACCAAGCTGTAGTTTGCTGACTCCTGTGTTAGGAGATTTATCGAATACATGAATTAACTTACTAGAATTCTGGCAAAATTGATATTAATTTCTATTTTATAGTTGAGTAAACGGAAACTTAGAGATGCATTTTTGTTGAAAGTCATATAGCAAGTAAATGTCAGAGCTTGAATTCAGATTCAGGTTATTGGAATTCCTAAACCTGTGTACTTTCCAAGATAACCTACTACTACTCATTGCTTATATAATAAAATGGAGATTTTGTAGAATTATATGTAAGGCTCCTTATGATCTTGTTTTTGTATACCTCTCTAGTTTTATTGATTACTCTTCTCTCTTGAACATATTCCCTAGCCTAGCTATATCGCGAGACTTTATAGCTTGGTTTATGCTTTATATGTGCCTACAATACCTTATATTTTATGACCTCACTGACGTCTTTAATAATTCACCTCAGTTTCTCCCTACCCTGAGAAACTTTGCTGACACTTACACTATTTGCTTTATGCTCTTTCTTCTTGCTCCCCTAGCATCCTATGCATTCCTCTTCCGTAACATTACCAATTGCCTTGTGTTTACCTGATTTATGTCTCTTTTTCCATTGGGCTGAGGATTTTTAAAGGCAGATATACCTCATCCTTATAGCTCAAGTGTTTGATACATAGTAGAGGCTTAACTATGTACTAAATGTTTGTTATTAAATGAATAATCAAATAATCAAATAGCATTGCAAGCAGTAGAAATTACATGGACCAAATATGTAGTAGCAGAAAGGCATCCATCTAGATTCAAGGGTGAGAGGGAAGTTGAGTAAATTTCCAGTTAACTTCCAGAGCTTCAGTGGGAAGGAGGCTGATAAAGCACATTGGAGTATGATTATTATGGAGGGGTTTGAATGTGGGGTAAGGAATTAAAATTTCTTACTAAGTTCAGCTAGGTTCAACTCTAGAGCAGCATTTTTTTACATCTATAAATTTTTTAAAATTTAATAAATCTTTATCAGATTATTACAATTGTCCTATTTTTTCCCCCATAGCTCCCTTCCACCTGGTTTCTACCCCTCCCCCCCGCCCTTACCTTCCTTCCACTGTCCTCATCCATAGGTGTACGATTTTTGTCCAGTCTCTTCCTACACCCCCCACTCCCCTTTCACCCCAAGAATTGTCCCTTTCTATGCCCCTGATTCTATTCACCAGTTTCTTCTGTTCATCAGATTTTTTTTATTCCCTTGGTTTTTAGATTCACATGTTGAATCTAAATGTACTAAATGTTTATTGTACTTATGTACTAAACTATGTACTTAACTATGTTAAGTACATATTTGTTCCATCTAATTTCTACTGCTTGCAATGCTATTTGATTATTCATTCATTTAATAAGCAATTACTAACCCCAGGATATATAACAAACTTTAGTACATAGTTAAGTAACTATGTACTTAACATAGTTAAACAACACATTTGTTGTTCATAATTTTTATCTTTACCTTTTTCTTCCTCTTCTTAAAAAATATCTTTCAGCATTTCATATAATTCTGGTATTATGGTGTTGAACTCCTTTAGCTTTTTCTTATCTGTTAAGCTCTTTATCTGACCTTCAATTCTAAATGATAGCTTTGCTGGGTAGAGTAATCTTGATTATAGGTTCTTGCTATTTATCACTTTGAATATTTCTTGCCACTCCTGTCTGGCCTGCATAGTTTCTGTTAAGAAATCAGAATGGGTGCTTGTATGGGTGCTCCCTTGTAGGTAACTGTTTTCTCTGGCTGCTTTTAATATTCTTTTTGTCTTTTGCTCTTGGCATTTTAATTATTATGTGCCTTGGTGTGGTCCTCTTTGAATTCCTTTTGTTTGGGGTTCTATGCGCTTCCTAGACTTGTAAGTCTATTTCTTTCATCAGGTGGGGGAAGTTTTCGGTCACTATTTCTTCAAATATGTTTTCAGTGTCTTGCTCTCTCTTTTTTTTAGCACCCCCATAATTCTTTTATTGGTACGCTTTAAGTTGTCCCATAGGCTTCTCACACTATCTTCAAGTTTTTGGATTCTTTTTGAATTTTGCTTTTCTGGTTGAGTTTTTTTGCTTCTTTTTATTCCAAATCTCTGAATTGGTTTTTGCTTTCCTCTAGTCTCCTTTTAGGTCTCTGTACAATAATTTTTATTTCAGTTAGTGTATGTTTAATTTCTGATCGGTCCTTTTTCATATCCTCGAGGGTTTTGTTAAATTTACTGGCCTTTTCTAGGAAGTTCTTGAAAAATCTTATAATCATGGTTTTGAACTCTATATCCATTCGTTTGTTTTCCTCCATTTCTTTCATTTGTGACATGTTTGTCTCTGCATTTTGGCTGCTTCCCTGAGTTGGTAGGGTAGCTTTGTGTGCTAGGTGTCCTAGCAGGGCCCAGTGGCTCAGCCTGCCCAGTTACCTGAGGTGGACACTCTTGGTGTGCCCTTTGTGGCCTCTGTTTGCAATCTTGTTGTAGTTAAGCCTAGATTGTTGTTAGTATCACTGCGGGGAGTTGACCTCCAGTCCAGTTGGCTGTGAGGGTCAGCTATGTCTCTGCTGGGAGAGCTTTTCTGCTCAGCTTGGATGGGACGGAGTCTCAGGGTGAAGCAGACAGCCTTGGTTTGCTGTCAGCCCCTGTGTCTCAGTGTCCTGTGGCAATGGCTGCATGCACCTCTGAGAGAAGGCTGTCCTTGAGTTTCACCTGCTGCCAGACAGTCCAGTTTCTCTGTGGATGAAACTGGGTACCCAAAGACTCACCTGCAACCGGATTTCAGTGCATTCGGGAGACTTTGTTTCCCTCCCAACCAAGACAGCTAGCTGTGCAATTGCTACCCACCCTCTCCGGACACTGCAAGTAAGCCAGCCAGGTATTCAGCCACCCACCCTTTCCCCGCATGTGGGTCTCTGCACCTCTGTCCTCCACAGCTCCTGAGTTTCAGTGTCCTTTTCTCTTTCCTTCTAGTTGTAGAATTTCTACTCAGCCAGCTTTCCGGTGGATCTGGACGATGTCCGCTCTTGTCTTCCAGTTGCAGTTTTGAAATTTTTGTGTGAGCTGTAGTATAGATGTTTACCTATGCTGCTATCTAGGTTTCTCCTACATCTATAAATTGAGGTTCTGTTATTAATAACTGAGTTTTATAATATTGTCTTGATCATATTTTGTAGGGCATACCTACATGATAGTTTTGATAATAGTTATTGTAAATGTGTCTCTAGGGTTTCATAAATATCAGTATTACTTTTAAGGACATTGGGGACATTGAGTGATTTTGGGCACATTGGTACTTTGAAAAGAATTATTGAAGATTCTTGTTGAGATATGCAGAATGAGTTGAGGAGACTAGAATGGAAGGAGGGAGGCTCTTTTGTCTTTTTTTTAAAGAGTTAAATTAAAACATGAAATGATAGGTCAAGAAATTAATTGCTGTCAGTTGCTATAGAGAAGAAGGCTTTTGCTGATTGAATGTAAAGGGAGATGACTGAGAAACCAGGAGACAATTTGGGAAAGAAAATTAGGAATTTTGTATTAGATAAATTGATTAAAATTGGAATGATTTCTCTTTTTGCCTGGATTCAGCTCCTAATTACTTGTTATTTGAATAATTAGAATATCCTCATGTTTTCCCTTTCTGCCTTTAATGAATGGATGGATGTGGGTGGATGTTGGAGCCTTTTTAGAGTAATGAATTTAAGTGAATGAAAGAAAATAGATGTTATATTGAAATACTAGAATTTATATATATATATAAACAAATTGGTGATATATCAACATATGTGTCTCTTTTTTTAACGCATTTAAGAAAGGATCTGGCAGAGTCTAATAACTGATTTTGAAGTAGTGATACATATAGATGGCATATATAGTGATATATATTTGAAGTAATATAGGTGGATGATATTTTGAGGTATCTATAACAACTATAATGTGATATGTGATTTATTTGTGTTAGTAACAAAAATCACAGTTACTGTTGTTATTATGGTAGGTTGTTTAGGTCTATCTAAGAGAAGTACAAAATTTTAGTTAGAGGTTAGTGAAAATAGTGATGTAATTTTTTTTCTATACAAATTTAGATTTTCTGAGCTTCATGGACCCCAGTTTAAAAAGCTTTGCTTGTATTGTCTCCTACTTGCTTAAGTTTATTCTATGTATTAATGTCATAGTATTCTTCTTTGCAAATTGTATTTTCTTTCATGTCTGTTCTAGAAATAATGTGTTCTTTGAAAGAAAAATGATACTGAAGAAAGTAATTTTCTGGTTGTCATCAAGACTATTAGTAGTAAAGTATAGTATATATAGTATCATTATATGTTTCTGGGCAATATGTACTTATATAACTTCATAAACATACACAACTAGAATATACTATTTGATGTTTTTAAACTTGCTTTTCTTTTTATTTATTTATTATTTTTAAGTATATATTTTTTTATTGATTTCAGAGAGGAAGGAAGAGGGAGAGAGAGAAACATCAATGATGAGAGGGAATCATTGATTGGCTGCCTCCTGCACGTTCACAGTGGGGATCAAGCCTGCAACTGGGGCATGTGCCCTGACTGGGAATGGAACCATGACCTGCTGGTTCATTGGTCAATGCTCAACCACTGAGCCATGCAGGCCTGGCTTCTTTTTAAATCTAATCCTCATTTGAGGATATGTTGAGAGAGAGAAAGGGAAGGAAGGAAGGAGAGCAAAAGAGAGAAGAAAAAAAAATCAATGTGAGAGAGAAACATCAGTCAGTTGCCTTCTGTATGCATCCCAACCCAGGTTCTAAATGGCAACCTAGATAGGTGCCCCGACTGGGAGTCAAACCCACAACCTTTTGGTGTATAGGACTCTACTCCAACCAACTCAGCCACCTGGATAGGACTAAACTTGCTTTTTTCTTTTTAATCTTCATTTGAGGATATTTTCTTTCAGAGGGACTAGAGGGGAAGGAGGAGGGAGGAAGGGAAGGAGGGGGAAGAAGGGAAAGAGGGAGAGAGGGAGGGAGAGAGAGAGAGGGAGAGGGAGAGGGAGAGGGAGGGAGGGAGGCAGGGAGAGAGAGAGAGAGATAGACAGAGAGAGAGGAACGTCCATGTGTGAGAAAAACATCCATTGGTTGCCTCCTACATGCACCCCAACTGGGGCTGGGGATTGAGCCTGCAACTGAGGTACATGCCCTTGACTCGGAATCAAATCCGTGATCTTGAGATTTGCAGGCTGCCGCACTAACCACTGGGCAACAGGCCAGGGCTAAACTTGCTCTTTTATTTAACAGCATGTTATGGTCATTTTTCCATCAATAGATAAACCTCATGCTTTAAATTTTTTATTTTATTTTTTTAATTGAATCTTGGGGTGACATTAGTTAATAAAATTACATAGATTTCAGGTGTACAATTCTATAATATATCATTTGTATATTGTATTATGTGTTCACCATCCCAAATAAAGTCTACTTCCTAAAAATTTTATAGCATTAAAATTGATATATATATATATATGTATATATATATATATACACACACATATATATATATCACATAACACACATTCACATTTTAAAAGTATTTTGTCAGTATTGTGAACACCATTACTATCCAATTACAGACCATTTCCATCACCCTCAAAAGATACCTCATACCTATTAGCAATTCCAGTTTGTCCATTCTAGCATCTGTTGGCAACCACCAATCTACTTTCTGTCACTGTGGATTTTCCTATTTTAGGCATTCATATAAATGGAATCAGACACAATATGTGACCTTTTGTGTCTGGCTTCTTTCACTTATGTTTTTAGGATTATTTCATGTTATAATACCACAAGCATGTCAAACTCAAAGGCTAACATGGGCCAAATAAGACTCAAGGTTGTGTGCCTCAAAAAAAGAAAAGCTTCAATTCTCATAAAAACATAGGTTTATTTCTATAGAGACCTGCTGAATACAAAGGGCTGAAATAAAGGAGTAATTGTTAACAAATTAATAGAAAATTTTAATAAAAATTAATATTTTTTTAACATTAACTTACCAGACACTGAATAACTGCACAAGTTAATGTGTAATGCAAATAAATCTATTTTTCTTGTACTTCGAAAGCGAAATATTTCCTTTTACATACAGCAAACAAATCAGTCCAAAACTAATGATGTGGCAGTCAGCTGCTAAAATATTCACTGCTAGTATTAGTGGAGAGAAATGGTGTACCTGCCTGTAAGGCGCATAAGAAAAATGAATGCAACATGATTACAGTCATCATTCATTAGCGAACTTTGTAGTTCGTTATTAATAATTATGTATAGCAGGATATTGTAAAAGTTAAGTTATGAAATTTTTATTAAAACGTTTCTTACATACCGATATATTGGCTGGGCCACAGAAATATTCGTGTAGGTCACATATGGCCTGAGGGCTGCGAGTTTGACATGCTTGATGTAGCATGTAACATTACTTCATTCCTTTTTGTGGTTGAATAATACACTATTGTTTGAATATGCCATATTTTGTTGACTTGCTCGTCAGTTGAGTGTTATGAATTACAGTGCTTATAGCACATTTTATAATTAATCATCATTCAAGAATTGCTACAATTGAATTTTATTCTATGTAATCTGCATATATTTCTTTATTAAGTTACAGTTATTTGTAAGCAGTGTTATATATCCTTCGTGGAAAGCAACTTTACATTTTAGCAAGAAATAGGAAATACATGTTTACAATATAGTGGTCATTGTTTACAATCTATGAATGATAAGAAAAATGTAAAGTTTTTAGGGCAGGGAACTCAGTTCTAATAATAAACAATAATGGATTTTTGATAAAATGCTTACAAAGAATTACATTTTATTTTTTAATTTTTTAAATTTCTTTATTGATTAAGGTATCACATATTTGTCCTCATCCCCCCATTCCCATCCTAAACCCCTCCCCATGCATGCCCCCACCCCCCTGTTGTCCTTGACCCTGGTTAGGCTCCTATGTATGCACACTAGTCCTTTGGTTGATCTCTCCCCATTTTCCCCATCTTCCCCTACATTTTCTTTTTTAATTTGTGAAACAACCTCAAAATAAAGTTTTTAAAAATTGTTAAGCTGAAACCGGTTTGGCTCAGTGGTAGAGCGTCGGCCTGCGGACTGAAAGGTCCCAGGTTCGATTCCGGTCAAGGGCATGTACATTGGTTGCGGGCACATCCCTGGTATAGGGTGTGCAAGAGGCAGCTGGTCGATGTTTCTCTCTCATTGACGTTTCTAGTTCTCGCTCTCTCCCTTCCTTTCTGTAAAATATCAATAAATATATATTTAAAAATCATTAATTAAAAAGGTTTATTTAGGTCTTACATGGAGAAATAATAAACATGGATTATGTGCAACTTGGTTTTAGGTAACTACCTATTTTTCCTAGTATGTTGTATGTATACAGACCTCATTTTGTCAGCCTCAAAACAAGAAGGAAGTTCTGCATTGGTTAGCTAAGGAAGAAAGTAAGAGTTTAAGTAACAAAACAGGACATTTGTTCCTCTGTGACCTTTGATGAGTTTGTGAAGTTGACATTTTGACTATAGGATTGAAATTAGGAGAGTTTTATATTTAGTTTACTTTGTTGCTTTTGCAGAGTATCTATCTGCCAGGGGGGAAAAAGAAACCCAAGTTAAAGTCTTTGCTACCTTTGTGGGAAATGATGAACAATACTCTTCCTTCTGCTGACAAAATCTGGGTATCTGTATTTTACAATGGTTCGTTTTTGCTTTCACTTGGGGCCAAAGTATCCTTTTCCTGGAGCCAAGCTTGATTCAAAGCTTTTGTAAGTTCTCTTATTCTTTATCCATGTAAATAACTATTTTAGGAACTATTTTAAAGCTGACACCCCTTCCCTTCAAACCTTTTCCGCTCAGTACAAAGCACCACCTTCTTGGCAGTCATTTTATGAGTAGTGTGGGTACTCTCAGGCATTTTATTCATGCCAAAAAGTTAAGGATTAGCTCTATTGTTTAAAGCTATCTGCTTTGGATCAATGCGAGTCAGCATTGGCCCTGCCTTTTTAATTCTTTTATAATTAAGTTACTGGCACCTTAGAACCCTTTCCTGGATGGAGCTTTTCTTTGTGCCTTTATCAAGTTTTATCCACAGACAGTTTGGTTACTAAGGTTTTCCTGTTTTATACTACTGTATTTAATAGAGCCTTACATATTTAGATACTGCTTTTCCAAATTCTAAACCTTGGTTCTCAAATAAAGTAAAACTAGTTTTAACACCTTTTTGTGTACATTTTGCTGTGTATATCTAACGCTGAAACATTTGGTCTAAAGTGTGGGGCAGCTATGACCTTCAGACTTCCATAATCAGTCGGTTTTGTATTAAAAATGTAATGCATTCACTTTCCAAAACAATAGAAAATTAAAAATAAGTAGAAATGTTATTCATTATGAAATTGATTCATTAATTAAACCCTTCATTTTTTATATTACCAAACTTACTTTTCTAGTAACAAACCAAATGATTTCTTGATATATTGTTTATATTTTCTTGATGCAATAAGACATTCTTATTTTATACAGAGGTGATAATGCTTACATAAATAAACTTAAGACATTATATTTGTGAAATATTACCCAATTCTGATTTTTTTTTCCTGTACTACTATAGAGGCAGAGCCTGAAATTGGGAGGTAGGAGAAAGAAAAAGATGAAGTATTTTATTTTTTATGAAGTGATCGACTATACATTCAGTTTTTTCCACATTTAAGCATTGAACTGAATCCAGTTTTTCTAGTGGCTTTGTTACTTTGAGTGATAGGAAGTCCCGTACTCTTATATCTATTATAATGTCCAAAAATCCAAAACACTGGCAATACCAAATGCTGGTGAGGATTGGAGCACCTGATGGGAATGCAAAAATGGTATATCCACTTAGAAGACTCTGGCAATTTCTTATAAAACTAAACATATTCTTACCATATTCAGTCATTAATCATGCTCCTTGGCATTTATTCAAATGAATTGAGAACTTATGTCACACAAACACTTGCATGTGGATTTTTATGGCAGTCTTATTCATAATTGCCAAAACTTGGAAGCAACCAAGATGTCCTTTGATTTAGCTTAATGCATTTGACATTTATCCATGTTATGTGTTTCAGTAGTTTAGTCTTTTTCTTTTTTTTTTTTAAATGCTGAGTAGTATTTCATTGTGTGGCTGTACCACAGTTTATCTTTTTATCAGTTGGAGAACATTTTAATTGTTTCCAGTTTTGGGTGATTATGAATAAAGTTGCTATAAAACAACTACCCTGTTTCCCCGAAAATAAGACAGTGTCTTATATTAATCATCCAATTTTGAGAACGCTGGCAGCATTTGCATCTCTGCTTAAGATTACTTTGGAAACTAATATTGAGGTGATCAGTTAATATTTCTGTAGAAATGAGTCTATGTTTAATGATTTGTAATTTAGGGTTAAATTCGTTGAGTTAGAAGTATTTGATTCATTATGAGACTTTGATGGTTTAACATTCTCCCTTTCTTAGTCTGAATTCAAATAAAATAATATGCATCCTTATGTTCATTGCAGCACTATTTACAATAGCCAAAATAGGGAAACAATCCAAGTGCCCATCATACGAAAGTTGTGGTACTTGGCCATAAAATAGAATGAAATCTTACGATTTGTGAAAATAGGGCAGACTTAGAGGGTATTATGCTAACTTAAATAAGTCAGCCATGGAAAGACAAATACCAAACGATTTTACTTATATGTGAAATCTAAAGAACAACATAAATGAATAAACATAATTGAAGACTCATAGATACGGAGAACAGACTGATAGTTGCTAGAGGGGAGTATGCTGGAGGACTGGGTGAAATAGGTGAAAGGGTTAAGAAGTATAAACTGATAGTTACAAAATAGTCATGGGAATGTAAAAGTACAGCATCTATATATATAAAAGCTTAAGTGACCATCGCAACCAAAACAACTGAATGGACAACCGAACAGGCTGCGTGAGGCAACCAGGCCAGCACGGGGGTTAGTAAGGGATGACCAAACAATTGAGCAGCAGGTTGCATGGGGTGACCAGGCCAGCAGGGGCTTAGTGACGGATGACCAGACGACTGAGCAGCGGGCTGCATGGGGTAACCAGGCTGGCCGGGGGGGCAGTGAAGGGTGACCAAATAACCACACAGCAGGCTGCGTGGGGCTACCAGGCTGGCAGGGGGTGGGGAAGTTAGGGGTGACCAGGTAGGCAGGGAAGAGCAGTAGGGGCAACCAGGCCAGTGTGTATGTGTGTGTGTGTGTGGGGGGGAGTTAGGGGCAACCAGGCCAGAGGCGGGGAGCAGTTGGGGGTGACCAGGCTGGTGGGGGAGGGGATGTTGGGGGTGACCAGTCCATCAGGGGTGGCAGTTAGGGGTGATCAGGCAGGCAAGCAGCTGAGCAGTTAGGAGCTAGTAGTCCTGGTTTGTAAGAGGGTTGTCTGACTGCTGGTTTAGCAGGATCGGGCCTAAACTGGCAGTCGGACACTCCCTGAAGGCTTCTGGATTGGAGAAGGTACAGGCTAGACTGAGCCCTCCCCCTCTGTGCATGAATTTTGTGCACCAGGCCTCTAGTGGGGGATATAATCAATACTAGAGGCCTGGTGCATGAAATTCGTGCATGGGTAGGGTCCCTAGGATCAGGGGCTGGACCTATCAGGTAAGGAAGGAATGGATGCCGGATGCCAATGCCATCGTCAGTGCCCTGCCACCGTGTGGTTCCCTGCTTCTTTCCCCACTTCTTTCCCCTCATCACCATGCTGCCACTATTGCATGCAAGCTGAGGGAAGGACAGGGCCTGCTGGCCAGGGGAGGGACCCTGGGAGGTTGGCAAGCCCAGGGGGAGGGACCATGGCAAGTTAGCTGGCAGTGGGAGTGCACTGGCCACCAGGGGGCAGCTCCTGCGTTGAGTGTCTGCACCCTGGTGGTCAGTGTGTCATAGTGACTAGTCGTTCCAGTTGTTTGGTCTTAACAGTTGTTTAAGCTCCATATATATATATATAGATATAGATATAGATATAGATATAGATATAGATATAGATATAGATATAGATATAGATATAGATATATAGATATATAGATATATAGATAGATATAGATAGATAGATATTAGGTCTAGTAATAATTAATGTCGTTTTCTAATACTTTTTAAAATCTAATTTATTTAAACAATACAATAAAATTTAATCAACAATATAGTTGCCGTTGTTTTCTACTACTTGTGCCCAACGCTCAGGAAGCATTTTAATCCCTCTGTTGTAAAATTCTTGTGATTTTGATGCAAAAAATTCGGTCAATGCATTTTTGAGGCATTCTTCATTATTAAATTTTTTTCCAAGAAGAAGGTTTTGCAAAGAACGAAACAAATGGTAATCGGAAGGGGCAATATCAGGAGAATATACAGGTTGAGGGAGAACTTCCCATTCCAACTGGCACAGTTTTTCAGCAGTGATTCTTGCAGTATGCGGTCGTGCGTTATCGTGGTGAAGAATTACGCCCTTCCGATTAATCAGCGCGGGTTCTTTTTCTCTTAAAGCTTGGGCTAACCTTTCCAATTGGGCACTATACACTGCACTTGTAATGGTTGGTTAGATGGTAAAAGTTCATAATGAAGAATTCCTTTAAAATTCCACCAAACACACAACATCACTTTTTTCGCATGCAAGTCAGGTTTTGGCGTGGGCTGCGGAGCCTCATTTTTATCCAACCATTGAGGCCGCCTTTTCAAATTAACATACAGCACCCATTCTTCATCTCCGGTAACAATTTGCTCTAAAAACCGCAAATGGTTTTGACGAGAGAGGAGCCAACTGCAAATTGTGACACTTTGATTATGGTTGTTGTCGGTCAACTCATGAGGAACCCATTTTCCAAACTTTTGGACTTTGCCAAGTGCACGCAATTGATTGGAAATTGTTTTTTGTGAACAATTTAAAGTTGTCGCAAGCTCTTGTTGGGTAATTTGAGGATTTTGCACCAAAAGAGCTTGAAGAGCTTCTTGATCAAAATTGGACACACGGCCTCGACCACTCTTGTCATCTAACAAAAAATTTCCCTCGCGAAATTTCTCAAACCAACATTGGCATTTTCTGGCGCTAACTGCATCTTGACCAAGAGCACTACAGATGGTTTTTGCAGCCTCACTTGCTTTTCTTCCTAATTGGAACTCGTAAAGCATGCAGTGCCGAATATGCTCTTCATCCGCCATCTTCTTAGCCCTAGTTTTGCAACAAAAACCAAACCAAACACAAACTTTTTCAAGCAAAACTTGTTAATTGCACTTCACACGTTCTGTAGATACCACGTGTTTGAAGGTTATGTCAATACAAGTCAACGCCAAGCAAGATTTTAAACGAATGTTTAAAAACGACATTAATTATTACTATACCCGATATATATATATATATATATATATATATATATATATATATATTAATATTATATATATTAATAACCTGTGTTTGATGGATAGTGGAAATATGGGAGGAAACATTTTGTAAAGTATATGATTATCTACTCACTATGCTGTATACCTGAAACTAATAGCAAAACAATATTAAGTGTAAACTGTAATTAAAAATAGTAGAAAGATGAAACAATATTAATTCTGCTGAACTGTTGCTTAAATTTAGACAGGGTGTTGAGAGGGAAACTGCGTTTTAACACTATAAGGACTTCTATCTTTATATATACTGTAGAGTCTGCTTTTTTTTGTTTTGTTTTTAGTAAGCTGCTTCAGATGACCAATATTAAATGTTTACTTCTAGTCTTTAACAGTTTGCTCTGATTTGACCCAGATTTTATATATATTTTATATATATATTTTTTTTATTTTTCTTCCCCCCCTTCAGGGGAGGATGATAGTTATGTTGTTTTATTTTCCTAGCCCCAGATACAAAACCCAAGATTTGGGATTTCTTAACAATAGTATATTTAGGTTTATTTCATATATATTTTATAATATGCTATTCATTGAAACAGCATATTATATAGTTATCTTGTATTTTATTTCGGTTTTGAAAAGTTCCAATTTAAACTTTTCCAGGGCTCTTATGATAGAGATTAAAACTTACTTACTTTCAGTATAGTTTATATAGGAACTAAGAAGTAGGACGTAATCAGGTTTTTTCTCCAGGACTGATGGTTACTCTCAGAAATTTTGCACTAGAATCTAGGACATCTTCATAAAAGATAGGTTAAGGTTTAAGGAAACTTATGTGGTTAGTATTTGGGGAGCTTTGTGGAGTATTTTTCATAGTGTTGAAATTGGGTCAAAGACTGGGAAGTTTAAAGGTTGTATTGACAAATACCATATGATTTCACTTATATGTGAAATCTAATGGGAAACATAAACTGACAAAATGGAAGCAGAGACATGAATACATGAAACAGATGGACAGCTGTTAGAGGGGAAGGATTTGTGAGACTGGATGAAGGAAGGAGAAGGGTTTAAGAAAAAAAAATACCAAAAAGCATATAAATACATATATATATATATTAATATATATATATATATATTAATATATATATATGTGTGTGTGTGTATGTATATATATATGGCACACATAGACACAGTCAACAATGTGGTGATAGCTAGAGGGAAAGAAGTTAGGTAGAGGTGGGGGGGGTTGTGGGGGGTGGGATGAATGAGGGGAGGTGGAGAGACTTTGCTTGGGGTGATGGGCACACAACAAAGTGTATAATTGAAGTTTTGTTGAGTTCTACACTTGATATCTGTATGGTTTTGTGAACCAGTGTCACCCCAATAAATTCAATTAAAAAACTACAAAAAAAAGTAAAAGATTGTGTCAAGAGAAAAAAACAAGATGATGTCATAGGTAAACAACTAATCTGCCGCCTCGCACAACAATTTCAAAACTACAACTAAAAGACAAAACGTCTATCACTCAGAACCATGGGAAAGCTGGCTGAAAGAGAAAGGAGCATAAGTACTGAAAAGCCTAGGTATGGAGGCACGCGAATCCAGCTGGTGGCGGCCAACTGGGCACGCGGCTTTTTTTCAACCCAAAGGGAAATAAGCTCCCAATCACTTTAAAATCCAGTTTCTGGGGTCACGCGGGGGACCCAGATGCCTACTGGTGGAAGCTGGTCTGTCAGCTATCAGGTCCAAAAGTGAGGGTGACTTTTTGCAGAGGTGTGCGCAGCAGTCATTGTTTACTGTGCTGGAGCCGGGGATTTAGAAACACAGAAAGGCAGAGACTGCTGACTGCAGCCATCACTGTTTGCTAAGCCCCAGCCTAGTGACTACATCCTGAGACTCCGCCCTACCCTGAGGTCTCTCTCCACACATTCTACAAACCCGCCCAGGCTCCACATAGCTGCTTCTGTATATAAAAGGCCTGTATTGTGGCAGCTTAGCAAATGAAACTGCAGCTCCAGCTCCAAAACTGCCAAATCCCAAGCAAAGAGGAGAAAACTGTAGTTCTTGTGGTAGCTCCTGCTGGGTGGCCTCAGACAGTAGCTGAACTGCACCCCATTGGAGATAATAGTGTATCTAGTGGTCCTTGTGATGACACCAGATTTCAACTACTCTCATAAGGGACACATTCAAGAGGCAGATTCAGTGAGCACCAAAGCCCCATTGAAACAAGTCCTGCCCCATAAATGAGTCTCCAGCACAGTAATTCTGTTATAGACACAGCGGGTCCCCATAGCTAATTGGGTTGGTCAATTCCTCCTAGTGACATCAACAACAACCAAGACTTAACTACAACAAGGCTGTACACACAGTCCACAAAGGGGTGCACCAAGAGTGTCCACATCATGCCCATTGAACCATATAGGACACCTAGGCCCACAAAACTACCCTACCAACTCAGGGAAGCAGCCAAAATGCTGAGAAAAGGAAATACATCTCAAACAAAAGAAATGGAGGAGAACAAAAGACTGGATATAGAGTTCAAAACCACAATTATAAGGTTTTGCAAGAATTTCCTAGAAAGGCCGGTAAATTTAACGAGATCCTCAAGGATATGGAAAAGGACCAACTAGAAATTAAACATACACTGACTGAAATAAAAAATATTATACAGAGACCTAACAGCAGACTTGAAGAATGCAAGAGTCAAGTCAAATATTTGGAATACAAAGAGGCAAAGAAAACTCTTCTGGAGAAGCAAGAAGAGAAGAGAATCCAGAAAGTTGAAGATAGTGTAAGAAGCCTCTGGTACAACTTCAAGCATACCAACATCAGAATTATGGGAGTGCCAGAAAAAGGGAGAGAGCAAGACACTGAAAACCTATTTGAAGAAATAATGACAGAAAACTTCCCCTACCTGGTGAAAAAAATGGACTTACAAGTCCGGGAAGCGCATAGAACCTCAAACAAAAGGAATCCAAAGAGGACCACACCAAGACACATCATAATTAAAATGCCAAGAGTAAAAGACAAAGAGAGAATCTTATAAGCAGCCAGAGAAAAACAGTTATCTACAAGGGAGCACCCATACGACTATCAGCTGATTTCTCAATATCAGGCCAGACAGAAATGGCAAGAAATATTCAAAGTGATGAATAGCAAGAACCTATTGTACAACCAAGATTACTCTACCCAGCAAAGTTATCATTCACAATTGAAGGTCAGATAAAGAGCTTCACAGATAAGAAAAAAATAAAGGAGTTCATCACCACCAAACCAGTATTATGAAATGCTAAAAGGTGTTCTTTAAAAAGAAGAAAAAGAAGAAAAAAGTAAAGATAAAAATTATGAACAACAAATACATATCAACAAGTGAATCTAAAAGTTAAGTGAATTAAAAATCTGAGTAACAGAATAAACTGGTGAATATAATACAATAGAATCAGGGGCATAGAATGGGAGGGGATTGATAATTCTCTGGGTCAAAGGGGTGTCTGTGTGGGGGGTAAGGGAAGAGACTGGACAAAAATCATATACCTAGGGATGAGGACAGGGAGGGAGGAGGTAAGGTTAGAGGGTGGGGTGGAGACTGGGTGGAGGGAAGCTATGGGAGAGGGAAGGAGAAACAATTATAAACGAAGATTTATTTTAAAAATTAAAAAAATAAAACAAGGGGAAAAAAGATTGTGTTGAGAAGGGGCTTTTAGATTATTTTCTTATCTGATCAGGATCTGCAGTGTAAATTAGATTGATGTAATGAAAGGATCCTTTGGGAACTGATGTAAGATGGAAAAATTTGAAACTCTTGTAAAAACTAATTTAAAACTTTGCCTATTTAAAATAAACAAATGAACAAACTATAAACAGACTTTATAGATACAGAGATCAGACTGGTGGTTGCCAGAGGGGAAGAGGGTTGGATGGCCGGGTATAAAAGGTGAAGGGATTAAATATAAATTGGTAATCACAAAATAGATGTGGGGATGTAAATTACAGCATAGGGAATATAGTTAATAATGTAATGACTATGTACGGTGCCATGGGGGTACTTGAAATATTGGGGACCACTTTGTAGAGTATATAGTTGTCTAACCCTATGCTGTATACCTGAAACTGAAACAAAATAATGATTGTAAACTATAATTCAAAAATAAAAGAAAAAATCCTATCTAATAAAGAGGGAATATGCTAATTGACCATCACTCCATCATAAAGATGGCTGTACCCACTGCTGAGGACAAGTTCTCTTAAGAAGCCTTAATGAGAAATCAGTAGGGACTTGAGGCTATGCCCTCCCCTATGGGTCTTAATAGGGGATCCCAGGCTGTGTCCCCCACTTGGCAGGGCTTGACGGGGAACCTCAAGGTGCGCCTCCCGTCCTGGCACCGGGCCAGGGGACCTGAGGCTACGTCCCCTGCCTTGTGGGGCTTAATATGGGTGGGACTGGCCAGTCTGAGTCTTGCCCGATGGGCAGGGGTGAGGGAGCAGCTGGGTCTGGGTCTCACACTATTTTGAGGCGCATGAGGGTGGGCAGGAACTTGACTCTGGGTCCCGTGGTGCACCCCAGACTCTGACAGGAGGAAGGTTTTTATATATCTACATTTTACTAATTTTCTTTCATCTCTGACACTTCTATTACAGAGAAAGGGCAAATGGCAATATTAAATTATTTCCTCTAATTAATCCCCTATTGATGTGCAGAAATTTTGTCATCAGGCCACTAGTCTATATTATTAAAACCCAGTGGCTTTAATGTTTTGACAACTATAGACCAGCGCAGATGGGCGGGGCTACGAGCATGGGTGGGCGGGGCATGTGATTTCACATGCTGGACTTCTAGTAATAAATTAAAATAATGCTTTGAAGCCCTCTTAGTTACTATTTTTTTCAAAGGTAAGGCAGCATATTTTTATCCAGTATTACATAAATATTTCTTAAATGATAAAATAACCAAAACTGCCTTTTTCATCAATTTGAAAAAGAAGGCAGGAAAGGCTTTGCTTTCCAAAATAAAACATTTCTATTTCTTGGATATAAAGTGTCTATCACACAGTCTTTTAAGTCTTAGAATGATCTATATATGAGAAATCACATTATCACTGTCATATTTAGAGATTTAAATTAGCTTTGAGTTATTTTATATTGTAAGTTCTTTTAAAATAAGTGTTTTTGTGTGTTATGTCTCCAAAGTGATTCATGCTAAGGAACTAAGAAAGAAAACAAAGCTGAGTAGTAGGATTCAATAATACCAATTTTCTAAATTTGAGTTCTCTAAACTTTTAAGTAGCACATTTGAAAACTTCATGTTTGGGACAATAGTGATTTCTGGAACTATTAGGTCTAGTAATAATTAATGTCGTTTTGTAATACTTTTTAAAATCGAATTTATTTAAACAATACAACAAAATTTAATCAACAATATAGTTGCCGTTGTTTTCTACTACTTGTGCCCAACGCTCAGGAAGCATTTTAATCCCTCTGTCGTAAAATTCTTGTGATTTTGATGCAAAAAATTCGGTCAATGCATTTTTGAGACATTCTTCATTATTAAATTTTTTTCCAAGAAGAAAGTTTTGCAAAGAACGAAACAAATGGTAATCGGAAGGAGCAATATCAGGAGAATATGCAGGTTGAGGGAGAACTTCCCATTCCAACTGGCGCAGTTTTTCAGCAGTGATTCTTGCAGTATGCGGTCGTGCGTTATCGTGGTGAAGAATTACGCCCTTCTGATTAATCAGCACGGGTTCTTTTTCTCTTAAAGCTTGGGCTAACCTTTCCAATTGGACACTATACACTGCACTTGTAATGGTTGGTTAGATGGTAAAAGTTCATAATGAAGAATTCCTTTAAAATTCCACCAAACACACAACATCACTTTTTTTGCATGCAAGTCAGGTTTTGGCGTGGGCTGCGGAGCCTCATTTTTGTCCAACCATTGAGGCCGCCTTTTCAAATTAACATACAGCACCCATTCTTCATCTCCGGTAACAATTTGCTCTAAAAACCGCAAACGGTTTTGACGAGAGAGGAGCCAACTGCAAATTGTGACGCTTTGATTATGGTTGTTGTCGGTCAACTCATGAGGAACCCATTTTCCAAACTTTTGGACTTTGCCAAGTGCACGCAATTGATTGGAAATTGTTTTTTGTGAACAATTTAAAGTTGTCGCAAGCTCTTGTTGGGTAATTTGAGGATTTTGCACCAAAAGAGCTTGAGGAGCTTCTTGATCAAAATTGGACACACGGCCTCGACCACTCTTGTCATCTAACGAAAAATTTCCCTCGCGAAATTTCTCAAACCAACGCTGGCATTTTCTGGCGCTAACTGCATCTTGACCAAGAGCACTACAGATGGTTTTTGCAGCCTCACTTGCTTTTCTTCCTAATTGGAACTCGTAAAGCATGCAGTGCCGAATATGCTCTTCATCCGCCATCTTCTTAGCCCTAGTTTTGCAACAAAAACCAAACCAAACACAAACTTTTTCAAGCAAAACTTGTTAATTGCACTTCACACGTTCTGTAGATACCACGTGTTTGAAGGTAATGTCAATACAAGTCAACGCCAAGCAAGATTTTAAACGAATGTTAAAAAACGACATTAATTATTACTAGACCCGATATATAGATTCTACTAAATCACTTAGTTAATCCAAATGAAAAATGTTTTAGCTTCAGTCAGGTTATCCAAATCTAGATTCACTTTGAAAAATTAAGTAACTAGTATTTTTATTGGCTTCCTAATCAAATGAGACCTCTGACTAGCCCTTATATAGCAGTATTAATATTACTTTGGTTTTTACATATTATAGACTTTCATAAACATTTTGTGGATGTGTCTTGCAGAAACAGATTTTGTAAATTTTAATGTACTCTTAAAGTTGTAAACTTGTATTTATTTAAAAATATATAGTTTTATATAGTAGCTGTTTTAAGATTAGAATTAGAGGGCTAGAAAAGATTATTAAAATGTTTAGGGAAATGGAACATTTGAATTTATTACCTTTTCTTGAGATTAATTTTTAGAAAAGTATTGTCTGTTAGTTGGCTGTGAGATGGCAAGGGTGGTAGAAGTGGTAGATTTTAGGATTACATTCCATAAATACATATTAAGTGCCCTGGTAGGAACTATATAGAGATATAAAAAGGATATGCTTCAGCACAGAAAAAACTCACAGTCCCTTTAAGAAACATACTGTCTATGAAATATTATGCAGCTGTAAGAAAAGAAGGATGTTTTACCTTTTGAGACAGCATAGAGGCACCTAGAGAGTACTATGCTAAGGGAAATAAGCCAGTCAGAGAAAGACAAGTATCACATGATCTCACTTATATGTGGAATCTAATGAACAAAATTAACTAACAAAATAGATCCAGAGACATTGAAGTACTCAACAGATTGACGAATTTCAGAGGGAAGAGGAGTGGGGTGGCAGGAAGAGATTAACCAAAGAATGTATATGCATAACCCATGGCGGACAGTAGTTTGGGGAAGGCCTGGGGATGGGATGGGAGCAAGGTGGAGAGGGGCATTAGAGGGGAAAAGGGGCATCTATTATACTTTCAACAATAAAGATAAATTTTTTTAAAAGAAGGAAACATACCATCTAGTGAGAGACCATAATTAAAATAGCTAAATTAGCTCTAGCTGGTTTGTTTTAGTTGATAGAGCGTCAGCCTGAGGACTGAAGGGTTCCAGGTTCAATTCTGGTCAAGGGCACATACCTCGGTTGCAGGTGGGCCCTGGTAGAGGTGCGTGCAGGAGGCAACCAAATCGATGTGTTCTCTCACACTGATATTTCTGTCTTTCCCTCTCTCTTCCCTTCTCTCTAAAAATCAATGGAAAAATATTCTCAGCTGAGGATTAAAAAAAAAGCAGCCAAATTAAGTTGACCTCTAATCCTATGCTGCTTTATGCTTTATAAAAAAGATTTAAAGTTACTTTAACTTTAATTTAAAGTTAAAATCTTAAAAAAAGATTTAAAGTTTGCAAAAACATATGTTTTTGCAAATTTTGTAGTGTGTTTTTTACCCCTCCTCATTGGAGGTAATGGATTTGGTAGCATATCTTTGGATTTGGATCTGTTTGATTTAGCTTTGATCTTGTGTTTTTGTAGACTCTTATAATGCAGAAATACCCACAGAAAGATATATGTGCTTTATGGTGCACACTAGAAATTTTGAAAACGTTATCTAAAATTTTTTTTTCAGAAGTATTTTACATAGGCTAAATTTGTTAGAAATTGTTTTTCCCATGTGAAAAATGATCTTCTTTGTGCTATTTGAAGGTATGGGAGATATAATAAGGTATGGGAAATAAAATATAGTTTAGTATCACCCAAGTTGTATGATAAAATTAAAACAGAAAAGCTTAACATGGAAACTTGGAAGCTAATTACTGTTAACAGATGAACAAATCTGGAAAACTTTCTCTTTGCCTTAAGGTAAGGGGGAAAATCAACTATTTTATCTTTAGAAATAAAAGAACAATTTATGGTATGGGAAACTTTGTACTCTTATAAACTAACTTTGATTTCTTGAAACATGATAGAATACCTGTAATTTTCTCTGTGTGTGTGTGTTAAACAAATTTCAGACCCCCTGAAAATAACTCTTCCATTGAGATATAATTCTGAATTCTACTTAAAAACACTCCCAGATTTAGACACTTGGTTTTGGTGTGTATATGTTTGTGTGTGTATGTTAAAAATATGAGCAAGTGTAAATACTATGAGGCAGTTTACTAATAACGTGTGTGAGTTTAATTAGGTTTAGGACTTTGTTATTTACTATTATTGTTAGATTTGAACTGGATTTTTCCACCCTACCAATTACCAAGCAGTAATTCTTTCGTTGGACCCCTGAAACAATTACTTTTAGGACCATTTGTCATCTGTTTCATACATGCATACTAGTGTAATTTTATGCCTCGTTGGTCATTACTTTTGATTGTTCTGTGATTATTTTATTAATACATGAAGACTCTATGGTAGTTTCAATTAGGGTCGTCATGTAACTCATCATTCAAATTGGATACTTTTGAGAGTGAAAAGGGCTGATATTAATTATCTAAGAACAAACAGATATAAACCAAGACTGGCCCACGGAAACCAAGAAACATGATCACTCTAATTATTAAGCTTTTGATTGTAAATAACAGGAAACACAACTCAGACTAGTTCAAACAAATGAAATGTATTGGCTTGTGTACCCAAAGAGTCCAGTGTTTGGAAGTGCTACAGGTATGGATTGGTGAGGAATCTGGCTTTCTTTTTATATTTTCTAGACTCTTAACTCAGTGGTTCCTAATGTGGGCAATTTGATTTTTAAGGAGGGCAATTTGAGAATGAGTTATTAACTGAATTTTTTTTGTGTGTGCATTTGTTATGGTTCTAGGGGCCTCATATACAGTATATAAATTGTGACATGCTCTTTTATTTTTCTCTTTCATGGATTTTTCTCTTCTTTGGAAGCTTGTTTAGACCAAGTTAATGGCTTTTTAGGCTTCTTTGTAAATGGGAGTTCACTTTTTGAATAATAAGAATTATATGTCACAGCGCAGGGAGCATGGATTTTAGATATGCTTAGGTGGGGCATGGCCAAAGAAAGGTTGAGAACCACTTGCTCCAACATCTATGACTGACGTCCCTTTGGATGGCTGCCAGTAGCAATTTAGGATATATTCTCCTTTATAATCAGCAGAAGAGAGGGGACATCTATAATACTTTCAGCAACATATTTATTCTCCCATTATATAACATATAATTTTTCAACATATAAGAGTTTTAAACTCTGTGATCGCTGTATATGTCTCAACTAATCTATGTGTATAGGGGAATGTCATGTGTTGATTATCTTAGATATGGGATATCTGAATATCACTGATGCAAAGAAGATGGGATTATCATGGTTCTCTGGGACTAGTCAAGAGTCCATTCAGAAAATTGGTGTAGGATCAGTCTGTCATGCAAAGCAAGGAAGCTAAATGAAAGGGAATGGATGGAATGAATGTTTGGGAAGCTATTACAATGTTCATTGTGTAGTTCAGTGTCATTTTTTGTTTGAATTTCCCCCGACACACCTTTTGCTAGTTCCTGTAAGAGCCTAGCATACTTCAGAGGTATTTTTCTTTTAGTGAGAATTTGTGGTATAAAATCACTTAGTAACCTGGCAAAGGGAGACAAAAAAGAAAACTTACCCATTTTTCTCTTTTTTCTTATGAGACTCTAATGACTTTTTTTTTTCTTTTTTACAGACTAATAGGGATGCCAAAGGAAAAATATGATCCTCCAGATCCTCGCAAAATTTATACCATCATGTCAGCAGAGGAGGTAGCCAATGGGAAAAAATCTCACTGGGCAGAATTAGAAATCTCGGGTGAGTGGAGTCTGAAGCATTTAATTCAGGGTATAATAGCAATAATGAATAAGAGTTGAGTATTGTTATATTTATTTCTTTGTTGTACATTTTTAATTAGATGAACTAATCAAGAAAATATATACTGAGATACTAATGTTTAATTTATCTATAACTAAATATATTTGTTCATATCCTTTCTTTTGAGATTAGTATCTTGAGCCAGAATTGACATCTGGAATTGAAGACATTGGGAGTTGTTTCTTTTTTTGTTTTTGTTTACACTTATTTATTTATTTTTATTTATTTTTAATTTAACAAATCTTTATTGTTCAGATTATTACCATTGTTCCTCTTCCCCCTCCCATAGCTCCCCTCCATCCGGTTCCCACCCCACCCTCTGCCTTTACTTCCCCCCACTGTCCTCATCCATAGGTGTATGATTTTTGTTCAGTCTCTTCCTGCACCTTTCCCCCTGAAAATTTTCAGTCCATTCCCTTTATATGTCCCTGATTCTTTTATATTCACCAATTTATTCTGTTTCTCAGATTTTTAATTCACTTGATTTTTAGATTCACTTGTTGTTAGATATATATTTGTTGTTCATAATTTTTATCTTTACCTTTTTCTTCCTCTTCCTCTTCTTAAAGAATACCTTTTAGCATTCCATATAATTCTGGTTTGGTGTCTAAATGATAGCTTTGTTGGGTAGAGTAATCTTGGTTATAGGTTCTTGTTATTCATCACTTTGAATATTTCTTGCCACTCCCATCTGGCCTGCATAATTTCTGTTGAGAAATCAGCTGAATAATTGTATGGGTGCTCCCTTGTAGGTAACTGTTTTTCTCTGGCTGCTTTTAATATTCTCTTTGTCTTTTGCTCTTGGCATTTTAATTATGATGTGTCTTGGTGTAGTCCTCTTTGAATTCCTTTTGTTTGGGGTTCTGTGCACTTCTTGAACTTTTAAGTCTTATTTCTTTCATCAGGTGGGGGAGGTTTTCTGTCACTATTTCTTCAAATATGTTTTCAGTCTCTTGCTCTCTCTTTTTTTCTGGCACCCCAATAATTCTGATGTTGGTACGCTTGAAGTTGTCCCAGAGGCTTCTTACACTATCTTCAAGTTTTTGGATTCTTTTTGAATTTTGCTTTTTGGGTCGAGTGTTTTTTGCTTCTTTGTATTCCAAATCTCTGACTTGGCTTTTGTGTTCCTTTAGTCTCCTTTTAGGTCTCTCTATAATAATTTTTATTTCAGTTAGTGTATGCTTAATTTCTGATTGGTCCTTTTTCATATCCTTGAGGGTCTTGTTAAATTTACTGGCCTTTTCTAGGAAGTTCTTGAAAAACCTTATGACTATAGTTTTGAACTCTATATCCATTCGTTTGTTTTCCTCCATTTCTTTCATTTGTGACATGTTTGTCTCTGCATTTTGGCTGCTTCCCTGAATTGGTAGGGTAGCTTTGTGTGCTAGGTGTCCTAGCAGGGCCCAGTGGCTCAGCCTCCCTAGTTACCTGAGGTGGACATTCTTGGTGTGCCCCTTTGTGGGCTGTGTGTGCAATCTTGTTGTAGTTAAGCCTAGATTGTTAATATTACTGGGGGGAGTTGACTTCCAGTCCAGTTGGCTGTAAGGGTCAGCTGTGTCTACTATGGGAGAACTTCTGTGCTGGAGAATGCCTTATGAGACAAGACTTGCAAAATTGCAAAAGCCGCCGGGACCGGTTTGGCTCAATGGATAGAGCGTCGGCTTGGGGACTGAAGGGTCCCGGGTTCGATTCCGGTCAAGGGCATGTACCTTGGTTGCGGGCATATCCCCAGTAGGGGGTGTGCAAGAGGCAGCTGATCGATGACTCTCTCTCATCGATGTTTCTAACTCTCTATCTCTCTCCCTTCCTCTCTGTACAAAATCAATAAAATATATTTAAAAAAAAAAAAAAAAAAAAAAAAAAAAAAAAAAAAAAAAAAAAAAAATTGCAAAAGCCTCTGTGTTCAGCTTGCCTCGGGCCGAGTCTCAAAGCTGAGAAGACAGTCTTGGCTTCCCGTCAGCACTGCTCTATGAGGCCTCTGTGTCTCAGTGTCCCTCAGTAATCGCTACAAGCACCTCTAAGAGTAAGCCGCCCTCGAGTTTTGCCCACTGTCAGACAGTCCAGTTTCTCCCCCAATGAATCTGGATTCCCAGATTCTCGCCTGGAACTGGAGTTCAGCGCACTCCATTTCCCACCCACTAGAGAAAACCAGCGGCACACTCAGCAGTCAGTCCTCTCTTCACTCACTCACGCACACTCCTCCAGACCTTTTCCTTTCGAAGCTCCCCTGAGTTTCTGCCTGACAATCCAGATTCTCCCTCATGTAAGCCTGGGTCCATAAGAACTGGGGTTCAGTGCAGTTGGGAGCTTTTGTCTCCTTCCCGCTAGATTAAGCCACTCAGCTGCCCGCACGTGTGTGTCACCGTACCTCAGCCTTTTGTAGCTCCTCTGATTCTCCGTGTACTTTCCTCTTTCTTTCTAGTTGTAAAATTTCCATTCAACCAGCTTTCTTGTGATTCTGGATGATGTTAGTTTTGTCTTTTAGTTGTAGTTTTGAAATTGTTGTGTGAGGCAGCAGTTTAGGTGTTTACCTATGTTGCCATCTTGGTTTCTCCTACTGGGAGTTCAGTTTCTAAGTAAAATCAGGTTTTTTAATATGATAGATTTTGTTTTAGCTATTGCAGAGTATTTTTATTTTTATTTTTAACTTTTTAACTTTACTTTTTTCTTTACAGAGTAATTATTTTTGCAAATTGAAATCTTTGCCATTCTCCTATCATCTCAGTGTTGGCAGAGTAGAAAATCTAGATGGTCTGTTTAGTCTAACACATGTGATAACTGTGTTATATAACCTTACATATTTAGGATTTAGTAAAATTGAATAAAATTTCCAAAATCTTATTCAAAAGCTTAACCCAGTCTAATAATAAGAAACAAAGATAAACTTAATTAAAGTATATTCTTCAAAATGCCTAACTGGTCCCCAAAATTGTCAAGGTCAGAAAAACAAGGAAAGACTGAGCAACTGCCATGCATAAGAAGAGACTAAGGAGACAGAATGACTAAATGCAAAATGGTATCTTGAATTAAATCTTGGAACACAGAGTGTAAAAAATGGGTTAGATCCAAATTAGCTTATTAATAGTAATGTACCAGTGTTAATTCCTAGTTTTGATAAATGTACCATGTTAATATAAGATACTAATATTAGGGGAAATTGGATGAGGGATATATAAGAACTCTGTATTATCTTGGAACCTTTTCTGTATATCTAAAATTATTATTACAGTTAAAATTTTATTAAAAATAGAATATGAGTACTGTTTTTCTTTTATGAGTTGATATGCAATACAGATTATATAGGCTTTCATTTGGAAGAGTTAAACCAACATTATAGTGTCAACGGCAAGAATCACTGTTGCAGTTAGCTAAAAAGGGAACTGGGTGAATAAGTGATGGATAATCAGAAGAATTAATATGAGAAAATCCTATTAGGTTAACCTAGAGTTTCTCAAATTGGCATTGTAGATCCAGACAATTCTTTGTGGTTGGGGGCTGTTGTGCACCACAGGATGTTTAGCAGCTTTTCTGGCTCCTACCCACAAGTTGTTAGTAGCACTTGTCTAGTTTTTTAAAAAATATATTTTTATTGATTTCAGAGAGGAAAGGAGAGGAGAGAATGATAGAAACATCAATGATGAGAGAGAATCATTGATTGGCTGCCTCCTGCACGCCCGCTACTGGGGATCGAGCCCATGGCCTGGGCATATGCCCTTGACCAGTATCGAACTTGGGACCCTTCAGTCCACAGGCTGACGCTTTATCCAGTGAGCCAAATCAGCTGAGGCAGCACTTTCCTAGTTTTGAATACCCAAAATGTCTCCAGATTGCTGAAGTCACTTTAGGAGCAAAATTTCCCCTGGTTGAGAACCATTCTGTTAAATCCTGGGTAAAACTGAAATACATTCTTCTTGGGAACTTTGTTTCTCTATTAAAATGCAAAATCCTAGTTTGCATTTTAAGCCTGATTATAGATAGCGTGAAAAAAAACCTTGACAGAAGATCTAAGTTTAAATTTACTGCTCATTAGGTACATAAAAAGTAATATTTCCCTTTTGAGATTTTTGTCCCTCTTTACCTCCCACTGCTTTTTAAATAAAAATCAATTGTTTGAAAAGCATTATATAATTAAATAATATTTTACTTTTGTAAAGTTTATAAAATAATCTTCATATATAATAAATTAAGATATTACATTTTATAGAAGCTGAGGCGAGGTGATTTTTCCAGGCTTATGTAGCTAATAAATAGCAAAAAATCAGGAATCTGAACCATGTCTTTCTAGTACATGTTCCACCATAACTATAAGATGCTGACTATTTGTAAAACTTAATGTCTGACTATTTCCTTCAGTATGTTTACTTAATGGAAAATATTAAGCCAGAGTTAATGTATAATTGTGTCTTTTGAGGGTTAAATGATTTCCTGGTGGCTAATCTAAGGTTGGTCTATTCTATATCACAGTCATTACTCTTGTCTATTTAAGTTTGTAGACCAATTTGGGCCCTAGATATGGATAAACCATACACTGTTAATTTTTATGGAGCATATGAGATATATTTTGTTCAGGACTATGACTAAAAAAAAAAAAAAAAAAAAAAAAAAAAGTCATTATCTATTGCTCAATTCAATCAACCAAGGCTTTTTCCTTGAGAACGTGTAATCAACCTGATTCTAAGGGTCTCCCCATTATTCCTCATCTCATTTAATACATAGAAGATCCATGAGAAAGAATGATTGTCAAGGGAAAGTGGTCTGACATTAAAGAAGGGCCAGGTGTGTTTGGAAGCAGTCAGCTAGCGTTAAATGTAAAATTTAAATGTCAAAGATACAATATTTGTATATATTTGCAGGCTCTTCTACCACTTTTTAGTTCTTGTAGTTCAGTCTTTGTCTTAAGCCTAGAGTTTAATGCTTTAATATTTTACCTTTTAGGTAGAGTGCGGAGCTTAAGTACATCACTTTGGTCATTGACACACTTGACAGCGCTGCACCTAAATGACAATTTTCTTAGTCGCATTCCACCTGATATTGCCAAGCTTCATAATCTGGTTTACCTGGATCTGTCATCCAATAAACTCAGAAGTTTACCAGCAGAACTAGGAAACATGGTGTCTCTCAGGTGAGGAAATATTATAGATATGACTCACAATATGAAATTCTAAATTTACCAAATTAGAAAATTATGGGATGTTACTTATCTTATAGTAGGATTTCCATGTGTGTTTCCAAGGTCAAATGATATAGATTGAACACAGTGCTTGCATTGGCCTCCCATGAACATTTCTTTTCCTTCCTTTCAATTGGAAGGTTTCTGACAAGAAATGTGCTTATATTGCCAAGTTCTTTTGACAGACTTTAGGTAGGGTGGAAATACAATACTACATCTGACTTTTGGCTCAAGTGTATGCTCATAAGACTAATCAAATAATTGAGAAAATATAATGTACTTATTAGTAAACCTTTTAGGAACATATCTCTGTTTCATATAAACTTCTGTATATATAAAAGCGAATATGCAAAGTGTCCCCTTGGGAGTTCGACCAACTAGGAGTTCAGTCGTTCACTATGATGTGTGCTGACCACCAGGGCGTGGCACAGAACGAAGGAAAGCCCCAGTTGGCAGCCACATAGGAACTCTATCCATATATGGATTTAGTGCCCTGGGCCTCTAGTACTTACATATTACAAGTCCTTAAGGAAACCTTAAAACCTGATAAATGGATTTATTTCTAGTCCTTCAGGGTTCTTTAAGAACGTCTCCATAGGAGAAAAATTTGTAGAAATCTTAAGACCTTGAATAAATGTTCCCAATACAAACTAGGATTGCTTTTCTATATTGTTTATATGCTGAGTAGTAATTTATGAGATTTTTATCATATGTTTAAAATGAAACATACTGTTTTAAAGTCTTGTTACTCACCATCCTCTTACTATATGATTATAGTTAAATCCTGAACTTTGTAAAAATTATATTTTTTCTGTGAATTAGACTAGGTTCAAGGATATCTGTTTGTCTTTGAACACTAAGAATATCTGTCACTGGCATTTGGATGAAAGAGAAAAGAGAGTAGATTTAGCTTGAAAATGATATATAATTCCTACACCTTTAATAATGAGTAAATTATAGAAACACTGTTAATAATTGTGGCAATTACATATTTTGTAGTACTTATATATTACACAACAGTTTTACGTAAGCATATAAAATGTGCCTTGAATATATACAGCACTCATGTTATGTTAGAGGGAAGGTTAAGAAAGTAATTGTAGATATTAATAAAGCTTGATAAATTCAACTAAAACTTTTTTTTTTTTTTTTTTAAACAGGGAATTGCTTTTAAATAACAATATGTTACGGGTTTTGCCTTATGAACTTGG
Source organism: Pipistrellus kuhlii (assembly GCF_014108245.1). Lineage (NCBI taxonomy): Eukaryota > Metazoa > Chordata > Mammalia > Chiroptera > Vespertilionidae > Pipistrellus > Pipistrellus kuhlii. The sequence goes on from NW_023425404.1 coordinate 153,710,368, forward strand.
TCGGCTCTTCCAGCTACAAACTCTAGGTTTGAAAGGTGAGTGATTTTTTTTTTTTTTTTAATATAGTGTTAACACTCAGTATTGAGTATACTGAGCCCTTTAAAGACCATTTAAGCCGAAGCTGGTTTGGCTCAGTGGATAGAGCATTGGCTTGTGGACTGAAAGTTCCCAGGTTTGATTCCAGTGAAGGGCATGTACATTGGTTGTGGGCACATCCCCAGTAGGAGGTGTGCAGGAGGCAGCTGGTCAATGTTTCTCTTTCACTGATCTTTCTAGCTCTCTATCCTTCTTCTTTCCTCTCTGTAAAAAATAAATAAAATATGTATTTTAAAGACCATTTAAATTACTAGGTTAGGTTTTAGTATAATTTTGAAAATGGAACTACGGTATACTTATTTTTTAAATAAAAAAGTGGTTCTTTGATATTGAATTGTTTCAGGATTTCAACATGCAGCCATCTTTTTAACAAACTTTTGTGGGGGAATGTTTTTTATTTTTATCTTTAACTTTCTATAAAACGCTAAACTTTCTTAAAAGAGACATTTCAAATTAACAATAGTTTTTTTCTTTTGTGTTTTTTTTTCTTCAATGACTTAATAGCTGGAATATTCCATGTCAGATATTCATAGAGTACATAAAATAGTATTAACATATAATATTATTGTAAGAGGATAAACATTGTAACAGTAAAAATGAACTATACCTAGTGAGTATAATTATTCTAAATAAAATATATTAATTCAAAATACATGCTCCACTGATAATTTTATCTCAAGATTAGCTTGAAAAGAAAGTCATACTCAATTTACATAAATACTAAAATTTGTAGAATTTTTTCTTAAAAGAAAAGGGGTTAATTTAAATTCAGAGGACTAAATATAGATGTACTGTATTGGTTAAACATTTTATTCTGTGCTCTTGAGGAGTAAACATTAATTAAAGCCATATAAAATATATGCTTTCATGTATTTTGTTTTCCTTCTTCAGAGATTGAGTGTTCATGAACATGTTTTGTTTGCATTTGTTTATGTCATATAATGGAACATTAAAAAGAGAAACTTGAACAAGAGTGAAAAGAATGTTGACATTATTGGTTGAAATGACAGAAAAGGCTTCTTTATACAGTTAACCCTTTATAAATTATATAATTATATGAATGGTTAAGTCTTAGTTTTTAGTTTCTCTGTAGGATATTTTGGATTTTTAAAATTATATATGAAGTGGGAAAGTATTTTCTTTGAGAATTAATCCAAGGCATGTGAAATTTAACTATTGGGATATTTTACCTAATACTATATATGCTAAAACTTATTTTTATAAATATGGTTAAAACAGTCATACAGGTAGAGTTGGAGTAGAAGCAGGTCTGTTCCTTACTAAAAATAATTATGGAATGGTTGTCATTCTTTTATAATTTTAGATTCTAGAATTATGAAATTCATACTTTTATGTTGACTATAGTTAGTATAATGATAATGATAAATGAATAATTTACTATTGAGCCCAGTGGACTTACCCTTTGTACTGCATTTAACATTCTTGCAAAACCACGTATTACATATACTGTTTCATAACTCTAGTCCATGCTATCTCATATATAGACATGTTCCCAGAAAATTTATATTAAGTATCAACTGAATGTATCATTCTGAATATCTATTATCTTCTTAGTCCTTTTACTGGTTAAAATGTTAGTCTTCTAAATTACAGTAGCCTTTGTCTGCAGGAGGTATGCTCTTAGAACCCCCAGTGGGGATGCCTGAAACCAATGATAATACCAAACCCTATATATACACACTATTTTTTCCTATCATAATAATAAAAGGCTAATATGCAAGTAGTCATCATGCTGTGGCTGTAGTGACTGGAACAGCAGGGACCTAAGGCTGCACCCCCCACCAGGCAAGGCTTGACTGGAGACCTGAGGCCAAGCCCCTGCCCAACAGGGTTTGAGGGGGGTGGGGCCAGCCAGGTCTGAGTCTCGCCCAATGGGAGTGGGGCTGACTGGTTCTAGGTCCTACCAGAAACATAAGTGCATGGGCGGGGACTTGACTCTGGGTCCTGCTGCACACCCCAGACTCTGACAGGAGGGAGATTTTCACATACACTTTACTAATTTTCTTTCATCTCTGACACTTCTATTATAGAGAAAGGACAAATAGCAATATTAAAATATTTGCTCTAATTTCCTTTAAATGTGCATAAATTTCGTGCACCGTGATGACATTTATGAATTCATGCAGTAAGAGATGAACAATTAATAATAAAATAGAACAACTATAATAATGCTGCAGTAAAAGTTATTGCATAATTTTTAGATATTTTATTGTGTTATACTCACTTTCTGACTTAAAGGAAGAGCTTTATGGCTTCTCTTGGGCACATCTGAATTGCAAAGAGTACTACTGAGTTGCAAAAAGCATTGGGGCATTTTTAAGTAAAACAAGTGATACTTGAACACAAGCACTGTGATACCTCTATAGTTGATCTGATAACTGAGATGCTGCTAACAGGCAGGTAGGGTATCCACCATGGTTACACTGGACAAAGGGATGATTCATGATCTGGATGGGATGGCATGAGATATCATTACACCACTTAGAGAACAGCATCTAATTTAAAACTTATGAATTGTTTATTTCTAGAATTTTGTTTTATATTTTTGGACCTGGGTTGACCATCATGTCTCTGAAGCTATAATAAGATGAAGACTACTGTATTCTCTTTGTCTGGACTTTGATCGTAGGGCCCTTTTGACTACTGATTCATAGTTATTAAAATCTCTTCTTAGACCAGTAGTCTTTTGGATGATGCAACAGCTCTGCTTCGCCAACTTTAATTCAGCTTTGTTCATGGATATACTATATATTCCTTTTCATTAAACTTTAGTTTGTTCTATGGTAAATACCTATATGTAGCCCTTTTATATTAGAGCCTCTTTTTCTTGCAGTGCCACTTATTGATCCAGAAGAGCAAGCACCTTTTATTGTAGAAATGAAAGAAAACAAGTGCTTTCTGCCTTCTTTCAAAAGCTGAGGAGGGTAGAAATAGAATTGGCTCCATAAAGCAAATAAAGGAATAAAATGTCCCTAATGAAATATGCTTAGGAAAGTAAAACTTGAAATAATTTCTTAATCAGTTTTAATAACCACATAGTGGTACTTTGTGTTAAAAAAGGAGAAGATAATGCAATGGAAAATTTTAAAAAGCACTGTTATATATGTAAATGAAACAATGAGAATGAATTACCTCTGGGATGCCTTTTTGTCTTTTTTAAAATTCCATTTTGTCTTGAAACTGGCAAAAGGAGTGCCTTTTTTTCTATTTCCTTGTCTACCTCTGAAACACAGATACTGAAGTTTTGATAATGATTTTGATTATCTTGGCCCAATATGCTAATTTTTAGAAATTCTATTTTGAGATTTAAGGAATGTGTATGAAAGGGCAGGGTATTTGAGGAATAAGATAAAAAGGCCAATTTTAAAACTAAAGAAATGGTTAGTGTAGCAAATTGGAAGTGTTCTTTTTAGTCACTTAAAAGTCTAAAATGTATTAATTTAATGGAAGGAAAGGTATAAGAGCAGTTCTCACACAGTTATTTTAAATAATGTAGAATTCAGGTCCTAATGTGTTGGGCAATACTTTTTCTGACATATGATTGAAAGAGTTGTCCTCAGGCATTGATGTCATAAAAAATTAAGAACTTCAATAATTGTGAAAATTCTAGGTTTCTGCTAAGAATTCCTTATCTCCTTAAAATAAAATGGGCTGTGGCAATAGATTCTTTTTCCTTGTAAAAATTTTAACAAGGTTTTGAAAGTTTTAGCCCCTCTATCCCCAAATATTGCCTCTTCTCTCTCTCAACTCTCTTTCTGGCTAGGAGTTAGGCTGTGTTTACTATTTATTATAGTCGCTGTATGTTAGAATCAAAATTTTCCTCTAGTTTCCTTGCTTTTATCCTCTGTTGTCCCTGTGTTTTCCCAGAGAATCTTTAAGTAGGGTCGAAGGCTTGCAGTTACTTGAGACAGAGTCCTGTAGATTTATGATTAGGTCTGTTTTTTAGCGAGCCTGAGCTAGTTTTACCCGCACCCACAGTAGGCTACAGGGACCTGGAGAATGGGGTATTTCTCTTACCTCAGGTTGATTAAGTTTTGGTAAAATCCTAATTTATCATATTCTGGTAAATTATTTTCCTTGTGGGTAGGACTTGTTAAAGAGACATTACATTCTCCCTTCCCCTGCAAGAAGAGGCAAAACGTTTCTTTACCCTTTTAAAAATGTATTTTTTTTAAATTGATTTCAGAGAGTAAGGGAGAAGGGGAGAGAGAGAGAGAGAGAGAGAGAGAGAGAGAGAGAGAGAGAGAGAGAGAGAGAGAGAGAGAGAGAGAAACATCAGTGATGAGAGAGAATCACTGATTGGCTGCCTCCTGCATGCTGGAAATTGAGCCCGCATCGAAACACTACTTAGCTTAAGATACAGCATTTTTGTCATCCCAGAACAGTTTCTTTTCCTACTATCAAGGGTTTTGGAAACTAAGGCTTTTGGATGTAAAATTTGGATAAATTTTACATTTCCACCAGCAACTTATGAGAGTTACAAGTACTCCACATTTCTTTCTAACACTTTGGTGGTTAATATTTTTTAATTTTAGCCAAATTGGTGGGTGGGTGCTGCATTGAAGATTTCGTTTAATAGTTAGGACCTTCATTTCTGGAATTTCTTTGTTTTTTGTTTTTCAAATCTGTTTACAAGGCTGCTCTTGCATGCTTACTTGACAAATACCTCCTTTATTTCTTAAGAGAATATAGAGACTGTTAGTAATAGCTTGTTTTTGGTATTTGATAAACCTGTAGTCCATATACCTGATCAATATCATAAAAATTACTTCCCTACTTCCCTCTCACAGTTTACTAACTCATCTTCATATTAATTTTCTTTTTCACATGAAATGTCTTTTTTTTCTCATATGTAACATAAATATTCTAACTAGGATATTTATTCTAATAAATATTAGATAAATATTCTCCCTCTTTTTTAATTTTTTTATTTTTAAATATATTTTATTGATTTTTGTACAGAGAGGAAGGGAGAGAGATAGTTAGAAACATCAATGAGAGAGAGTCATCGATCAGCTGCTCTTGCACATCCCCTACTGGGGATATGCCCGCAACCAAGGTACATACCCTTGACCGGAATCGAACCCCGGGCCCTTCAGTCCCCAAGCCTACGCTCTATCCATTGAGCCAAACCGGTCCCGGCCCTCTTTTTTTTTTTAATCCTTAGCTGAGGATATTTGTTTCCATTGATTTTTAGGGACAATAGAAGGGAGAAACACCAATGTAGAGAGACATCCATTGGTTGCCTCCCTGGCCGAGAGCCTGCAACTGAGATCATGCCCTTGACCAGAATCAAACCCGAGACCCTTCAGTCCACAGGTCAATGCTGCATCCACTCAGCCAAACCAGCTAGGGCCTCCCTCTTTTTCATATCACTCATTCTTCCTCACACCAGACTTTTTTGTTTCTCAGTTAAAATATTGTCTTCAAAGATAAAGTTAGAACCTAGTCCGCAGGCCGGTTATTACTTCAAGTGTCGAGTTGTGATATTACTTCAGAATTTACTTAGATTAATATTTATATGCTATGTGTCTATGTATACATGTGATTTTGACAAATTATTGGGATATAGTAGGTAGGACTTGTTAAAGAGACATTACATTCTCCCTTCCCCTGCAAGAAGAGGCAAAACGTTTCTTTACCCTTTTAAAAATGTAGTTTTTTTTAATTGATTTCAGAGAGTAAGGGAGAAGGAGAGAGAGAGAGAGAGAGAGAGAGAGAGAGAGAGAGAGAGAGAGAGAGAGAGAGAGAGAGAGGAACATCAGTGATGAGAGAGAATCACTGATTGGCTGCCTCCTGCATGCTGGAAATTGAGCCCGCATAAATAGTGAAATATGGAAAGAAATAACTTGGAAGATTTTCTTTTTGAATATCTTAAAGTATTTCTTTAAATTCACATTTCTTTACATTTATGTTTAGATTAAATATAGTAAAATTCACTATAAAAACAATTTTTTTTTATTATATACACTTGTCTGGTCTTACTGTTATACGTCTTACAGATTGTATTTTTGTCTTCTGCTTTAGGCAATCCTTTATCACAGGATATTCTCAATTTGTACCAGGACCCAGATGGAACCCGAAAGCTACTGAACTTCATGCTTGACAATCTTGCAGGTAATTATTAATGACAAAGCAGTAAACTCTACAGATATTACTGTTGATTATATACGTCACATATTGTCACATAGGTCACAATATGTCACATATTGCTTAAGAGGATCAGACCATTTTAAAAAAAATTCTCACTTGAGGATATGTTTTTATTGATTTATGGAGAAGGAGAAGAAGCTACATTTCTTACTTATAACATTAGTTATAACATTACTTACAAGTAAGAAATGTAGTTTTTGGATAATATTAAATAACTTGGGGAAATACATTCATGTGCCTGAGGTAGGGAAAATTTTTTAAAAAGGACACAAAAGCAGTACCTTAATAGAAAAGATCAACAAACTTAAGGATGTTATAATTTTTTTGGTTCATCAAGAGATAAATTAAGAGAATGAAAAAGCAAATAACACCATGGGAGAAGGTATCTGTAATATATAGACCAACAAATAGCTTATCTCTAAAACATATAAAATTATACCCACAAACTACATAGATCCCCTACTGCTGGGTCATAGACATGAGAGATATTTAATTTTAAAGCAAGAAGAGAATAGCATACACATAATAAGTATACAGCCAAATACTCTTAAATTTTTACTAAAAATACCTCTCTAATAAGTTTATCTCTCTCCTATCAAAACTTTTAGTCATTATAGTCAAGCATCCTATATATCAATAATAAAAGGCTAATATGTAAATTGACCAAAGAGTGGAACCACAGGCCACTATGATGCACACTGACTACCAGGGGGCAGATGCTCAACACAGGAGCTACCCCTGTAGTCATTGTGCTCCCACAGGTGGAGCACCACTCAGCCAGAAGCCAGGCTCATGTCTGGTGAGGCCAGCTGCGGTGGCAGGAGCCTCTCCCACCTTCGCAGCAGTGCTAAGGATATGTCAGTTGGACATCCCCCAAGGACTCCTGGATTGTGAGAGAGTGCAGGACAGGCTGAGGGGACCTCCCCGCCAAGTGCACAAATTTTGTGCACTGGGCCTCTAGTTATTTAGATATTAATCTAGTTTTACCTTATTGTAAATCTTACTATTTTAAAAAATTTTGTATGTAAGTGTCCTCTATCATGGAGAGAATTTCCAAAAGTATAGCCAAATATTGTGATAACTAGTGACCTGGTACATGAAATTCGTACACATTAAAAGGGGATTAATTAGAGAAAATAATTTAATATTGCTATTTGCCCTTTCTCTATAATGGAAGTGTGCAAGATGAAAGAAAGTTAGTAAAATATGTATGAAAACCCTCCTGTCAGAGTCCGGAGCACACCATGGGACCCAGAGTCAAGTCCCCGCCTACCCACATGAACCTCAAAATTGCATGAGACCCAGATCCAGCCAGGTTCCCCGCTCCCATTAAGCTAGATTCAGACCTGGCCAGTCCCACCCTTGTCAAGCCCTGCCAGGCAGGGAGCATAGCCTCAGGTCCCCTGGCCAGGCACCAGGATGGGGGCCATGGCATGAGATCTCTCAGCCCAGAACGAACGGGGCAGGAGGTGTGCCTTGAAGTCCTCTGTCAAGCCCCACCAAGTGGGGGACATGGCCTGAGGTCCCCTGTCAAGCCCTATCAGGCAGGAGGACACAGCCTCAGGTCCCCTGGCCCAACACCAGGAGGGGGCGCAGCCTCAGGTCCCCCTCAAGTCCCGGCTCGGTAAGGTCGTGGCCTGAGTTCCCCCAACCCAGCACTGGGGGTGCACTTTGAGGTCCCCCATCAAGCCTCACTGGGTGGGGGGCACGGCTTGAGGTCCTCAGGCCTGGAGTTGGGGCAGGGGGAGCAGTCTGAGGTCCCCTAGTCCAGCACCAGGATGGGAAGTGCACCTTGAGATGCTCCCTCAAGCCTTGCTGGCGAGGGGGCGTGGCCTCAGGTCCCCTGGCCTGGCACTGGGGTGAGGGGTGCGGCCTGAGGTCCCCAATCAAGTCCTGCTGAGTGGGGGGTGTGCCCTGAGGTCCCCTGTCAAGCCCCACAGAGGCGGGAGAGGGTGTAGCCTCAGGTCCCTGCTGATTGCTAGTTAAGGCTCCTTATGAGAACTAGGCCTCAGCTGTGGGTGCAGCCATCTTTGTGATGAACTAATAGTCAATTAGCATATTCTCTGTCTATTAGATAGGATGGCTTCTTTGTTGAAATCTAGATTTCTCTAGCTATTTCAGACTCTCTATTTTAGAAAAGCATTATTTAATAAAAATCTGAATTTAGTAGCATTTCTATACTTTTACCCGTATTTTGAGTCTTAAGCAAAATAAATAAATAAATAAATAAAAGTCAAGCACTAGCCGATTTGGCTCTTGGATGAAGCATCGGCCTGTGAACTGAAGGGTCCTGTGTTCGATTAAGGGCACATGCCCGGGTTGTGGGCTCAATTCCCAGTGGGTGACTTTTCAGGAGATAGCTAATTCATGATACTCTCTCATTGTGGATGTTTCTGTCTCTCCCTCCTTCCTTCCTTCCTTTCTGAAATCAATAAAAACATGTTAAAAAAAAAAAATAACTCAAATACTTATTAGCTTTCTTATAAAAAAATTCCATTTGGAATACAACTATATTAGATAAATCTGGTGTTCTTAATTAAAATTCTGCTAGTAAAATTTTCACAAATGTGTAGAGAATCAAACCAGTCATATCTCATTCATGAAAAATGTACACAATGTATTAGTTCTACATAATCTGCATTAAATTCAAATTGGTAACTATGTATCTTTGTGATTAAGAGCAAGACAATCTTGGGTTCATGGCTCTGTCATTAATTAGTTGTCTTTTCTTGGGTAAGTTACTTTATTCTTTGAATCTTAGAATTTGCCTATAAGGCCAATAAAAATTCCTACCTCCTAGGTTCCTAGAAAGATTAAAAGAGATAATGTAACTACAGCTCCTTTCATATTGTTTGGTAAACAGAAACCAATCAGTGTAAGAAAAGAACAATGTCCCACTACCCTGGGATTCATTATTGGCAGGAATTATAAACTCAGGCTGGGCTGAGGGATACACAGACACACACACACACACACACACACACACACACCCACGACAAATTTCGTGCAAGTGGGCCTCTAGTTAACTATAAATATGTAGAACTTAAGTCTACCATTTTATTAGTTGTTTTCTTTATCCTTTTGTTTTCCATTGGGTTCCTTAAACATATTTCAGAATTCCATCTTGTTTTATTTTTGCTATTTTGAGTATATTCCCTTGATAGTTTTCTAAGTGATCACTCTAGATAACACAATATCCATACTTAGTACAGTCAATTAGCATATTCTCTGTCTATTAGATAGGATGGCTTCTTTGTTGAAATCTACAGATAGTGTTTTAGCACTTAAATGAGTTGATGATTCCTTACTTCCATTTATGTTTCTTTCGCCTCCCCACTTTTATTTATTTATTTATTTTTTAAAATATATTTTATTGATTTTTTTTTACAGAGAGGAAGGGAGAGAGATAGAGAGAGATAGAAACGTCGATGAGAGAGAAACATCGACCAGCTGCCTGTTGCACACCCCCTACCGGGGATATGCCCGCAACCAATGTACATGCCCTTGACCGGAATCGAACCTGGGACCTTTCAGTACGCAGACCGATGCTCTACCACTGAGCCAAACCGGCTTCTGCCGTCTCCCCACTTTTAAATATAATGGTTCTCTAGTGTTTTCTCTGCTTATACTGAGAGCCACACAGACGTTGTAAATTTTGCTTCGAGTATCAATATGGTTTAAGAAGCTGGTATGGAGAAAGATAACCTATTCTTTTTTACCCCTAATTTTTTACTCTTTCCTTGTTTTTTTCTTTTTTTCTTTTTGGTGGTCCAATTCTTTTGTTATTATTTTCTTTCTGTTTAGAAAGCTTCTTTTAGTCATTCTTCAAGGACAGGAGTGCTAGCAACAAAGCCTTTTAGTTTTCCTTTGATAAAATCTTTTATTTCCTCTTGATTTCTTAAGGATAGTTTCATTTAATATAGAATTCACAGTTGATGCTTCTTTTCTTTCAGCACTTGAAAAATATTCTGCCAGTTTCTCTGGCCACCCGATTTTCAGAAAAGAAACTCCTTGTTTCTTTATAAGTAATGTGTTCTTTCTCTTTGATGTTTTTGAGAGTCTTTGTCTTTAGTTTTCATCATTTTAATTATAATGTGTCTTGGTGTGGATTTGTTCGGGTTTATTCCACTTAAAGTTTGTTTACCTTGAATTTGTAGCTATTGGGGTATATGTCATTTACTAAATTTGGGAATTTTTAGTCATTATTTCTTAAGAATACTGCTGAAATGTATGTCCTTTCCTTTTTCTGCACTACGATGATATGAATCTTAGAGCTTTTGTTATAGTCCCACAGGTCCCTCCTCCCCCTTGCCCCAGTTCTTTTATTCATATTGAACAAATTCTGTTGATTCATATTGAACAAATTCTGTTGATTCTTAAATTCAATTATTTTATCTTTTTAAATCTTTATTATTGTGCCTTTCCTGTGAGTTTTGTTAGTTTATTGTATTTTTCAGTTCAATAATTCCAGTTTGGTCCTATTTATTTATTTAATTTCATTTTGAAAGACACTTTAATTTTTAGGGGAACAGAAGTAAAGCACGACATACTAGGGTATTTACCCTTGGAAGGGTCATGAATTGGAGGCATAACATTGGGGTGTGTTCTTTCTCCTTCTGGGCACTGATGTGATGTTTGATCTTGGCCATGGTGAAAACACCTCTGCCCATCCAGGTGGCTGCTCTGGCCACCAAGACATGATTGTACAAAAACTCAGGTTTTAGTGAGTGAGGCCGATGCCCCAGATGTCCAAGTTTCAGACCAAAGCATTGTTTCTTTTATAAATAACACTTAAAATTCTCCTGGTTCCGTGGACCTGATGTCCAAGATCAAGGTGTCAAGAGGATTGGTTCCCTCTGGAAGGCTTAGGAAAGAATCTGTTGCAGGCTTCACTCTGAGCTTCTCAGAGACATCCCAAATTCTTATTCTTAGTGCATCGCCCTGATCTCTGCCCCTGTCATCAGATAGCTTCTGAGAACCCAATTTGGTCTTTCAAAAAAAAAAAAAAAAGTCAAAATATTATTTATGCTTCTTTGCTGTAGTTTTCTGCTCCCCCCCCCCCATTTATTTCAAGAGAATTTATCATTATTTTCTGAAACAGATTTATGATGGCTGCTATAAAATCTGTCAGATAATTTCAAATCTGAATGATCTCTGTTGGCATTTGTTAGAGTCTTTTTTTTTAATGTATGTTTTTCCTGGTGTTTGGTATGAGCAGTGATTTTTCAGTTGTATCCTGGATATTTGGAATATAATGTTAGGAGACTCTTGGTTTTTTAAATAAATCTCAATTTTATCAGATAGTTGCCCAGTTTAGTTTTATTTATTTTTATCTATTATTTCTTTTTCTTTTTCTTTTAATCTTTATTGTTGAAGGTATTACATAAGTCCTCCCTTTCTCCTCTTTAACCTCTTCCAGCTCTCTCCCATACTCCTCCCCCACCCCTAACCCCACCCCCATTTAATTTTAGCATGCAGGATCTGTCAGCCCTTCCAGACTCAGGCGACACCCCTAGTGTGGACAAGCCATGCCCAGTGCTGCTGAATTTGCTCACTGGGGCTCTGTTAGAGTTGTTGTCATCAGCAACATTATTTCATCCACATTGCCGAAGAAGAAAGGAATAGAGAGGAACTATAAAAATAGATGATAAACAGTTAAGAAAATGGCAATCAGTACATAGATATACAAAAGTGAGAGTGAAGAAAGTTTGAATACTGTCTAGAGATTTGATATTTAGAAAGCACTGTTAATTTGTTTTTAGATGTGATAGTGTCATCAGTAACTTTTAGAGATACATACTAAAACATTTATTGAAGACATGAAATGTTTGGGATCAGCTTTAAATAATCTATGTGTAGGGAATAGATTGAAGAATAGATAAATCAAGATTATTTAAGAGTTTGTAATTATTGAATCTGGATAATGGATATTAGAGATTCAGTATATGATGCTCTCTATACCTTTGTATATGTTAGAATTTTCCATACTAAAAAGTGGAATTAACAAACAAGACCAAAGACTTCATAATACAAAATGAAACAAATAAATTTTTAAAATATATGTCACTCTTAAATATATTCTCATTGTAAAAAATGTTAAAATTCCTGTTAAGACTAGAATTTTCTTTTACTAGTATCTTTAATTCTAGTTTTATCCATGTAAATTAGGGGTGGAGAATGTCCAGCTGCGGGCCATATAAGGCCCGAGGAATCATTTGGTCTGGCCCTCCCAAAGTATTAGGGATGAATTAAATGTTTGATTAAATATAGCAGGCTAATTTTTAAGTTGATAATTTTGTTTGGCCCATGAATGATGTTATAAATGTCCAGATGGCCCTTGGCAGAAAAAATATTTCCTACTACTTATGTAAATAAACATACTTCTAAGTTGAGTGTGTATTCTTGTAGACATTAACATCTAAAAATAATACCAGTAGAAATTTTATAGTATTACTTTTTAAGTATGCTCTAAAAACTTTTTATAATAAATTAAATGTCTTATTAGATTTTCTTTTTTTTGTACTCAACAGTATTTTAAAAAATATATATATATCTTTATTGATTTTCAGAGAGGAGGGGGGGGGAGAGAGAGAGAGAAAGAGAGAGAGAGAGAGAGAAAGAGAGAGAGAGAAAGAGAGAGAGAGAACCATTGGTCAGCTGATTCTTGCATTCCCCCTTCAGGGGACCAAGCCTACAACCTGGGCATGTGCCCTGGCTGAGAATCTGTGACCTCCTCATTCATAGCATTGAGTTACACCAGCCAGGCTCACCAGTATTTTTATATATCTTTTCACTTTAGTATACATGTATCTAATCATTTTTTTCCTTTAAATGAACTCAAGCAGCTTTGAGTTTTATGGGTATTAGCCACTTACCATTGTTTGAGATATTTTAAACAATGGTGTAATGAATATCTACTTGAATACTGCTTTAAGCAGATAGGACTGATCCCAGGAAATAGAATTTTTTTTGTCTCAGGGACATGGATGTTTTAAATTTTAAAACATGATTCACTTAATCCTCCCAGATAGCTATGCCAGTTTTTATTCCTATCAGTTATACATGTAATTATATGTTTTACCATATATCATCACCCATGGATATCAGTAAAATTAAGTTGTTGTTTTTTAACCTGGATAAAAATATGCTATATTATCTTTTTCTGCTTTCTAATTACTGGAGATACAGTCTTTTCCTGTGTTTTTATATCTTCAAATATTTTTAGTGAATACTATGCATTTTACTTACAGTGATGTAGTAGTTAAGTATATTATTTTAAGATTTGGGAAGCACCAAAATGTTGACATTACATTACTTGTTTCATTTTGAGAATTTTCTTGATTTATACATTTTTAACCACTTGCTAAGGATCCCAGTAGCTAGAAAGTGTCATGTGTACCTTCAGTGTATTTGTATATTGGGCTTTCATTTTTGAGATAGTTGCCATGATTTTGACATGGCACTCCTAGCAGGCATGATTATTTTTCACATTGCAGTATGTTGAACTAGCCAAATGGTTTGCTTGTCCTATATAATAAAAGCATAGTATGCAAATTGTCCCCTCTACCAGTTCTTCCAGGAGTTCAACCAAGGGGTGGGGCTGTTTGGGGGAAGTAAGGGAGGCCCTGGCCGGAGGCCAGGGGAAGGGAGGGAGGCCCCACTAGGGACCCTACCAGTGCACAAATTTCTTACACTGGGCTTCTGGTCATAACATTAATCCCTTTCCTGGCACTATATGGAATATACAAAGTAATGTTCATTTAATTTTTTTGAAAAGTATAGATGCTAAGACAGGCATCTTTTAGATAAACTTTTGACACAAGAATTGGTTAGTAAACTGACATTTTTTAAGATCTTTGGTATTTGCATGAAAATTTTTGTGGCTGGATGAAGATGATAAATATTTGTTTTAAAAGAATACATTTCTCAGCCACTAAATACCCTGCACAAATAATTTGCATCAAATTGTTATGTAATTAAAAATGTTTTTAAAAAGAAGAAAGGGGGGTAGTTAAATCTTAACTTAGTGCCCAGCTGGTGTGGCTCACTGGTTGAGCATCATAACCTATGAACCAAGTGATTATGGTTCAATTCACCATCAGGACACATGCCTAGGTTGCGAGCTCTATCCCTGTGAGGGGCATGCAAAAGGCAGCTGGTCAATGATTCTCTCTCATCATTATGTTTCTGTCTCTCCCTCTCCCTTACTCTCTGAAATCAATAAGAATTTTTTTTTTTTTAAAAAGGAAAAAATTCAACTTAATGAGTTTTCTTTCATCTGATTGTTGGGTAGTATTTAGTTCCATGGTATTGATAACTATATCTGAGCAATTAATATTTAACCACTGCCTTTCTTTTTTCTGTACAACCTACTTCTAATCTCTTGCTTTGCATAGACATTATGAAAGATTTAAATTAGCAAATGAAAACCCCATTAGAAAATGTATTAATTTTTATTATCCATTCATATATGTATGTTTTTCCTATTTTAAAGAGATTTGAGTATTTTAGTTCATTAATATGTTGGAACTCTAAATAGCTTTGATTTCCCTGCAGAGAACAAGGCTGAGTCAATGTGTAATTAAGACATAAGAACCTGGTTAAAGTTTTAAATAGATACTTTTCATAAATACTATGTAAGTGGAAGTGCCAGTGAGTTTCTAGTATTATTTTTTATATATTAGTTATGTGTTTTCTGCATAGCTCATTTTAAACTTCCTTTGGTTTCTAAATTTTTATATATAAATAGTATATTTTTAATTGGGCTTTTGGTTCATTATAGCTGAAGAGAAGAAAAGTTGACTTGACATTATAACGTAAATGATACTGATTTTAGGAACATATGAAATTAACTTATTAATTTTTAATAACTATTAATTTTTTTTTCTTTTCAGTTCATCCAGAGCAGCTTCCTCCGAGGCCATGGATTACATTAAAAGAACGAGACCAAATTCTGCCATCAGGTAAATAGTTTTTATTCTTCCTTGACTTTTTCCAGAAATACTTGAAATGCCATTTGGGCAGTCTGATAAAATGAACAGGCCTTCATTTTATAATAGGTGAATATAAAAATACTGATGGATAGACTTAAAAATTCACACCAAAGCTTATGTATAAGAAGCTTTCTTTCATGTAACTTTTAGTTTTAAAGTGATTCCTTGTACCACAGCCTTCAATTGGCATCTTCACAGCATATTGGGAGATGTAAGGAAAATGAGTAATAATGAATTTCTTCTGAAAAATTTACCTATTTAGGTACTTAATCTTTCTTGAACATGTAGGTTGATAACAGTTGTAAAAGAATAATTTAGTTTGAGTTTATTTTTGCTACATAAGAAACAAAATATTATATGAGGCCTGTGATGTAGAAATGGTATAGTGTGAGCATTTGAGCATTTTAAGGATATGTTTTAGCACTTTTTGTACTGCATTAGTGTAAAAAATATAAACCTTTGTCTCTTTGTGGAGACAAATATTGATTTGACATTTTTATAGGGCTCTTTACTTCTTATTAGACATTTTATGAATGACAATTCTACTTAAAATAAGTTGTGGATTGGTATTTCTCTTAATGCCTTCTTTTTAATCACAAGAATAGTGATTATAAAATTAAATAAAAATTTTACTGTTTTAACTTGAAAATTAAAACAAGCACTGAATACTCATGCTTAAATAATTTTTAATAGGCAAATCATAGTTTATTGTGTACTTTTTAAGCCCTTCTGTTTGTGAGGGTTTTTTTTTTTATGTTATTAAATAAGAGGATTTAGAAAAAGTCATTTGCTTTGGTATTGGGAAATGTGGGCAGTATAACATCTTGCATTTTAATAACTCTGAGAAATAGCATACCTTATAAAAGAGTAATATGCAAATTAACCATCACTCCACTCAAGCCACACCCACCAGCCAATCAGAGCAAGTATGCAAATTAACCCCAACCAAGATGGCTGCAGCCACAGAGGGCAGTTGAGAGGCAATAGAGGAAGCCAAGCTTTCCACCTGCCCTGGCTGGTCTAGACCTCCACTCAAGGATACAATTATAGAAGATACATAAAACCAAACAGAAATAGGGGCAGCCTAGTGAGCAGGGGGTTTGGCTCCACTCCAGGCTACAAAGTTTCAATTGTAGAAGGTAATTCCTGAAACCAGAACCTGGGCTTGGGTTGCCAGGGGGCGTGGCCAGCCTGCAAACCACCACAGGCCCCTCGCCAAGGCCACCCCACACCCCAAGAGAACCCCCACCCTGATCCGGGACACCCTTTAGGGCAAACCAGCTGGTTCCCACCCATGCACCAGGCCTCTATCCTATCTAATAAAAGAGTAATATGCAGATTGACCATCACTCCAACACACAAGATGGCTGCACCCATGTGGTCAAAGATCCTGCCCCCATGTGGATACAAGAAGCCACCACAAGATGGCCAGCAAGGGAGGGCAGTTGAGAGGGACCAGGTCTGCAAGGGTGGGCAGTTGGAAGCAATCAAGCTTGTAGGGAAGGGCAGTTAAGGGCGGCCAGGCTGGCAGAGGAGGGAAGTTGGGGGCAAACAAACTGGCAGGGGAGCATTTAGACATCAATCAAGCTGGCATGGGACTGGTTAGGGGGTGATCAGGCTGGTAGGCAGAAGTGGTTAGGGGCAATCAGGAAGGCATGCAGGTGAGCATTGGGAGCCAGCAGTCCTAGATTGTGAGAGGGATGTCCGACTGGGATCGGGTCTAAATGGGCAGTCGGACATCCCTCAAGGGGTCCCAGATTGGAGAGGGTGCAGGCTGGGCTGAGGGGATCCCCTCCCCCATGCACGAATTTCATGCACCAGGCCTCTAGTTATCATTTACAGTTCATTTCTGTCTTCATGAAGTAAAAATGTTGAAACCAGCACAGTCTAGAGTCACAGTATCAGCCTGTCCCAAGAGGCATTGTGTCAGTGTTATTATGAATAACATTTCTATACATTGATGGTTTGAAAAAAAGAGTACCTAAGGTTTTCTACAAACCTTAAGGTAGGCAGATTTACTTTATGTTTAGCCTCCCCTAATGTGCAATTAATTTGTTCCTTTCTGGTATTAAAAACACCATTTTCTATTATACAAAGCAATCCTTTTTCGAGTATGAGTGAATATAATTTTCAAGAAAACATTTTCTAATATTGCATACCTAAATTTCCATTAGAAAAAGGACAACAGAAAGAAGTTTTCTAGTTGTTGAACTCTCAGAGTAATGTTTTTTTTGGACTTTCCTTATTGAAAACTGGTATGGGTTTTATTTTTTTTATTTTTTTTTTGAGATGTATGCTTCTCTGAGTAGAATCTGAGTGCTAAAAAAGAAATTAAAAATGCCTTTTACTTTTGGTACATAGGGAGATGTGTATAATAATGAATGATGTTTAAGTGTGATTTATAGCCAAAAAAATTATAAACATTAAACATCATAAGAGTAATTACCAAATAATGAAAAAGGTAGCAGTATATAAAATTGCCACCAATGGAGATCCCCAGGGGAGCATTGAAATTAAGTTTCTCTTAATTCTTTTACCATCATGTGAATCTGAACCAATTTCAATCAAGTGTTACTTTATTACTTGGGTTTCTTACCTTTTATTTAAATACTGGAGGCCCAGTGCACAAAATTCATGTACTCTGGGGATGGGGGTCCGTTAGCCTGGCCTGTGCCCTCTCGCAGTCCGGGACCACGTGGGGGAATGTCCGCTGAGGTGTCCTTAGCTCGGCTGTGAAGCCTCTCCTGCCACCCTGCTGCGCTCACCAGCCATGCCCGGCTTTTGGCTGAGTGGTGCTCCCCCTGTGGGAGTGCACTGAGCACCAGCAGGCAGCTCCTGCATTGAGTGTCTTCCCCCTGGTGGTCAGCGCACATCTTAGTGACCAGTCGTTCTGCCGTTTGGTCGATTTGCATACTAGCCTTTTATTATATAGGATGTGATTCTCAACCGTGTCTGCCCATACTAATCACCTGGAATACTTTTTATAAATATAAATACCCTGACCCTAATAAACAGACTTAATTTGTTTGGAGTAGGGCCATGGGCATCAGCTGTTTGTTTTTAAAGCTCTTCAGACTGATTCTAATGGGCAGCCAGGATAGAGAATTACTGGTAAAAATCAGGGCTTTTCAAACTGTGCATGTCATATGAAGTACCTGAACATTTTGTTAAATTGCAGGTTCTGATTCAATAAGTTTTCATGGAACTAAAAATTCTGCATTTCTAGAATAGCTGATGCCTTTTCCTTAGAGCACACTTTTGAGTTTCTAATTTCATTATAAAAACCATGTTCCCTCAGCTATTAGTTTGCTCACAGTCCTTTCATAGTTCAAGAGCATTCTAAAATGAGAATTTAATTTCAGCAGTGAACATTTCACTTGGCAAAAAGGATTCTCTTATAACTAAACTTTGTTAGTGCATATTCTTCTGGCTCAGAGCAGTGAGAGCAGTAAGAGGTCCACTGAAGTATTAAGTATAGATATTTTATAAAAATAAATGGAATTAGAGCCTTTTAATGATAACAAAACTAAAATTTACCTTTGTTTCATTTATATAGAGAAGCTTTACTCAACAAATTATGTGCAAAAATCGTTCTATAATTTAAAATTTTAATTTGTATTAAAATAAATTTTCTAAAAATTTCAAATATGAACTGTTAGTCTAATTCTAGTAAAGTTGCTTTGGTGTGATGGACTTCAAAGAAGCTTTAGTAGATACTATTTAATGTGTTCTTGCCCAAGGCATTTCATAATGATGATATTTTGAGTGTGTTTGAATGCCCTGTGTGCTTGTGCACATTACTTTAGAAAAAGTTGCCTAACTTTCTCCCTTTTGTCTATTTTTTTCTCTCTCACTTCTTAGCATCATTCACGGTTATGTGTTACAATGTGTTATGTGATAAATACGCCACCCGGCAGCTATATGGCTATTGCCCATCCTGGGCATTAAACTGGGAATACAGGAAAAAGGGAATTATGGAAGAAATTGTTAACTGTGACGCAGATATCATTAGTCTTCAGGTAACACAATAGAAATTGAATTGTCTTTAAGGTAAAGGTGAACTTAAAAATGAAAGCTCTTCTGGGAGAGATCCTGTTTTCAGAGTAAAACTCAAAGGGAATTGTTTTCTGTCCTTAAAGAAAATGGACAATTTTAAAAAGAACCTAAGACATTTCCACAGTGAAACTATCGGGTCTAGTAATAATTAATGTCGTTTTTAAACATGCGTTTAAAATCTTGCTTGGCATTGACTTGTATTGACATAACCTTCAAACACGTGGTATCTACAGAACGTGTGAAGTGCAATTAACAAGTTTTGCTTGAAAAAGTTTGTGTTTGGTTTGGTTTTTGTTGCAAAACTAGGGCTAAGAAGATGGCGGATGAAGAGCATATTCGGCACTGTATGCTTTACGAGTTCCAATTAGGAAGAAAAGCAAGTGAGGCTGCAAAAACCATCTGTAGTGCTCTTGGTCAAGATGCAGTTAACGCCAGAAAATGCCAATGTTGGTTTGAGAAATTTCGCGAGGGAAATTTTTCGTTAGATGACAAGAGTGGTCGAGGCCGTGTGTCCAATTTTGATCAAGAAGCTCTTCAAGCTCTTTTGGTGCAAAATCCTCAAATTACCCAACAAGAGCTTGCGACAACTTTAAATTGTTCACAAAAAACAATTTCCAATCAATTGCGTGCACTTGGCAAAGTCCGAAAGTTTGGAAAATGGGTTCCTCATGAGTTGACCGACAACAACCGTAATCAAAGAGTCACAATTTGCAGTTGGCTCCTCTCTCGTCAAAACCGTTTGCCGTTTTTAGAGCAAATTGTTACCGGAGATGAAGAATGGGTGCTGTATGTTAATTTGAAAAGGCGGCCTCAATGGTTGGACAAAAATGAGGCTCCGCAGCCCACGCCAAAACCTGACTTGCATGCGAAAAAAGTGATGTTGTGTGTTTGGTGGAATTTTAAAGGAATTCTTCATTATGAACTTTTACCATCTAACCAAACCATTACAAGTGCAGTGTATAGTGTCCAATTGGAAAGGTTAGCCCAAGCTTTAAGAGAAAAAGAACCCGCGCTGATTAATCGGAAGGGCGTAATTCTTTACCACGATAACGCACGACCGCATACTGCAAGAATCACTGCTGAAAAACTGTGCCAGTTGGAATGGGAAGTTCTCCCTCAACCTGCATATTCTCCTGATATTGCCCCTTCCGATTACCATTTGTTTCGTTCTTTGCAAAACTTTCTTCTTGGAAAAAAATTTAATAATGAAGAACGCCTCAAAAATGTATTGACCGAATTTTTTGCATCAAAATCACAAGAATTTTACGACAGAGGGATTAAAATGCTTCCTGAGCGTTGGGCACAAGTAGTAGAAAACAACGGCAACTATATTGTTGATTAAATTTTGTTGTATTGTTTAAATAAATTCGATTTAAAAAAGTATTAGAAAACGACATTAATTATTACTAGACCTAATATTTTACTAAATATAGCCATCCATTTATACTTATTTTCTATCTTAAGTGAAAATTATCTCTTGCATTATTCATGTTAACAATTATCTCATCTATAAATTATTGGTATTGCCAAAAGAGAAAACTGCAGAAGATTATCTTTTAGGAATATAAATTGACTTTTAATTTTAAAAGAAAATTGCTTGCCTACTATTGTTCCTTGATAATAAACATTTTAAATATTTAAAAATATTGTATTATAGCCCTGGATGATTTTGCTAAGTGGTTAGAGCATTGGCCTGAGGACCAAGGGGGCATGGGTTTGATTCCTGGTCAGGGCATATACTTGGGTTGCAGGATCCCTGTCCCCATGGGGGCACAAGAGGGAGGCAACTGACCAGTGTGCTCCCTCACATCAAAGTTTCTCTCACTCTCTCTCCCTCTCCCTCCTTCCCTTCCACTCTCTCTAAAAATCAGTGGAAAAAATATCCTCAGATAAGTATTAACAACAGCAAAAAATATTTTACCATCAATCATACAATTTTGTCTTATTTAAACACAACCTCTGAATTTTAGATTCTTCTGTTTTATAACACTTTAGTATAGTAAATTTAACTGGAGAAGTACCTTTCCATTGAAATATACATTTTATTGCTTTTTTTCAATATGTAGCTAATGAATAGCCAAGAAAGTTTTTAGATAAATTTCAGTAAAAATTTTTTAGCAGCTTTCAAAGCATATTAAGTATTTTAAGTGTATCTTAAAATGTTAAATATTATAGTTTCACACCTTCTTTTCAGGATAGCCTGAGAAGAAATTATTATGTTGTCCATGGTTTATATGACTTCCTGGGGAATAATAAGAAATAAATATCTTCAAAAATTACATTTTCTTCTCGTCACTGAGAACTGTCAGATTTTGGGGTAGGAGTAGGCAAACAGAATGTCTTATTATTATTATTATTATGATTACTTGTCTCCATTTTGTATATGTAGTAAAAATAGCCTCACATTCTTCTATGTAAAGTTTAGTTTGAAGGATAAAAATACCATAATAAAAAGTTTTCATATCAGTGTCACCCTAATAAATTTAGTTTAAAAATGTTTTACAGCAAGAAATGTTATATTATCAGAAACAAAAATTTAAAAAATTGAAACCATTCTGAGATCTGCTCTGGGGAATAGACATGGCTGAATATATTAATAAGAATTAATTTTTCAAATGTAGGTCATACACAACTATATGCCAAAACACTTCGTTTTTTTTAAAGTAATACTTTATAAAGTGTTAATTCTAGAGAAGTTGAAAATGCTGAAAAAATATAAAGAATGATGGAAGAAAACACGTAATCTCATATCCCAAAGATAGTTGCTGTGTTAAAACTTCTGAAGTGTTTCTTGTATACATTTTTAATTCACTTATTTATTTGTAGATATATTTTAAAAATAAAGATTATCATACTTAATTGACATATTTTCTTTTTTTATTTATTGCTCTTAATGCACTTTATATTACTATAATTATTCAGAATTATTTACATGAATAAATACTGATTTATCATTTTCCCTACTGTTGGACATTTAGGCATGTTATAAAATTATGTTGTTATGAGCATTATCTCTCATAAATCATTATCTTCAGACTTGATTTTTTCATTTGGAAGGATTTGTTCAAAATATTTTGTGGATAAAAAATAAAATAATTTAACCCAATAATTACTAAATTAACAGAGACCATTAGAATCAGGTACCAAAAAATTCCTTAAAGAACAATTTTTGTTGATAGAACTTAAGCTTCTTACTCTCAGATATTCAATGCCTTTTACCACAGATGAGAAAGCTTTTTAAAAAAGTTTTTTTAATTACTTTTTTATATATAAAATTTATTCTTTCCTACCACTTAATCTATATGATTAACTTTCTTTGTTTAATCACCAGTTGTGAGGAAGTGAAAAATAGTGGGATGAACTCTGTATTGGGAGTCAAGAGGCTTGGGACCCATTGGTTGTGTGAGCATGCAAAAAATCATATAACATTTGGTTCTTTCTAAAGGTTTAAAAAGCTGCCATTTTGAAATGGCAGCTGTTAGGAGTAAGGTAAGGTAGATAATATTTGTTATGTGAATTATTTTAACTTCGTCTCATCTTACTCATAATGCTGAACATTTTTATATCTTTATCAGAGTTTTCCTGTCATGTTGATGATAACTTTTCTTTCATCTCAGGAAGTGGAAACAGAGCAATACTTCACTCTCTTTCTGCCAGCATTAAAGGAGCGTGGATATGATGGATTTTTTTCTCCAAAGTCACGTGCCAAAATCATGTCTGAGCAGGAGAGAAAGCATGTGGACGGTTGTGCAGTATTCTTCAAAACAGAAAAGTGAGTTAAGGAAAGAAAACATAATAGTGTAAACTTACTCCTTTAATTACTGCACATTTTTAATTGTTTTTGGTTTGACCCTATAAAATAAATAAAAGGCTAGAAAGCAAGTGATATAAAAATTAAACTTTAAGTAAATTAATATACTTGAATATAGTGTTATAATCATGTTTCCAATTATATTTTCATGAAGTAAAATATTAGTTTTGGTGTAAAAAAAGTAATTAGATTTAAAGTAATTAGCTTTTAAGATTAGAAATAAGTTTTTATTTCCTTCTGTGATTTTTCAAAAAATATGTGGTCTTTTTCAGAATCATTCATTTTATAAACATTTTCATCATTTTTTTAAGTTACCATTTATACATTTATTTAATCAGTTATTCACTAAACGATTACTGAACATTTGTTTTGTGACAAGTACTATGGTAGTCACAGTTACTAAGCAGACTCAGAGCTCTACTCTAGTAGGAAAAGGTAAGCATGTAAGAAAATCACAATAGCTCTGGCCGGTTTGGCTCAGTGGATAGAGCGTCAGCCTGCGACTGAAGGGTCCCAGGTTTGATTCTGGTCAAGGGCATGTACCTCGGTTGTAGGTTCCTCCTCAGCCAGGGCTTTGGTTTGAGCTCATGCTGGAGGCAACCAGTTAATGTGTTTCTCTCACATTGATGTTTCTGTCTGTCTTTCCCTCTCTCTTCCACTCTCTTAAAAATATAAATGGAAAAAATATTTTCAGGTAAAGATTAACAAAAAAAATTTACAATAACAATTTTAAAAAATCACAAATATATATATATATATATATTTATATATATGTGTGTATATATAGATTATATGTATATATATATGCCAGATATATACACACACACATATATATTTACATACATTAGATTATATATATACACACACATATATATATGCCAGGTGTGTGTGTGTGTGTGTGTGTGTGTGTGTGTGTATATATATATATATATATATATATATATATATATAGCAGAAAAAATATGCATTAAGATAAGGCAAGGCAGAAGCACAGCTTATGGAGTTGGGGAGTTAAAGAATTAATTAGGACAGGATAGTGGAAAGTAATCATTATTGGACATAAAGAAAACATCACTCATGGTTTTTTTTTGGGGGGGGGCTGTTAATATAGCTGATTACTGTATAGTTATAATGATAATATAAGGAGTCTTTATTAAAATACATAAATGATCTTGGAGAAGCCTCTGTGCTTTAATATTCTTGAGTTTAATCTGGAAAACCATATTCATGCTTGCTTCAGAGATAGTTAAAATAATTAAATGAGATAATGAATGGGTAGTTCCTTTGAAACTTAAGTATCCTGGACATATTTTTATTATATTTTCCTTTTTCTTAGTCCTTTGTAATATTAGTATTTCTCTATTACTGGGTTTATTATGTTGTGTGCATTTGATTTAGAATTGTATTTCCTTCTTGAGGGTGAGGAGCTGTAACATGGTCAGAAAGTGTCTCTTGAGTGTTGGTTGAGTAACTATATGGTTAGAGGCAGATTCTTTGGTTATCATCTGGAGGAAAAGACAATATTTTTGCCTCATAAAGGCTGCCAATTTTAAAGTGGAAAAATGGAAAGGACCATCAATAGAAGACTGAAAATGTGAAGTCTGATAGAGATTGAATCTCATGGATGATAATTTAGGTTTGCTATATTAGAGAATCTACTTAAACAATAAGTATTTACATGCTTATGACTATATTCCTGTTTAATACCTATTATAACAAAGTTGGTTAAATGTTTTTTATTAATATAGGCATATTACCAGAATGTTAACTTAAATAAATGAATTAAGTGAATTTGAAAGATATTTCGCCTATAATACTTTTCATTAATTTGAATCTATTTTCCAATCTTTTCTGTGAATTTTTAATAGAGGTATTCTCATTTTAGTTAATAATCAGTACACAGCCCTATAATATTTGAGGTCAGAATATATGAAATTCTTTTAGGTGATTTTTACTTATAATATGTTTTATTGATTTTTAGAGAGAGAGGAAGAGAGAGGGATAGAGAGATAGAAACATTGATGAGTGAGAAATATCTTCAATTGGTTGCCTCTTGTATACCCCTTACTGGGGATTGAGCCCACAACCTAGGGATGTGTCCTGACTGGGAATCAAACCAGTGACCTCTTGGTTCATGGGTTAGCACTCAACCACTGATCCACACCAGCCAGCCAGGTTAGGTGGTTATTTTAAAACAAATTTTAAAACAGTAATTACTTTTAAAATGTTTACATTTTAAGCCTTTTATTAATATGGATTATCTTATTTAATTTTTAAATAAACCCTCAGAGGTAGGAATAAAGGTAGTTCCCCATTTAAAATTTTTTTTCTTTATTGATTAAGGTATTACATATGTGATACAGAGAAGCATCAATCAGACTGTCAAACCTCAGAGAGAAGATAGGGGAGGGTGAGGGTAAGGAGGAGAGATCAACTACAGGACTTGTATGCATGCATATAAGTCTAACCAATGGATACAGACAACAGAGGGGTGAGGGCATGAGTTGTGGGGGCTGAGAGGGTAATAGGGGGGATAATGTTATTTTGTAGTTCCCTATTTTTAAAAAGTTATGAGTACCATCTCATACTTGTCAGAATGGTTATCATCTACAAATCAACAAATGACAAGTGCTGGCGAAGATGTAGAGAAAAAGAAATCCTCAAAGCACTGCTGGTTCATCCACTGTGCAAAACAGTATGGAGTTTCCTCAAAAAATTAAAAATGGAATTCCCATTTGACCCAGTAATCCCACTTCTAGGAATATATCCCAAGAAATCAGAAACATCAATCAGAAAGGGTATATGCACCCCTATGTTCATAGCAGCACGGTTTACAACAGCTAAGATTTGGAAACAGCCTAAGTGCCCACCAGCAGATGAGTGGATTAAAAAACTGTGGTACATCTACACAATGAAATACTACACTGCTGTAAAAAAAGAAGGAACTCTTACCAATTGCAACAGTATGGGAGAGCATTATGCTGAGTGAAACAAGCCAGTCGGAAAAAGATAAATATCACACCATCTCACTCATTTGCAAATTTAATGAACAACCTAAATTGTTGGACAAAAACAGAACCAGAGTCATAAAAGCATCGAACAGATCATCCAACCTAAGAGGGAAGGCAGAGGAAATGGGTGGTAAGATCAACCAAAGGACTTGAATGCATGCATATGAGCATAGCCAATGGAGGTGAGGGCATGTGGTAGGGGGTGGGGAACATCCAGGGAGAGGTCAACGGGGAGAAAAAGGAGACTTATGTAATACTTTTTAAAAATATATATTTTATTGATTTATTAGAGAGGAAGAGAGAGGGATAGAGAGTTAGAAACATCAATGAAAGAGAATCATCGATCAGCTGCCTCCTGCACATTTCCTACTGGGGATATGCCCACAACCAAGGTACATATCCTTGACTGGAATCGAACCTGGGACCATTCAGTCCACAAGCCGACGCTCTATCCACTGAGCCAAACCGGTTTCGGTGGACTTATGTAATACTTTAAAGAATAAAAATATTTTTGAAAGTTTATTATTATTGTTAAAAAACTTTTATAAATGTGCTCCTCTTTTCCCCTGTTGGTCTGCTCCTCCCCTCCCCAGGCCCTCACCACCCTATTATCAGTGTCCATGGCTTATGCATATAAATAATTTGGTTGATCTCTTTCTGCTCCTTCCACCTTCAGTCTGACATTTGTCAATCTGTTGCAATCTTTCATGTCTCTGTATCTATTTTATTTGTCAGTTTATTTTGTTTACTCAATTCTACATATGAGGGAGATAATGTGATACTTGTCTCTCTCTGACTGGCTTACTTCACTTAGCATATTACTCTTCAGGTCCCTCATACTGTCTCAAAGGGTAAGAGATCCTTCTTTTTTACTGCTGCAGAGTATTCCATTGTATAAATGTACCACGACTTTTTTATCCAGACATCTACTGATTGGTACTTGGGCTGTTTCTGGACCTTAGCTATTATAAATAACACTTAATATGAACATAGGGGTGCATATATTCTTTCTTAATAGTATTTTCTCAATTTTATAGATGAGGAAAACAAGGCACTGAAAGTAGTCTGGCTTCATAGTAAGTGCTTTTAATCACCATACTAAATGGAATATTTACGTTTCTTATATGACCTTCCAATATTACTTGTACTTCGTATACAGTTGCTTCAATTGGAAAAATAGCCTTGAGTTTGATATTTATTACTTACATTTCTACACAAATTTACTTGAAATACCATAATATATTTTAAAAGTACTGATAAAATTGAGATATGTATACTAGTAATAAAAAGATAATATGCTAATTAGACTGGAAGATCTTCCAGAAGTCCTTTCGGACAAAGCCATGGTGGCGGGGTGAAGGCAGAGGTGGTTAGGGGCAATCAAGCCAGGAGGGGAGGGCATTTGAGGGCAATCAGGCCAGCAAGGGGGACAGTTGGGGGTGAGTAGGCTAGTGGGGGGGAGCAGTTGGGGATGATCAGGCCAGCAAGGAGGGGAGTTGGGGGCGAGATCAGGCCAGCAGAGGGGCTCCAGTTGGGGCCAAGCAGGCCAGTGGGGGGAGCAGTTGGGGGCAAGCAGGCCCACAGGCAGAGTGATTAGAGGAGTTCAGGCCAGCAGGCAGTGAGCAGTTAGGAACCAGTGGTCCGGATTGTGACATAAACTGGCAGTCGGACATCCCCCAAGGGGTCCCAGATTGGAGAAGGTGCAGGCCAGGCTCAGGGACACCCCCCCAACCACGCATGAATTTCATGCACTGGGCCACTAGTCTAATATAAAGCTCTTTTCTTATATTTTCTATTTCTTCCTGAAGGAAGATGATACAAAGAATTTTTACTATTCCCTTCATGGTTTTAAGAGAAAATTTTAAATGCCTTGGTAATTTAATAGTACTATAGGTAGTTAAGATTTTGAACTAACAATTATATCTGCTATCTAGGAAACTTGGAAACAATTAAGTATTTGAAAATTGATGCTAGAATTTTTTAAAAATATATTTTATTGATTTTTCACAGAGAGGAAGAGAGAGGGATAGAGAGCCAGAAACATCGATGAGAGAGAATCATCGATCAGCTGCCTCTTGCACACCCCCTACTGGGGATGTGCCCGCAACCAAGGTACATGCCCTTGACCGGAATCTAACCCGGGACCTTTCAGCCCGCAGGCCGACGCTCTATCCACTGAGCCAAACCGGTCCCGGCTGATGCTAGAATTTTTAAAAATATTGTGAATTAGTTGAGAGATGAAATATATAGGAAACGCTGAGACCGGTTTGGCTCAATGGATAGAGCATCGGCTTGGGGACTGAAGGGACCCGGGTTCGATTCCGGTCAAGGGCATGTACCTTGGTTGCGGGCATATCCCCAGTAGGGGGTGTGCAAGAGGCAACTGATCAATGACTCTCTCTCATCGATGTTTCTAACTATCTCTCTCACTTCCTCTCTGTACAGAATCAATAAAATATATTTTTTTAAAAAAGAAATATATAGGAAACACTAAGATGCATTATTTGGATTTCTTTCCTTTCTCAACTCTTTTTGCCTACATAGTAACATAAATCTAGCAAGAGATAAAGACTAGGGGTATGATACATTATTACATTTTACCTCTTTTAAACAGTACCAAATACTTGTTGATGTCATATTAGCTAAAACTATATTATTTGGAATTCAATACAAAGTGTGCTACCCTGCCTTTATTCTATTCTTTGGATTGGAGAGAGAATACTGTGCAAAGAAAAGATAATTCTGGGCTTATTTCTTTATGTGTGTGTGTGTGTGTGTATGTGTGTGTGTGTGATCATTCAACAAACATTTATCTATCTGTCTATTTATTTATATTGTCTAAAGTTTTACACATGTCTCCTTTTCCCCTCAATTAATATCCCCCCCCCCCTCCCCAGCCCAGCCTTTTCCAACTGGGCAAGCCCCCACTGCCCAAGTATCTGTGTCTATTGGTTATGCTAATATGCATCCATACAAGTCCTTTGGTTGTTCTCTAACCCCCCTCATTTGTATATTAATTTGTAAGATAATTTTTTTATATAGTTAACAAATCTAACAGTCAGAAAAGGAGATGTAGAGGGATTTTCTCTTTGTACTCATTCTCAAAGTCTCATTCTTCTAAAACCAGAGTACTTGATAATTCTTAATCTTCACTGATGACAGTTTCCCCCCCTTCTTTAAAAATAGTGGTACAGAATCAGTAACAATAAATAGGAACTATATAATTACTATTTTAGCAAAGTGCTAGAAGAAAAAACTCATCCTTTGTGATGACAGGGTAGGAATATAGCCTAGCGAAAGCTAGGGCACAGATTAACAATATTCAGGGAATTAGGATACAATAAAATATTCCTTTAATCATATTCATTCTGGATTAATTTAATCTTTGGGGATTCAGAAGTTAAAGATTTGGTAGTACTTATCAGTCATTATTATAAACATGTTCTGTTTTTGTTTTATTGGTAGATGCATAGAAATACCAGAAAATAAGTTTGGATTGGTAGCATGCTTTTGCTTTGTCCTTTACCTCAATAAGTATCATCTTCAGTCTAAAGTGTTTTATAACGTGTGTGTGTGTGTGTGCGTGCACTGGTGTGTCTATACACACATATGTATTTGTGTGTATGTGTATGTATAGAGGCATTGTTATTGTAGATTAGATACCTGGTGCATGAATTTGTGTATGGGTGGGGTCCCTTGGCTGGCTGCCTGGCTGGATGGTTTGGGGGGAGGAACCACAGGAGGTCACAGGAGGTTGGCTGTGGGAACTCACTGACTACCAGGGTGCAGCTTCTGTGTTGTGTTGAGCGTCTGCCCCCTGGTGGTGAGTGCGCATCATAACAACTGGTCAGCTGGTCATTTGGTCTTAAGAGTTGCTTAGGCTTTTATATCTTTTATCTATATTATAAAGGCCTGTGGCTGTAACACCTTAACACCATATTGACCGGTCACCAGGAGGTGCATTGAGCAACTCTCGGTCCCTTCTCCTTTCCCCTGCCCGAGAGCAATGGCTCTTGCAGCAGGTGGAGGGCAGGGCAGCAAGCTACAAGTGGCAGAGGGCTACAAGCAGTGGAGAGCTATGAGCAGCAGAGTGCAGGGCACAAGCTACAAATAGCAATGGGCATGGCGGCCAGTTGAGGCAAGTGGAATTGAGCTACACTGGGCCTCCAGTATATATCTAAAAAGCTAATATGGAAAGTATCCCCTTGGGAATTTGACTGGGAGGCCAGGAGTTTGATTGCTCGCTCACTTACTATGACTGTGCTGACCACTAGGGGGCAGCACGGAACAAAGGAAGGCCCTGGCTGGCAGCCAGAAGGCCACAATTGGCCCTGATCACCTGCCAGGCCTAGGGACCCTACCCATGCACGAATTTTGTGCACTGGGCCTTTGGTATCTATATAAGATTTGTCCTATAGACTTATCATTTAGTAGAAACGAGATCTTTTATCCAGATACTCAATTTGCAGAAATCCTAGGTGGATTTCTTACTGTCCCTGAGGTTAGCAGTCTGATCTGATCCTGCTTTGTTTAAAATAAAAGAGAGAGGGAAAGATGAGAACAGCAGTTTTAGGACACTGAAAAGGCAGTCTCTTCCAGTAGGATTGGGAACTACTCGGTCATGGTGCTTACTTAGTCCTTGCTGTATTGCCTCTGCTGTCTAACTTGCTTTCAGTATCAGAGGTACCAAGTAAGGCCAGGTCTTTGCTTTTCTTTCCTACATTAGTATAGGTAGTTTTGTGCTTGAAAAGAGGGCATTCAGAGGTTATACTTATATCATCCCAAAATGATCTGTTGTGATGATCCCTGTCTCACTAGTTTCTCAGTTATTAATTTCCTCTGCTTTTGGTGGTGATTGAAGTTAGAATTTGTCTATGTAAGTTAAAAAAAAACAAAACCAGATTGTGATTTTTGGTTTCTAATGTTAATTTTACCATTAACTTAATCTTGAACATAAAATTATTGCTTTGTACCACAGTTTTTTGACCTCTCAATTAGGGATAATACAGGGTATCTCCCAAAATAGGTATATACACTTTGAATAATTATTAACTCCCAATGAGTTAAATCTGAAAAGAAAGAAACATCAATTGAGCTATCAGGAAAAAAAAAATGTGTTTACATTTTTTGGGATACCCTTTTATAATGATTCCACCTAACTTTAAAGGCTTCTTTTTGGGCTACAATGATCAAGAAAGTGAAAGTGCTTTCAGTGGTTAAGAGTTGTATAAATATAGGTAGTATGGTATACATCTACTTATCTTCCCCATTTATTCAGTCTCTAATCTTTTCTTTTCTAGTACATTATTTTCTGTCACTCCATGATTACTTAAAGGAACCCAAGAACACATTTTATAGCATTTTATAGTACTGAATATACAATAAAAACTTCTATTTGGTTTAGTTTTAAGAGTGCTGGGATATGCGTCATAGTTAACTTTTGTATTACAATATTATTGACTATATTGCCTATGCTGTGCCTTACATTCCTGTGACTTATAGTTGGAAATTTGTACTTCTTATTTCCCTTTCCCTTTTCTACCCAACCCAACCTCTATCCTCTCTGGCAATCATCATTTTGTTCTCTGTGTCTGAGTTTGTTTGGATTCCACATGTAAGCGAAATTATACAGTATTATTTTGCTTGCTCATTGTTGGTATACACTGTCCTCTCTCCAGCATTAATTTAATCATATCACACCCCATAAAATTGCTTCCATATCACAAGATAGTAATATATTGAGTTATTTCTTTGTTCTGTTTGAAGGACTGTTTTGGACATGCTCTTCTGATTTTAGAAACATTCAAACTAATAATTTTTCTCAAATCATATAAGAATGGTGAAGTCTCTTTTGTTTGTTTTTGTCATATTAATCTTCATTATATTTTATCTTATTTCCATATGACCATCAGTGAAATAAGATTTTTTTAAAAGAGTAAATGTACAGGAGAATTCTTAGATTTAAATACAATAGCCTTAGGCATAATACTTATAGTCTTTGTGTACTTGCTACAGAACAGGAATAATAAAATGAATTGAAGTTTTAAGATTTTACATATTACCAAGATTTGATGAGTATAAAGTAAGTATAAACCAGTATGTCTTATTTAAACACACACACACACACACACACACACACACAAACACACACAAAAAAACACACACACATCTAATAGATGTGTCAACATATCTGTCAACATATCACCTGTATGGAAATCTGTTAGACAGAAAAATAGAAGCAGAGTGGACTACATTTGGTTGTGTATACGGGGGAAAGTATAAAGTAGTATTGTTAAAGTAGTATAGATAGAATATGGATAATTATTTCTTAGGCTATTGGTAGACTCTGTTTCTCTGAACACTTCTGTACATTAATTCCAGATTTCTAGTAAAAGCCAGATGGAAAAATAGGCTTCTCCTTAGCTGAGATAAAGGTGTGTCACTGCATCTTGTTGACAGATCTCTTGAAGTGCTAAGAATAAAACTGCAAAAAAAGGTTAGGTAGATTTTACTCTGTTCCTTTCCTATTAACTTGCTGATTTAGTGAAGTTTCTGTTCACCTTTAAATACCAGAAAATTCCAATAGCAGCTTAAAGAAATGGGGGAAGGGTAATTTTCTTACACAAGAAGTCAGAAATGGCAGTGCAGAACTGACTTAGCAGCTTTCCCATCCATAATGATTGGGCTTTTGTGCTCCTGCTCCTCACCACATGGACAAAGGTATAAAGGGACAAAGGGATTAACATGCCATTATGTGGTGGTGCTTCCAAAACAGTTTTTATGGTGAGTAATCGGACTTCTTACAACTCATTGGCCAGACCTGTATTACATGGCCCCTTGCTTGATTAGAGAGACAGTGCATAGTGCCTGTATCTTGTGCTCTCTTACCATGGCAGTCCAAGTACATAATATAATAATAATGTATTGTACCTTGTAGATTTACATTGGTGCAAAAGCATACAGTGGAATTTAATCAAGTGGCAATGGCTAATTCAGATGGATCCGAAGCTATGCTGAACAGAGTGATGACAAAAGATAATATTGGTGTTGCTGTGGTATTAGAGGTCCACAAAGAATTATTTGGAGCAGGTGAGTACAGTTTAAAATATTCTTACTACAACCGAAACCGGTTTGGCTCAATGGATAGAGCATTGGCTTGGGGACTGAAAGGTCCCGGGTTCGATTCCAGTCAAGGGCATGTACCTTGATTGCGGGCATATCCCCAGTAGGGGGTGTGCAAGAGGCAGCTGATCGATGACTCTCTCTCATCAATGCTTCTAACTCTATCTCTCTCCCTTCCTCTCTGTACAAAATCAATAAAATATATTTTAAAAAAATAATAAGGAAGTAAAATAAAATATTCTTACTAAAAATAAACACCATCCCAAGTTTTTCTATCTCAGACAAGTGCAGAAAATCTTGCTATTTATTGCATAGTTGTTTTCTTGTCTTTTGTGGAAAGTTGAGAGAGATTGGCAGGAAAATAGCACTCATTGTGTAAAGCACCATATATTTCTTAGGATACTAAGGCAATCTTTAAAAATGGGAGTCTTTAATATGCCATTAATTCCAAATTATTTGAAATAGGAAATGTTTAGATAGGCTGAATTTGGATATTCTGATGAGTTGGTTACCTTCTTAGTCATATTTTTACCTTCTTGAGAATAAAATCTTTTGTCTTTAAGGTTAAGTACTTGACACATTTTCTCTAATATTTCTGTTATCTCTCAGTTATTGTCAGGGTAAAGGCTGGATCTTTAATCTACCTGCTGCTTTTGTATTTTATATTTTTTTATAGCTTTTATTAAAGTCAGAAACTCATGTACTTTGCATATCCAGACCTCCATCTCCCTCTGCTTTCTACTGACAGCCTTTGAGCATTTCATTGTTTATTTAACTAAAGGCAAGAGTAAGAAGAATCTATAAGAGTACACAAGGGCTTTTATTTATATGCTAGAGGCCTGGTGCACAAAATTAATATATGCGTGTGTGCGTGTGCGCACGTGTGTGTGTGTGTGTGTGTGTGTGTGTGTGTGTGTGTGTGTGTCCCTCAGCGCAGCCTGCACCCTCTCCAATCTGGGATTCCTCTCACAATACAGGCCTGCTGGCTCCCAACTGCTTGCCTGCCTGCCTGATTTTCCCTAAATGCTACTGCCTGCCAGCCTGATCATCCCCTAATCATTCGTCTGCCAGCTTGATCAATGCCTAACTGCTCCCCTGCCAGCCTGATTTTCCCTAACTGCCCTCCCCTGCCAGCTTGGTCACCCCTAACTGTTCTCCTCTGCAGGCCTGGTTGCCCCCAACTGCCCTTCTCTGCTGGCCCAGTCACCCCTAACTGCCCTCCCTGCAGGCCTTATTGCCCCAACTGCCCTCCCTTGCAGGCCTGGTCCCTCCCCTGTTGGCCTGATCGCCTACAACTGCCCCCCACCCCCCTGCTGGCCATCTTGTGGTTGCCATCTTGTGACCACATGGGGGTAGCATCTTTGATCACATGGGGGCAGCCATCTTGTGTGTTGGAGTGATGGTCAATTTGCATATTACCTCTTTATTATATAGGAGGATTTTTTGTACTTGCTAACTGTAGAAGAAAATATTTTTGTCTTGAATGTTACTTGAATTATTCAGACCATGCATATCTGTCAGACTTTTTTTTTTTTTTTTTTTTTTTTTTTTTTGCCATTAATCAGTTTATCCATCATCAAAGATAATCGGACTTTGTTAGGATATTTAAAATTTTCTTTTTTAGCCTCTCCACTTTTACATACTTTTATATCCTATTTAGTCTCATTCTTCTCAGAGATTTGGTACATTTTGGGGGGTGGTGTGGGTAATGTGAAAATTGAATATCCTTTGGAGTATTACTTTTCTTACAATTTAACTATAAATTATACAGTGGACAGTTTCACATTCTGATCTATGTCACTCTTGTACTCCTAGAAGAAGATTTAAATATTATAGAAGGTGCTTATGACCCCTTTGAAGGGGCAAGTTTTTAATATTTAACATATATTTCATCTACAGCCAAAAGTGACACTTTATAACTTCTAGAAAAAAAGAGAGCTTAGAGAACTTCAGCTGCAGGCTTTATCTTATGATCAAATTGCTTTAAAAATGACAACAGTCAAACCTCCATTCTTTAATGTCTCCCATCTAAAATAG
This sequence comes from Pipistrellus kuhlii, assembly GCF_014108245.1. Classification (NCBI taxonomy): domain Eukaryota; kingdom Metazoa; phylum Chordata; class Mammalia; order Chiroptera; family Vespertilionidae; genus Pipistrellus; species Pipistrellus kuhlii. The sequence continues at coordinate 153,745,668 of NW_023425404.1, forward strand.
TTAGGTTCTCAACCAAGTGTTTCATGGAAAAAATGTCTCAGTTGTCAAACAAACCATGGTTCTCCATTGGATAACCCTTTCATGGTGATATCTGTATGACAGTCATGGGTCTCTCAGGTGACAAAGGAGAGAATGCATGAGTATGAATCAGTTTACCACTAAACCTCACGTTTTTAATATCTCAGGAAATTGTGCTGTGAATATTTTCATGGTTTTTTGCTTTTGTTGCTGCTTATTATTACTAAATACGTACAGTAAGTTCATGGTCATAAGAAGGTTAGTGATAGCAGCAAAGTGAAAGGGGACAATGTGAGAACAATGAGAGAGCTTCAAAAAGAAATAATTGCAAAGTATGATATAGGTGTTCATTTGCGTGTCTTGTCTGGCTACTGAGTATGCAGTGGTAAAATAGACAGTTAGCACAATATTAAAACATAAAAAGGCCATCAAGACTGTTGATATTGCTAATGGTGTGAAAGTACACAGGTAATTTAAAAAGGTTAAAACAGGGAGTCATTTAGGGGTCTGAAATGGACTAATTCAATTCACATTATATCTAATGGGAAAAATTCAGTTTTTTTAACAAATAATTTCTTGAACAGCCTTCCAGAATGAATTAAGTTCGAGAACCAAGGTTCCATTGTATTTCTGTCACATATAACACATACTTTAATTACTTATTTACACAACATCAAAGATAATTATAGCTTAGTAAGATGGAAGGAAACAACAAAAATAGTAGACATAGAAAGTTGTCTTTTCCTACAGGGTTGTGTTGTTTTTGTTTTGTTTTTTGTTTTGCCCAATATAAAAATTGGAGAGACATTTTTATAGAAATTTCAATGGAAACATTGATTTTATGTGTTCACTAATTTTCCAGCAGTATAAAAGTATATAAAAGTCCCTTATTCATACTCTGTAGGAGTAACTCTTTATTTCTTTACACATCACTAACATGTAAGATATATGTATACAATTTTATTTAAATTGCATCATACCATATATATTGAGTTTTATGTCTTACAGGTTAAGTTTAATTTTCACAATTTTTAATATATTATTCTGTCTGCCATTTTGATGAAAGTACTATGTTAATATTTTGACAAAATTAAAGAACAGACCTTTAAGGAAAAAAAGAATAACAGATTTTCTAGTTGAACACCTTCATTGTTCAAGCAAAGTAACCAAAAAGTAGCCCATGACTACACAAAATAATCCTATATAATAAAAGCCTAATATGCTAAGTGTGCAGTCATCCAGTCGGCCATTCAACCAATCAAAGCATAATATGCTAATGATATGCTAAGGCTGTTCAACTGCTCACTATGATGTGCACTGACCACCAGGGGGCAGACAGTCAACCAGTCAACCAGTTGCTATGACGTGTACTGACCATCAGGAGGAAGATGCTTCAATCAGTAGGTGAGCCTACTGCTGGGGTCTGATCTATCAGGACTGAGCAAGATTGGCCAGACATGCCCTGAAGCCCTCCCTCGGTCCCCCCACCCCAGCTGGCCAACCTCCTGTGTCTTTCCTCGGCCCTGATCATGTACCAGTAGGGTCCCTCGGCCTGACCTGTGCCCTCTTGCAATTCAGGACCCCTCAGGGAATGTCAGAGAGACAGTTCTGGCCCCATCCCACAGGCCAGGCCAAGGGACTCCACTAGTGCATGAATTCATGCACCGGGCCTCTAGTTAGTAATAAAGTTGGGTAGAAAACCCATGTCCAGACCTTGAGAACACACTATTGATTTTAATTTTTAAAATTATCTTATTTGGGCATATGGTATGAATTTGTTTTGGTAGAAAATTCACTTTCTCATTTTATTTTGTATAGGTTAGTATAATGTTACTGCTTTTTTACTGCTGACCTATCACTGATGTGCTAAAAAAAAAAAAAAAAAAAATGTAAGGTGAATAGCAAAAAGAATTTAAATTAAGGTTTAGATAACTCAAATAACTGAAAACCTGTCTCACTAGGTTATATTGATATTTAAATGATAGAGATATTTAAAGTGCTTCTTTACACGAAGAAGTTGGCAAATCAAGGTATTATAATCAAATATTGGTTAGTTATATCATGGTATAATTTCTAATTTAGGCATATAGAGCAGGAGTTAGAAAACATTCTATAGAGTTCCAGATAGATAGTATTTTAGGTCCTGGGGGCCACATGGTCTCTAGTGCAGTCTTTAAAAAAAATTTTTTTCTTTTTTAGAACTCTTTTATAAAGTAAAAGCAGTCTTTGCTTATACAGGCTGTACAAAAACAGGTGGTGGGCCATTTTTAGCCCATGAGCTGCAGTTTGTCAACCCTGATCTAGAAAAGTAATTTCTATGTTGTGATTACTAGAAAGTCAGTACTGTAGCTTATGAGAACTACTTTATGAGATAAAGGGGAAGATATAAATTCATGAAAAAGAGTAAAGAAGTAGCTATGGATTTGGGGAGAGAACCTTAAGATTCTGCCTTTTTGATACATAAAGCATAACTTTATCTTCCTTTTTCTAATGTTTAAATTTAGGTATGAAGCCTATTCATGCTGCAGACAAACAGCTGCTTATAGTGGCAAATGCCCACATGCATTGGGACCCAGAGTATTCTGATGTGAAACTCATCCAGACCATGATGTTTGTCTCAGAGGTTAAAAACATTCTGGAGAAAGCCTCTAGTAGGCCTGGCAGCCCAACAGCAGATCCTAATTCCATCCCGCTGGTGCTATGTGCAGATCTGAACTCATTGCCAGATTCAGGTATTTATAGCATCATTTCCTATTGCTTTCAGTTTTGCTTTCACTTCTACTTGAAAGGCCAGCTAGCATTTAATTTGTGAGTAGAGAATTTCTCTTCTAAATTAGGGAGTGTATCAGTAAGAATCCTGTGGATGGGACATGGGGTAAATGATATTGTTTCTTTACTAGGTGTTGTGGAATATTTAAGCAACGGAGGAGTAGCTGACAACCATAAAGACTTCAAGGAACTAAGGTACAATGAGTGTCTTATGAACTTCAGCTGCAATGGGAAGAATGGAAGCTCAGAAGGGAGAATCACACATGGCTTCCAATTGAAGAGCGCTTATGAAAATAACTTGATGCCTTATACCAATTACACCTTTGATTTCAAAGTGAGTGGTTGCTCTGGGCTGCTATAAAAGTTATTTTAAATATAAACATGGCAAGAAAGGTTTATATTGTGCTTAATTGCATAATCTTCAGGAATTTTTAGATTCTCAGAATGTCTTGGTTGAGTATGCACCTAATGTAAAAGAGGTTTGTTAGGTTTTGTGATTGTTATTCTTAACTGGAGAATTCTTTTTAAATCCTTATTTGTTCAAATTTCAAATAACATTTGATAACAGAAAAAACTACTAAAATGTTTATTATGTGCCAGGCACTGGAAGCACTTATGTTTATTAATACAGTTAAATTTCACCTGTTCATACCATCCCTAACTTTCAGTAATGACCCAAATTATATGCAATCTGATATAGCTAAATTCACCATGAGTGAATTTATATAGTATTCTCTCAAAATTTTATTAGTACTTTTTATTATATATTTCTTTTTCTTTATTTTTTGGGGGATAAAGTATCCTCTTTCACTGTGATGCCATATAAAATATTAGCTGAAACTCATTATTTATAATATTTGTAAATAAGTAATTCCTCCCAGCCACTCCAACACCCCAGGACAAGCCCACACCGCCACCTTAGTTTCTCTATTTATTGGTTATGCTCATATGCATGCATACGAGTCCTTTGGTTAATCTCTAACCCCCTCCCCCTCCACTGTCTTCTCTCTGAGGTTGGACGGTCTGTTCAGTATTACCTTGTCTCTGAATCTATTTTTGTTCATCAATTTATGTTGATCATTATATCCCACATATGAGTGAGATCATGTGATGTTTATCTTTCTCCGACTGGCTTATTTTGCTTAGCACAGTGGTTGACAAACTGCAGCTCTTGAGCCATATGTGAATGTAGTAGCTTCTCCACAAAATATATCATGCGGACGTGCATGTACAGCGCGATTGAAACTTCATGGCCCATGCCCAGAAGTCAGTTTTTGGCTCTCAAAAGAAATTTCAGTCATTGTACTGTTGATACTTGGCTCTGTTGACTAGTGAGTTTGCCGACCACTGGCTTAGCACAATACTCTCCAGGTCCATCCAGGGTGTTGCAAATGGTGAAAGTTTTTTCTTTTTTATAGCAGCATAGTATTCCATTGTTAGATGTACTACACATTTTTAATCCATTCATCTGCTAATAGACAATTAGGCTGTTTCCAAATCATAGCTATGGTAAATTGTGCTGCTATGAACATAAGGGTATATATATATACTTTCTGATTGATGTTTCTGGTTTCTTGGGATATAATCCTAGAAGTGGGATTACTGGGTCAAATGGGAGTTCCATTTTTAACTTTTGAAGGAAACTCCATACTGTTCTCCACAGTGGCTGCACTGGTCTGCATTCCCACCAGCAGTGTAAAAAGAGTTCCTTTTTCTCTGCATCCTCACCAGCATTTGTCGTTTGTCGATTTTTTGTAATAGCCATTTTAATAGGTGTTAGAAATTACCTCATTGTCCTTTTAGTTTTCATCTCTCTGATGATTAGTGACTTTGAGCATGTTTTCATATGTCTTTTGGCCTTCTGTATGTCCTCCTTAGAAAAGTGTCTACTTAGGTCCTTTGCCCATTTTTTGATTGGATTGTTTTTTTTCCTTTTGTTAGATTGTGATTGTATAAGTTTCCTGTAAATTTTGTGGGATAGCATAGGCAAATACTGATATGTTCTCCCATGCAAAGGGCTTTCTTGTTGTTTTGTTGATGGTTTCTTTTGCTGTGCAGAAGTTTTTTATTTTGATATAGTCCCATTTGTTTATTTTCTCCTTAGTTTCCATTGCGCTAAAAGCTGTTATTAGTAAAGATATTGCTACGAATATGTCTGATAAATATTTTGCTGCCTATGACTTCTTCTAAGATTTTTATGGTTTTCCAGTTCTTACATTTAAGTTCTTTAACCATTTTGAGTTTATTTTTGTGTATGGTATAAGTTGGTGATCTAGCTTCTTTTTTTTTTTTTTTTTTTTTTTGCATGTATCTGAACAATTTTCCCAACACCATTTATTGAAGAGACTGTCTTGACTCCATTGTATGCTCTTGCTCCTTTGTCAAATATTAATTGAGCATAATAGCTTGAGTTTATTTCTGGGTTCTCTGTTCTGTTCCATTAGTCTATATATCTATTCTTGTGCCAGTACCAGGTAGTTTTGAGAACAATGGCTTTATAATACTGCTTGAAATCTGGTATTGAGATCCCTCCTACTTTGTTGTTCTTTCTCAGGATTGCTGCAGCTATTCAAGGTCTTTTTTTTATTTCCAAATGAATTTTTGGAGAGTGTGTTCTAGGTCTGTGAAATATGCAGTTGGTATTTAATGGGGATTGCATTGAATCTATAAATTACTTTGAGTAGTGTGGATATTTTAATGATGTTGAATCTACCAAGCCACGAACATGGTATGTTCTTCCATTTGTTTATGTCTTCCTCCATCTCTTTTTTCGATGTCCTGCAGTTTTCCAAGTACAGGTTTTTTACCTCCTTAGTTAAGTTTATTCCTAGGTATCTTTCATTTCTTGGTGCAGTGGTAAATGGGATTGTTTTTTTAGTTTCTCTTTCTTTGAGTTCATTGTTGGCATATAAAAAAGCCATAGATTTCTGTGTGTTAATTTTGTATCCTGCCTCATTGCCAAATTCATTTATTAAGTCTAGTAGTTTTTTTATGGAGTCTGGGATTTTCTATGTACAATGTCATGTCATATTCGAATAATGACAGTTTTACTTCTTCTTTTCCAACTTGGATACCTTTTATTCTTGTCTCTGATAGCTATGGATAGCGCTTCCAGCACTGTCGAACAGGAGTGGTGGAAGTAGGCATCCCTGTCTTGTTCCTGTTCTTAAGGGAAATGATTTTAGTTTTTCCCCATTAGGTAAAATGTTGGCTATAGGTTTATCATATAAAACTTTTATTGTATTCAGGTATGATCCCTCAATTCTCACTTTGCTGAGAGTTATTATCAAGAAAGGGTATTGGATTTTATTAAATGTTTTTTCTGCGTTGATTGATATGATTATGTGATTTTTGTCTTTCAATTTGTTTATGTGATGTATCACATTTATTGATTTGCAGATATTGTACCATCCATGCATCCCCAGAATAAATCCCACTTGGTCATGGCATATGATCTTTCTAATGTAATGCTGGATCCGATTTGCTAGAATTTTGTTGAGGATTTTAGCATCTGTTGGTCATCAAGCATATTGGCCTGTAATTCTCTTTCTTTGTGGTGTCTTTATCTGGTTTTGGAATTAGGGTAATGCTGGCTTCATAGAAAGAGCTAGGAAGTGAAGAGCACAGTAGTTTTGAAACTTACTGATCAGACAGACTGAGAAATACTGCTAATCCTATATAATAAAAGGCTAATATGAAAATTGTTCCTTCAACTGAAAGTTCTACTAGGAATTCAACCAGGGTCAGGGCTGATGGCCAACTGCCTGTGGCCCCTCCTCCATCTGGCTCTGCCCCCAATTGCCCCCCCCCCCTCCCTGATTGGGGGCAGGGCTGGTCAGCCAACTGCCTGCTGCCCCTCCCCCAGGCCAGCTGGATCCTACCTGTGCATGAATTCGTGCACTGGGCTTCTAGTAATATATATATATATGGTCCTTGCTAAATATTTTTTGCAAAGGTATTGTTAGGCAGGAAGGAATCCAGAATTTAGAGTATATCAGGAATTGTGAAAATGAGTATTCTAAACTAAAGAACAAATTAGAGTAATTAACTGCATGCAGTATTTTGTAGGTATGACAAATAGGGAAAGCTGAACTAGGATTAGCAAACCTGAAAACATGCTTTACTATGGCTTCTTTCAGATGTGTTTGGATATTTTTATGTGCTGCAAATAATTGAAAATAATTCCAGTTATCATTAAAGGAATTAATTTGAGTGATACCTTTTCATTAATTATACTGGTATATGCATTTTATATAAAGATCTTTATTTTCTACTTATTGTAGCTGTTAGAATTACTGCAATTTCTATAATACTTATACTGATATATTAGATTTTACTAACCCAAGCAAGCAAATTTTAAAGATGTGTAAACATAATTTGGTGTGCTTAGCTCCTCAGTTTGCTTATCACCTGTACACACATGTAAGACTTTGTTATTTCAGTAGGATACTTTGTTTCCCTATTGAGTCACTTTTATTTCATGTAATAACCCATTGAAGACTTGAGCCTTATTTTACCCATTGTCAAGACAACCAAACGTACAGGTCACTCAGGTGTTTAGCTTTTTGAAAATTATGGATTGTTCTTGTATATATTAAGTTTTTCTTTTTTCTAATCATATGTTTCTCTCTCTCTCTCTCTCTCTCTTTTTTATTTTTTATTTTTTTCCAACTCCCAATCTCTTTTCAGGGCGTAATTGACTACATTTTCTATTCCAAGACTCATATGAACGTGCTTGGTGTCCTGGGGCCTTTAGATCCTCAATGGCTGGTTGAGAACAACATCACTGGGTGTCCACACCCACACATCCCTTCAGACCACTTCTCACTGTTAACTCAACTTGAACTCCACCCTCCACTCCTGCCTCTTGTCAATGGTGTTCACTTGCCTAATCGGAGGTAGTGGAGTACTGCCCCGCAAAGACGGGGATCTATTGCTATGGACCTGTACAGTTGTAAATCAAAGTATATAGGAGTGAAGTATGGCCATCCTTAAGCTGCTTCTTCAGGTTCCTTTCATTATGTGTTTGCTATAAGACTTTGTACATTTTTTGTGCATATTGGCATCATTTGGCACTAGAGCTGGGACCAAAGTATTACTCTTTCCAAATTTTTAATTTATAACATGTTTTTAAAATCGACCTTCTTCATATTATATTAAGAGTCAACATTCATAATTGATAAATCACCAATTTGAGGCCCAACAGCAGTGTATTTGTTTTTCCAAAACAAATATTTTTCTTTAAATGGTTTCAAATGAGCCAACCATTTTTGTAAAAGGCAAATTTTAAAAAACGATGTAAGATTTTAAACTTAATGTTATGCCTTGTAGGGAAAACTTTCTTGAATTTCTGTTTTCCATTATAACAAACTAATTTTTGGCTCCCAAAGTCATTTGCACATTAACAAAGCATTTACATTTACTAGATCTGTACATAAACTATGATATAGCCTATAGCCATAAGAAAAATTGAGAAATTAAAGCTGGTTGCACAATATGCTTTCAAAATCAAACAGTTAACTCCACATGACAGTTTGTTGGGCAAACATTTTTTTAGAAATCACTCTGAATTTTGTTCCCCTTTTAGTTATAGACTTATTGGAAGTATTAATTTTAAGCCCGACTCTCCAGTTTATTTATAGGGAAACAGCAAGTAATTTTTACTGCCACACATTTTGAAAATAGAGTTTTTGGTATATTTAGGAAGCCCACAAAATTAGTGTCTAGTATTTTTCATTATTCTCATCTACCCTTTTCTGCCTGGTTGTGCTGGAAAAAAAATGTATTATATGATATATGTCATTTTTGCTGGTATAGTCAAATATTTAAAAAATAACTACTGAATGAAATGGCCCTGATCAAAGTTTTAGAAGATGAAAGCTGTCCAAGTATTTAATATGTTTCCCAAAGTAGGTCAAGTGGCTATTGGTTTTGGCTTTTGGGGGCAACAATAGAAAGAATTTGGGGGAGAAAGAGACAGGGAGTAGTTGAAAACCTTGAATCATTTTTCCTGACTCTAGTTGCCAAATGGCCATTACATGCTTTAAATATTTGTTTCTGTTGTCTGTCAGGGTTGAATTAAGAAGCTACTGGTTTATTCCCAACTCTTGATGTTCTTTAGATATGTTGGAATCCTTTTTTTTTTTTTTGCCCATGAGGGGCCAGTTGAAAATCTATGACTCGAGGCAGTGAAGATAATATCATTTTCTGGGGGGGAAATTGGTTGGCTACTTGATGTTAATTATGGCACAGTAACAGGAAAAGGTTGTGTCTGTGTTTTTAAGTTTTTCTTTATTCTGCTTTTTTGCTGCTATAAAAGTTTTCTGAATTTATATTTTAAACTTTTCATGCACTTTACTGTTTCTAGTCTCAAAATGTGATATTTTTAATAAACAAGAAATTTTCCATTATGTGAATGAAATTTTAAAATAAAATAGCCTATATTTGTGTCTCACTAATATATAAAGTACAAGTCAAATTTAAATTATTTAATTAGTTTTAAATGTATGCAATTAGTCTCCTCTTTCAAACCTGACATCTTAGGCTGTTTTATTAGTCTTAAATGATGCTTTTCTTTTAGTTATTTCATACTAATTTCTTCCATAGTAAATCAGGCTATAGAATATAATATTTCCCTGAAGGGTAATTTTAATGGGATGAGGGTGGTGGGATGATGTGATACCACATATGGGATTGCTTCAGAAGGTTTCTGTAAAGCCTAAACTCCCTTTTAAAAGTGCCTAGTGATGAGGCGTTGTTTGTCATCTATTAAAATTGGAATGTCATTGTAGTTGAGTGAAGTTTGATGTAAATAAAATATTCTTTTAAAAATGTTAAAATATCAGAAGAAACAAACACACAAAGAGACAACCCTTAAGATGACAGATTTTCCTCAATGTGCAGGTATCCCTTCTTATATACCTCAAGCATTCAACATCTAGCCATGCAAATTGATTACCTGAAGTATAGTACTGGAAAGTAGAATAGCATGAAAAACTTAATTTTGTGGACATTGCCTTTTTTTGTAATCAGCTACTGTATGTGTTATTTTAAACCTTTTGTTTTGGGTGGGTTTTCTGCTCTGGAGGTATATGCACTAACAAAACATTTTCCTTCTTTCATATACGCATGTTAATTAGCAATGTGAGCAATATTTCCTACCATACTTCACTCCCAATATTTTTTGAGATGTTTGTATAAAATGGAATTTAAAGTTCACTTATGATTGTATATGAACCACAGAGGAGCCCATTTATTAATAAAAACTTTTTTAATAGTTAAATGTAGAGGGAAAATAAAATTTGGGAAACATTGTAAACAGCTTAAGTTTATTTTGTGTATGATCGAGGCACTCTGTTGCAGGAAGGTGTGTAATTGGGTTCTCTCTGCTTCCAAATGCACTCTTTCAGACCATTCATTATCCTGTGTATTTTTAATGTGGTTTTAATAAATGTTGGTAGTAGCTTTGTTGAAGTAGGTAATTGTGTTATGTTTTGGGTGGCACACTTTCTTGGGGCATGGTGACCCAAATTTCATGTGCACGGTTTCCCTTCAGCCCACTGCCCAACCTTCACATATACCCTTCACCCTCTGTTACCTTTGTAAAAGGAGTGGTATCTGTTTGAGCTGCCAATTCAGATGATCAGAAATGCTGCTCTCCTCAGTATTGTCTTGTTAAAACCCATGCCATTTGGAACTTTGGCAGTGACAAGCCAAAAAAGGAAGAGGTGAATGACATATGATATATATTCAGTGAGAATAAAATATTTATGCTCATATGCTTTCTAGTTCTTAGAATAAGTTAATAAGCTCCATGCCATTGGGCTGCTGCATATTTTAACTGAAGATAAAGGAAAATTTGGGCATTTTTAGATTGTGCTAATGTGTTTTTTAACTGTTAAATATGATTTCTGGTATTTATCTAAGAACTGGAGTGTTCTTTAAATTTATTAAAACAGTGTTGTTTGAGGAAAGGAAAACTGCACTGTTTGCCATTATAGCAGCCATGCAAGTGCATGCGAAGTCACCCACTTTCTCAGGCATCAGTATCCGCCTCATAGCTTTACACACCGTGATGGGGAAAATCGCAGCATCCTCAGGACTGACATCTGGGAAAGGCTCAAGTCCCTTACTGCTCCTTGCTTGTTGACTTTGTTTTAAAATATTGTGCCTGGTGTCAACTTTTAAGCAACAGCACTGCCTAAAAGCAAGCAGAGAACAGAATCCCAGCACCATTCTATAGGCAACTTTTTAGAATTCAGATATAGTAAATCTGTTCAAGATTTATGATGTTTTATGTAAAAAAAAAAAAATTTTGTACAATGTAGCTGAATGTTTTTGTTTTTCATTTTCTTGATGTAAGGCGTGTGAACGATTGTTTGAATATCACATGTTAAAGTCAGGTATGGCACAATGGGTTCTGAGACCAGCTTTCCCCCTCCCATTTGCCTTGTTCCAAACTCTTTGTTTTCAAATTACTTTTCTGCTATTCATAGGCAAATATTTAATTTTGCTAATAAGCATCCTGTGTGAGTGTATTAAAGAAGCTACTGTGTTTTAGTGTTGTAGTTTGCAGAAATATAAAGTTTCATTTCTAATTTGTCCCTTTTCTTTGGTGTCTTAAAGTTATATATTAAATGCCAGAGAAGCAAGGAGAAAGTTGAACAATATCTGAGGCTTATATCACTTGATTCCATGGTGGGTTATATTAGAATTGAGGATGTGGCACATTAAAACTGGAACACGGGCAAATGATTGTGATCCATTTAAAAATTGTATCTCGTAAGTATAGTTAAATGGATGAAAATTTAAGTTTGTTGAATTTCTAAAAGTTTCTAAAAATCACTAATGCCATCTATACTTTCAATTTCAAATAGCAGGGCATAGAGAAAGCACAAGAAAAATATAGGTCAAATGTGTTCCATACAACCAGAGACATAGGTTCATCATTTCTAAATTCAAGGTTAGATGTTATAGCAATGAAAGTCAACTGTGTCCCAATACTTGTTTCTAAGGTCTTATATTCTGAGTTTCTGAGGGATTTTTAATAGCTTTGTAAAACACATTGACTAATTAGTAGCTTCAGTCCCAGAAAATATCATCAGTTTCTGATACCTTTGGCAGGCCATGAAAATAATGGTTTATAGCAAGCAAAGACTTTACAGTACATTTTCAAAATAGCATTCATCCATGATTATATTTTGACAGAAAAGTGAATTTTCACATTTGTAAGGCAGTCACTTTCCCACCTATCTTCTTCTTAAAAAAAAAAAAAAATTCACTTTTCTATTGTAAATGTGTGTAAAAAGATTTGTTTAACCCTTATTAATTGTATCATTTTTGTAGAACCCTGAATTATAGGTAGACAAATTAACTGGGGAGATGAGAATATTTTTCTAAGCCAGGAACTTCAACTAAAGTTTTAAAGTTGTTTGAATCACAGAAAAGAAATTTTATACTATGTTTGCTTTGAATGATTCACCAAATTTGAATTCAAGCATAAATAAATTAGTACATCTATACCTTGGCTTATTTACCAAAGTTGTACTCTGTTTAAGAACAGGATGCCAAGAGCATCTTTCATTTTACAGAATATGTAAATCTTTATTATGTAATGTCACTTAAAGCTTAAAGGTACAGAGAAAACTCTTCTACCTATACTGCAGGATGTTCTGAATAAGATCCACAGAAAGAAAGGGGGGGAAAATTCAAACATTTCTTTTTAAGAAGGTGGTAAGGGGGTACATGCATGTTTCTTGTTTTAACCAAATACCCTCCTTATGCAAGTTTCTTTCTTAAACCACAGGTCCTACAGCCAGAAAGAGGGAGACACCAGGAAAAGCAAGCTTTATTAACCTAGTTAGTTTTTTGTTTGTTTGTTTTTTGCATAAGTTTGGTTAGACTTGGGTTATTCTTGGAACCAAAGGAAAACAAGCATGTTGAGCTTTTATTCAACAAAGATTATGCTATTGAAACAATGGAAGTTTTTAAGTAAAATAGTGCTTACTTTCAAAGCATATGAAATAAGGACATTTCTGCCTATTAAATGTTAATTTTTATGGAACATAAGTATAAATTCAGCATTATATTGAAATTAAGTTGTGTCATCATAAATCATATTATGAAAAGCATATGCAAATGCCAATGATATTCTTTTGGCCTTGGTACATTCAGCTTTCATAAACTTTCAGAAGACATAGTTTAGTTATTTTTTTATACCAATCTCCCTGAATTTAGATAATTTCCCTGTTGGTATATCTGTTACTTTTAACTCTGAAGCATAAAAAGTGGTCCTTTCTTGCTCATTTCAGTTTTGTGTTAATTTCTAATTACTGGTATATGACTGTTTCTTTCAAGCTATCAGTGGTTATATGTACCACATTTGTTTAACTAGTTGTCTTAGCTCACATGATTGGCTCAGTGCTGATGTGTCAAATAATGGCTTTGCTTCTTACTGAATAAGCTTAGTTTCCTGCTACTCGTTTCAATCTTGATGCAGTAAGTGATACAATAGTCTGGGTGTGTATGCAGAAACTGTACTGTCCTTTCTCTGCTTAACTTGCTAAAAATATATTCCCTTACCTGTGAAATTCCTGAGCGGTGCTCTGCCAACCTTTGGAGGAGGCTTTGGATGGCTGTGTTGCTGCACACTGGATCTGAAATTGTTGTGGCAAATTTCTTAAACACCAGCAGCACTGAGAAGTGCACTATGGGCATTTGTACAGCTGTCCAAATGCAAGCAATCCTTTCATCTAGGAGAAGCTAAGGAATAGAGTTTATTGGAGCACTTGGAATATTTCGAGGAAGATGAACATTTCAACTTTGCATTTATCTCTAGTGGGGTGGTGTGAATGGAGTCTGTTTTAAGACAAAGAGTGTACATATGTACTTTTTCTCTCTGAAAGGACCAAGCGTTGGTCACATTCACCATGGATTAATTTGTATTTTATATTGTGATTTCTGTTGACTATAAAACAAGTGCCAACTCATTGTCCATGAGATGACCTCTTTGACTCAGTTTACCATTTGAATTGGGAAGGGTTCATTTATTTTCAGTACTTGGCATTAAATTGATTGTTTTGCATACATTTGAGTCATTCTGTGGCCTATAAAGTGTTTTTGTAACTCAATTAATGGTTGAAAGCAAAGCACATGAGTTTAAAACTGAGCAAGTTGTTTTTGTATTTTCCCCTTCTTGAATACTTGGTAGTTTCTATTGATACTATTCCAGAACAAATCTGTTTTATGTTGCATATTTATTTTGCTTTTGTTCTAAAAAAAAAAAAAAAAAAGTCTAGCACTAAATTAATTTGTTATTGTATTCTAATCAGTTTAAAAATCTAAGATTTTCTTTTCTTAAAATTAGATTTAATGAAGTGCCATGTAATTGTAGCTTACTAGTGTTTAATGTTTAATAGATTGGTTATGTAGTGTTCTAATCATTTAACACTGTCATCCCTGGAGAAAGTGGTTCTATTCTTATTGAACACATTCTCCTTGACAAAATCACCAGCTGATTTATTTTTCTATTTATTACAGTTAAACAGTTGATGAGGTCTGAATCTTGACCAAGCTGCTCAGCTGAGATGTTTTTCACAATAGACACTGTACAAAATGTGTGTGCAAAAGGACACAGTTGGGTGGTAGTATTTTTTCATTAATGTGAACATTGACTAAACAAAGCAGTCCTGCCTTTTAAATCCGTGGCAGCTCAGAAGGGAGGTGCTTAAGAACCTTAACTATTATGTCAGATGACAAAATACTTTTTTCCATTTTGGAGATTGGGTACTGCTCACACATGATGTATAGGGCTAAATATATGCTTGTTTCCTTGCACCTGTGTACTTCCCTTCTCTCCCTCACTTTTCTTTCCCTGTAGGCAATAAATGGCCATTTTGCAACTGCATACCTTGTGTTGGTTTTTTACTATTTATGTGTGCAGTGTAAATGTCTGCATTCAGGTCAGTGCATCTCTTACAAAGTGAATTAGGGAGAGCCAAGGTAATTCAGGCAAAAAATTACAAATTCCTGATACATTTTTTTCTGGTGGAAACTACATTACTACTCAAGCCCTACTTTGTTTTGAATAGGTTCAGAAGTTAGTCATAATTATGAGACTTACTTTGGCTGTAGAAATCTGAGTAAAAAGACTTACTTTGGCATGTGTCACTTCTGAGTGGCGCTTTAAGAGCCAGTGTGTAATTTGCCATATTCTCTTTCCTTGCCATGGTGATCATACAAACGTGGAGATCAAACCTTTCATCCTAGATCCTTGAGTGACTGATGAGCAGAACTCCTACATAGGACATGTAGTGTGAATGAGAAACAACTGCTAAATCACAGTGTCTGAATACAATGAAGGTTTATTAAGGGATATGATAATCTAGCCCATCCTGACTGCTAGACATCCTCGGACAGATCTGAGTAATCAATATTCAGAGGTGGACCTGCCAAGACCTAGAGTAAGTTCATTCAACAAAAAATACTATATACAAAATGTTTGGGGAGATATAAGATGGACAGAGTCCCACTCTAAGAATTCACATTCCAAACCTATTTCTGACACAGGAGAAAACATTGAAGTGTTAAGTCAGAGTAAAGGTTATCTTAAAACCTTGGAATGTTAGGAGGGGGAAAGGTACAGCAAAGTAATTAGAAATTCTGAAAACTATGTTTAGGGACATCTAGTTGAAAAATGATTTTAAGATAGGGTGTTATAAAGACCAGATTATCATTGAAGAGAATGAAACAATTGTGTAGCTTCATAGGTGCTTAGAGAAGATAATGGCAGCTTATTTTGGAAGAGATTACTAACATTGGCAAATCTCTAGCTGAATGCTTAGTGCCTATAGATTTTTTTTTCTACTAAGGTATCAATGTGATCCTGTCCTGGACCCAAGGACCATCTCTTTGCAGAGACCTTGATGTCCAGCCTTGAAGTTCTCCAAAAGTACAATCACTCCCCCCTTAAGTGGATCTTGAAGGAAACAACTTTTAGGATACTGCCTTATAAAGAATAGACTCCTAAGATAAGGCAGTTATGACATTCACCAAGTGTCCTTGCATTTCACCATGTGACCTTGGATAAAATGCGTCCTCATTGGTAAAATGGATATAAGAAACTAAATCTCAAGAAATGGTTCTGTCGAAGAACTGACACCAAGGCTTGACTGCAGGTAGTTGATTTGGAGACATGATCCCGTGAAAGCAGAGTAGGGGAGTAGGAAAAATAAAATTGGGAATGAGAGAAGGCCAAGTCAAGGGAACATTATTGAGCTGGTCATTCTGTGAGCAACTGGGCCTCAAAGCTGACACAGACCTTCTGAGGAGCAGATAGAATGTTTTCACGAAGGATGGAAAAGAATTTATTGGTAGGCTCCATCTCCCATGAGGGAACAGTTACCCCATGTGTACTAATTCCTTTTCCTATCCAGGTTTGTACATCAGTTGAATTTACTAAGGTTCCTACAGGCATCTCATACAATAATAGTGGGGAAATGGGGTGGTGAGGTGAAGAAAGCAAGCATTTGGTGTGGCTGAGGCAAAGTGTTATTAAGTTAAACTTGTGTGCAACTGGTTGCCAAGGCAGTGGTGAGAGTAAGAAAGGGAGTTGAGACTTCGTGGGAGTCAACACAGAAGAGTTACACACAGTGTACCCATTTGAACCACTGAGATCGCTTTGGACCCACTGTTAAATCTATTTCATCATAGCCTTCGACATCATGACAGGCTATAATCTCAACAAATTACAGAGGAGTGGTGGAGCAAGGTACGCTCCACTGTTGCAGCTGCTTCTGAAGCTATGATTGATATTTGTCACCTTGCCCTTTCCATTATGCATTTCAAATCTTAGCATTGCACCAATACATCAGTGGGTCTAGGTTGCTTCCCTAAGAAAGTGTGACACAGACCTTCACACCAACAAAAATGTTATGCTTCTTGAGCCATAGTTACTGAATTTGCCCACTTATCCTTGGGTATGGAAGAACAAAGAGTTGCTAAATGAATCCCTTGGATTCCAGATATGCTGCTTCTTGCCTCCTATTATGTAATTGCAACCCTCCCTTCTCACACCAGTGTGATGAATCTGCTTGTTCACCAGTTTTGTGAGCCCCAAAGGGGGCAACCTACACCCAATGCCTGAGAATTGTGTAGGTATAAAGGGTTGGTCTGTCCACTTTAGTAACTCTGAAGGCCGAGCCCATCTTCAGAGTTCCTCAAAATGGCTTTGTTGAACCTGCATTGTGACCCACCTACTTCCTTGGTTCAGTTTTGATTCCTTTTACAGGGTTGATTCTGAGAGTACTCATTAATACCTTTCCTGAATACTAATCTCCATCTAGATTCTAGAGTATGCTTCCCAAAGAACAAAACTTACCACACCCTTTCAAGGAGGTTATCAGGACCGCCTCTAGGACTCCTTGCTAAGACTTTAAATCTTGAATCACTAGAGTGCTACTCTGTCAATAAGTTGTTCTTTATGCAGGTTTATTCAGGTGTCCCTGGCTCAATACTTTAAAGATCCACTTTCACATGTTTCTTCAGTTTCCAGTCACAATGATAGCCCAAGTCTTAGACTTTAGTGTGTGAGAGTTATTTTTTTTTCTGATATAGGTGCTCTATTCCTCTGCTCAGGCTATGGCGTACTGTCACTGTAATTACTAGTATTGATCCCGAGTTCAAAAAAGAGGAGGCATGGATGGCTCTTAAGAGGAATGAGCATAAACAATCCAAAAAAATCAAACACCTAGAGACTAAATAGCCTGCTATTAAACAATGACTGGGTTACCAGAGAAATCAAAAAAGAAATATAAAACATCATATAAAACAAATGATAATGAAAACACAACAATCCAAAATCTATGGGACACAGTGAAAGCAGTCTTGAGAGGGAAGTTCATAGCTCTATAAGCCTACTGAAACACACACACACACACACACACATACACAAACAAAAACAAAACAAAAAACAATGGTAATAAATTACCTAACCCTACAACTCAAAGAGTTAGAAAGAGAGCAACAAGAAAAGAAGAAAAGCCCAGTGTAAGCAGAAGGAAGGAAATAATAAAAATCAGAGTGGAGATAAAGGACATAGAAACAAAAAAATAAAAAATATAAAAGATCAGCAAAACCAAGATCTGGTTCTTTGAAAGGATAAATAAGATTAATGAAGCTCTAGCCAGGCTCACTAAGAAGCAAAGAGAGAGGACCCAAATGAAAAAAATCAGAAATGAAATAAGAACAGACCCCACAGAAATACAAGGATTGTTACAAAATACTATAATCAACTCTATTCCAACAAACTGGACAACCTGGAGGAAATGGACATATTCCTAGAAAAATACAAAACTCAATCAGGAAGAATCTAAAAATCTCAACAGGCCAATAACTATGGAAGAAATTGAAGCAGTCATCAAAAAGCTTCCAGCAGCCAAAAACAGTTTGGCTCAGTGGATAGAGTGTTGGCCTGTGGACTGGAGGGTCCCAGGTTTGATTCTGGTCAAGGGCATGTACTTTGGTTCTGAGCACATCCTCGGGGGGGGGGGGGGGGGGGGGGGAGTGCAAGAGGCAGCTGATTGATGATTCTCTTTCATCGGTGTTTTTAACTCTCTATTCCTCTCTCTTCCTCTCTAAAAAAACCAAAAACCAAAAAACAAAACTTCCAGCAAACAAAAGCCAAAAGCCCAGGGCCAGAGGGATTCACAGGGGAGTTTTACCAAACAGGGAAGAAGTATCCTATCCCCCTCAGACTATTCCAAAATATTCAAGAGGAAGGAACACTTCCAAGTTCCTTCTATGAAGCCAGCATCACCCTAATACCAAAACCAGATAAAGACAACACAATGAAAGAGAATTACAGGCCAATATCCCTCATGAACATAGATGCCAAAATCCTCAGCAAAATTCTAGCAAATCGGATCCAGCAGTACATCAGAAAGATTATACACCATGACCAGGTAGGATTTATCCCAGGGATGCAAGGATAGTACAATATCCACAAATCAATAAACGTGATACAGCACATAAATTTAGAGATAAAAATCACATAGTCATATCAATTGATGCATAAAAAGCATTTGACAAAATCCAACACCCTTGATAAAAACTCTCAGCAAGGTGGGAATAGAAGGATCATACCTCAACATAATAAAAGCCATATATGACAAACCCAAAGCCATACTTGATGGGCAAAAACTAAAACTATTTCCCCTAAAAACAGGAAAAGACAGGGATGCCCATTCTCACCACTCCTATTCCACATAGTACTGGAAGTATTAGCTATTGCAATTAGACAAGAAGAAAGAAAAAGTATATACTTATGAAATATATACATATTTACAAGGAATTTATCTTACATGCCAAATACTACAGTTTTCTGGCCTCCACAATTTATAATTTTATTGAGGATTCTTTGTATGTGATGAGTTATTTCTTGGTTGCTGCTTTCAAGATTTTACCCTTGCCTTTTGAAAGTCTAATTATAATATATTCCAGTCTGGACCTTTCTTGGAATTCATTAAGCTTCTATGGTGTTTATACCTTTCATCAAATTTGGAAAGCTCTCTCTGTCCCTTTCTCTCTTCTCTATTTGGGATTCCCACAACGCATATGTTAATCCACAGGTCCCTTAGGCTCAGTTAATTTTTCTTTAGTTATTTTTCTTTCTGCTCCTCAACTTCATAATATCCACTGTCCTGTTTACTAATTCTTTCTTCTGCCTGATTAAATCTGCCTTTGAATTCTCTAGTTAATTTTTCATTTCAGTTGTTGAGCTTTTTAGCTCCAGAAATTTTATTTTTGGTTTTCTATTTATTGTAATAACTATGTTGCTCAGACATAATTTTCTTTACTTTTCAACATCTTCTTTGAGGGTTTTTTTTTAATCAGCTTTATGCCAGTTATTTTAAAGTCCTTGTCTAATTGATCTGTCATCAAGCCTTTTTTTTTTTTAAGCTTTTTTTTTTTTTAATATATTTTATTGATTTTGTACAGAGAGAAAGGGAGAGAGATAGAAGGCTAGAAACTTCGATGAGAGAGAGTCATCGATCAGCTGCCTCTTGCACACCCCCTACTGGGGATATGCCCGCAACCAAGGTACATGCCCTTGACCGGAATCGAACCCAGGTCCCTTCAGTCCCCAAGCCGACGCTCTATCCATTGAGCCAAACCGGTCTCGGCCATCAAGCCTTTTTTAAGGACAGTTCCTATTGATTTATGTTTTTTACTTTGAATGGGACATACTTTTCTATTTCATTGTGTAGCTTCTTACATTTTGATGAAGGAGTATATTTAAATATAAATAATATAAAAATAATAATATAACAACTCTGCAAATGAGATTCTATTTTTTCTCCTGGGTTTGCTGTGCTTTTTTTTATTTTTATTGTTTGTTGTTTTTTTAATGTTGTTGGCTGTCTCTGTGCCAAGAATCAGCCTGAAGTATAAACTTAAGGTCTTCTAGGTCTTGTCTGAATCTGCACCTTTCCCTGGGCATGATGATCACTCTAATTTTACCTGTAAGTGAAGTTGCTTTTCAATGTTTTAGTCTTTAATGTCTGACTCCCAAGAAGCAAGGAGTAGGGAGAACTGGTCCTTTAAATTCTCTTGAAGCCTTTTCAGCCAAGGGGGTAGGGGCTTGAAGCAATAAAGGGAGGTGTAGCAGCATTGGCTGCCTGTTTCTTTGTCCACATCTTTGTGATCAGAAGCAGAAATCAGCACTCAAAGCACTGATTTGGGGGACAGGATCCTTTTGCTCACCCTGGCTCTGGTAAGCTGTGTTCAGGCTGCTCCAGGAACAGGTGCACAGCTGCCTCTCATGTGGCTGGGAGTGGAGTAGGTTCTATGCTAAAAGCTGACATTGAACAAAATTAACCACAAATTACCTTCTGATCCTTCTCCTAGAAGTTACAAGTCTTTAATAGACTCCAGAGTTCTAAAGTAGCTACATTAAACAAATCCTGCTAGTACAATTGTTGTCTAGGCCCGGAGACAGATTCCTGGATCTTTCTACTCTGCCATCTTCCCAGAATCCTCCTCTACTTCTAACTTTTAAACTTCAATTACAATCACAACCTAATACTGCTGCATAACAGCATCATATGCTTCTGTCACCTCTGCATTTATTAATACTATGGAGAAAGGAATATCTCCTGTATCTTCAAGGTGAGGATATGGTTGGGAGTGGCTAACCAGTTTGCACATTATGTATCCACTCCAAATTCCCATCTCTAGAATTCTCCAGACTTCTTTGCCTATGCTGTGCTACCCAGTATGTTAGCAACAAACCTCACTGAGCACTTGAAATGATAATTTTTAAAAAGATATATGTCCTATCTAATAAAGAGGGAATATGTTCATTGACCATCATGCCCTTACAAAGATGGCGATACCCAAGTCAATAAAGGAGGAAATAAGCTAATTGACTGCCACGCCCTCGAAGATGGCACTGCCCAGTCTCTCAGCCGCCACCCCCCACCCCCGGGGTGGCAAGCGTGCAGCATGGCCAGGCCTGCCCCCAGGGGGGTCCAGCCACTCTGTGCACCTGCCTCTGGAGTCCCCCAGTCCTCTCAGCCCCCCAGCTGCCCAGAGCCAGCCCAAGGCACAGGCAAGCCTTGGATATCAGCTACCCAGCTGCCCAGGGCTGCCTGACGTTCAGGTAACTAGGGCCAGCCAACGCAGCAGCAGAGGTGTGATGGGGGCTTCTCCTTCCCCTAGTTGCTAGGTTGCCTCCCACCCCTGAGGGCTCTTGGACTGTGAGAGGGGTCAGGCCAGGCTGAGGAATCCCCACTTCGAGTATGTGAATTTTCATGTACCAGGCCTCTAATGTGTGTGTGTGTGTGTGTGTGTGTGTGTGTGTGTGTGTGTGTGTGTGTGTGTGTGAGATAGCTTTATGAAAACTCCTTCGGTATCTTCGCTTTCTCTTATTGGAGTAAGTCCTGCACTTTTCCATCTGGGCTCTGTTGAAACATAACTCTTGTTATAAGATCAGAGACAATGATGACTGGTTAGAATGAATTTTGCAGAGAATAATCATCTTCTTCTCAGGCAACTGCCAGAAGTGAGTAAAGTCATGCAAAGGTTTTTATACAAGTGAAGGTTGGTTGCCTCAGTGGAATGTTAAATTGACAAGAGAACTACTTCTGCTAGCTAGGAAGGTGCAGGGAAATGTAAATCTGAGCTCACAGCCTCATCTCTGTCTGCCTAAATGTCACCATCCAAAGGCCCAGTGAAATGCTGTTTCCATCCAGGCCCTTATATTAGCAAAAACAAACAAATAAACAAAAACAAAAAGCAAAACTTGATTGTACTACACATTTAACTAATGTTACATCTTTATAACCTATGTTATTAAGCCTTTGGCCTGATTCTCAGCCATGTCTGCTCTGTGGCTACATGGCTGTAGAATGTGGCTTCATAGCTTAAGGTCTTATGTTAGAGCTTCAAGGCCTTGGGTTTGTCCTTTTTTTGTGTACACTGTTCAGGACATTTAGAAGCATCCATATCATGTAATGATTTTTGTTAATCATAATTGTTATCATAATGGTCAAATGCATCAGTTACTTAACCAAAGCCTCTGTCTTCACTCTATACCATATCTCAAGAAATCATAGCTTATGGTTTAAGGAATTATCATGCCACAACTTGCTAGTGTTCATTTCTTTCTTATAAGGAAGTCTTCACTGCATTCATGGTCAAACAGATAGCAACCCAATCCCAGAGTTCCATGTTGAATATCAGTTTTCTATGACTGTTCTTGGAATGAAGAGCTGTATCAGTAAGGAGCCATTCAGAAAAAATAGAAACCACTCTGGGAAACACAGAAGAATTTAATGCAAGGCATTGGTTGTACAGGTAATGGAAAAACTGGGGAGCCAAATAATAAGATATGGAGGTATTCCTGAAATTAGGAAAAGCAGCCGGAAATGGCCACCGCCCTGTGGGTGGAGGAAGTATAGAGAAAGTAGAATGTTACCAGTGTTCAGAAGTTAAGCCACCTTATAGGAGCTCCAGCCTCTGAGAGGCCATCTTGTGAGATCTGATAAACACAGGAATGGTTATCCCATGGGAACTGTGTTCCGGGGGAAACACAGCCACTGCCAGAAATGCCTCCAAAGCAGGGAAAGGGCTAATTATCCTGGCTTCTTCTCTTCTCCCACTTCCAAGTCACCCAGCAACACTTCCCACTCGCTAAAACTACTCCGAAGCACTTGTCAGGGGACCCTGGGAAGTGTAGACCTTGAGGTACAGGCAGAACTAAAGAAGGGTGGCAATAAATCTGAGAGCAGTGAGGCAACTGAACAGCACAGGGAGCACCCTTTCTTGGTGGGTTCATAGAGGTGATATGCTACAGCCCTTGCTTTAGAAAAACTTGCAAATATAGTTATATGTCAGTAGTAGTAACAGCATGAATGTCAGACAAATTGCACATCATCCTAGCATTGTTTCCTGGTAGGGCTACCTACATAATTTTTAGAAAGGAATCATCATAGATATTATTTGGTGAGAGGTGTGAAATTACTTAAAGTAGTCTGCGATTAAATAATCTACCTACCTTTCTTATTCTGACTACTTTATTCAAAACTTACCTGTCAATTGAGAAAATAAGAAAACCCAAAGAACAACATATACCTTCCCTCCTATAAACTTGGTCTTCTTCAGTAATTTGCAGCTAGGTAGCCAAGACGAATTGTCTAAATTCAATAGACACCAATGTTGTGTGGAATTGAGGTACTAAACATATAGATAGGAAACAGTATGGAGAATCCTACTTGAAGATGTTTATTTCTGCAGAAACATTAATCTTCAGTTTTAGTATTTCCATACCTATAATCTAAGGGGGGAGGAGAATGGAAACTGTGCTTTGTCTGTTTAAGAGTCTTATTCTAAGCAGCAAATATGCTTGCCCAAATATTTGCCCTTCATAGCTTTTGAAGAGTACCTACTAAAAATCAGATAAATTTGGAACAGTTACATTCTGCCCCAAGCTGTCAGGAAAAAAAAAAAATTTTTTTTTAAAGGACTTTATGTTTTGAATATGTGACTTGACTCTACCTGACCCAGTGATCCACAGAACATCTACCGTTCTTTCCCCAGTGCGGGGGAGGAAAGATTTGCTAGAGAGGCTGACAGCATGAGAATGTGCTACTTCTTTTAACCCTCCGGTCTAGATTGGGTTTCTCCTCAACACAACTGGCCAAGCAGTTGTCTCTGAAGTGTCTTGGGTGCGGTCCACATGACTGGGTTCTCAGTTTTGCATGGCAATGCCTTCTGTTAGGACTAAGGGGATATTTCGCTAATCACCATGAACATCTGACTTTACAAACACGCCAGTTACAAACCCCGTGACATTGAACACTGCCTCCAATGTGGAAAAGGCAAAATATCAACTTCTCTTCTATCCTGATGCAGGCCAGCTCACAGGCTTACTTTTGAGGAAAAGAGAAAAGGCATTGAAGCACTGGAAAATGCATAGATAAGTTAGGGAGGTGAGAGGATCAGACAATTAGGTTCTTTCTGTGATTTTTTATTTCTGGAGGAGAGCAGTTTTTTTCCATCTTTGCACAGTGCCCTCAATAAATGTTTATTAAATGAATTCACTAAAGAAGGTTTAAAAAATGACAGTACTTTGAATGTTTAAAAGTTGTGATGTGGGAGAGGAATGAATTACTGAGCCTTTCTTTAACCTTTTGTTCTGTGCTTTCCTCCTGTAAAGACACACAGAATAATAAGTTAATCAAGTGTGGGGATTCATGACAATGGAAACGTTATCTAGGGATTCACTGGAGCGTGTACCTCTCCTCTGTACACTTCCTCCTCAAATACCAAGCCACAGTGGACTGGCTCTGCCATGGGCTTCAACTGACCCTCTCTTTTCCTTTGCTGTCACGTACATAGGTGTGTTCCCCTGACCTACTGACATTCCGAGTGCAGATGGAATGACTGGAAATGGCTTTGTCTGTCAGGGCCTAACTGTGTTTTAACCACCTGTCATCAAAATGCGAATTAAAGTGGCTCCTCCATGTCATGTAGATGCCATTGCCTATCTATGGAAATGCTCAGCTGTCTAGAGGGACAAGTGTGAAGTCAGATGGCTCTCAGTCTCTCATCCTAGCTTGAAAACGATCACCAGGGAGAGAACAAAATCCTTTCAGGATATATGCCAAAGGCCAGAGCATGCCTTATGTTACAGTTTTTAAAAGCAAGTCTATTTATTTGTCCCGTTGCCAGAATTAGGCAATTGCTAGACAACATTCTGATCTTGCCCGTCTGAGATGGCAGCGGTGCGACCGGGACCTGGT
Organism: Pipistrellus kuhlii; assembly: GCF_014108245.1. NCBI lineage: Eukaryota > Metazoa > Chordata > Mammalia > Chiroptera > Vespertilionidae > Pipistrellus > Pipistrellus kuhlii. Next base: position 153,770,756 of record NW_023425404.1, read on the forward strand.
GGAGCTGTGCGCTCCCAGGCAGCCAGCTTTCTCCAGTGACGGGGCCTGTGCCTTTTCACAGATGCAAGGGCAAGCGTCTTGGTGAAAAGATGAAACGGGAAAAGCATTTGGTCTGCTTTCCTGCTTCTTTTATCTGTGACTCTGCGCAGTGCCCGGAAGAGAGCCTGGAATGACTTGGGGAAGAAAGAGATGGAAGGAGGGAAGTGAAAGGGTTGAGTTTTGATGGTGGTGGTGCTGGAAAGTGGTAGCAGAGAAAAGATCCCAGGAACTGGTGGGAGCAATGAAATGGTTCATCCCACCTGTCAGCTGTGGTTTACGCTGGCCAACATGCCATGCGCACAGCACAGCTATTGAACTTACGTTGATTTGTTATTACTGTGATATGTAAAAGCATTTTTTAAACTAATAGCACTTTTTTTTGGTAAAAATATATTTTATTGATTTTTTTACAGAGAGGAAAGGAGAGGGATAGAGAGTTAGAAACATCAATGAGAGAGAAACATCGATTAGCTGCCTCCTGCACACCTCTTACTGGGAATGTGCCCACAACCAAGGTACATGCTCTTGACCGGAATCGAACCTAGGACCCTTCAGTCCGCAGGCCGACGTTCTATCCACTGAGTCAAACTGGTTTCAGCATAGCACTTTTCTTTTTATGTTTTTAAGAATATGTGCAAGCCAAAGTGATTGGATGGAAATATAGCAAATGATTAATACTTTTTAATTCATTTTTTATCCTATTTTTTCCACTTAACATTGTTACGTAAGCATTTATCCAGGTTAATTAATATACTTCGGGACCACAGAATATTACAAAACCATTCAAAATGTTTTGGTTTTGCTATCATAGGCCTGAATTTCGTATTAATGAATATATAAATTGCTTCTAATATTTTGCTATTATATGTCATTGAAACTAACATAAATTTACTCTCTTTTTTTTTCTTTTTCAGCATCTCAACTCACTTGGTTGACACTTAGGATGAGGGCCGGTACAGAGGAGCCTGAACACATTATGTGGCTTAGGCCCAGAGGTGGGTTTCTAATCCACCTCCACTGTCCACACCCAGGGAGCCCCGGGTCACACTCCCAGATGGCCCTGCTGCTCATGCTGCTGCCTGAGCATCCCAGGAATGCACAGACCCCTTAAACAGGAGTAATGCAAGCCCTTTGGAAAGATAGCCAATCTGCAGTGCCATTAGAAGTCGGAAAGTCAGCCACATTTCCCTGAAAACAGAGGACACACCAGAGTTAGGATCAGCGAGAGCCATTTAGGAAAGGGAGAAAGCAGAAAGGTTTTATTTAAGAGAGCTATTGAATGAGAGAGTAGATGGTACCAAAGTAAAATACAGTAGCTACCAAATACGGAGGAGTGGGGAAATGAAGGATGGTGGAACACTGTGTGGCCCCCTCCGCGCCCCCCCTCCCCCCGTTCTCCCCCACTCCCCTGCAGCCTCCACTCTTGGTATGGGGAGAGACTAGGCCTCCAGCCCATTTCCATACCCTCACGTTCATTGTCCTGTGTTTTGCCAGTCTGTGGATGTAAGTTAGGACAGTGTCCGTCTTTCCAGGCTAGGAGACATCTAACAGGCATAGTCATGCTGTCAGATACTAATGTCTTTGAGTTTAAATCTCCAGGACCCGTGCTTACATCTGTTATGGTTCAATTCTGCAAATTGGTTGATGATTTTGAGCAGTGATAGATGCTGTGTGGGATGAAATTAAAAAAAAAAATAGTCTCCACTTTCAGGTAGTTTATTATGTAATTTAGGGATAGTGGGCAGAGGAATTAGACGCACCAGTGGCTGTCATACAAAGTAACCGAGGAAACTGTTGCAGGGAAATGGTAGAGGTTCAGAAGTAAGAGAGAGACGAGGATCAGTGAGGAAGGCAGTGACTTTTTAAAAAAAAGATATGGGAAAATGTTAGCAAAGATTTCGGAGCGCATTACAAAATCGAGTGAGTCAACCTGTCTTCAACTTCCATTCCCGGCATAAAACAGTGTTCCATAAACCTATTTTGGCTATTTGAGGACCCACTGTTTATATGGCCTGCAGAATAAGAAAAGGTAAGACCATGGGCGTTAATGCTAGACCGACTGGGGTTCAAATTTCAATCTACTTTCTAGTGTCCTGGAATGAGCTGCTTCATGTCTCTGATGACTTTTCTTACTTGTAAAAATGGAGATGATAAGAATGGACCTCAAAGAATGGTGAGAATTCACTAGGAACGTGTGTGGGGTTCTGTTTTCTTTGCCTCACCTCCATCAGACACCCTCGTCCAGACCAAGTGTGTGCAGCCCCTCTCTGGCTCCTTGGTGACACCAGAGGGCGGTGTCGTCCCATTCTTATATCAAGGGCTTCCAGGAGAGCGAGCCTCCAGGGCAGACAGACCTTTTCTAAATGACTTCCCGATGAAGGAAGCAGAAACACTGTGTTCCAGAACATGGTAAGGGCAGTGAGAGATAAACCATGGACATGCTTCGGAGCAGCTTCTGTGTCCCTCTGTGGACAGCAGCTGTGTATGAAGATGCCATTGGAGGGCTCCAGCCAAGCCATCTATTTCTGTCCGTTGGTACTAATATAGCAACAAAGCCTTAGACTGGGCTTCTCAGTGACCTGCCTGACTCCTGCTAGAAACCACTGTGCTATAGGATGTCTCTGGAAAGGCTGCTGGAACGTGTTTCTCAGCATCAGAATGATGGTGACCACCTGTTCTGGGACAGTCCGGGCTTATGCCTGGTTTAATTACAAATTACTCTCAAAGTGTCCTGGTGTGGAGGATATGTAACATGGCCCCCCTATTCAGAACATCAGGAGGGACATGCACTAATAGGCCCGGGAGTCCTCGGGCTGGGGGGAAGACCATGCATGGCCTTTGAAGTCAGAAAGTGACAGCCTGCCCTGACTGGTTTGGTTCAGTGGATAGAGCGTCAGCCTGGAGACTCAAGGGTCCCAGGTTTGATTCCGGTCAAGGGCATGTACCTTGGTTGTGGGCACATCCCCAGTGAGGGGTGTGCAGGAGGCAGCTGATTGATGTTTCTCTCTCGTCGATGTTTCTGACTATCCCTCTCCCTTCCTCTCTATTAAAAAAAAAAAAAAAAAGTGACAGCTGTGTCAGGGTTAAAATCCCTTCTTTGTCTGTGTGTCCTTGACAAGTTATTTAACCTTTAGAAGCCTCATTTTCCTGGTATAGATTAGAGATAATAACAGTTAATCCTCCTCATGAAAGTGATGACCAGAATCTCTGGCACATAGCAACCTACGGTAGCTATCCTTTTATTATTTTCTAAACTTACTGTAGGATGCAGGCTGTCCCCTTCGTTCTATTGGCTGAAGAAGAGGTGAAGAAATCGAGTACCAAAGTAAAAATGAATTGCTCAAGGTCGTAAGACAGTTGCTGAGTTGCTCAGAGCCAAAATTAGCACCAGTTTCTCAGAACTCCCTGACGAGGTTGCGGCTCTTTCTGTGGCCATCATTCAAAGTTAAGGAAGGCTTTTTAGCAAGTGCCAGACACAACATTATCCTAGAGTTTAGAGAATAATATGTATTCGATGACTACCTTTTATTGCAAAATGTTTCAAACATATTAATAAGAATAGAGAATCTTATCATGAACAACAGTGTACGAACCTTCATCAAATCCTAGCATTATGCTATACTTGAGCTCAAGTCCTTTTTTCAAAGAAATGAAGTGTCATAAATGAGACCTCCTGTGCACCCCTCCATTATTTATGCAAGCTTTTTCTTAGTTATTACATAGTATTATGTAACAGGTTTTTGTTCAAATGGTATCACACATATCCCTTCACAACGTGTTTTGTTTTTGTTCTGTTCACTGCTTTTGAAATTTATCCATGCTGATAAATACTGGATGGCATGGCAGTATATGAATTTCCCACAATTTATTTCCCCATCTTCCTCATACTAGACATTTATGAAGTTGGTTCCAGTTTTCACATGTATAGGTTTCTCTATAGCCAGAACTGGACTTAGGATATGAGTATTGTCAACTTTACTCAATATTGCTAACTATTACCAAAAGGTTTTCAAAGCGGTTGTTTCCATTTCCATTGTATTTAAAACTCTCCCATCTGAAAACACATTATTTATTTTTTAAAAGGCATATTGATTTCAGTGACCAAGTAACTGAAAAATCATGCTAGTTGTAACATATACATTTTAAGAAGTGATGAACTGAATATTCATTGGATACCTACTATGTGCAGGCTCTATGCTAGGTGAATTACATTTGTTCCTTCATTTGCTTTTCAATGAATTCCATGACCTATCAGTCACCAAATCCTCTTAATTCTACCTAAGAAAAAGTCTCTTCAATGTATTCCCTCCTCAACTTCTTTAAGAAGTTTTTTTTGTTGTTTTTTTTTTGTTTTGTTTTTTTAATAAAAGCACAGATGACACCAGCTGAACTACATAACCAGTCTCCTGGCTTCTAGACCTTGCCCTCACCAATCTATGCTTTGCGGTCAGAAGTATTTTTCTAAAAACACAAATGGAATCTTGTCACTCACTTCTGTGGGAACTTCCTAGAATTTTTTATTGACTAGAAGATAAACTTCCAACTTTTCGGATTTATGGGGTCAAATATGGAAAGGCCTTGCATACCTTTGGGCCATCCTCGCCTCACCTCCTTCCTACCCCTTCCCCCTGTATTCTCCTGCCGCACCAGGTAGACCAGTTCTCCAAATAAATCATCTATTTTTCAAACTGGGGAAAGCCATGGATGTTGGAATGTTCTATCCATCACCTCACCTCCGGCAGATTTATCACAATGGTTTGCATGCTGCAGCAGTCTGGGGAGGAATGTGGAGATGGCTTGCCTCAGAAAGGAAGGGTAAGTGGAATGAGTCAGCTCTGTGCCATGAGTAGGAAGAGCATATAATGTAACTTAGCCTATTTATATAACATATACCTAAACTGGGAGACGTTTTAATTTTGGTAAAACATATGTAACAGCCTGACTGGCATGGCTCAGTGGTTGAACGTTGACCCATAAACCAGAAGGTCATGGTCCGATTCCCAGTCAGGGCACATGCCCGGGTTGTGAGCTTGATCCCCAGTAGTGGGCATATAGGAGGCAGCTGATCCATGATTCTCTCTCATCATGGATGTTTCTCTCTCTCTTCCCCTCCCTTCTTTTCTGAAATCAATAAAAAAAATATATTTAAAAACAACAACAATTAAAAAGAACACACATACGTAACATAAAATTTACTCTCCACCATTTAAGTGTACAGTACAATGGAGTTAGCTCTGTGTACATTGCTGTGCAACAGAATTAGAACTTTCAGCTTGTAAAACTCCATATCCATTGAACGTTTGTCTTGCAAAACTCTATACCCTTTCTCCCTCTTGCTAGCCCCTGGAAACCACAATTCTATTTTTTGTTTCTAGAAGTTTGATTATTTTATATACCTCGTAGGAAACTATGATGTACATTTGTTGTTCTATGACTGGTTTATTTCACATAGCATAATGCCCTTAAGGGTCATCCATGTTGTCACCAATGGCAGGATTTCCTTATTATTTAATGATAGATAATATTTATTGTATGTATATGCCACACTTAATCATTTCTCCTTTAATAGATATTTAAATTGCTTCCATCTCTTGATGTTGTGAATAGCGCTACAATGAATATGTGTGTACAAATATCTCTTTTCAGTTCTTTTGGATATGTACTCAGAAATAGGATGGCTGGGTCATATGGTAATTACATTTTTAATTTTGAGGCATCTCTATACTGTTTTCCACAATGGCTAAACCAATTTTTTTTAAACCGAACAACACACAAGGGTTCCAATTTCTCCACATCTTTACTGTCACTTCTTTATTTCTCCTTTATTGTTGAAGGATGGTTTTGCTAAATATAGGATTCTTTCTCTAGAGCTTATAATCTCTTGCTCTCTCGGGTTTCTGTCTGAGCTTTAGGTTTCCTGGTGCTGCAATATGTCACCGAGGTATCCTTTGTCCTCAAGGTCCTCAGGCCTCCAAAGTATGTCAGTTCCCCATCGTAGGGCTAGGTAAAAACTATCCTTGGTACCCCAAAAATCTGGAAAGTTGGGCAAATTTTCCACTCTTTCTCTCCTGAGGGTGAAACCATAATTCAGGTATTTTTCTCCTGATCGGGTTGTGCTCTACCAGCTTCAAGGAAGGGTTTTCTTGATGAAAGTACAGTGGTTTTTCTTACTCATTTCAATACAGTTGTTTTTGACTCTGCACTTGACTTCTCGGCTGTTTTCTGGAGTTCTCAAAAGGTCTTTCTGTATCATACACTGTTGTTAAATTGATGTCTTTGGAGGGGGAAGGAGGTCTGAGGCTCCCTGTTCTTTCATATTGTTGATATCACTCCTTAACTATTGAGAATGAGCTTTTTAAAAAAAGTATATTTATCCCTAATATGCAAATCTACCGAACAAAGACTGGTGGAACGACCTGTTGCTATGAATGCACTGACCACCAGGGGGCAGATGCTCAATGCAGGAGCTAACCCCTGGTGGTCAGTGCTCTCCCACGCGGGAACACCGCTCAGCCAGAAGCTGGTCTCATGGCTGGCCAGAGCAGCAGCAGTGGCAGGAGCCTCTCCTATCTTCTTGGCAGCTTTAAGAAGCCACAAGCCAAGTGGCAAGGAGCAAGCAGGTGGGCGATAAGGAGTGAGCAGGCAGGTAGTTAGGAGCAAGGAGTCTCAGATTGCAAGAGGGTGCAGGCTGGGCTGGGGCACATCCCCGCCCCCGCCCCAGCACTAATTTCATACACTGGTTTATCTACTCCCTGTCAAAAGTGCCCCAGTTATATATAACTGGGGCACTTTTGACAGGGAGTAGATAAAATCATTAAAATTATATATAATTTTTTGGAATTTATTTATTAACTATGTAACACTTAGTTTTGTTATATTGATATATCTAAAAAATAGTTCTATCTCAAAAATACTTGCCATAAAATATCATATACTTACATGTATTAAACCAAAATATTATAACTACAAAATGTAAGTAAATTTATCTTCACTGTTGAAATTTAAACTAAATTTACAATAACATTCACATTAACAAGAGCTAACACTATTTTGCTTTCATCATAATGAACTTTTAACCTTAATTTCCTACAATGGAAGAAAACAATGAGCTATTGTTGATCTTAACCTTTCTCTCTGGAGCATCCGAAGACTTTGATGTAAAACTGACACAATTTAACACGTTGAGAAGTTCTTTTTCTGCTATTTGAGCCAACACGTTGACAGTTCTCACTTTACTTTTGTACATGCAAAGAACACTTAACGTTGAAAACCAGCTAAATAATTGGTAAGTTTGCTCCAAATGAAATGTCACGCTTCCCCCAGGGCTATGTTTAACTTCTGAGGCACACGTGTTAAATAAGCTTCTTTGAACACAGTTTTTATATAACAATTCACTTTTTTAAAGAAGGAATTGCATTGTCTTTTTTTTTTAATTATTTTGTTGAAGTGTAATTCATGTACTTCTCAGTGGACTGTACAGGTTATAAGGGTAACGTTCAATGAACATTTTTGGATCAAGAGAGAATATTGGCTACATCCCATTCTCCCACCATTATATACCATTTGTCCCCAAGAGTTATTATTATCCTGACATCTAGCACCATCATTTAATGTTCTCTACATTTGAACTTCAGGTAAATGGCCTTCTACATTATGAATTTTTAAAATTCTGACTCCTTTTACTCAATATAATTTTATGAAATTCATTCATGCTGCATATAGCAGGAATCTGTCTCTTTTACTTGCTGCAAAGTATTCCTTTTTATGAATGCCACAATTTATCCATTTTACTAAATTTATACTATTTCTTTTCACTTTTAATTATTGTGAAAATGCAATTATGAACCTTATTGTGCCTTTTGGGATATGCTCATTTTGTTGAGTGTATATCTAGAAGTGTAATTGCTGTGTCATAAGGTATGCATATGTTCAGCTTTAATAATTACTACAAAACAGAGAGAGGGCTCAAATTAATAAAATCAGAAATGAAGGAGGAGAAGCTACAATTGATACTATAGAGATACAAAGGATCATAGAAACTTCTATAAACAATTACACACTAACAAAATGGACAACCTGGAATAAATAGATAAATTCCTAGAAACATATACTCTCCTAAAACTGAATCAGGAAGAAATTTTAAATCTGACCAGACCAATTACTAGTAAGGAAATTGAACCAATAATAATAAAATCTCCCAACAAACAAAAGTCCAGGACCAAATGAATTTACAGGTAAATTTTACCAAACATTCAAAGAAGATTTGATACCTATTTTTCGCATACTCTTCCAAAAATATTGAAGCAGAGTGCTTCCAAATTCACTTTATGAGACCAGCATCACCCCGATACCAAAACCAGACAAGGTCACCATAAGAAAAGAAAGCAACAGGCTAATATCCTGGGTGGACAGAAATGCAGAAGTTCTCAACTACATATTAGCAAGCCAATTTCAATAATACATTAAAAGGATCGTACACCATGATCAACTGAGATTTATCCCAGGGATGCAAGGCTGGTCCAACATTCACAAATCAGTCAATTTGATACTCCACTTTAACAAAATAAAGGATAAAAATTATGGTCATCTCAATAGATGTAGGAAAAGCATTTGACAAAATTCACTATCCACTTATGATTTTAAAAAACCTTTTAGTGAAATTGGTGAAGAGGGAACATACTTCAAGATAATAAAGACTATGTATGACAAACCCACAGCTAAATCATACTCAATGGTAAAAAGCTGAAGCTTTTCCTCTAAGTTCAGGAGCAGAATAAGGATGCCTACACTTGTCACTTTTATTCAACATTGTATTTAAAATCCTAGCTAGAAAAATTATGGGGAAAAAAAAGAAATAAAAGTCATACACATTTGAAAGGAATAAGTATAAAACTATCACTATTTGCAGATGACATAATTTTACATATAGAAAACTCTAGAGACTACACCAAAAAACCTGTCAGAACTAATAAGTAAATGATTTGCAGGGTACAAAATCAATATGCAAAAGTTGGTTGCATTTCTACACACTAACAATGGACTATCAAAAACAATTGCATTTACAAATGCATCAAAAAGGATAAAATACCATCCAGCCAGCATGGCTCAGTGGTTGAGTGTTGACCTATAAACCAGGAGATCATGATTCAATTCCCGATCCATCTTCAGGGTGGTGTGTGTGGGAGGTGTCCGATTGATTTCTTTCATCTTTGATGTTTCTCTCTCTTCCTTCTCTGTTTTTTTTTTTTGTTGTTGTTGTTTTTGTTTTTTGTTTTGTGTTTTTTTTTTTTAGGATAAAATACCTAGAGATCAGCCAAAACTGGTTTGGTTCAATGGATAGAGCGTCGGTCTGAGGACTGAAAGGTCCCGGGTTCGATTCCAGTCAATGGCATGTACCTTGGTTGCAGGCACATCCCCAGTAGGGGGTGTGCAGAGGAGGCAGCTGTTTCTAGCTCTTTATCCCTCTCCCTTCCTCTCCGTAAAAAATCAATAAAATATATGTTTTTAAAAAAATACCTAGAGATCAATTTCAGAAGGTGAAAGAGCTGTACACTTAAGATCATGAGATGCTGATTAAAGAAACTGAAGAAGACACAGTTACATAGAAAGATATTCTGTGATCATGTATTGGAAGAATTAATGTGTTAAAATGTCTATACTACCCAAAGTAATAATGTCATATTACATATTTGAAAGTTGTGGAGAGAATAATCATAAAACTTTTCATCATAAGAAAAAGACTTGTAGCTTTATATGGTGACCAATGTAACTAGACTTACTGTGGTGATCAAATTGTAGTAATACAAATATCAAATCATTATTTGATATTTCAACTATAACACAATAAAAATAAAATAAAATAAGTAGAACTGAGTCTTAAGCAAAAACATTCTGTTTTAATAACTGAAAGGGACAGACTAGACTAAGAAGATATTATGGGTTTGTGTACCCAGTGAAAAGGAGAATTAAGAGAGCAGAACTTGCCAAAACCGGTTTGGCTCAGTGGATAGAGCATTGGCCTGCGGATTGAAGGGTTCTGGGTTCAATTCCGGTCAAGGCATGTACCTTGGTTGCAGCACATCTAGTAGGGAATGTGCAGGAGGCAGCTGATCGATGTTTCTGGCTCTCGATCTCTCTCCCTTTCTCTCTGTAGAAAATCAATTAAAAAAAAATATATATATATATATTTTTCTTTTAAGAGAGAGAGAGAGAGAGAGAGAGAGAGAGAGAGAGAGAGAGAGAGAGAGAGAGAGAGAGAGAGAGATAGCAGAACTGGAAACACTTACTGGTAAGATAAAATAGTTTTATGCTTCTGCCCACGTTGTTGAGACAGCTCAGTCAAGTTGCTCGCGTAATCTTACATGGTTACTTGGCTAATGTCATCCTGCCCCAAGAGGACAGGGCCTGCGTCTGTTCTGGCCACCACTGTATTCCCATGTTCAACACAGGGCCTGGGACATGGCAGATGCTGTTATATTTTGGTTTTCTAACTAAGAAATTCCAAACACTACTAATGATAATTAAATTCTACCTGAAGGCAATAATCTGTGAAAGCATAGTATCATATTATTTTATTTGCAGCATTTTTTGAAAAAAATTCTAGTTTTGCATATTAGAATCAAGCAACTAAAGTAAAAGTTATAGGGATTCTACTTTCTAATTGAACACTGGTATTAGACAGTCTATAACTTTAACTTAGCACCTAAATTGAGGGGGGGGGAAATGGAACAGGAAAAAATGTGGTTAGCATATTAAACCAACACTTTATTTTATGTGTACAAGCTTCTTACCTATTTAGTTCCTTTTGCAATGGGGAGCATATTGGATTTTTTAGAATTGCTTATTGCAATCTAGAGTTTGAACTGTATGGCATTTTTATTACATTGAGAAAGACTTTTCCCCCAAGAAAATCCGATGATTAACAGCATAAGTAGCAATAGGTTTCAGCCAGTACCAAAATGGGCAATAAATTGGACTGTGATGAAGCTGTTATCTGTTCAAGTTCAGTGTGACCTAGGGGCCCACCCATTTTTTTGGCAAGGGGAGGGATGTGGTTTTGGACATTAGGTTACTCAGGCACTAACAAAAACTTACCCTACAATGATTTTATTTTATTTTATTATATATTTTTTATTGATGTTTTACAGAGAGGAAAGGAGAGGAATAGAGAGCTAGAAACATCGATGAGAGAGAATCATGGATCAACTGCCTCTTGCACACCCCCTATTGGGGATGTGCCCGCAACCAAGGTACATGCCCTTGACCGGAATCGAACCTGGGACCCTTCAGTCCAGAGGCTGAGGCTCTATCCACTGAGCCAAACCAGTTTTGGCTTACCCTACAATGATTTTATTTGTAAAGTAATTCTATGGCATGAACTCAAGGGTTCATCATAGCAAAGGTTATAATAGACCATTTATATTCATTTTCTTTAATAATTTATTATTAGGGGCTTAGACTAGAAAAAACAACCTTTCTCTTTTTTATTTTTCTCTCTCGTTTTTGTTAATCCTCAGCTGAGGATATTTTCCCATTGAATTTTAGAAAGAGTGGAAGAGAGAGGGAAAGACAGAGAGAAACATCCGTGTGAGAAAAACACATTAATTGGTTGCCTCCTGCATGAGGCCCAACCAGGGCCCGGGCCGGGGGAAGCCTGCAACCGAGGTATGTGCCCTTGACCAGAATAGAACCCTGGACTCTTTGGTCTGCAGGCTGACGCTGGATTCACTGAGCGAAACCAGCTAGGGTCTTCAAAAATTTTTTAAATAACATTTTTGCTTTAGAATAATTTGGGTACAAAGATTATACCCCACACCCAGTTTTCCTATTATTAACTCTTTTTAAAAAATATATATATGTTATTGATTTCCCACAGAGAGGAAGAGAGAGGAACAGAGAGTTAGAAACATCGATGAGAGAGAATCATCGATCAGCTGCCTCCTGCACCCTTCCCACCGAGGATGTGCCCGCAACCAAGTTTTTAATTTTTTACCCAATTTCTTATTTTTTACCCAATTTTTTACCCGCAACTGAAAAATTGGGTAAAAAATAAGGAATTGGGTAAAAAAATAAATAAAAACTAAAGGACATCATGTAAAAATGGAAATATGAGTAAATTTTGGATATAAGCTAATAATATGCATCAATATTGGTTCACTACTTATAGTAGGTGTACCATACTAATGCAAGAGTTAATAATAGGCCGAAAACAGTTTGGCTCAGTGGATAGAGCGTCAGCCAGCAGACTGAAAAGTCCTGGGTTCGATTCTGGTCAAGGGCATGTACTTGGTTGTGGGCATATCCCCAGTAGGGGGTGTGCAAGAGGCAGCTGATTGATGACTCTCATCGATGTTTCTAACTCTGTATCTCTCTCCCTTCCTCTCTGTACAAAATCAATAAAAAATACATTTAAAAAATAATTGACATATATTAGTGTCAAGTATACAACACAGTGATTTGATATTTATATATATTATTAAATATTCACTGAAGTAAGCCTAGTTAACATCCATCACCATACATATTTCTCACTTTTTTTTCTTATGATGAGACATTTTAAGATCTTTCTTTCTTAGCAACATTCAAATATGCAGTTCAGTATTTTCAGTATTATTAACTACTAGGGGCCCAGTGCACAAATTTGTGCACCTTGAAAGAAACTGTGGGTCGTGAGGCTGAGGTGGGCATGGGGCAGGTCTCAGTCCATCCTCCAAGCCTCCCGCCCGGCCCCTCCTGCTGCAGCCCCGGTCCCCTGTCTGCCTGCAGCTCCGCCCTTGCCACAGCTCCCACGCACTGATAGTGTGTGCCCCTCTTGTAGGGGCCATCACCCGTCAGGAGCAGGGAGAGGTGGAGAAACCCTCAGGAGCGAACAGGGCCAGCAGCCATGGCTCGCACCCACTGATGGTGCTGAGCGATTGGGGCCAGAGCACCAGGCACAGCGTCAGGTGCAAGTGTGGCTCCAGCATTGGCAGTGGGTACAAATGGGGCCAGCACCAGCAGCAGGTGTGAGCCCTAGGCAGGACCATAGCATGCAGGTGCTAAGAATTTTCAATAACCACCCTGATGATAGCGACAGGCACCCTGCCTTGGTCTGACAATCCCGCTCACCTGCTCCACCATCTCGTTGCGACCGATGCCCACCATGTTCTGTGCATGCCCCCTGGTGGTCAGCACCCGTCATAACAACCGGTCGTTTGTTGTTCCACCATTGGGTTTATTTGCATATTAGCCTTTTATTATATAGGATAGTCACCATGCTGTGCATTACATCCCCATGGCTTACTTATTTTATAACTGGATGTTTGCACCTTTGGCCTCTTGCAACCTTTTTGCCTTACCCCTATGAGATAAAATTTCTTAGCAAACATTTTTAACTGAATTTATTGGGGTGATATTGGTTCACAAAACATACAAGTTTCATGCGTACAGCTCAGCAAAACATCATCTTCCCAATGCATTGTGTGGCCTTCGCCTAAAAGCAAAGTCTATTACCATCCCTCACCGCACTACTCCTACTCCTTGCCCAGCTCCACCTACTTCTTATTTCCCTTTCCCTCTGGCTATCACCACCTGTTGTCTGTGTCAGAGTGATATATATACCTAGGTTTTTGCTTAATCCCTTCACTTCTTTCATCCAGCCACCCAACCCCTCTGACGGCTGTCAGTCTATTCCATCTATCCATGCCTCTGTTTCTATTTTGTTCATTAGATTCCACGTATAGGGTGTCCTAAAAAATGTATACACATTTTGAATGACTATAAAGTGAGTGTTTATTAACCTACAGTTCATTTTCAAACTGATGACTGTTCAGGTACAGGCAATGCTGATAACTTGAAGCAATGGAATCACAAACATCAAGAATCATTTTGTTTGGTATTTGCATGCCCTCTATTCTTCAACTGTTGCTGATTGGTTGATGGTTGCCAGGAGCAGAGAGATAACGAGCTGAAGTTGCTGATGAGGCCACATTTTTTCTATCTTATCTACAAGGATTCATAGACAAATCCTGGCTGAACCCTGTGTTACCTGGATCTTTGATACTCAAGTCGTGGTCCATAGACCAGTGTCATCATCCTCACTTGGGAGCTTGTTAAAAATGCAGAATCTCAGGCTTCTCCGAGAATGACTGAATCAGAATGTGCATTTTAACACAATTCCCAAGAGATCCACATGCACATTAAAGTTCAGGAAGCATAGGTCCAGAGCGGGGTAGGCAAACTTTTCCTGTCATTAAAGTTTTATTGGGACATACGAGTGCCTGTGCACTTATGTTTTGTCTATGACTGATTTTGCATTACTTTGGCAGTTTTAAGAGTTACAACAGAGACTGTAGAGACCATAAAGCCTTAATCTTTATTGCCTATGGTTTTACACAAAAGTTTGCTGATCCCTGGTTTAGCCACACACTGCACTATCTATGATGGACTTGCAAGGAGGGCGGTTCCAATTCCATTCTACACCACTAACCCATTACCTGCTTCTTAAGAAGCAGCTAACAATTCATGACTTCTCATACACTGTAAGGACTTCTTTGGAGAATTAGTGTGCTACATCTCCATGACAGAAAGTAAAGAGATGGTCTCCCCGTCCCCATTCCCAAACAGAAAGTGAGGGAGATGTCAAAAGAATCACTTTGAGATAACTGATTCCTGAGTTGTTCCTGAAAAGAAAAAGAAAGAAAAAAAAAAGTCTATGAGACATTGTTGGAGGGTGAATGGTGAGAATAAGGAGAAAGGACCACGGTGGCAGTGAAATGGACCTGATATAGTAACTGTTCTCTCCCCCCCTCCTTGTCTCCTTTCTCTTCTCCATCCTTCTTCATAGGTTTATTTTACCACAAAAATCACCCTTTTAAATAAAATGTACACCGAGTGGCCAGATTATTATGATCTCTGAACGCATAATAAAATGGCCACTAAGTGTATATCCTACATAATAAAAAGTTAGTATGCAAATTGTCCCCTAGACCAGGAGTGCAACCCTCAGGCAGGCTGGCCAATGCCCATGTCCCCTCCTCCTGGCCAGGCTGACCAGACCCCACCCAGACAGGAATTCATGCACTGGGCCTCTAATATATATGTATATACATGGAGTGGCCATATTATTATGCATTCAGATATCATAATAATCTGGCTACTCAGTGTATAACTCAATATATTACTGTATTCACAGAACTGTGTAATCATCACCAATATCTAATTGTAGAATATTTCATCTTCCCTAAAAGAGACCCTGTACCCATTAGCAGTTCTACTCATTTCTCCCACCCCCAATCATAGGCAACTACAAGTCTACTTTCTGTCTTTATAGATTTTCCTTTTTGGGGCATCTCATATAACTGGGATTGTATCATATTTTACCCCCCCCCCCCTTTTTTTTTTTTGGCTTGGTTTCTTTCACTTACATAATGTTTTCAAGGTTTATCTATTTTATAGCATAAATCAGTGTTTCATTACTTTTTATTACTGAATAATATTCCGATATATGGATATACTATTATATTGATATCTTTTATTTATTTGGTCATCAGTTGAGAGAGATTTGGGTTGTTCCCAATTTTCTGATAATATAAATAACGCTTGATTGGATAAAATAATATATAAACATTTGCATAACAAAATTTTGTTTGCATGACTGATTTCAACATCTTGGGTATATACCTGGGAGTAGAATTTCTGCATCTTATGTAACTCTTTGTTCATCTTTTCAAGGACTGCCAGACTTTCCAAAAGTGGTATTC
Source organism: Pipistrellus kuhlii (assembly GCF_014108245.1). Lineage (NCBI taxonomy): Eukaryota > Metazoa > Chordata > Mammalia > Chiroptera > Vespertilionidae > Pipistrellus > Pipistrellus kuhlii. Next base: position 153,786,535 of record NW_023425404.1, read on the forward strand.
CATTATATCCTCTTACCAACAATGGGAAGGCAGTGTATGAGAGTTCTAGTCTCTCCATCTTGTTTCCAACACTTGTTATTGTCTATATTTTTTATTAATAGCTATCCTAGTGGGTATAGAATGATATATGATTTTGGTTTTAATTTTCATTTCACTAATGATATTGATGTTGAGCATCTTTTCATATGTTTATTGGCCATTTATATATTTTCTTGGGAGATTCACTCAAATGTTTTTGTCCACATTTTTTTTAACATTTTTTTATTGTTTGAAGTATTACAAAATAGTAGTACATATGTCTCTTTCTCCCCCATTGACCTCCCCCCAGCTTCCCCAACCCCCTAGTACATGCCCTCACCTGGCCCCCACTCCCCACCAGTGTCTTGTATTGATTGGTTATGCTTATATGCATGCATACAAGTCCTTCGGTTGATCATAAAATTAAACGATATGTCTTTTTGTTATTGAGTTATGGGTAGCTGATTTTGAGTTGTCTTAAGGGGTCTTTACCATACAGGCCTTCTAAGAAGAGTGAGATCAAACCACTAGAGGCCATCAGAAAGCTAAATCATTTATGGTTATTGGGAAGAGACATTACCCTTATTAAAGAACTGTTGATGGATTTTCTGAAAACTAATGAAAGCACTAAAGAGAAAAAGAACCAGAATATGGGCTTACAAGCCAGACATTTCAGTGGTATCAATGTCAGGAGATTTCTCACCTTTTCCCTGAACATTACCTCCCACTCCTTTCACCTTCCTAGCAGCCACAATGTGTGAGTAGTTAACCAATAACAGGGGCAAGGGACAGAAGGAAGTAACTTCAACTGTAGGGGAGAGGAAACACTTAGTGAACTGAGACAGTGAGGTTTTTATTTAAATTTAATTGAAAGGTTTTTTATTACAACTTTATTTTTACCAGTTTTGCTAAGAAGCAGCAACAGCAGCAGAGTTGATTAAGAAAAATGAAGAAAATTGCAAAAAGGGAAACACACATAAAAGAAAGTGGTGCCTGCTTTTTAGATATTGATACCGGGGGCCATGCTTTCCGTAACCACCACCTTGTAGTTGCAGAAAGCCCCAGATGAGCCAAAACCAGTTTGGCTCAGTGGATAGAGAGTCAGCCTGCAGACTGAAGGGTCCCGGGTTAGATTCCGGTCAAGAGCATGTACCTTGGTTGCGGGCACATCCCCATTGGGGGGTGTGCAAAAGGCAGCTGATCAATGATTCTCTCTCATTGATGTTTCTAACTGTCTATCCCTCTCTCTTCCTCTCTATAAAAAAATCAATAAAATATATATATTTTTTAAAAAGAAAGCCCCAGATGATTTGAATTGTATGCATTATTATATCAAGGCGTTAGGTGGCTTGCATGAATGTGTCTTCTGGGTTTAGGCATCCTATGCCACTCTTGCTGTGAAATTGAAGTGCATGTAGAAAAAACATACACTATATGAAACTTTACAACACTTGTGACAACAGTTCCATTTGGTCTATGCGCAGAGTAATATTTCTCCAATTATCCTCCAAAACTCCCCACAGACCAGGCTTTCGTCCTCATTAGGTGCTGGCCTCAGCCTAACCACCCAGGACTGTCCTATTAAATCGCTTCCAGGATGTTACAGCCAGCTACTTCCAATTTCTAGAACCTATTCTCTACCAATGTTATTGAAAACAATTTCTACTTCATCTAGATGTTTCTTTCTGCAATGGCAATTGAAGTTTTTCTTACACACACACACACATGAAGTTTTATTAAATCAAAGATGAAGGTATTTTTTAATACCTAAGAGTAACAACAACAACAACAACAAAAAGATATGCCTAAAATTTTATAAAGAGATGGGACTGACTGAGCTCAATGGAGTCAAAGGCAGTTGTGTGACAATAAATATTGAGCTTGTTTATAATGTTACCCCTTCTGAGTCTAGCTTGTCTGAAAGGCCATTTACAAGAGCAGCATCAGTACAAACCTCTACGGCATGATTGTGTGTCTGATGGGACTGACGTAGGAAGTCAGAGAACAGTAATGGCTTGAGGAGCAGGAAGGCCAGGATGTTGGCTGGACAGTCAGCTTTGATATTGTATTCCATCTACAGGATAATGGGGAATGTGGGGTCAGAATGACATCAAGGAAGCTGAGGGATGTCCCTGGAGGCTGACAGCCATAGGGATGTTGAGAGACCCTGTATACGCAGAGTAAGTAGAATTATTTATTAAATATTCTGGAGCTATGGTCTGGAAACTTCAGTGAGGAGTATGCCAACCACATCTCTAGTCTTGGTTTTTGGATTGGGATGGGAGAAAGGAAGGCCACTGATTGAGAGGCTTGAGAAGAAAGAGGAAGTATGTGAACAGTTAGTTAATGGGGTTTGGAAAGAAACAATGAAAGAAGCCAGCAAGGGTCATTAATGGGAAGAGGCAGGGATAAGGGACAGATTCAGGGATGGAGATAAGCCTGAGGGGACGAGGGCACGATCTGGAGAGGTTCCTGCAGAGGTGCCAATAACTTTATGGACAAAAGAGATGGGGGAGGGAGTCAGCAGCCAAGGGAAGTGGGAACAATGAAACTATTGATGCTAAATTTTTTCATTTTATATTTGATACATTGGTGTCGCCTAACTTGTCACATGAATAACAATCCCATCAAGTTGCAAAACCTGAATACCAATGCTAAGAAGAACTTGGGGTTTCTCTGACCAGTGCCTTTTTTTGTTGTGAAATTCTTCAATTTGAAAAGGGGAATTTCCAGTGGAAATAATAGACTGTAAATTGTTTACTTGACAAAACACCATTAGACTAAGCTAAAGACCTTGATACACAAGGAGATGATAACAGAAGTTTACCTGCCAAGTGCTTTCATAATGAAATGGCAGGGAGATTTTTCCTGACCTGTAGAGCAAAGAAAACGTTCTGAAAGATCCTGTATTTATTTAAGGGGTGAAAAAGTAGGAATAATGAAAAAGCCAATTAATGAATAAACTGAGTGGGAATCGGGCAAAAGACTCATTGAAAAAGCCTTAAGTTGTTTAGCTATAGATTTATCCTTAATATTGGAACAAATAGAGAAAAAAAAATTTTTTTTCAGGGGTGCTTTACTTAGATTTATTTTCCTCATTTTCCATCTATGGTGTATTTAATATTAAAAAGGGACACAGAGAAAAAAGGAGTGATGAGTGATAATTAAAGCACAGAAACATTTAGATGACATGTTATCAAATATACTAGAGGCCTGGTGCATGAAATTCGTGCACAGGGGCAGGTGTGTCCCTTAGCCCAGCCTGCACCCTCTCCAATCTGGGGCCCCTTGAGAGATGTCCGACTGCCCGGTGGTATTGGACCTAAATGGGCAGTCGGACATCCCTCACATAATCCAGGACTGCTTGCTCCCAACTGCTTGCCTGTCTGTCAGCCTGATCACCCCGTAACCAATCCCCTGCCAGCCTGATCACTCCTAACTGCTTCCCTGCTGGCATAATTGCCCCTAACTGCCCTCTCCTGCAGGCCTTATCCCCCCAACTGCCCTCTCCTGCAGACCTGATCCCCCCTAACTGTTCTCTCCTGCAGGCCTGGTCACTCCCACCTGCCCTCCTCTGCTGGCCCTGTCAACCCCTCATTGCCCTCCACCAATGGCCTGATTACCCACAACTGTCCTCCCCTGCTGGCCATCTTGTAGCAAGCATCTTGTGTCCACATGGGGGCAGCCATCTTGTATGTTGGAGTGATGGTCAATTTGCATATTACCTCTATTATATAGGATAGGAAGTTTATAAAAATTTGCTTCTGCTGTATTTTTAAGCTTTATTTTTTTCCAATCAAGGTGCACTTATTGAATCTTTTTTTAAAATATATTTTATTGATTTTTCACAGAGAGGAAGGGAGAGAGATAGAGAGTTAGAAACGTCAATGAGAGAGAAACATTGACCAGCTGCCTCTTGCACACCTCCTACTGGGGATGTGCCCACAACCCAGGTACATGCCCTTGACCGGAATTGAACCTGGGACCTTTCAGTCCGCAGACCGACGCTCTACCACTGAGCCAAACTGGTTTCAGCCACTTATTGAATGCACCAAGTGCTATGCATGCTTCAGGGTAGGTACAGGCATGATTCTTACTTTTTTTTTTTTTTAAATGCTTCCTTTAATACATAAAGCCAATATAGCTATTTCTAAGTTCAACTGTTTATGCATCTCTATATTATTCAAAGTGTTATGTCTGTGATGTTAAGACAGTCATATCCAAGTGTCATCAGGTAGCAGTTTTCTATGGGTGTCATCTTTTGTCATACCTGCTCCCCATTTCACATTCAGTTGACAAACTGCTCTAGGAAATTAAGAAGTTCTCCCAGGCCCCAGAGTAATCACATACCTAATGTTCTTCCCCATCTTATTGTGCCAGAAACAAAGTTCGGAAGAAGACACAAAGTTTTCACAAGTGTCCCAGCTTATCAATATACTGTTTTATCACTTTCATTAATAAAGTAGATTACAATGGAATGTTAATTTGCATCTTATCCGATTGTTACAAGATATTGACATTCTCCTAAAGACACATGATTCTCTAGATGCAAGGTCACTCTCAGAACAGTCTCCCTTCTAGTTAGTGGAGAGCTCACCACAGGAGCAAGGAGTTGTTTCCTGTTCTCCAACTACGCGCTTGAAACAGTGCTTTGCAAGATCAGCGCTGATTCTGGTATAAGCGTTCACAATTCTGAGACAGTCTCATTACACATCTGGTAGAATTGAAAGACTGCCTGACTTAATCTTATCGTAGTTAGTGTATTAGTGTTACTACATTTGAGAATTATTTTCCATTATTCAGTTTCACTCAAGAGAGAATAAAGAATTTGGGCAAAAATTATAACCAAGTTATGAGTAATTCTCTAAGCTAAAGAAACAAAGTAATTGCTGAAGTTAACAAAGATGCAATAGTTCTCTTCATATGACCTTGCACTGCTTTGTGAACTGCATTATTAAAAAGGAGCTTAGCAAAAATTTGACCAATAAGAATTTAATTTCATACCAATAGAACTTTAGATTTTAGATTTTAGATTTATTTAGGGCCTTTTGCACATGTTTATAGAATATTTAGTTTACTCTAATAGATGACAAGATAGCTCCCCCTCAGTGAGACTCTGGCCTAAACATATTTGCTTTACTTATATATAATAGCAAGAGGATAACATTAAACATGGAAGCTTTTGATTTGTGGCACTGAACCATGATCTACACAAGGCATCCTTCAAAAGGTACAATTAAGGATCCAGCTACAATAGCTTTTCAGCAATACAAGCCCGATTGAGGTCTTCTGGCCCATTTGCTTGACATTCATGTTTTATGCCTTGAAATTTCTTTTTAATTGCATCCTTGGAGCTCGTATAGATCATTTTACTTTTCAGAGGTGCTAGTTCTGGTGCCCATAAGAAAAACATCAGCTCCTCTTTTCTGGATTCCTTGGTTTCAAAGCTTGCATCATACAAAGCATAGCGACAATCTTTCTCTGGAAGCATTCCCACAAAATGCTTGAAAGGATCGGTTATGGTTACACCAACATCTCCAACCAAGATCTCTTTGCCTTCTTCTACAATGATGCACTTTTTGTCTGCACTGAGACAAAAAAATGACAGCCTTCTTTTCTTGATTTCTTCTGGTGTGGAACACTTCCTAACTTTCATGTCATAAAAAAATGCGATATACTTCATCAGCAACTTGCACTCCTGAGGCCATCTTCGCGGAGGCGGTCGCAGGGATGCCGGGGCAGGGAGCCTGCGGGCGTGGAGGGTGCTGAGTGGGCGCCTAGTGTCCTCGCAGCAGCGCGGCCGAGCAACCCACCCATGATTCTTACTTTTATGGAGCTTACACTCTTAGGAAAACAAGACTAACCACAAAGAGAGAAGAATACAAGATGCTTTCACGGAAATTAATTGAATATTATCATGCATATTGACAGAAATGAAAGATAATACTTTTGTGGTATTATATGATGGAAAAGACTAATTGAAAGTTAAGAAAAAAACAAATGTAATTCTCCCCCCCCCCCCCCCCCGCCCAAAAAAGAAAAAAAGCTTTGGGCTGTTTAATTTTGTTTAAACTTGAATCATTAGACGCTCTTTTCTAAAGTGTCACAGAGCTGTATACCATTGAAGAGAGTGCTAAGTATTTTTTATATTCATTCTCTCCTTCCTGTTTATACAACATCAACTTTTAGTTGATCTCCTAACCACTTAGTTAAAATACTCATTTGTAGCTCGGTGTAATCAAATGACTAAAGTCTATCCTATGACATAAAAATAGAGTTTCTGGTAAGTCTCCTGAAAGGCGCTCCAATGCATTTTTTTTTTCTTCTTCCACCTGTTTCAAGGAAAATAGGCATATTGGCTAGATATCCCTCCCCACATTAGGTTATGAGAATGAGGGCAACAGCTCAGGCAAGTAAGAAGTTAGACGGAGCTGGAGTCTCTGATGACTATTAATATTAAGGTGCTCTATATGCTTAGGCTGTTTACTTCTGGACTTCATTTATATGTGAGAGAGAGAAATATCTAGCTCTCTTAAGTCAGTTTTTCTCATATCTATTATACACAGGCAAGCCTAATAATAACTGATACAAATGTTGGTAAAATATACAAAATAACTGATACAATTAATTTCTATGTTTAATACAAAGAATGAGAATTGCCTTTGAGTAGTTTTGTTTAAATTAAAAGAGTGGATGGCAGAAAGATATTTTTAGTTTCTAAAAAGTCAATTCATTAAATTCATATGAAAATAAGTCTTGACTTTACTGGTATCTGACAAAAATTCGATTTGATATGAATCAAAGGCCTACATATAAAAACTATTAAGTTTTAGGGGAATATCTGAGATTTGAGAGTAGGCAAAGATTTCTTAGGACAAAGAAAGCAGTAACTATAAAAAGAAAAGCTAATTTAAATTCTATGTCATAAAAAATTTAAAACAGGCCCATCAAAAGTTATCATTTTAAAATAAAAACAGACAAGCCAGAGAAATAAAAATATATTTGCAAGGTAATTATCTGACAAAGGACTTGTATCTAAAATATATACACGACTCTTATAATTCTATAAATGAAAAAATTTAAGAATATGAGCAAAAGATTTGAGTAGACACTTCACAAAGAAAAATAATAAATAGCCATTACACACATGAAAATGGCCAATATCATCACAGAAGTGAAAATGAAAACTATAATATGAGACCATTGCACAAACACCAGAATGGCTACGATTGACAGCACCGACAATATCGAGTTTTGGAAAGGATATGGAGCAACCAGAACACCTGTACATTTTTGGCATGAGTGCAAAATGACATAAACACGTCTGTAAGCCAAGGAGAGGAGCCCCAGGAGAAACCAACCTGCCAACACCTTCATCTTGGATGTCCAACCTCCAGAACTGTGGCAAAATAATTTTTTGTTGCTTAAGCCACCCAGCCAACTCATATAGACAGCACATAGAATGGTCTTATTATGAAATCTAATCTGTCAATCTCTGCCTTTTATTTGGAGTGTTGAGATTATTTAAGTTTAATATAATTATTGGTTTAGTTTGATCTATGCCTACATCTTGTTTTCATTTTTATTTTTTCTCCTGATTTTTATAGTTATAAATAGTTCCTTTTATACAATTAGTATCCCATTGTATTCAGCATATAATTAATGTCACTACACATGAAAAATAAACAGGAAAATGTGAACCATAGTAAAGACAAAACAAAATGAAAAGAGGCATTAGGCCTCCAAAATTCTATTGGCAAAAAGTACACTGATAAAATTACTCAGCTACAAACAAGCGCTACTTTTCATGAAAAAATGAAGGGATGACTCAGAGGGTGAAACAATAGCTCAGAGGACAAACCAAGAGCCATGGAGATTTATTTCCATGTCTAGAAAATAAATGAAGGAACTTTCAATATTCTCCGTTGGATTTCAGAATTGCCTTGGGCAATGATTCCTTTGTTTATTCCATTTTCTCCTTTTTTGAGCAGAAGTATCTTTATCAATTGCCCTATGCCTACAGGATCATTGTTTTTTAGATGTATGTGAAGGAGGTAAGGATTTCTTTCTTTCACAGATTTACAGCTTGAGAGGAACTGTACTCATAGGTGTATTTCAGGAAGTTAACTCAAGGACTCTCTTCCACCATGATACCTTATTTAGATGAGAAGATTATGGATTTCTGACACTCATACTCTGCCCACTTAGCTTTTCTCTTTTATATTCTCATTTACTTAAACAGTTGAGTGCCTACTGTTTACTAGTCACTGAGTTACATGCTGGGTATTCGAAATTAAATAAGACAGCTACTTATCTTAAGTCTGATGAGAAAGACATAGAGATAAGCCCAAGATACCATCAAGGGGGAAATAGGTACAACATAGTTACATATCCAGAATGCAATGGGAGTAGAATGAAAGCATCTAAATCAGGGAAGCCAGAAAAGGAATCCTGATAAGGTGATACCTGAGCCAACTCCTGAAGGACAGGTACAAGTTACCATTCTTGTATTTCAGAAACGGTTGATTATTGGTAATTTATTATGGTCCAACCTGATAGGTAGGTAAGGAATATTCTACACAGAGGCCTTCCAGTTGAATATGACAAATTGAACACATATAGATTTATCAGCAACAAGACTTTCTCCTAGGACAAGTTAGTCATCCCTGCTTTTGTCAACTGTATAAATTACTGACTTGGTGCTTGAGATATTTCTTACCCAGACTTTGATGAAAATGAGTGAAATGTGGGAGCTGTCTCTCTTTATTATCATCACCTTGATGTTGATAGGAGACAGATGGGCACTTTCTATTTGTCCTGGGAGAAAGAACAGTTCCAAGGAAAAGTGGCCATCATGGGGAAGCTGATGAATAAGCCATTTCAAAAAAATTCACTGAATTATCACATGCCCTGGTCATCAGCCAGCTCCCCGTAATTCTGTTCTTAGTACGATTGTAGGGAAGCTGAAGGTGGATGAAATGCTAGTCATTGAGTTTCACCAGCTCTTAAGAATATGAATCACAAATGGATTTGTGCTAATAATATTTTGAATGGTTTTATAATTTTTATTAAATATTTATTAAATTTTAAATTAAATATTGGTTCTTCATCCTTGATGAGTTAACAGCTTGGTTTGCCTTTGACCAAGGGGAGAAAAAGCTGTCACTGCCTTGGTTCTCTGGGGAGGAGGGGTTCCAACGCCTTAACGGCTAAGCCCATAATCTCAAGGTTGAACGAGATCTCTCTTTTTCTCACTCAGCTCCTTTTTTTAAATTTTAACTTTACTTGGACACTGTGCTCAATTCCAATGCTGTGATAGATATGCCAAAAGAACTGTCAACATTTGATTTGGCTTAAACATCCTTGGTTATCTTCTGGCCTGGAAATGGAAAGTCCTGGTTCCACCTGGCACTGGCCTCAGGCCACACAGGAAGTCAGAGAACAAGAAGGGCCTGGCTCAGGGAGGGAATGGAGCTGTCCAGACCTGCTCTGGGCCTCAGCTGACAACCGCTGCCCTTCCTCCAGCCTCCAACAGATTTTGAAAATGTTCAAATTCCATTGAAATGATATTAAAGAAATTATTTCAAAGGCAAACATTTGAGAAGGAAAGGAAGCTGTATAACAATGGACAAGTGATAACTGACTTAATGGACCAGAGAAAGTAGAATCTTCTTTGAAAATGAAGAAAATCTTGAAAAGAGATTATTCATTCCATAAACCCCATACAATAGATTAAAAAAAAAACAAAAAACCTACAAGACATATCATTATGATATTTCTGAAAGCTGAGACAAATAGGAGACCTTTAAACTTTTCAGAAATAAAATAAGTGGGTCATCTCTAAAGCTAGGGATTTAGGACGATAATTAGCAAGATATTTTAATATCCGGTTGGCCCAGCCCCATGTCTATGAACCAAAACCCTTGGCTCACTCTTGGCTCCTGGTAACTCAGACCTCCATCTGGGTTTACATCTCTCTGTTCTGAGCTTCCTGGTCTGTGTCACTGGGCCTGCCTCGGGTGGTTGTCCTGACTTGTTTCCTTGCCTTTCTACTCTCTGCTTCATTCACCTCACCTGTCTGCATAAAGCTTCTCATCCTCTTGGCCAGTGGGCAGCAAACTCATTAGTCAACAGAGCCAAATATCAATAGTACAAGGATTGAAATTTCTTTTGAGAGCCACATATTTTAAACTTAAACTTCTTCTAACGCCACTTCTTCAAAATAGACTCACCCAGGCAGTGGTATTTTGTGGAGGAGCCACACTCAAAGAGCCACATGTGGCTTGTGAGCTGCAGTTTGCTAATCATAGCTCTTGGCTAAAGGTCTCCACTGGCCTGGATCATTCATCTTCATTCCTTTAAGACTGTCTAGGCCACATGTGTCAAACACAAGACCCGCGGGCCAAATCCGTCCCGCCAGGCCTTTCAATGTGGCCCGCACCACGCTGTCATCACTGCACTCCGCTGCGTTTCCATCACAATGACAGTTTATGACTGTTCAGTAAACCATTCGGCCCGCGATTTAGGCTGGATTTTAGATTTTGGCCCCTTCTCTGATTGAGTTCGACACCCCTAGTCTAGGCCAAAACTGGTGTGGCTCAGTGGATAGAGCATCGGCCTGCAGACTGAAGAGTCCCAGATTCAATTCCGGTCAAGGGAATGTACATTGGTTGCAGGCACATCCCCAGTAGGGGGTGTGTAGGAGGCAGCTAATTGATGTCTCTCTCGCCTCTCATCGATGTTTCTAACTCTCTATCCCTCTCCCTTCCTCTCTGTAAAAAAATCAATTAAAAAAAAAAAAAAGACTGTCGAGGCTACATGCTGCTCAAACTAGGAACATCAGACTCTCTTGTTAATAGTGAAATTCTGTCTCAGTGAACATTGTAGAAAAATTTTCCCCATGTGTCACCATAATTGTTTTCTCTCTCTCTCTCTCTCTCTCTCTCTCTCTCTCTCTCTCTCTCTCTCTCTCTCTCTCTCTCTCTTTCTCTCTTTCTCAAAAGAGGACTCTTTCAGGTCTTGAACAGCTATACCCAACTTCAAAATTCCACACAGACATAAATATAATCACTAGTTTTTGTAAAGGGCTTTACTCTAACTGAACATTTAAGAGTAAAGCAAAATGTTTAAAGTGTGTTAAGTAATTAGTCACATATTTATGCCATATGCACTTGTTATTCAGTGAAGGTATGGTTTGATTTCCAAATAACAAAATGTTGTGAATAGTATCAGGACAAATGGATACTGAATAGCTGAACTAATAATTTTACATTTTTAAGGTAAATTGTCTCATAATTTTCTGTTTTACTGTGTTTAGTGTATTTCTTCAATCCAGATGAAAGAGGACAAGATGCTTTGTCTGTGCCACTCTAACAATCAAGTCAATAAACTGTTCTTCCATGAAATCAGCATTATAGGTCCCATTTACAAATAAAGCGTCAGAGACAAAGGCTCCAATTTTAGAGGGTTAAATCCAGGTTGAATAGTCCAGATGCAGTGCTATTTGTACGGTTACCAAATCAGAGTCATACAATCTCTGAGGACAACTGAAGAAATTCTTTTGAATTTTTAAACAGAAGAACCTGGAAAAACAACAACAAAACAAAATCTTTTATTCAGCTAAAATTATAAATCTCTTGTATATTTGTCTCCTATAATTCTGAACATAAGAACCCTTATTAGAAATGAAAAGCAGGGGCATCTGCATTACTTTCAACAATAGGACGCATTTACAAAAAAGGAAGCTAAAGCAATGCGGGTGGCAGGTGGCTGGTATGGTTTGTACAGCACGTAGTTTGTATACAGAGGCGGGCAAAAGCAGGTTTACAGTTGTTCATGTGGAAATAATACAATAATAAATAAACAAACAAATAAATACAAGAATAAACGGTGTGTTTTGCATGTTCACAACTGCAAACCTACGTTTGCTGACCCCTGTGTGTGTGCATGGGTGTGCGTACATCCTAATACATATAAAGAGCTAGGTGGCATCACGACCAAACGGGCAACCAGTCACCATGAAATGCATGGACACCTCTTAGTTCCTCCCTCTCCCCCAGCCCCCGCCCTGCCAGCCGCTCAGCATGAGCAAGGGAGCTGGCAGCAAGGTGGGACTGGGGATATTGAGCGGAGGTGGCAGGCTGCTTCGCAGGATGGCTTCATGGGGCAGCAGCAAGCTTCGCAGAGCAGTTGAAGGGTGGGGGAGCCTCATGGAGCAGTTGAGGGGCCACGAGCATCGCGGAGCATCCCGGGGCGGGGAGCTTCACATAGCGTCACAGGGTGGCAGAGGCCACGTGATGGAGGCCGGGCTAGGCCTAGGGACCCTAACTGCGCACAATTTTGTGCGCGCTGGGCCTCTAAGATATGTGTGTGTGTGTGTGTGTGTGTGTGTGTGTGTGTGTGTGTATGTGTGTATGTATATGTATATATGTATATGTCTATATATATAGAAATATATAAGAAATTAGAAAATATAAGCAAATAAATAAATGTGTGGTTACTAATCATAATAGCTATTTCAAAGGAAATGCACAGGGACAAGGCCTACTTGTGGCTCTGCTATGCACTCACCACCTGGGAGACTTGCCATCCCATTCCCAGCATCTCTGCCCATATACACTTTCATGTCATGTCTTCATGCCTTTGCTCAAGCTCTTTCCTCTACTTGAGAATTCAGCTTCCCTTATTTTGAAGTGCAAACACTTAATCTTCAAAGCCCAGCACACCTTCCTGTGTTGACTCAATAAGGGTCAAACCTTCCTCTCTTGATCCTTTCTTGCTACTCCATACAGCTCTTGTTACATTTTGCTTGGTATTATATAGTTACTTCCCAGTGAGATGATAAGTAACTTAAGAGCAGAGACTGTGTTGTACTGATTTATGTTTTCCTACAGTTCCCTAAGTAGAACTCAATAATGCTTGGTTGGGATTTCCAAGACCGTCAAATTCAGATGGCACCACTGTGAGTTATAACTATGAGTATGATTTGACCTGTCTCCACATGTCCTCAACTGCCTCAGATAGGTGAATGAGATTTGCAGCTGATTCTTCAAGTCAAAGTTTAGGATGATGATATCAATGTGGTGTAGCAGAGTATTAGAAATATATATTATGTGAGCTGGGGCTAATTTGGATACTGCACACCTGGCCAGAGACATACATACATTCATTAGCAACCAGCTCTCTGTCATGCAAATCAGATCGTAGTGCTCACACATGGGGGATAGCAGACCTGTGTGTTTGCACATTCTCTCTTTTAATTACCACTTAGATCCTCTTGCTCTCAGCTGTCTCTGGTGCTAGTCTGCGTGGGCTCCAACTTGCTTCACCTGGGAGCAACCGGACAGTGCCTCACTTCCTGCTTGCACCACGCCCCTCTTCCTTGCCTACCACCCTTGAGTTACAGGGCACAAATAATATTCTCTCTCACAACGAAGTTAAAAACCTTTTATCATTTATAACTGAACACTGGCTAACACAAAGGAGGAGATGTAGAGTGTCAGGTCTTATGAAAAACAGGTTCTCTTAATGTTCTCACCCAAAGCCAAGAAGTGGATATTTTTCGTTCCATTTTCAAGCAACTGAGAATCGGCAAAGGTAAGTCGCTGGGCCAAGTTTACATGGCTCTTAAAGAACAGAACTAGAATTTGATCGAGGTCTATTTCTTAGCTCATTATTACTTCCATACAGCCTGCTGCCTCTCAAATATTGATAAGATAAATAACTCAAATTGAATGAATGACTAAAAAAATACATTTTATTGATTTTTTACAGAGAGGAAGGGAGAGGGATGGAGAGTAAGAAACATCGATGAGAGAGAAACATCGATCAGCTGCCTCCTGCACACCCCCCACTGGGGATGTACCCGCAACCAAGATATGTGCCCTTGACGGAAATCGAATCTGGGACCTCCCAGTCCGCAGGATGATGCTCTATCCATTGAGCCAAACCGGTTTTGGCAAATGAATGACTTTTTAAAAATTAGAATAAAGCAGTTATCCAATTTAATTAAGTTCAAATTTAAAAAGGGCAAAAATATAGATGTGAACATGTGCACGTGTGCCCATTTGTGTCTCTAGCTCTGGCCACTCAGGAAGTCCAGGAGCTGCAACCTTCAAATATCAATTTATACACCCGGGCCCCAAATACTGCTTTTTAAAAATCACTCTTCACTATACAGAACAACAGAATATTTATATTAATTTAAACTAACTCACAACAAAATACTTATTGATTACCGAGTGTGAAGATGTAACTTTACAATAAAGAAGCCTGATAGGTACCTCTTAATTGGGCGAACAAAGTTAACCTACCGCCGAAACCAGTTTGGCTCAGTGGATAGAGCGTCGGCCTGCAGACTAAAGGGTCCCAGGTTTGATTCCGGTCAGGGGCAGATATCTTGGTTGCGGGCACATCCCCGGTGGGGGGTGTGCATGAGGCAGCTGATTGATGTTTCTCTCTCATCGTTGTTTCTAATTTGTTCTTTTAGGCCTAGTTCTAATCTGTGAAATGGGATGCAGACTACATTTTATCATTTCTTATCCTCATAATAATGGGTGTATTCACCAACTTTTTATCATTGAAACACAGTTGACATATACTATATTAGTTTCAGTTGTACAACATAGTGATTCTATACTTATATATCTTATTAAGTGATCACCATGATTAAGTCTAGTAACCATTTATCACCATACAAAGTTATTACAATATTATTGACTATATTCCCTATGCTATACATTACATCTCTGTGACTTCTTTATTTTGCAACTGTAAGTTTGCATGTCTTAATCCCCCTCTCCTATTTTGCCCACCCCCCTACAATCCTCCCCTCTGGCAGTCATCAGTTTATTCTCTGTATCTATGAGTCTGTTTAAGTTTTGTTTTATTTTTCAGGTTCTACATAAAATGAAATCATATGGTATTTGTATTTCCCTGTATGACTTATTTTACTTAGCATAATTCCCTCTAAATCCATCCATGTTGTTATAGATGGCAAGATGGCAAAATTTTATTTTTTAATGGCTGAGTAATATTTCTATACACACACACTCACACACACACACACCTCCCCCCCACACACACACATGTATATTACATCTTTCTTTTTTTTAAATCTTTACTGTTCAGATTATTACAGATGTTCCTCTTTTTCCCCCCCATAGTTCCCCTTCACCCAGTTTCCACCCCACCCCAGACCCTCACGCCCCTACTGTCCTCATCCATAGGTGTGAGCTCTTTGTCCAATCTCCTCCCGCACCCCCCACATCTCCCTGAGAATTGTCAGACCACTTCTTTTCCATGCCCCTGATTCTATTACAATCACCAGTTTGTTCTGTTTGTCAGATATTTTATTCATTTGATTTTTAGATTCACTTGTTGATAGATATGTATTTGTTGTTACTTTGTTGTTCATAGTTTTTTTATCTTTACCTTTTTCTTCTTCCTCTTCTTAAAAAATACTCTTCAGGATTTCATATAATACTGGTTTGGTGGTGATGAATTCCTTTAGCTTTTTTTTTTTTTTTTTTTTTTTTTTTTTTTTTTTTTTTTTTTTTTTTTTTTTTTTTTTTTTTTTTTTTTTTTGTCTGTGAAGCTCCTTATCTGACCGTCAGTTCTAAATGATAGCTTTGCTGGGTAATCTTGGTTGTAGGTTCTTGCTATTCATCACTTTGAATATTTCTTGCCACTCCCTTCTGGCCTGCATAGTTTCTGTTGAGAAATCAGCTGACAATCATATGGGTACTCCCTTGTAAGTAACTAACTGTTTTTCTCTTGCTGCTTTTAATATTCTCTGTCTTTTGCTCTTGACATTTTAATTATGATATGTCTTGGTGTGGTCCTTTTTGGATTCCTCTTGTTTGGGGTTCTCTGCATTACCTGGACTTATAAGTGTATTTCTTTCACCAGGTAGGGGAAATTTTCTGTCAAATAGGTTTTCAATATCTTGCTTTCTTCTTCCTCTTTTTCCTCTTCCTCTTCTTCTTCTCCTTCTTCTTCTTCTTCTTCTTCTTCTTCTTCTTCTTCTTCTTCTTCTTCTTCTTCTTCTTCTTCAGATGTTGGTATGTTTGAAGTTGTCCCAGAATCTCCTTATACTAACTTCATATTTTTAGAGTCTTTTTTTCTTTTTGCTCTTCCAATTGGGTGTTTTTTTGTTTGTTTGTTTGTTTTTTTTGTTTTGTTTTGTTTTTTGCTTCCTCATACTGCAAATCTTTGACTTGATTCTTGGGATCTTCTAGTCTACTATTGAATATCTATATATATTATTCTTTATTTCAGTCAGTGTATGCTTAATCTGACTGGTCCTTTTCTTTCTTTCTTTCTTTCTTTCTTTCTTTTTTTTTTTTTTTTTTTGGCATTCTCACTAAGATCCTTGAAGTCTCACTAAGTTCCTCAGAGGTTTCTAGAAGATTCTTGAGTAACCTTATAACTGTGGCTTTCTTCCATTTCTTTTATTTGTGACATGTTTCTTTGTCTCCATATTTTGGCTTCCCTGTGTTTGTTTCTATGTGTTGGATAGAGCTGCTAATTCTCTTTGAGTTGATAGTGACCTTGAGTGATAGGTGTCCTATAGGGCCCAGTGGCTCAGCCTCCTCAGTCACCTGGTGAACACTCTTGGTGAAACCCTTTGTGGGCAATGTGCACACTCTTGTTGTAGTTAAGCCTTGATTGCTGTTGGTATTACTGGGAGGAACTGACCTCTAGGCCAATTGGCTGTGAGGACCAGCTGTGTCTACACAGCTGAAGAGCTCCTGTGCAGGAGACACCCTTATGGAGCAAGACTTACTTCAGTGGGGCTTTGGTGCTCATTGAGTCTGCCCCTCGAAAGTGTCACTTATTGATGTGAAGAGTTGTAATCTGGTATAGTCTCACACTGACCACTGGGTACACTGGCTCTTAGATCTCCAAGGAGGTGCAAAGTCAGCCACTGCCTGTGGCCACCCAGCAGGAGCTACAGAGATATCTGCAGATTTCTCCTCTTTGTTTGGGGTTTGGAGGTGCCCAGATGAGGCCCAGTTGTGAAGCAAGGCAGACTGCTGCTGCTGGATGATTGCTTTGGGGCTCTCTAACCCAGCTTCTCTCTGTGTGATAGGCTTGAGGCTGATAAAGGACAGGCCATTCATATGCAAAAGCCACTGTTAAATTGTATCTGCATCTGTTTCTTCAATTACACTTTTACAGTGATGATCAGAACTCCAATTTTATTTTGTACAAAAAGCCTGATGCACAAAATTCATGCAAAGGGCTCAGCCCTCACAGCTGTGGAGGCTTGCCTCGGATCTTGCCTCGGATGTTACAGCCCTAGCTTCACCTGGAAGGTTGTCTAGGAGGACATCTGAAAGGATGTCCAAAAGGTCGTTTGGCTGTCTGGTCTAATTAGTATGTTATGCTTTTATTATTATAGATTATTATTGATTTCAGAGAGGAAGGGAAAGGGAAAGAGAGATAAAAACATCCATGATGAGAGAGAATCATTGATTGGTTGCCTCCTGCACACCCCCTACTGGGGATAGAGCCTGCAACTCAGGCATGTGCCCTTGACCAGAATCAAACCAGGGACCTTTTAGTCCATAGGCCAATGCTTTATCCACTGAGTCAAACTGGCTAGGGTGAAAAATGTCTATTCAGGTCCTCTTCCAATTTCATAATTAGATTGTTTGGTTATCTTTGCCTTTGAGTTATCTGAGTTCTTTATATATTTTGTATATTAATCCCTTATCAAATATATGATTTGCAAAATCTGTGCCATTTAGCAAGTTATCTTTTTGTTTAATTGATGTTTCTTATGCAAAAGCTTTTTCACTTTGATGTAGTCCCATTTGTTTATTTTAAATTTTGTTGCCCTTGCCAAGGAGGCAGATCCAAAAAATATTGCTAAGACTGATGTCAAAGAGTTTACTGCCTACATTGTCTTCTTGGCGCTTTATGGTTTTATCTATTACATTTAAGTCTTTAATCCACTTTGAGTTTATTATTTTTTAAGGCATAAGAAAGTGGTCTAGTTTTATTCTTTTGCACGTAGCTGTCCAGTTTTTTGAACACTATTTATTGAAGAGACTGTTTTTTCTGCCATTGTATATTTTTGCTTCCTTTTTTATAGATTAATTGACCATATAAAGTGGGTTTATTTCTGCCTTCTTTATTCTGCTCCATTGATCTATGTGTCTGCTTTTGTACTAGTACCTGCTTTTATTATTATGACTATGTAGTATACTGTGAAATCAGTAAGCACGATCCCTCCAGCTTTATTCTTCTTACTCAAGATTGCTTTGACTATTTATGGTCTTTTGTGGTTCCATGAAAACTTTAGGGTGAATTTTTTCTACTTCTATGAAAACTGCCATTGGTATTTTGATAGGGATTGCATTGAATCTATAGATTGCTTTGGGTGGTATGGACATTTTAACAATATTAATTCTTCCAATCCATGAGCATGGTATATATTTTCATTTATTTGTGTCATACTCAATTTTTTTCATTAATATATTATAGTTTTCAGATGTTTTGGAGGCTCATCTCTCCTGTGCAGGATCTAAGGGTTGGAGTGCCTAATGTGGATCTTAAATCCTTCACTCCTTAGGGAAAAGTTCTGTACCTTTGAGATGCCTCCTGACCATGAAACACTGAAACTGGGGTGTGTGGTTTTTTGTTCATAATGGGACTATCTCTTTCTCTCAGTGCTATCCTTTACAGTGTTATCCTTTGTTGCAGGTACTCTGTTCATTCAGTTCCTAGGTCCCCTTCAGAGGTAATTATTCCATATGTAGGTATAGATTTGTTATGCATGAGAGGAGGTGATTTCAGGTTCAATGCTGCCATTTTGAACTCCCTCCCCAATAATTTTTTTAAATTAAGCTTTCTTAGAATGTCTCTCTTTTATAAGAAGTGAGCAACCTGTGTGCAAAAAATTATGAAGACACTTCACAAACACTAGATTCTCAAACAAACTGAAAAAACTAAATTAATTAATAATTTATTTAGTCTTTGTCTTTGTTTTCTCTTCCAAAATTAGGACTAGGTGACAGAAAAAACATTATATGAGGAAACATGAGCCATTTTCGGCCCTGGCTTCATTCTTGTATCTATTAGTTACATGACCTTAGGGAGGCTTTTAATCAGGTTGGATTACTCTTTCCTCATCTGGACAATGAGATAATTTGGTTAGATGACCTCTGCTGTCCTGATTTTGAGAGTCTGCAATTCCATCATGTTTTCTCCAAACCAATTAGATACGTTTCCATTTCTAGTGAGAAAAGTTAACAATGGGGAAGGTAACATTTCTCAGGATAATGTGAGCCCAAGACCAAAAACACTACCTTGTTTGAAGTCACTGGTTCCTGAGCACATTGTGGTATGTTGACTTTTACTTTTCTCCCCTTTACAGGTTCCAGTAAAAGATCCTTATCTTGAACAAACAATGCTAGCTGCTCATTTAGCTTAGTGTTGAAACTTAAAAGAAAAAGTCCTGATTAGAGAGCTATTTTACCATCCTTTCAATAATAGAGAACAATGCTAGATTGTAATGCAAGTTCCTTCATAGCAAAGAGAAGGGTTCCTAGTTGTTTGTTTGTTCTCCATAGGGAAACTAGAATCAATACTCATTGGCAGATAGAAGTGGACTGTTAATAATTACTGCTGAACTCTAACCAAATATGTGGTGGTCAAATCATAAGATTCACTGAGTAGCTTATTTTGTTTTGTTTCTCAAACAATAAACAGATTAAAAATGTTTTTTCCCACCAACTCTCAACTCTAAGACCATTTTGTTCTTGTTTTAATAACCACTTCTCAGGGAAAAGACACCACTTTTCTCTAGAGGCATAGACACAAAAGTTGTAGGGTATAGTTGCACTGAAGGTTCATTTAAATATGTCTTAGCCCTTCAAATAATAATTTTAACCATGCTCATGAAAAATTGGTTATGCCGCCCTAATGGGTTTGGCTCAGTGGATAGAGCGTCGGCCTATGGACTGAAGGGTCCCAGATTCTATTCTGGTCAAGGACATGTACCTTGGTTGCGGTCACATGTAAGGACTCATGAATTAATCTTCCTAAGGGCCTTTCTTAAGAAATCTACTGGCAAACTTCAGCCAACTAAAAGTCAGCAGAGAAAGGACTGGCAAACATTTTTTTTTTAATTGTCTCTGCTGCTAAGTGAAGTTTTAAAGGAAGTTTATACTGTTCTGAGCTGCATTGAAACAGTATAAGAAGTCTGTCTTCTGTCACACTGACAAAGACAGTGATAGTGTCCATGCTGCTACAATATTCCTGGTAGTTCACAGTGAAGTCCATTTTGGCAGAGGTCAAGAAAATAATACCGTGCACTAAAATCACAGAGGACAGGAAATCAGCAATGCAATTCATTGAACCCCTAATCTGAATAAGTGTTTGACTGAAATGATTGAAAAATCTTTTCAGTGGCGATAGTTGATGATTTTATTACTTCTTGACGTGGCATAAAGTATCGTACTTAAGGCTTTGGACTGATTGTCACCACTTCTCCCAAAAGAATGTTTCCATGAACAATGAAGTTAATGATGACAAAGTGACATTTTTCTTTTTTTAATTTATCTTTATTATTGAATGTATTCCAGATATTCCCCCCCCCCTATGTATTCCAGATATAACCCCCTCCACCCAATACCCTCCCTCCTTAGGCCTTAACTGCACTATTGCAAAGTGACATTTTTTTCAAAAGGAAAAGATACACACTGAAATTTTTCAATCAGCCAAGCCCACCAGCCCATGAAATAGATTCACATTATAAAGGATGACTGAGCCTCTGAGAACTCCTAATCTGAGAATTCTGGGAGACATCTTTGGAAGTCTTTCCAGTGGTTTGGGTGAACTGGAGGGTAGGCCTTATAATTCATAACTTGAGAAAACCTTAGAAACTATTTATCTTATTTCTGTCATTTTACAGAAGAAATTCAGGGGATTGGACTAAAGTCCCAGAGGAAGCAATTTGTTGAGCTAGAACCATATGAGGTCCTGTTTCACCTTCTGTACCAGGATTGTTTCAAATCTCTGTTTTCCCCAAGTTCCTGAGCACACAAACTTCCTCTTCACTCTCAACAAAAGAATGGGCTTAAACGGGCTTCAGTCTCAGAGAAAATAGAAATCATACGACAAAAAGTCTCTCAATTTCCTGCTACCAACTCTGAACCGACAGCCATCCTAAAGCCGAGGAGGCCCCTCCTGTCTCGGCCTAATATCCTTATCTGTGCTATGTCGTCATTTCCTCCTCAAAACTGCCATGGACTAGGGATGTTGATCAACTAATTATTCTTTTGCTCTGTTGTTATCTCCAATCTGTCTCTCTGTAGGCTTTTCCCCACTCAAGGAAACTTCATCTTTATCGGTTATGTTTTATGACTTTTAGTAAAAAGGAAAAAAAAGAATTGAAGTAATTATGACTAACTGTTCAGATTTATTGTTTCTGCTGGTAAATTCATAGAAGTTATTTAATCTCTGTACCTTTTATGTCAACATTTTTTTCTTCTTCAAAAAGCAAAAATGATTGTGAACATTACTTGCTCAGGAGCAATTAGAGACCATAAGACTAGCATCCAATCACAGGACTCCAAACAGCCACTGCTTTCCTCTGATTTTCACACTCAAAGTGAAGGAAATTTTTGGGGCCCTGCTGACTGAGGTTAAAAAAAAAAAAAAAAAAAAAAAAGGAGAAAGAAAGTGAATTGGAGAGAGTGCCCTGTTTACATTTGAATCGGGGACTTCCAAACTGAAACAATTTATTTGTAGGTGCTACAAAATGCGAGCTGGAAGTGATCATTTGGAATTTTCAAAACCTTCTCTTCAGCAATGTTACTAAAACATTATCAATCACTATGAACACAGGAAGAATGTCAAAGTTTATCCATTATTGATTCTCAAATATCTGTTGGCTACTAAGTATGCAAGACAGAATTGAAGAGATGGGTCAATTTTTTTTAAAATTTACTGCTATTATATTATTTCTAATTTTATAAGGAAAATTGCAACTATTCTAGAAAAAAATCACAATTGCATTTCTAGATTCACAGGAGCCCTCATATTTTCACCCATTCATCTCTCCTTCCTTTCTGTTGAATGGTGCCCTCCTTCCCTATCCAAGCCAAGTATTCTTCCTCTGTGCCTGGACCTTCCCACTTCCCTCCTTTTTGGGACTATATTCTGTATCTTGTCTCTTCTATCTTCTGTCTTCAACATTTGCCTCTCCATTAGGTCACCCCATAGTATTTAAACATGTTTCCATTATTCTCTCTAAAAGAAGAAACTTCTCCACTGAGCTCACATTCATCTCCAGCTGATCCCCATCTCTCATTTTACCTTAACAACCAAACTTCTGAAGAGAATTTCTTTAAAAATTTTTTTTCCACTCTCTCAATCTTCATTTCCTCAGACCCTCTCATTCCTCAAGCCAGTCCATTGTCATCTACTCATAATGCTTTCTCTGCCTTCACCAAATTACCCACCCCCCTTTATGTCACCATTGACCTTCGTGTCCACTTGATGGAACAGGCATAGGTTTTTAGGGGGGTGCAGAAGGCAACTTTCCTCTCTGTTACCCTTTATGCTTCTCAAGACTTAGACAAAATCTTGGGCAGATATCATAGCTTTTCTAGTTACTCTCAGGGATTAATAAAGACTTTAATTTTTTATAAGATTGAAATACTTGTATTAGACAGGACTATGATTAAATCTCTAATCCAAAATAAAGCTTCCGGCCCGGCTGTCATGACTCAGTGGTTGAGCACAGACCTATGAACCAGGAGGTCACGGTTCAATTCCCAGTCAAAGCACATGTTGGTTGTGGGCTCAATCCCCAGTGTGGGGCATGCAGGAGGCAGCCACTCAATGATTCTCATCATTGATGTTTCTATCTCTCTTTCCCTCTCCCTTTCTTTCCAAAATCAATAAAAATATATTTGAAAACAAGAAATGTTTAAAAAAACAATAACAAACCAAACCAAAATGAAGCTTCTGCCTAGATCAAACCTAGTTTAAACTGGTATATCTGTAATAAGGAAGGTGGCATAGGTGGCTTTTACAGTATTTCTTTTCTGAAATTTGGCATTCACTTATACTATACTTTCTCTGCCTCCACCAGGGTTGGTGCTCAAAAAATTCTTACCTGAGTCCCTAAAGATTATATATTAAAAGAAATCATATATAAAGAGGTTTTATAGGTAGATATGTCGATTTATTTCAACAAGAGTGATTTTATAGATCTCACCCCATCTTTGCCATTTAAGAACTGCCTATAAATGGGGCTCACCATATCTGCCTTGCCCACTCTACAGGTTAGCTTTAAAAGTTCCTTGAGTTAAACTAAATAAATAAATAAATAAATAAATAAATAAATAAATAAATAAAAGTTCCTTGAGTTAATGATAGATCCTCCCTTCTTCCAAGTGATGGACAGAGTATGATGTAACCTGCACCTGAGGCCTGGACATTCCTGAGCACCTAACCAGGCCCCTTACATGGACTGTACATTAAACCACCAATCAGCACCTGCCAAATACCCTAAGCCCTTGATTCTTAAGTACCTAAGTGCCTAATCGTGTGCCCTATATGAAACCGCCAATTAGTGTGTGCCAAATACCCTAAGCCCCATCCCTTCCCATTCCTCCCCTCAAAAGGCATGTCCACCTTTGCATGCATTGCTGTTCTCTCCTTGCGAGACAGCCCGGCAGGGTCCTTCTCCTCTAATCAAGCCTGTAGTCCTAGTTTTCTGCCCTCTGTCTCACTCTTTCAGTTTCTTTAGCCCCTAAGGTCATCACCTACAAAGAAGGCCAGCCCTGCTCCTTACCATTAAGAGATCTTGGGGAGTCAGCTAGCTCTACCCACCTCTGGTCTCCACTTTCTTCCTTTAGCTCAGTAGGATGACGGCTGAATTTATCACAGGTAGACTAAAGACAGGTAAGATAATCTATTTCATTTCTAGAACCTGTGTTACAAACAATAATGAAACTGTTTTTCTTGGACCTGTGACATGCCATATAGCATGGGTTTTCAAATCATTCTCACTTAAGTGACCATGAGCAAGACATGTAGTCATGTAACAGAGATTATTCCTGTTTGCCCTCCCAAATCCATTCTCTTTCCTCCTCCACCGTGTCATCACTTACCTTGTCCTCCTCTGTTTCCAACCCTGTCTGTGCCCTGGGAAGCTTTCCTCCACCAAAGGCAGCGACTGGACTGCCTTTTCCTCTGGTACCTGCATGTTCAGCCAATGGGAGGAGCTGGCAGAGGGGTGAGGGCAGGGAGTTGGTCCCACTCTTTCACCGCAGAGGGCCCTCTTCCATGGCTCTGCCCTAGTTGGTTCCTGTAGCTCTGCCCACAGTTGTACAAAGGAAGCCAAAGAGATCCTTCATTAAACACTTCCTTTAAACCCTTTAAAGAGGTCATTTTTCCCCCTGCTAGAATCCTGATTAACATGATATCTGTCAGCTCATTTCCCTCATTTTTTTGTAATATGGGTGTAATAAAAGAGTCTATTTTGTTGGGCAAGAGTGAGGATTAACTGAGGTGATGCTTGTAAAGCATACAATACACAATAGACACGGAACACTGTATTTAATACTTAGTATGCACTTAGTACAAAGTACTTTACTGAGTACCAAGACAAATGTATTAATATTACAATTCAACTATAAATATTAATTCTATCAACACAAAGTACCTTACTAAGCATTATCGTGGGAAATGCTTGCAATTGCAAAAGAAATTGAGATGGCTTTGGGCCACTTCTGACTGAGAATTAATTTGAAATAGCTATAAAGCCCAACTCCCACCTCCTGCACTTCTCACCACAAAGAGCCATCACTTGCCTTGTCCTCCTCTGCTTCCTCAGCAGCTTTCTGTTTCTTTTGGTGTGTATAAGACTTCTTCAAGACTTCCCTCTGTTGAAGCTATTTTTTTTCCAATCCTCAAAGCATAAGGCTATTCTATAATTTCTCTTAAAAAAATGTGGTGATGACAAATTCAAGGATTTGGGGCATAACTGACAACTATGAGGATTTAAAGTTTCAGGAAGATGAATGAAATTATTGAAAACTGATCCTGAAATTCTTTTACTTGGTTGTCTTGAGTAAATCATTTTGTTTTTTACCAAACTACATTTCAATGAGTGGGTAAAATGAATGGGGAAGATGGATTATACTTAACAGAGGAGAAATTAGTGGGATTAAGTACTAAGTGTCTTTTATTCTCCCATTCAGGATATAATACATTAAAAAAATAGTTCAGAAACAGGTCTGAAGAACTGGAACATACTCTTAAATTCCAAAGTTATAAAAAGATCAAGTAGAGTGGTTTTTTACTCAAAAAGACATTTTAAAGAATAATAAACAAATTTCAAGTGACCAAATCAATTACCACTGTCGCTGTCTCTTTGTTTCCATTTAGATACACTGTAGTTTGAAACTAAATTAAAATACTGTTCATACTGGAGCCCTTTAGAAGTCTTCCCTGACTGATTTCACTAAAATCAGAACTCATAAAACTAACTTGGCTCCTTAGTTGATAATATGATCCTTCATGATAACTAAAGAATTGTCATGTCCTTCATGACAACAATACTTCTTGACAACTTTTAGATGCATGTGACGCTACTGAATTTTTCAGGTAAGTTTAGATTCATTCATTCACTCTGAAATAATTTTTGGGAAAGGGCAATGAACATTCATTAAGCACCCCTATCTGCTGAATTATGTCAGCTGTTTTGCATTCCTTGACTCCTCTCAACCCAAGAAATAGGTATTGTAATCTTCATTATATAAATGAGAAAATAACAACTTAGTAACATAGCTTAGATCATAGAGCTATTCAGTGGCAGAACTAATATGTGAGGCCCAGTGTTTCCCTCTATCACATTAATCACAGTGTGTGGCAGAGTGATTCCCAAACCTATGACATTCTATCATATCCAAGATGAGCAAGACAGTTCCTTCTGTCAAAACCCTTATCTCCCTTTCAAGACAGGAACCACGAAATGCTTGCAGTTTTGTAAAATATGGTCAGGATGTGCTTCTCCTTTCCTGCAACCCAATTACACCACCCCATACTCTCCCTGTGGTGTCTCATGGACTCTATACTAAGGTTGTGAGCTCACCTTAAAGGTCTTTGAGGCACATGTGTTTTACTAAGGTCTTTAGCATCTCTTTATTTTCTTACCTAATAAAAGAGAAACATGCAAATTAACCATCACTCCGCTACACTGACAGCCAATCAGAGTGAGTATGCAAATTGACCCAACAAAGATGGAGTTTAATTTGCATATGCAGATGTAGAGCCGTGTGAAGCCTGCTATGAAGGGAATGGGGAGCAGTGGGAGGAGCTACTGGAGTGGGAACAAAAGTGAGAACTTGCTGGCTCCAGTTGGCCAGGGAGCAGGGACTTGCTGGCGGGATCCCAGGCAGCCAGGGAGCTGGGGACTTGCCAGCTCCTGGTAGGAGCAGGGGCTTGCTGGCTCCAAGTGGCTGGGGAGCGGGAACTTGCTGGCTCCAGGGCAGCTGGTAGTGAAGCCAGGAGCCCTCCCCTGCAGGCCTGGTCCCCCCAATTGTCCTCCCCTGCAGGCCTGTTTGCCCCAACTGCCTTCCCCTGCTGGCCTGGTCACCCCTAATTGCCCTTCCTTGCAGGCTTGATTGCCCCCCCTAGCTGCCCTCCCCTGCAGGCCTGGTTGCCTCCATCTGCCCTCCCATGCTGGCCTAGTTGCCCCCAACTGCCCTAGTTGCCCCCAACTGCCCTCTCCTGCAAGCCTGATTGTCCCCAGCTGCCCTCCACTGCAGACCTGGTCACACACAACTGCCCTCTCCTGCAAGCCTGATTGCCCCAGCTGCACTCCCCTACAGGCCTTGTCCCCCCAACTGCCCTCCCCTGTGGGCCCGGTCACCGCTAACTGCCCTCCCTTGCAGGCCCGATTGCCCCCAGCTGCCCTCCCTTGCAGGCTTGGTTCCTTCCCTTCTGGCCATCTTGTGGGGGCCATCTTGTATTTACATAGGGGCAGACATCTTTGACCACATGGGGGCAGCCATCCTGTGTTTTAGAGTGGCAGTCAATTTGCATATTAACCTTTTATTAGATAGGATAATTTATTTGTTTCCCTCTCAATAGAAATACATTACATAGCTCCACATGACCTCTGTTGTAGGTGATGTTAATGTTCATTCCTCTTGTAACCCCTACACCTACCCTGAGAACAGTTCCTCTTATAGGTAGTGGCATCCTGATGATGTTCTCTAACTGCAGGAACTTCCTCAGCCCACACACAGAGCAGGAAGAAAGTACCAGAGTGTTAAAACCCTCAGAGTGACCCCTGGGAGTGACCCCTTGGCCAAAGAAGGGTAGGAACTGGTATATAAATACTCTGACACTATCATTCCTCAATGGCAAATTCTGAGACATGTTCAGCACAGCGTTTGAGAGGGATTCTAGGGGGCTGTGTCTCAATTTCCCTGGTGGTAATGTGCTTGTCAAGGTAACTTCCTTTCCTGTTTGTTTCAGATAGGTGTTCTCAGGAAGCTGACCCTTGGAGGTTAGTGGTCAGGAAATTTACTGAAAGTGTTCTCAGGATTAATCTGTGTAAAAGGAAAGGAAGCAGGGGAGGTTGGGCTGAGAGAAAACTGTTCAATACTTGGATCCACATGCTCCTAACACAGACCTCCATGTTTCCTTTCTTCTAGTTTTTCTCCTTCCAGGCCTCTGAACAACCAGCTAAGCCAGTCACCAAGGGTGCATGTCTTAGTTTCGGTTGTTGTAACAAAACTAGAGGCTCAGTGCACAAATTCGTGCATCAGTGGAGTCCCTTGGCCTGGCCTGCGGGATTGGGCTGAAACTGGCTCTCCAACATCCCCCAAAGTGTCCTAGATTGCAAGAGGGTCCAGGCCAGGCTGAAGGACCCCACTGGTGCACAGTGGGGGTGGGGGAGGGACCGTGGAAGGGCTCTAGGGTGTGTGTGGCCTGTCTCCCTTATTCCTGATCAGCCAGACCCCATTAGCAAGCTAACCTACCAGTCAGAGCATCTGCCCCCTGGTGGTTAGTGCATGTCATAGTGAGCAATTGAACAGCCTTAGCATATCATTAGCATATTACGCTTTGATTGGTTGAACGGACTGGATGACCAGACACTTAGCATATTAGGCTTTTATTATATATGATACCACAGATTGGTAGTTTAACAAATATTTACTTCTCACAGTTCTGGAGGCTGGAAGTTGAAAATCAAAGTGCTAACAGATTCAGTGTCTGGTGCAGGCCCTCTGCCTGGTTTGCAGATGTCTGTCTTTACATAGGCTTTCTTGGTTTGTGCATGTGGGGGTGAGGGAGTGGGGTTGAGGGAGTGGGTAGGGGTGAGTGGAGATCTTGTAACTCTTCCTCTTTTTATTTTATTTTATTTTTTGTTAATTCTCACCTGAGTATATTTTCCCATTGATTATTAGAGAGAATGGAAGAGAGGGGAGAGACAGAGAGAAACATAGATTGGTTGCCTTCCACACATGCCCCTACAGGGGCTAGGGATTGAGCCTGGGACCCTTCAGTCCACTAAGCCAAACTGGCTCAGGGCACTTCCTCTTTTTATAGGGCCATTAAACTAATCTCATTAAGAGGGCCCCATCCTCACTGGGCATTGGGCTTTCTTCTTCATGCTGGGAAGCGTATAATGCAATCATTTTTCCTTTACTTGGGAAGGGAAGTCTGGCATGTCCCAGACCGATGTGTCCCTAAACATTTCATTGATAGGGCTGACTCCTGAGTCTTGATTAGGTGTTGTCTCATCTCTTTGAGGCACGGGTTTTACTAAGGTCTTTAGCATACTTGCCACTTTGCTCATCTAGTCAGGTGGTGAGCCAGGGTGACATTCTAGAGTAGGGGTGTCGAACTCAATCAGAGAAGGGGCCAAAATCTAAAATCCAGCCTAAATCGTGGGCCGAATGGTTTACTGAACAGTCATAAACTGTCATTGTGATGGAAACGCAGCGGAGTGCAGTGATGACAGCGCGGTGCGGGCCACATTGCAAGGCCTGGCGGGACGGATTTGGCCCGCGGGCCTTGTGTTTGACACGTGTTCTAGAGGAATGTCAGATATATATTATGACAGAAGACAAGAAAGTAAACCTAGTTCTGGGCAAGACCAGAAATATAGTATCTATAGTATATCGCAGTCTGTTCCAAGCAAATGCAAACTATTTCTGATCTTCCTTTCTGACGGGAATGGAAAAGAAAATATTTACCAGGTTAATGACTGTATACCATATGGCCAAGAACTTGTTAATCTGTTGTATCAGAGGTACCACAGCTGGCCAATGTACAATTAACGTAAATATTTGGTTAGGCTTGTAATAGGATATTTCCAGGACCCATCTGGCTTTGGTTAGGTCGGACTGGGGAATTAAACGAAGACATGATGGGACCATCACTCCTGCATCCTTTATGTCTTTAAGAGTGGAACTACTCTGTGCCATTTTCCCATGATGCAACACTCTTTTTGATTTCCTACATTGCCTGCTTGTAGCAGGAAGGAAGAGGGGGGTCCACTTGATCTTTCATGCAGTCAAAGCTCTCATCCCACAAGCCAAAAAACCAATGTGGGGATTCTGCCAAATACCAAGCATGTCCATTTTAATTATGCATCTGGTGATTGGAAAAATACCTACTGGGTAGGTGTGTGGACCTGGTGAACTCACTGTGAGGCAGGCCTCAGCCATGCTATTTCACATGCCTGGGTGTCAGTGCCAGCTTACTCCCCGTGTGTCCAAGAGTTCCTAAAATCTGTGGGTATTGTTCTTTCCCAGGATATACTAGTTGCCACAGTAAATGGCCAGAGGTCTGTTTGGAGCTGTCTTGAAAGAATCATTTCTCCTATGCGCTTTCCATGATGTTGCAGGGTCTTTTCTCAGGGGAACTGGTCTTTTGCAGCCACGATTTATGGGGCCAAAAATAGGCTGAGGTCCAAAAACTGGGTAAGAAGTCATAACTGTTTATTTTGATGTTTGGCCTTAGCCTCCTATCTGTCCATCTTGACTTTTGTAATCATATAGATTGAGTGATGCCTTTGCTGGCAGCCCAGCTGTCTTGCCCATGTGGATGACATGTCCTATTAATCATCTCCTTAGCTCCTGTGATTCAGCTTCCTGGGTGCCATGCTGTCCTTGTTACTCATTACGATAGCCGTGCCCTCCTGCTCCTGGTGGTTTAGTGCTGCCATCTTAATTCTATTATTTCTGGAGCCTATACCTTCATTTTTTATCAAGTAGCCCAGTTCTGTGATGTCTTCCCCTCCAGATGGCCTGACCAATAGAGGAGGAGAGCATCTCAGGGATGGTTGAGGCCTTGTCATCTCAGCACATCTCTTACTCCTGGTGAACTGAATATGCTCTGGACCCTCCCACCAACCAGGGTTGTGTGATGGGTTTCCTGTTATAGTATATCCACTCTGCATGCCCACTTTGGGCCCCTTCTTTTACTGTCTGCCACAGAACATTTGGAGATTTCAGATCACTTAGGAGCTTGCAAAAGCGATGATCCAGACTAAGAGCCATCTCAAGAATGTGATGCAGTAGGGTCTTTGCCATGGTGTTAAATCCTTTATCCCAAGAAGCGTTCCCATCTTGGCAAACTCTCCTTAGCCCACTTTATGCCCTACCAGCCCTTGATTTGGCACTCAGGGATTTCCTTTCACCTGGGCTCTCTCAGATCTTACCGGCATGTGCTAACTAGGTCCTGCAGGTTCTCGGGGTGGTGTCTCTTCCCTCCCTGGGCAGGCCCAGCGTTTGTGTTGTGAGCTCACTCTACTTACTGGTCTGGTGGCAGGAGAACGAATGGCCGAGGCCGAAGGAGGCACATGTTATCTTGCAAGGTCAGGGGGAGCGTGCTGCCTTTAACAGGTTGTCACTTCTGCAGTAGATTTTGAGGATTTAATATTTTAAGTGCACCAACCCAGAAGTCCCCATCTCAGACTTTATAATCCCATCATGGCAGACCTGGCATGTTGAGAGTTCTACCTCCTCTGGAGCTTTGCTACTGTTAGGATTAAGTCCCAGTCTAGATCCTCAGATTTCTCCGCTCTTTACCAGCATAAGAGGAGCATCTCTCCATGTGCTCCCAAGAGGCCTTTTGGCTTTCGCGTCTCACCTTTAATTGCTGATTAATCATTTCAGGCTTTCTATTATCTTTTAGTAAATCACCTAATGTCTCCAGCCATAGCCATCCAATTCCATTTTCTTAGAATTACGACTTCCCTCATTCCTCCAATGCCTGGCACATTGCACTTCCTAATGCATTTCCTTTGACCAGTTTGCCCCCTGTTTCAGTTTACAACATGTAAAAATGTTCCCAGTTGCACAGCTACCTGTGCAGGGGCTGTGTGGGCTCCTGCAAGGTGGCCCTCATGGGGTTTAGCTCCAGAAACCCTTGTTGGCTCTGCTTTCTTGAACCCATCTTTGCAGTCATATGGATAGGGAGAGATGCAAGCAGCACATTTATTTGGGAGTCTTTTATTTTAATTTAATTTTTTTTTTTAATTTTAGTCAGTAGTCAATTTTTATTTCTTTCCAATTGGGAGTCTTTTAAAGATTAACATATGCAAGAGAGGAGAAACAAACAGGATTAGGCAGGAGGAGAAACTGAACAGGAGGCAGTCACAGAAATGTGTCAGTGACCCCACAGGAAGCTTTGAAGCTGGGATGACTACTCAGTTTTAATGGGAACTGGGGAGATGGTGTCAGGACTTATAAACTCTTGTATCAACTAGCCCTTGGACACAGGCCCACTCCTAGGAAGGGAGTGTAACATTGGGTGAAGGAAGTTCCCAGAGATTGTCAGCTGCCGCCAGCCACACACCCAGCAGCTGGGGAAAGAAGTGCTTCGGTCCTGAAGGTATTTGGTAATAGCATGGCCTCCATACGGTATCACTTTCCCAGTGCTCCCTGCGCAGCCTAGAACAAGGTGCTTCCACCCACGTCCTTGATCAGGGTCAGCTTCTGGTGAACCCCTGAACTCAGCTTCCCATGAGGATAAGCAATTTTTAGACAGATATTATAGTAGTAAACATAAGAATTACTAGCCGAAGCCGGTTTGGCTCAGTGGATAGAGCATCGGCCTGTGGACTGAAAAGTCCCAGGTTCGATTCTGGTCAGGGGCATGTTCCTTGGTTGCGGGCACATCCCCAGTAGGGGGTTTGCAAGAGGCAGCTGGTCGATGTTTCTAACTCTCTATCCCTCTCTCTTCCTCTCTGTAAAGAATCAATAAAATATATATATATTTTTAAAAGAATTTCTAGTTATCACAGCAATAACTCACATTTGGAGTATATTTTAGAGGTAACAATTCACAATTTCACTTTGCTCATCTCTAAAGTAAGGGTGTTTTATGAGATGACTACTAAGATAACTTCCAACTCTATAATGTTCTAGCACCCCCTTGTCTGCTCAAGCTTCTATCATGGCATAAGCTTCTGCCCTCATTGCTCTGGGGCCCTGTGCCGCACAGCCAAAGAAGAATGGGGTAGAAAATGTCTGCACAGATTGGCTTCGCTGTTTCATTTGTTTACAAGGCCACCGCTCTGTTAAAGCAGAGATACAGCAAAGAGCTGGGCCCCAACACAGAGTTCAAGAGGTTAAAAACCATGGTGCAAACTCTTCTCCATTCTACTGAGGCCCAGGGGCTCTTGGGGAGGGAGAGAGGGCCCTTATGTGTAGGATGTTGGTGACAAGCAAAAATGCTCCCACTAATTCCCAGTGACCGTGGTGTTTAGTGGCTAAAGATAGAAGCATTGCCCAGTGTGCAGGAGGCGCTCACCCCAGGAATGAAAATACTAACAACTCCTCTACAGAAAAGGCATCAGAGGTACATAACTAAGCTGGTTAGGAAGGTTGTGTGAGGAGGGGAAGGACCAAGAGATGATCCCATTACCAATGTCTATACACATAGGCTTGGGCTTGGTTTGTTCACATTCAGTTCAGCACAGACGCGGTGAAGACTTGACCCTGGAATTCTCTCCACAGACTTTCCCCGCTCCATGAGCTTGTGCACAACTATGAGTCAGTGGAACAAGCTATGTTTGTTCTAACATTTCTTAAGGCATAGGAAGAGATCATCTGTAAAGGAGAAGAAGGCTTTGTTCAGTTCTCACTGCTTATTTATTCTAACAAAGCGCATTAATTGGGTAGAACAGTAAACATGGATGGCAAGGCGGCCGATGTCAGCAAAGTGAAAACAGAGAAGCCTCTTTATGCTGACCAGCGGTGGGGAGGACATCCTTCGATGGGTTTAGCTTATGTTTGCAGATTTTATCAATCTGTAGCAGCTTTGTTTCAGAGAACATCACCCAATTAATAACAAAGCCCAGCCAGATAAAAGAAGGGACTGAAATGCAGCTCTGGTTATAGTGATGGATTTTTAGGAAAGCCTGAATCACAGTTTGGAGAAAGTCAAGTTGCTAGGACATTTTCTCAGTTTTTGAAATGCATTTGTAGTGCACCACGAGGGTAGAACCCTAAGAAAAACCATATGGATTTTCTTTTCATTAATCACAAAAAGTTATACTGGAACCAGAAAATTTAAATTGGTGTATGCTTTATAACTTGGTTTGATTTTGCACTCATGTAGTATTTAATTAAGAAATAAAACATATATGAAGGTCTAAATCCCTAAACATTCATACTATTGTCATTAAAGTTAGTGTCTGGAGGGGAGTTTTAAGTATGGAAAGGACCATTAATAGTTTTTTGGGTTTAAAATTAACATGCATTTTTAAAGTTAAATTTTCAACTGTACATTTTTTTTAATCAAGTTTAGCCAATACATTTTATTCTAATAATTATATGAATATTAAAATTACTCTTAGTTGATGTTTAAATTTAACTCCAATTCAACAACCTAAACTCAGCTTAAACAATTAGGCTCCCTTATGAACTTGGTTCAATAAATTTCTTTTGAAAATTTTTAGGATAAATATCTTACTGTAATATATTCCAGCTTTTTTCTAGGCATTTCAAATGCTTGGCAAGACAAAATCAGAACCTTAACAAGTCTTTCTGATGACTAGAGGAAAACCGTGTTAATCATATAAAATTATGAATTTTTGCATATCAAGTTTTTCTTACTATAACTTGCTTAAAATTGATATTAAACAAACTTTTCTGGCTTAAAATCACAGATTTAAGTTAGTTATACAATTCACACTGAAGTCATGATCTCCTGAGGGGCTAGATTCTTTTTGTACTTAACACATCCATGAGTTTGATTTATCCCATCATCTCTAAATGCAATTCTAAACCCTCCTGGCTTGTCAAGTTACTTCCCCAAACAAGGAGAGATCATTCACAGAGCCAGACAGTGCTGGCGATAAAGTGGATGGATCCCAGAGGTATGAAGAGCTGGGACAATCGTGCTTGGTGAGTGATTTAAAGAGGAAAGTTAGGGAGGGAGAGGGTCAAAGATGACACTCCAGATAAATTTCCATGAATAATAGTGCCAAAACTTACTGGGATAGGGAGTATCAGATGGAGAAAGGATGTGGGAAGGATAGCAGTATAAATTTTAGAGCTGAAGGATGCCTTAGCATTTGTCTATTTAACTCTTGTTTATAGGTAAGGAAACAGACTCAAAAATCAAAGGATTAATTTTTGTTGGTTTGTTTTGTTCTTGTGTTGTATTTTTTTGTTGCTAATCCTCGCCCAAGGGCATTGTTTTCATTGTTTTTTTTTTTAGGGAGAGTGGAAGGGAAGGAAGAGAGACGCAGAGAGAGAGGAACATCATTGTGTAAGAGGCACATTGATTAGACAAATGATTGCTGTTTTAATAAGAAATCTTAAAACAAACAAACAAACAAACAAAAAAACCACCACCTTTTTCAATGTGCATAGTTAGAGAGAGAGAGACACACACTTTTCTCCTAGATTCACTCTCTTTTAGTATATCCGTCTCACCAGTGGATAGGATAAAGTAGGATTCTGTTAGAAATTACTGTCTTGCTAGTACTGGAACACTAAAAAAGCAAAGCAAATAGAAACATTGTCTGCACTATTCCAAGCACAATCTAAGATGATACAAGATGAGGACTTTAAAACACACACACACACACACACACACACACACACACAGTGTGTGTATAAGTCCACAAGTACAGAGCATGCACAATAGCCAAGTTGTCACTTTGCCTTTGGTTAAGATGCCACACGCTGCCACCACCAGTTTCTCAGGTTGGGTATGAGGATGAATGCTAGATGCCAAGACCATATTATGGCTTGTCCCAGCTTGCAGAACACAGAGCAGTATTTCTGTTGTTAATGTATGTTGACTTTAGCATTGCCAAAGCCAACCTCAGCTTTTGGCCAAGGTTTTCCGAAAGTTGAATAAGCTTTTCACTTTAAATTGGCTGGATGATGGTAATAGTCGTAGGCTCACACTAACATTCCAGGTCTATTCTGGGAAACCCAGGAGTACAAAGCTGGAGCACATGGACAATTGAGGGGGCCAAAAGAGAGTGAGGAGACTTCCTCAATTTTAATTCTTTGGAATATTAGCTTTTTCTAGGAAAAAAAAAGAAAGAAAGAAAAAACCACCTAGTTTTATTGTGGCAAAAGAGACATAGAGGGACCTTCAAGGTCCCCTCTAGATAGTAGGGCTTAGAACTGGTCAGAGTGTCACAGGCATTCGCAGAAAGTGGGGCCACCCTACCTGTCTGTCACACAGCAGTACCACAACAGGTGGGCTCCTTCGATTAATCAATAGGCCATGCACATATTCAGGAATCTAAGTACTTAGGGAAAAAAAAAAATCTCTCCTTAATCCTATAAGAGTAGTTGGATAATAAAAAGGCGACATGAGCTGAAACCGGTTCGGCTCAGTGGATAGAGCGTCGGCCTGCGGACTGAAGGGTCCCAGGTTTGATTCCGGTCAAGGGCATGTACCTTAGTTGTGGGAATATCCCCAGTGGGGGGTGTGCAGGAGGCAGCTGATTGATGTTTCTCTCTCATCGATGTTTCTAACTCTCTATCCCTCTCCCTTCCTCTCTTTAAATAAATCAATAAAAAAATATTTCTTAAAATGGGGACATGAATAAGAAAGTTTTTAAAAATTTTGATGTTATCAATTTGGGGGGTGGGGTGGGGAGAGGGATCTCCAAAGACTTGAATTCAGGTTAGGATAATTATTATTATTATCTAACATAGTGAATCCTATTAACCTGTTTATGCCTACTTTGCCATTGAGATTTTCAGATTCTCATTGGCTTTAGTGACAAGTGTGTCTCTATAGGAGGTTATCTGAAGTGGGAGAATGTGGAGAGGTGTCTTCCTTTTTAAAAAAAAATCATGTGTTGGATATTTCTGAATTTTTCTTTTTTTTTTATTTAAATAAATCTTTATTGTTCATATTATTACAAAAGTACATTTTTCCCCCTCCGCCAGGTTCCCACCCCACCCTCTGCCCTTTCCCCCCCCCCCCATTGTCCTCATCCATAGGTGCACAGTTTATGTTCAGTCTCTTCCTATACCCTCCTCTCCCCCTTTCCCCAAGAATCGTCAGTCCACTCCCCTTCTATACCTCTGATTCTATTATATTCACCAGTTAATATTGTTCATAAGATTTTTTTTAATTCCCTTGGTTTTTAGATTCACGTGTTGATAGTTACATATTTGTTGTTCATAGTTTTTATCTTTATTTAATTTCTCTTCTAAAAGAACCCCTTTCAGCAATTCATATAATTCTGGTTTGGTGGTGATGAATTCCTTTAGCTTTTTTTTATTAATGAAGCTCTTTATCTGGCCTTCGATTCTGAGTGATAGCTTTGCTGGGTAGATTATTTTTGGCTGTAGGTTCTTGCTATTCATTAACTTGAATATTTCTTGCCATTCTCGTCTGGCCTGCATGGTTTCTGTTGAGAAATCAGCTGACAATCGTATGGGTGCTCCTTTATAGGTAACTACCTGCTTTGCTCTTGCTGCTTTTAATATTCTCTCTTTGTCTTTTGTTCTTAGAATTTTAATTATGATGTGTCTTGGTGTGGTCTTCTTTGGATTCCTTTTGTTTGGAGTTCTGTGTGCTTCCTGGACTTATAAGTCTAATTCTTTCACCAGGTGGGGGAAGTTTTCTGTCACTATTTCTTTCAGTATGTTTTCGATATCTTGCTCTCTCTCATCTTCTGGGACCCCCATAATTCTGATGTTGGTTCGCTTGAAGTTATCCCAGAGGTTTCTTAAATCATCTTCAACTTTCTGGATTCTCTTGACTTCTTGCTTCTGTGGAGGAGTATCTTCTGACTCTTTATGTCCCAAATCTTTGACTTGATTCTTGCAATCTTTCATTTTGTTTTTAGGACTCTGTATAATATTTTTTAATTCAGACAATGTATTCTTTATTTCTTGTTGATCCCTTATTAGTTCTTGTTGATCCCTTATTAGTTCTTGTCGATCCTTTATTAGTTCTTGTTGATCCCTTATTAGTTCTTGTTGATCCCTTTTCATCTCCTCATAGGTCTTATCGACCTTTTCTAGGAAATTCTTTAAAAACCTTATAAGCGTGGTTTTGAACTCTATATCCAGTCTCTTCTTTTCCTCCATTTCTTTTGTTTGTGATCTAATTCCTTGTCTTGGGATTTTCACAGCTTCCCTGAGTTGGTAGGGTGGCTTTGTGTGCTAAGGTGTCCTATATGGTTCAGTGAGTCAGCCTCCCAGTTACCTGAGGTGGGCAGTCTTGGTGTAGCCCTTTGTGGGATGGGTGGGCAGTCTTGTTGTTAAGCCTTGCTTGTTGTTGGTATCACTGAGAAGTGTTGATCTCCAAGCCAATTGGCTATGAGGATCAGAAGTGTCTCAGCTAGGAGGGTTTCTGTATTCTGCTTGGATGGGCAGAGTCTCGGGGTGGCACAGACAAGCTTTGTTGAATCCCGCACAATTGGTTGTAGGCGTACGCACCTCTTTGGTATAGGCGCAGACAAGCTTTAGATTCCAGTCTGCCCCTCCCTAGGAGAGTCCTATTGGCAGCGAACGAGGAAGCTAGCCACTGGAGGGCCTCTATGCTCTGCTTGGATGGGGCGTAGTCTCGGGTGGTGCAGACAAGCTTTATTCAGCCCCTCCCTATGAGGGCCTGGTTTCTGAGTCCCGCAGTAATGGGGCCGCTGGCTTCACACACCTCCAAGAGATCTCTGCCCACTGCCTGACAGACTGGCCTCTGTCAGCGCAATAGGGTGGTTTTGTTTTCCTCTGGAACAAGAAAGCCAGCTGCGCATTAGCTGTCTGCCCTCTCCGCGCGCAGGGAGTAAGCCGGTAGCGAACTCGGCCCGCCCTCTCCACGCTCTGCAAGCCAGCCAGCAGCGAACTCTGCGGCCGCTTTTTCGCGTGCACAGTTTTCCATACCTTCACAGTTCCTGAGGTTCAGCGTGCCTTCTCTCTCCTTCCCAGATGCTAGAGCCTCCCTTCAGCCAGCCGTCCAGCGCTTCAGGGTGATGTTTCCCCCGTTTTTCAGTTCTAAATTCAAACTTGTTGTGGTAGGCTGCATTCGGGTGTCTGCCCTATGCCGCCATCTTGGTTGTCTCTCATTTCCGAATTTTTCGAATGTGCTTCTAGCCAGAGAGTCTATCGGTTGCAATTGAGAGAACACACTACAATTTCCAAAACTGGGTGTCAGGTGAAATTTCAAAGTGTACTCTGTCATTGTGGACACCATGATTGTCTATCAGGAAAATTGACACGATAGAAATAGAAGATGTATGAAATTATCTCCATTGCTATTAGATAGCTAATAAATGGAATACCTCCTGCCATGAAAGCAAGAGTCATTGTACTTTTCTTTGCTTAGCCTCATTTTTACTTTCAGGAGGTAGGAGGCCTGAAGGGCAGAACATGCAAATAAGGCAAATGAAAAGACATAATCTGAGGCCCACGATTCAGGCAAAGACGCTGAGTGAACTAACCTGTCATTTGTGATAAAGTACTTTAGAAATGTTAATTTTGTTACTGAATAATGGGTCCTCAGCTTGACTGAACTCTAGGCAATTATTTCACATCTAATTTGAGATGACGCATGAAAGAAAACCGAGCACACATTTCTTTACTTTGGTACCTAGAAGCAGATGATGAACTGGGATCTTTTTACTCAGAACAATAAGTCTGAATCTATGTCAGGTCTAAGCTGACATTGGGCTTATAACCACATTTTTTCCATTTCTCTCTCTGGTCTCTCTTTTGGAGTCCATATGACGACTCATATGCTAGCTTTCAGCTCCATCTTCAATTCTAGCGTTTACTGCGTTATTATGTTTGGTGAGTTTGTTGTTGTCACCTTCTTCCCTTCACCACTGGATGCCAGTAGAGGACTGTGGCTTAAACTCTAGGAGTTGAACATGACCATTTCTAGGCAAAGAAATAGCATTGGAAATGGAAATACAATCCCAGCCTCCTGGAATTTTTAAATCCCAGAAATGACCCCAAGCTGCATGTACCTGATCTGAAAATGGTTTTATTCTTAGATCCCCAGAGAGTAGATATTATTTTCATCTGAAAGTTTGGAATAATGAGACTCCAAGGATTTAATTATATTACAGTTAATCATGCACAGAACCAAAGTTTTGATTCAAAGTCGTCTGACTTCCCCAGCTTTTTATTTTTCTTAGTCTGATTGCAGACCTAGCTTGGGAGAAGTGTGGTATACCCTCAGATTTTTTGCATGCTGTCTTTTTGCAGTAAGGAGGCAGGGAGAAATACAAAGAAAAGAGCTTCTCGGTGTTAGTTGCATATAAATTATCTGGAAATCTGTTGACATGTAGGTTCTGATTCCGATTCTCAATTTCTAACCCGCTCTCAAATGATGCTGGTTTTGCTGGTTGAGGGGGCCGTACTTTGAGAGGCAGGACCCTGGGGCCCTGAGTTTGGCCACTAACAGTAGGGAGTCATGGGATCTACCTGTCCACAAACCCTAGGTGACACTCTCAAGGGTCTCTGAATGGAGAAGAGAGCAGGGAGTTTGTGCTCAGAGTTAATGTCACTTTCCTCACTGCCCCCGTCTTCAATGGTATTTCTTGGGCTAGCCGCCAGGAGGTGCTGATGAACCTCTATTTAAAAAGCTGAGCTCTGTGAGGTTATTAGATGTTCCCAGAGGTTCTCAGGCTGGCCTCTGGATAGGTGGGGAGGGCAGCTGTTCACTAGTGGGTGAGAATCACAAAAGGCCTCCAGACTAGAGGATGTGTCTGAAATAGAGCTGGATCCTCTGCTAGAACCCTGCCCAGATCTCAGCAGAAGGAATCAGGTCAAGGAGGCACTGATAAAGAGGTAGACCTCTTCACTGTCCACCTTTGAGGGAGAAAGATGTTAGTCCCATTGTCTATTTAGTAGGAAGAGAGGGATGGATCAAGGATTTTTCCTGAGGCTTCTAGCTGCACTAAATTTAAGAAGAATATAATAAAATATTTATTTATTTGATCTTCAGATTTCAAATAAAGAGATTGTTGTCCAGCTGATGAAAAAAAAATGCTTGCAAATACATCGAATTGATTGCATATCATAGGAGTAAGCAACTTTTTTTCAATAATGGAACATATGGCAAAAATACATGTGTGTAGACTTCATTTGCTTTTATTGTAATGAATTTTTAAATCCCAGAATTTTTAAATAGAGTCTAATAGAGGACTGTAATTGAGACAGTCCTCTATTAGACCTATAAAATAATTAATACAATTATAATATTTGGAGTCTGCCTACTACCGTGTTTCCCCGAAAATAAGACATCCTCCGAAAATAAGACCTAGCACAACTTTGGGAGAAAAAATTAATATAAGACACTGTCTTATTTTCGGGGAAACAGGGTAGGATTCAAATACCAAACTGGAATTCATTAGCTATGTGACTCTGAACTTTAGTTTTTTCATCTGATCCCTTCTGGATAAGTTTGATCAATGAGGGGATGGAGGATAGACAGGAGACTGGAGGGTGAAAGTATTATAAATGGAGGTAGGAGAATTTATTTCCTCCACTCTTTGCCCACACTCAGTTCTGGTTGTGGCTAATCCCTCAATGACTATGGTTCTTGTTGGCTTCTAAACTGCAGCTCTCCAAACAACATAATTTCCATAACACCACCTCCTTCCCTTTCTCCTCAGGCATAGGAATGGACACTAGACCTGAGTGCCTCAACATTCCTTGTATTTTCCTTTAACCTTGTCCACACCTCTGAAGTAGCTCCCTTGCTTCATTCCCTTTAAATTGCCACTGAGTGTTCTGTTTCCTAATGGGACCCTAAATTATACAGCATGTGAGAAGTTAATAAATGTTAGTCATCTTAAATTCACGGTGAGAATGCGTTCACAATAGATTTGATTGTTCCAGTAATATATGTTAGTGTCTTAATATCATGACATACTTTTAGTGGAATTTAACCTCAGGATCTTAATATTATACAGTTACATTAAATTTCAATAACAATTATCAATTAATTCAAATCTGCCAGCTTGTTCAGGTGCACGATAGTAGTTACAAACATGTGGCTAGGTTCTACTCTCTCCTGGTCATATGTTCTAGGGAATGTGGTTAAAAAAAAATGCTGTTTTGTAAATATCCCAAACAAATTATATATACACTCTACAAGATGTTCTTCACTTTGCACATGAGTTGCTTACTGCATATCTGGGATGCTATGTGGGAGACACAGTAGTAGAAGTATGACTCACTATCACTAAGAAGTTTGTAATCTAGTTAGAGAAATAGGACAAACATGAGGAAAGTTTTTTTCTTGTGCTATCTTAAATGATAATTCATGAGACAGTTACAAGGCAGTCATTCATTCATTTATACATTTATTCAACAAGTATTTGTTGGACTTCTATGTAACAGGCCACATTGATACTAAGGATACAAGGATAAGCAAAACTATAGTTCTTGATCTCATAACATTTATAGCTGAATGGGGAGACAGGTATTTGTTACATTTTCACACTAACAAGTGTGTTATTAGAAACTAAGGTAAGTGTTCTCAAGGAAAAGAGACAGTTACATGAGAGGATATCACAAAAAGATCTGGCCTAGGCTGGATGAATGTGGAAGGCTTCCCTGAGGAAGGGACTTTTGAGCTTGGAAATGAAGCAGGAGTGATATCACTGATTTGCGTTTTGTAAGGGTCACCTTCGTTAGCTGCACTATGAATAGATATCAGAGAGGATTCTGGAGACGGAGAACTTTAAGCTATTTAATTAGGCCAGGTAAGAATTTGTGGCATCTGGTGTAGGGTGGCAGTAAAAATGGAGAGTGTGGATGAATTAGAAGGATATTTAGGAAAATGAGTCAACAGTATTTTGTTATGGAATGAATACAAAGCTGGCAGTGATAGGAAAA
This sequence comes from Pipistrellus kuhlii, assembly GCF_014108245.1. Taxonomy (NCBI): domain Eukaryota; kingdom Metazoa; phylum Chordata; class Mammalia; order Chiroptera; family Vespertilionidae; genus Pipistrellus; species Pipistrellus kuhlii. The sequence continues at coordinate 153,828,879 of NW_023425404.1, forward strand.
AAATATCTCTGAAACTAGTCCTAGTTTTCCATCTTGCACAATTAGCCACGTTGTAGAGCTTTCATTGAGGTAGGTAACGCTGGAATTGAACCAGGTTGGAATTGGATCATGAATTTTTATCCTTGATGTTGAATTTGAGGTGCCTTTGCCAAATCCAAAGTGGAGATATAGCAGAGACATTTTGTGGAATGGAATGGAATTCTGAGAATTGGGGATGAAAAGTTGGGATTACTCATTGCTTACATGGTAATGAGAGTGGTGGTCTTGAATGATGTTTCTTGGGAAGAAAGTATATAATGATAAAAGATATGCCAAATAGCCATCTCTCACTCAACCAATGAGGGGATAGGTGAGCCTGAAAGTAAAACTGAGGAGTGGCCAGAAAGGTAAAAGACCCAGGAGAAGCGTATATTATTCTGAGTGACAAGAGGAGAGACTGTAACTGTGCAATAGTCCTCCTTTCCTGCAAAATATTATTCAGTCCCATAGGTTGGGCATGAAACACCAATCATTATACTTGGCAATTGTGCAGGTTTGTGATTGTCCCCAGTTCTTCACTGCTCTTAGTACCCATTCCCTTTTCCATGTCGGTATGCAGTCTCACTAGAGGTGAAATAAACTATTGGATTTGGCCCTATGACTTGCTTTGGCCAGTAAAATGTGAGCGCAAGTAATAAGTTGATAATTCCAAGCCTAGACCATAAGAGACATCTGATCCTTGCCCCAAATGGGACACATGGAGTAGAGTGATCCAAACAAATGACATGGATTTAATCCCAAACTCACCCTTGTCAGCTGAACCTCAGTTGACCTGCATACACATGGTCAAGAAATACATGTTTTTGCTCCAAGCCACTGAGCTACATAGCACGGTTGTGAAAATAGCTGACTGATATTGCTACATTGACCATTGGTGACCTTATGACAGTTGTTTAGAACACTAATAGAGGTAGAATTTTTATTAATTTGGAGGGAGCTACAGAGTGAGAGATCCCTGGGGAAATCACATTAACTACCGAGGTTTGGCTGTGATGGAGGGAAAGAAAGGGGAGGGAATAGCCAGAAGGGGACCAGGAAAAGACTGTTTCGCTTTTTGTTTGTTTGTTTGAAATGGGAGAGAATATAATATGTTTAAATGGTAAGAAGTTAAAACTAATAGGGAGGAAGTGGTTGATTATAGACAATAAAAGTGGAGTTGATAGTAGGTCTCCTGAGATTCTAAGAGGGGATGATATTTAAATACAGGTTGAGGGATTGGCCTTGGAGGAATGAGGAGAAAGGGTGCCAAGTTTAATGTAGCCAAAAAGGAGTTTTGGGTAGACTTGCAAATCTGGTGGGGAGAATTTGAGGATATCCCATCTAATTGCTTTAAGTGATTCACTACTTTTCGTTGAAGGAGGAAGTGATATTGTCCAGTTGAAGTTAGGCTACAAACCACATCTGACCACTTCCCAAATGATATGAATGATAAATAAGAATACATTGCTTGTATTGCTTCTACAGATGAATGCTTTTCAAAGGCTATAGCTCATTTTTGGTTTTGGGGAACTGTAAAATCTGAATGTAGACAACTATAGAACATTGCTCAGAGAAATTAGAGAAGTCTTACATAAATGGAGAGATATATTGCATTCACGACGGAAGACTCGGTATTATTAAGATGCCAATTCTTCCCAAATTGATCTATAGAGTCAGCATAACCCCAATCAAAGTCATTTATTTTTATTTTTCTCTCTCTTTATTGATTAAGGTATTACATATGTGTCCTTATCTCCCCACTGCCCCCCACTCCCTGCCCCCGCTCATGCCCTTATTCCCCTGGTGTCTGTGTCCATTGATTAGGCTTATATGCATGCATACAAGTCTTTGGTTGATCTTTCCCACTACCTCTACACTCCCCTACCTTCCCTCTGAGGTTTGATAGTCTGATTGAAGCTTCTCTGTCTCTGGATCTGTTTTTGTTCATCAGTTTATGTTCATTATATTCCATAAATGAGTGAGATCATTTATCTTTCTCTGACTGGCTAATTTTGCTTAGCATAATGCTCTCAAGTTCTATCAGAATAAAAAGCTTCTGTATAGCAAAAGAAACCATCAATAAAACAACTGAATGGGAAAACCTATTTGCCAGTGTTATCTCTGATAAGGGTTTAATTTCCAACATTTACAGGGAACTCATACAACTTAACAAAAAGAAGATAAACAATGCAATTAAAAAAAATGGGCAACAAATCTAAATAGACACTTCTCTAAAGAGAACATATAGAAGGCTAAGAGACATATGAAAACATGCTCAAAGTCACTAATCATCCAAGAGATGCAAATAAAAATGACAATGCAGTACCATTTCACACCTGTCAGAGTGGCTATCATCAACAAATCAACAAATGACATGCACTGGCGAGGATGCGGAGAAAAAGGAACCCTCGTGCACTGCTGGTGGGAATGCAGATTGGTGCAGCCTCTGTGGAGAACAGTATGGAGTTTACTCAAAAAACTAAAAAATAGACTCCCATTTGACCCAGTGATCCCAGTCCTAGGAATATATCCCAAGAAACTAGAAACACCAATTAGAAAGGATATATACACCCCTATGTTCATAGCAGCACAATTCACCATAGCTAAGATTTGGAAACAGCCTAAGTGCCCATCAGCAGATGAGTGGATTAAAAACCTGTGGTACATCTACACAATGGAATACTTCACTGTGGGGGGGAAAAATTCTTATCAAAATCATTTTTGAGAGAGTAGAAATTGATACAGTGATTCAAAAATTCATATTGAAAAGCAAAGAACTTAAGTACAAGACAATTTTGACAAAGAACCAAGTTAGAAGACTCCTACTGCAAGAGATGTTTAGCAGGAGGGGAGCACCTTGCTCCCGTGCCTACTCCAGGTGCACCCTCCCAGCACCTCAGTTTGTTCACCAGCTCAGAAGTTCTCCAAACCCAATTGTTTAGGAATTTTTAAAAGAGGTTCCATTATGTAGGAATGGTCATTAAGTCATTGGTGATTGAACTGCAGCCCCATCTGCCCTCTGTGGAGGTTCAGGGGTGGGACTGAATATGGTGGGTTTCTCTGGAAACCAGACCTCATCCTGAAGCTTTCTAGGGGTGTGCCGATAGTCACCTCACTAGCATAAACTCAGGTAAGGTTAAAAGGGACTCACTGCGAATAACAAAAACACTCTTATGAGTCAGGAAATTCCTTCGTCTGTCCTTGAGGGTCACATAGTATAATTTGTCTTTCAGTTGTTCCCCTTCTGATTCATAAACTTTCTTTCTGTTGACCAGCACGTTCATTCTATTCAAAAACTACCCCCAAACTTTACTTCAAAGCAAGAAAGCCCAGGATCTACTAGTATGCCAACCCTCACAGGGCACATCCCAGTGAAGGGAAGAATTGTAGAAAGGAAGGTGATAGAAGCAAGACAACAAAAGCGGAGTTGATAGTATGTCTCCTGAGATCCTAAGAGTGGGAAAGCATATTTGCCAGTGTTATCAAAGAAAGAAAGAAAGCTGTACTTTGTTTTGGTTTTCCCTTCAATTCTATTTCAATTTGGATCTTAATTCATGTGTATATATCTGTAGGTAGGTAGCCATAAATTTCCTAAAATATGCCTTTCTGTTTCACTGTTCTCCCTATCTAGATCCAACCCACTCAGATCACCTACAATCACTTTTCCTCAGTCACTCCATTACCTGCTCAGTAAGTCACCCTGAATCTAACTATGGGTTAAGATTCCTGTTCTAAATCAGGCTGACTACCCCCAAATCTGCTGTGGCTTTTGAGGAATGGGTGCATCTGTGGTAAGAAAAGCGAGTTTAGAAGTCCTCACTGGCCCTGCTGTTTGTTTCTCACTCCACATTTGCCCGGGTCCCTCATGCTGCCCTGACAGTTGTCCGTTCCCCTGGGCATTGAACTACACTCAGTGCATGTCTCTGCCCAGGGAAGCCTGAGCGCTCTCGAGCTCCCACCCTCCCCTGGCTTTGCGTGGCCCTGACGAGGAAGATGGGCCGAGGGGCTGAGGTAGGAAATACTTTTAGGGATAAGAAAAATGTAGGCAGTATAGCTTTATGATGAAAAAGATTCACTTAGGAATCAGGTGGCCCTGGAATTCGTTTTTTGCCTCTTATTAGTTATGTGATTTGGAGCAAGTGAATGTCTATTTGCCTACACTTCTGTCTCTGTGCGATGGAGCTATCCCATACAGAGTCAGTTTAATACAGTCATTTGAAACATTGATTCTGGTGCCAGACTGCCTGGGTTCAAGTTTTGGCTTGCTGTTGAGTAGCCAGAAGGCCTGTGAGTAAGTTTCTTAACCTCTTTGTGTCTCGGCTTCTACATCTGTAGAATCACAGTGATAACAGTGCCACCTGCAAAATGATAGCAGTTCTTATTTGAGGCTCCTGGGACTTGTCTAGCTACTTTTCTCCAAGAAAACCAAAATCAGACTAAAGAATTAAATTATTCCTGATCCCTAAATATTGAAGCCTGGAAAATGCTAGCATGTAGGATTTGGTTGACATTTTACAATCCCTTTATGAGTGTGTGTTTGTGATAAAGAAACGTTGAGCCGAGGCCGGTTTGGCTCAGTGGATAGAGCATCGGCCTGCGGACTGAAGGGTCCCAGGTTTGATTCGGTCTGGGGCATGTGCCTTGGTTGCGGGCACATCCTCAGTAGGGGGTGTGGGCGAGGCAGCTGATCAATGCTTCTCTCTCATTGATGTTTCTAACTCTCTATCCCTCTGTCTTCCTCTCTGTAAAAAAATCAATTAAAAATTTTAAAAAAAGAAACGTTGAATTGTAGACAACAGAAAATCTAATACAGAGTGGGGCAAAAGTAGGTTTACAGTTGTGAGTACCCAAAAACCCAGTTATGCTAGTGTTGTTTACTAATTATTATAACATTTTTCCATATGAACAACTATAAATCTACTTTTGCCCCACCCTGTACTTACAGGTGCTTTTTACTTCCCCTACCCCAGAAAATTATTTAAATAGAAAATGAAAAATGAAAGCAGGAGCCAGATATAACTTGAAACCTGGTTGTGCTGTGAGAAACCCCTCACCCCAAAAGAAGCGGGGGGAGAGAGTGGGGCACAAACCCAGCAGAACCCAGTGCAGCGGTGGGAGAGCTGGGCTGGAGCCAGGGGAGGAAGGGGGTGGCAGGGTAAGCTTCAGCCACTTCTGTGTGTCAAACACAGAATGCGAAATTTTTCCAAATGAAACATTGAAGACTTTAAGGATCAATATTATGAGACGGTGAAAATGGGCTTTCGTAGGAGATTGAACATTTCTGGAGGAAATTGGGTAGAGCAAGGGAAAGAAGCTCCAGGAGTCAAGCATTGTCCCACTGTGTTCATCTCAGCAAAAACTTCACTCACAATTTGCCATGTAATTTAGGTAATCTGTAAGCAGTAAGAGGCATGCAAATAAAAAATAAACATGGTGAAATTCTGCTGTTCACAACGATGATTCAGAGAGTGTCTACATTTGAGGAAATGCTCTGTTAAGAATGAATTGCTAATAATTAAGTAAAATGTTTGATCAAGTTTATTGAATAGCATTAGACTAATTAGAAGCATTATAGAAGTGGGTACCAGAGACCAACAACAACATTTCTGTGCAAAAGATGGGAGTAAAAACATCTGTCATCAAACATATAAAAGAATACATCTGAATATCACCCTATAAGTGCCTTTCCAGAATATACTATGAATTTAGGAATGGGGATGTTTGAATGTTACTGGTTTTTATCTAAGATAGTAACTCCTATAAGGGAACTCTTTAAAAGTAGGACAAAGACCCCATCCTCTTAAAGGTGAGCTTTTAAATGGAAGCTGTTTTGTGGGTTTCCCTGGAAGCTTTTCAGTCTCTTATGGAAGCCTGCTTTTCCTTGGGTATAAAATGATTGAAAAACCCTCCCTCATTTCCTTCGTACTCAAGCCAGATGTTCAGATTTGAGGTTTAAATTTCCATGCCTTTATTTTTATAGGAAAATTTAGCATTCAACAATAGATATATTATCAAAAGACACTTAAATGGAACTTAAGAATGCAAACTCCAAGTATTAGACTACTTTATTCAAAAACTTCAGGTTTGCCATATCAGCCTCCAGAGGGTGATTTTTACATATATTTTCATGCTTGCTTGTATGGGGAAGCTCTTTAAAAAATAAAAAATAAAAAGATTCAACTGCTCATAAAACTGAACCGCGAGCAGGAATGAGGAGGGGTGCAGGTGTCCGTGCTGGAATATTGGCATCAGGCCTTCTGTGTCTATTATGTGGGCTTTCTGTCACTTGGCAGGCTGTTGGACCTAAAACTGGATGAAACAAAAACATAAACAAGACAGTCATGTTTAGAGAAAGACTACAAGCTATGGCTTTCCCCTGCAGATATCAAGCAAAGAATATTGTGGATACTGGCTTCCAGTGTAGTTTACTGAGCTGCTAGAATTGAGTCGCCCTAACCCTATCTGATAAGTAATAATGAAGAATTGACATTTGTCTTAGGAACTTCTCATAAGTTTAAAATGGCACCCAATGCCCAGCTGGTGTAGTTCAGTGGTTGAGCGTCAAACCCAGATTCATGCCAACAGGTCATGGTTTGATTCCTGGTCAGGTCACATGCCCAGGTTTTGGGCTCGATCCCCAGTGGGAGGTGAATAGAAGGTAGCTGATGAATTATTCTCTCTCATCACTGATGTTTCTCTCCCTCTCTCTCCTTCTCCCTTCCCCTTCAATAAAGACATATTAAAAATGATTTTTTAATGGCACCCATTTTGAGTGTCCAGGAAAGGGAAAACCCTCAGTGCAAACTAGAATCTGAAAACCCTTTTTACCCATGACTTACTTCTGGACATTCTTCAACAGACGTTGTGTCCACTCAGATTCGGGATTCAAGCATAGAGCTGGCCCATTCTTCAGCCAGACTCTGGAAGAAAAATGAACAAAAATAAAAGTAAACCCGTGTTACATTTTAGTCAATCCTGCATGTAAGATTTGAATGTAAAAATAATTATTCTCAGAGGAAGCAAAATTAGAGGTAGGCATCTGGAGTAGGTGATTTATAGCCTGAGGTCTGAGGAATAAGAAGAACACCACTTGCAGAAGCATATGTTTGAGCTGGTGAAACTGACTACAAAGCTGACAGAATTTCACAGGCCAGAGGTTAATGTTTTGTTGACAGCTTTTATGTCAGTTGGAGATACACCAAATAGCTGACTCCGAGGTTGGCTCACTCCTAAAGCTATATCACAATATATTTTTAAATGTTTTTGGCCATTGCGCTTGGGAGAACAAAATAGTCTATAAAGCACACTCTTTTCAGGACCTTTTATTTGAAAAAAAAATTCCCATGAAGTTTAATGTGGGAGAGGTTACAGAGCTGATTGCCCTGAGCGACATCTGCATGTTTTGGTTGAGCTACCAGGCAGTGAGGCTCTCACCGCTCTAAGAAATTAAGTGATAACTAAAACAGCAACAATAATTGATAGCTGATCTTGAGCAAGCACTGACAATGTGCCAGGCATTATGCTCAGCAGGTAACATAAAGTATCTCAATTAACCTAATGCAAGTCCTGTGCTGGAGGAACTATTATTTCCTTGCCTTCAGATGAGGAACTTGAGGCTTAATGAGTATATGAGGTAGCTTTCCCAAGATTGCATAATAAACACATGATAGAACAGGATTCGAATGAAGGTTATCTGACTCCAGAATCCACTCTTGTTGCCACAGCTTCCTATGGGCATAATCAGAATGGTAACCAAGTGGCAGACACACGGTTGCATGTTTACCTGCAGTAGAAGAAGTGAGGTCTTCTAGGTGATGGCCAATTGAGAAAATCTGCTTTTTATGGGCGTGGCTGAACAAAATACAATTTCCTCATGTGTCATTTATGTTAGCTATAAAATGGCAAACAGCAAGGATCCAGCTACCCGGCTTTGAATCTCCACCCTTGTTCAGTGAATTGTAAGAGGTCAAGGTTCATAGAACAACTGGAATCTTGGGCAGAGCCTTCCAATTTGGTTTCTGAGTTCATTATGGAAAACCAAATTTCTGGTCATCTGGACTCACACTATTTTGACCCCCTGAGTGGTCTGAGTGTCTCATAATAACCTGCATCTTTCATTTCTATCGCTGGTTATAGTTTAGTAATGCAGAATTTGGTGAAAAGATATGAAATTACATTTTCATCACTTCAGGATGATTGAAGTGAAAGCAGAGAAAATTACTACGGTGCATTACTTTTCTGACTGTGAGGTGAGAGCCTTGGCTCACGGCCAAGGAAATGGAGTAGAAAGAAATAAGTCTCGTTTTTCTACCCAACAGAGGAGCTGCTCCCAGATAGTGCCTGGCTAGACCTCAGAGCTCTGAATTTGAGGACAACATTTGTGATTTAGTTAGAACTTTCACTGACAAACCCCTTAGTGAAAGTACAATGCCTTTTTAATGAAAAAGCTTAGACCCATTTTTTATATTATGGTGTGGTGTTTTTTTTAATTTGTTTTTTTGTTTGTTTTGTTTTTTAACAAGTTGAAAATAATTAGTCAGAAGTCCAAAGTATTGATATCTAAATGGGACCAAAAAAAAAAAAAAAAAAGTGAGCTGTTTACAAACATTTCAAAAATCTAAAGAAGTCCAAAGAGAGAGCTTCCGATGAAGACAAAGTTGTCAAATCCCTAGAAAGACGCCGTGCCTACTAAGCATTGTGAGTGCTTGGTTCATTAAAGATAGACCCAGGAAGGCAAAACCAAAGTTCGAAGTAGTGACATGCAAAAAGATCTAAAACTCCATTTAAAACATTCAGAGTACCAATCCAATATTTGTTGAGCCTCTGTACATACCAGGTAAGGGATAAAGCATTGGGAATAGAGGGATGAATGATATCTGATCCCTGTCTATAAAAAACTTCTGGCAGAAGTGAAAGGGGGGGTACAAACCTGATTGTCTCAACAATAAGGGTATAGTCATTGCAGCTAACATTAACTGAAAATTTACTGCTGTGCCAGGGTCTTTGCATGCAGGGTGCAGTCCCATCTCATGTGATGTGGAAATGCTATGGTGCAAGTAGCCACAGATTTCTCTGGGATTACAAAAAGGGAGGGTCCCGGAAGCAAGGGGTCATACCATTTCCATAACAGAAAAAGTATCTGTTAAACTTTCTGCAGCCACTACTGTCCCCTTAGCCTAGCTCTTTATTCAGAGTGGGATCAAATTGACAGAACAAAAAACTAAAGGGCATTTCCGTAAAATAGACCTTTAGACAAGGACTGTTGTAGAATCTTCTTTTCTTGCTCTTTGACTTGGTGGGAAACAACATTTCTGCATCTGCTGGCAGTTTGAATGTGGTGGATTCAAGGAGTTTGGGAATGGGAAACATATGAGTATGGTCCTGGCTCTGTCCCATTGGAATGGTGTGCCTAGGGCAGTTATTGAACCTCCCTACGACTCAACTTCTGCATCTTCGAAGGAATGATAACAGTAGACATACCTTAGAGAAGGACCGAGGGATAAAATGAGTGAATGCCTGCCAAGCACTGAACAAATATTGCTGATGCTCATTGTTCTATTATTATTCTCATTATTTGTTTTTGAGACTTGTTAGTGACCCTCAAAGTTAATCACTTTGAGATTCTTGGGTAAGAATACTATGTGGCCTATCATTTGCAACAAATGAATGGACCTAGAGGGTATGATGCTAAGTAAAATACGTCAGACAGAGAAAGGCAAATACCACATAATTTCACTTGTATGTGAAACCCCCCCAAAAAACAAAGAAAAACCCTGAGCAAACAAAACAAGCACAAACTCATTGATGCAGAGGACAAACTGATGGTTTCCAGAAGGGAGTGGGGCTTGGGGGACTGAGTGGGAAAGTTGAAGGGATTAAGAAGTACACATGGGCAGGTACCAAATAGACATGGGGTGTGAAGTACAGCAAAGGGACTATAGTCAATAATATTGTAATAATTATACTTGGTATCAAGTGGGTAACTAGACTTACCAGGGAGATCACTTGGTAAATTATATCAAATGTCTCACCATTATGCTGAATGCCTAAAACTAATATAGTATTGAATGTCAGCTGTAATTGAAAAATAAAATAAAATAAAAATACTACATAGAAGCTATGATCTGATTTTCACTGAAGACAGGAATCACATATATGTTTTCTTGTAACTTACATGACTTCCTTGCGTGGGCAATGATCCCCAGGCATATAGGCTGCAACCCGGGAAATGTTGCTGATGATGCTGCGCTTGTTCAGGCGTGAAACCGACTTCATGCACTTGCACTTGAAGTTCGTGTTCCAGGCCTCCAGAACACCTGTGAACACAGAATCCATTATTTCAACCCCTTTGGCATATCATTCATAACAGGAACTTTACTAGTCATTCATACAGTGCAGCCGAAGACTTAAAAATGTCAAGTTGGTGCTTCCACCCGTGTTCCTTTAGGGTCAGTATTTCTGCTTGCCTTGATTTATTTTCAAACATTTCCTACCAAAATCTAAAAAAATAAAATTAGTTTTGTAGAAAACACAACACCTACTGAAGTTTGTGACAGAAATATATTGGCAGTCCGGACATGGTCCAAATATTAAAATTTGAGAATCACTATAGTTATAATTAATGCAGTAGGAAATCATCTGATCTTCACTCCAAACACTTAGAAATGGAGCACAAAAATTCATCCCAGAGCAGTAATAAGCGCTCCCTCTTAGCCTACTCAAGGTCACCACCTATCAACCTCTGTTTGAGGAAATACCATCCAAAAGCCAATAATAAAAACAAAAATTCAAAGCTATTTTTATCCAACAAGTTATTAGTACTAGAAAAGTACTATAAGTAACCCATCTCAGGCATTTGAATGAATTCTTCCCTCTTTAATCCCAGTGCCTACCACCATGCGTGACATGGTTTTGCAAATCTAAGAGACTCAACTCTCAAGGTATTTATAATATAGTGGAGAAAGCAAATGAGCGAAAACTAAAATACCACAGAATGTTGTATTTCACCCAACGTCCAAACTGCATAATGGGACCAGAGGGCTTTCCCAGGAGCAATGGAGGAAAGAAATGAGGGTCTTGAATAATGAAAATAACATGTGTTGCAAAATAATCATTGAAAAAATATTCTCTGCATTTTAAGGAAATTTGTCCTCTAAACCATAGCCGCGTGAATCATTCTGCACATGCATCTGATCCCTTCGGTGTATAAAAAGTCACCACTTCAACTAGATATGTGTCTATTTACACAAAGACCGCCTTCCCATTCATTTTTTAATTTTTATTTTCTTTCCCAAACTTATTTACATATTAAGACCGCCTTCCCATTTAAACGTGGAAGCCTGCTTCTTTGCGGAAAGCTTGTACTTAAGTACTCCTGCGGTATTAATAATGGCTCGTGTCAGTGCTAAACATACAGAATTGCATCAGACGTTCCCTGCAGGAGACCAACCAGTCGAGTTCATAATCTTTAAATCCCTTCAAGGGTTTGGTCAGCAGGGGTGGCACTGACAGAGCAAAGGAGAGATACCTGGAAAGAATTAGTGATAGCAGAGCTGCATCTGAGAAAAGCCAGGAATAGACAAACCAAGGATAAGTCACGGGGACAGTGGGCATCCATACCCCTCCTTCTATGGCTAACAATCATAACAATACAAAGGCTTCCAAAAGTTGAATTCTTAAGTACCTTACTTTTAGAAATCTAGCAACAGTGAGCAGTTTCCCCCCCAAGTCATATTGCCCCCCCCCCCCATTTTCTAATTGAAAAGAAAAAAAAAGAAATGTCTGAAGACCATTTCTGTTCAAAAGACAGCGACCAGCTTCTCACCGTGGGCTGGAGAGAGGCTGCTGATCAGCAGCAGGAGAAGCAGACACCCGGGGATGAACCTCATTCTGCCTGAAGGTGGAGTTCAGACTTCAGCTCTGAGTCTCTGCTGTGGGTTCTCAGCCCAGAGACGCCTATTTATTTACACCAGTGAGGGCCCTCCCACTGCCTGTGTCTCCTGTAGGTCAGCTGTATCATCAGTTTTTTTGTTTTGTTTTGTTTTTTTAAAAAACCACAAATGTTGCTGAGATTACTTTCTGTAACTTCTCTTGCAAATTTTATGAATTTGCTTCAAAGCACTATGAGTAGAATGAAATGTTTCTTGAAAATGTAGATAGTGAGTGGCAAGGGTACTACAGGAATTTGGGGGTGTGGAGAGAGGGTGAAAAGATCAGCTTGGAGGCCCCACAGCGCTCTCTCTAGGATCGCTATCAGCGATCGTGGCTCTGAGTGCTTCCCTCAGTGAAGGGCCAGCAGACTTTCTCAAAGGCATTTGAATGAATACTCCACGCAGTTGGGAGCTGTCAGACACATCACTGCATCCCCAGCACCTGCAAGAGCGTCCTGTAAATATTTACAGATCTAATGAGCATCTCCTTATATACAGATCCCTGTGCTGATGATTGTTTTTCTACCAGATTTTCCTATTTCTTATTTTACAATCTGCAACGTAAGATTACTTATCTGACTGTTATGGAAATGCTGGAAGGGGGAGAGTATGTGTCCCCTCATTGATATGCTGGTGTCTTGATGAAGGGACGGAGGAATTAAATCTTTCTGGCCGGGGGACCCATTTATTGAGCTTAAGAACCGGGAGTCAGCGGAAGGTGTCATTAGAATTTCATCAGACACTGAACTCATATTTCAGTGTGTTTAACAGAGCATATGTGCACTTTGGTTTTCCTCTAGCCAAATAACCCATGGGAACAATCAACCTGCTGCCTTAAGTCACTTCCCAGGATTCCATTGATTAAAAGGAGAAGGAGAAGGAGAAGAAGGAGGAGAAGAAGGAGAAGAAGGAGAAGAAGGAGAAGAAGGAGAAGAAGGAGAAGAAGAAGGAGAAGAAGAAGAAGAAGAAGAAGAAGAAGAAGAAGAAGAAGAAGAAGAAGAAGAAGAAGAAGAAGAAGAAGAAGTAATATGTAGGCAATGGTTGGTGTGCATATATGAAACCAGACCCATTGGGCCATGGGAAAACCAGAGGTTTGGTCTTTCTGAGGTGGCTTTCTCGAGAATTTGATTTTTGCTGCTCCATTTGTATTGTGGATGTTTAGCATCCTAGGTGTGCCAGTTGTCACACAGGGATTATAGCAATGTCATGCAACCTTCTAACAACAACCATTCTCTGGCTGGTCTAAATGACTGCAGGGACAGAAGACTCATCAGTCTTCAGGCAGCCCGCTCTATTTGTTTGGGCAGGTCTAGTTATCAGAAAGCATCCTATCTAATGAAAGGGTAATATGCAAATTAACTGTCACTCCGTCACAAAGCTGGCAGTGCCCATAGCCACAAGATGGTGGTGCCCAGTCCTCTCAGCCCCCACCGGAGTCCCCCATTCCCAGGGGCGGTGCTGAGAGCGGGCAGCGTGAGCAGCCTGCCAGGATGCTTGCTTTGTCGCCACGACAACAAGGCAAGCATTCCCCACCTGGCCTCAGATGGGCCTCTGGGCCATGAAGAGCCTCTGGGCAGCGGGCACAGAATAGCCAGGCCCCACAGAGAGCTACTGGTGCACGGATTTGTGCTCAGGACTTACTAGTGTGTGTGTGTGTATATATATATATATATATATATATATATATATATATATATATATGCTGTTTTCCTGATAGTTCAATCACTTTGTCCTAATTAATTAAGCCCTTATCACCATTTAGACGACAATTCTAAATGCTCTTTCATATCATATTTGAAGACAGGGTATGTCAGATGTCAGTTGGGTCCCACAGGAAGCAGATGCTGAGTATGGATGGTGGAGTAGTGGAAGTTTTTGTTTTGTTTTTCAGAATAATTTCTGTAATAGATAAAAGGGAGAAGGAGGAAGGAGTGGGTAAGGAGAGCCTCAGACTGCAATGCTGATCTGATAAAGTCTGTGAGAACTCAGTGGGGAACTCCTGGCAGAAGACTGTGTATTAGAGGAGTCCATGATGGGCAGGGATGTCCAGTTCCTACCACCCCTGCTGTGCTCAGCCACTAGCTGGGGCCTCTCAAAACATCATGGCTTCTGGTAGAACTGCAAGGCAGATCCTGGGGGTGCTAACAGCTGGAGGCTGTCAGTTAACTGCATTTTTCACAGCTGGCCAGCGAGTTATTTCTTTGAGGGAAATCTGAGCAGGGAAACTCTGTGGTTGTCAGCCGGGGTTATAAACTCGAGGTTAAGAGCACAAACTATGAGGTCAGCCAGTCAATGACTTTGGACAGGTCACTTAATTTATTCATGCCTACTATTTGCCAGTTTTCACATGGGAATCACATTCATTTTAACAGTTTGATTGGGGAATAACATTTTGTATATGTACAGTTCTCAGCAGAATGCCTAGCACATAGAATGAATTCACTAGGTGCCTATATGTTCATCCATCCACTCATTACCGATGTCTCACTAGCTTCTACTCTAAAGTCCACATGTATACCCTTCAAAGGTAAATATTTCTATGTGTTATAGGTGTTAACAGGTTTTTTAAACCTGTTTATCTTTTTCATTGTTTCTCCTAAATCACAAATGCCCTTTCTTTTGCCTTCCCATACCTCTGTGACTCAGACACACACACACACACACACACACACACACACACCTTGGCATACACACACGTCTGAATACCATACAATCACAAGTATGGCTTTACCAAATACAAAGTAGAGGAAGCTGGTCCTTTTCCCCCCCCCCTTTTTTTTTTGCCTTAGGCACTATTGTTCTACTAATGGATTCCTAGACTGAATAACTGTATCCTGATCACTTATATTAAATTGATAGAGAACACAATTTTCTATGTCTGTTGCATTATACTTTTTTGCAATTTGATCTTGAGACCCAGTGTAGGGGTTTTACATTTACCTCTATTACATATATATCCCCTTGTTGGAGCAAAAATGAATGATGCTGATAATAACAGGAAGAGCTTAGTGACAAAGGTACCTGAAAAATCTAGGAAATTGTTGTGGGGTTGAACCCTGGAGTCAAAATAAAACCATCATAGGCTGCTAATTGATTAAACTTAAAAATTTTCCTTTGTTCTAAATTTTAAATTCTAAAGTCTGGGAACAGCCCATAGGGTCATTCCCAGCCACATTCTGCTGGATGTAGGAATGTGGACCTATCTTATGATAGCATATAGTACAGAAGCAGAGCTGAGCAAAGTGAATCTCTAAAGGTTATCTGCAGTTTTAACTCCTGGAGCTACTGAGTGCAAAAGCCAGAATAGCAGGATTAAAATTCAAAGATCAGTTTTTACTGAAGTATGGTTGCTACCATACTTCAGAAATTCCATGATTGACTCTTGTTGGAATAGGGCTGCTGGGTCAAGGAGCTAATTCCAGAGCAATTCTAAAGTTTTATTTTCTCCTTTTAATGCCCAGAGCTCTGGATTTAGCTTATACCGGCCAAAGGGTCTTATACCTGCCTGCCCCAAGATGGGGTTGGAGGTTGTGCAGCTCTCTGGTAACCAGATGATTCTAGAAGTTTCAAGTATAACTCCACAATCTCATTTACATCAGAGGTATACATTTTAAAAGTTTGGAAGGCAAAAAGAGAAATATTTTTAACTGATAGATTTGGGGCCCAAATGGAAACATTTTATTTTTAAATAGCTTTTAGAAATACTTTTGTTTGCAAACATAAAAATATATAACTTAATTTGTGCCAAACTGATTTTTATGATCAGATATATAAAAACTTAGGGAAAATGAGAAAATCATACGGAAGGCCTTTTCCATGATTTTAGAATCAAACTAGATGTTCTGTCCAGACCCAAGAAAAACTGAAAAGTTTTAAGGGCCTTAGAACTGAGATTGTGGTCCATACAGAAAAGCACACTCAGCTTCCCTCAAGAGCTTGTTAAAAAGGCAGTATCTCAGGTCCCGCATTTTAGTCGGACTCCTAAGTAATTTGAAGGCACCTTGAGAAGCATTAGTCTATTGTCGCATGAGCCACATATGTATTCAGATTGTCTTCAGAGAAATGTTTGCACAAGCCATCTCCTCAGAGTAGGGCAGGAAAGTGGACAGGACGAATGTGCTCGCCGACAGCTAAAAGCAGAGCAGTAGCAACAACAAGGAAATTCTCAAGATATCATAAAGAGAAATATCCCTCTAATGGAAGGGTGGCTTCACTGCTCCAACCACCTACCAATCTAGCTAGCCCATAGGCATTGGACAGAGGGCCCACAGTAGAGTTTAAAATGATGAAAGGGATAGGATTCTTATAATTTTATGTATCTATAATAAAATAAGAAACAAGACAAATGCCACGGATCAAATTAAGCACTCCCCACCCACCCCCCCATTCCATTTGCAAAGCAACTCAACTAGAAAAACAGAAACATACTCTATCCTGTTAACAAATGTTTTGACCTGCTGAAAAATCTGACTTCTAGTTGCTTCCACATAGCTTTCAGCACGGCAGGGAAGTATTGTAACCTGGCAGGTAAGAGCTCAGGTTTCACTTGCTTTGTTATGTCCCAGAGGCTCCGTTCCTCCTGTGTCAATAGGGCTTCTGACAGCAATAGCTTCTTAGAGAGCTGTGCAGGGAACGTACCAGAGCCAGGGAAGAGTTCTGCTCGGTGTGCGGGCAAAGAGAAAATACTCCCTATGTATTAGACTTTTCACTTTTGTAAAGACACAAACAATGATTATTTTATTTATTTTGTTGTGGCAAGAACACTTACCATGAGCACTTACATTAAGGGCACCATATAGTATTGTCAACCGCAGGTACAATGTTGTACCTGGAGCACTAGACCTTCTGTACGTATCTTTTTTTAAGATGCAACTTTGGCTTATAATAAGTTCATGATTGCAGCTCCTGGCACAAATTGAAATGTCACTGAAGTTTCCATCGGACATATATGAGTCCTTGAGTCTGAAGGTCCTCTGGTCAAACATCTGTTCCTCTGACACTGATCACCCACACTCTATTTCTATCCACTTTCAATAAACATGTGAAATCGCTTTCCCTAAGAAGATGACCGAGTAGGTTTATGTCAGCCACACGTGTACCGAGGCCGTATTGCCATCACCTTCACATCCCCTGGATTGCTT
Organism: Pipistrellus kuhlii; assembly: GCF_014108245.1. NCBI lineage: Eukaryota > Metazoa > Chordata > Mammalia > Chiroptera > Vespertilionidae > Pipistrellus > Pipistrellus kuhlii. The sequence continues at coordinate 153,845,968 of NW_023425404.1, forward strand.
ACAGCAGCCTGTTGTTTGCCAGACAACGGTTTCAAGACCCACACCTGTTTTTCAAAGACAGTTGAATTTCATTTTTTATTCAAGTTCAATTCAAACACAGAGGATCTCGGACAAACCGAAAGTGTGGCTATCTAAAGCCCTTTTCTACTGGTAGGGCGGTGACTGCTAGGTGGCAGCATTACTCACGAAAAGAGCGTGCAGAGAGGAAAAGTCCTCAGGTGCAGGTCCTGCTGTGCTGACAGGAGAGCTCAGTTGCATATTATTTCAACCTTCAGATCACTTATCTGATCTGGCTCATTGCTTTTTGAAAAATGTGTGGTTGAAGATTTTTTTGATTATGCTGAAATGCTCATCAAGGAAGGGAGAAAAACCCCTAAAAATCTGAAGTAATCCAACAAATTCTGGTCCCGCTCCAACTTCTTGGCCCTGCGGTTGCAAAATCAGATTGTGTGTCATTCTCTGGCATGCGATCCTGTGAGGCCTCGCTGAGGGTAAACCTTCTGTGGCGACTAGAAAGTTTTCTGAGAACAATAAGGCCACCACATACCAATGTCAAAGCGCTGGTCAAGGTGCCTAGCCTTTCAAAGCACAGCACAGTGAGAGTTGACAAAACAGTGAGCCTGTTTCTGCTGTTGGGATTCCATCATGTACAGATTATTTCACCAACTGCTTTTTCCCCTTAGCACCTCTTCATGTTGTGACCATGTACAGAGTCCTGGATGTTAGAAATGGAAAGTCTGTGGTTTCATTTTCCAGCAAGAGCAACTCTATTTACTTTGGAAAGTTTTTGGCATATCCCTCTGTTCTTCTCATATCTGCTGATCCTTAGACCTCAGGTGCCCACAGACACTTCTCTTGATCTCATTCTCCTTTGCTAGTGCCTCCTCTTTCTCTAACCCGACATGAAGCTCCTCTTCTCACTGTGCACACTCCTTAGGCAAGCATGTCTTTTCTCTGCTTCAGATTTGGATGTACATCCACTCATATCGCTATCTATCCAACAGCCTACTGGTCATTTCTCCATAGAGACCTCATAGGTCCCTCCAGCCCTAAAATGGAACTTAGTTTCTCCAAAACCTTAAAAAAGGGTATCATCATTCACCAAGTCACTCAGAAACTAGTGAGTCATCTTTAATTCCTTCATCTTCAATTTAATACCCACATTCATTTGGTCTCCAAGAACTGCTATGTATATCTGTTCAAGTGTCCTGGCTTTATCTACTTTTCCCCACTTTCAATGCCACTTCATAATTCTAAGCTACAGTTGCCTTTTTGTTGAGGGATAATTGACATGCAATATTATAATAGTTTCAGGTGTACAACATAGTGATTGGGAAACTGTGAAGTGATCACCAAAGTAAATCCAGTCATCATGTGTTACTTTATGAAGTTAACACAATGCTATTGAGTATATTCTCCATGCTATACATTACATACCATGACTTGCTTTTTAAAACTGTACTTCTTAATCCCCTTTACCCATTTTAATACCCACCCAACCCCATATCCTTAGGCAATAACCAATCTCTTCTCTGTATCTATGAGTCTAGGTTTTGTTTTGTTTTTTTAGATTTCACAGATAAGTGAAATCCTGTAGTATTTGAAGTAAGGTAGCAACCATACTTAGGTAAAAACTGCTGTTTGAATTTTAACCCTGCTATTCTGGCTGGTGCACTCACTTACTTGCCTAAACAATAGGGTGGTTAACTCAGCTTCCAGATTGAGACTTGGAAGCTAAGGCAATTTTCCTGTGCCTGTGGACCAGAACTACAGGAGATTGATTCCCATTGACTCAGTAGCTCCAAGAGTTGAAGCTGCAGATAACCTTTAGAGATTCACTTTGCTCAGCTCTGCTTCTATGCTATCTGCTATCACAAGATAGGTCCACATTCCAACCGCCAGCAGGATGTGGCAGGGAACGACCCTGTTCCCAGCCTTCAGAATTTAGAACTTAGAATTTAAAATTTAGAATTTAGAATTTTTAGAATTTTTGAAAAATTTTTTGAATTTTTAAAGAAAATTTAGAATTTTTAGAATTTAGAATTTAAGTTAAATTCTAAACCTTTAGAGATTAACTTTGCTCAGCTCTGCTTCTGTACTATCTGCTATCACAAGATAGGTCCAACCTCCAGTAGGATGTGACTGGGAAAGACCCTGACTCTGTGGGCTATTCCCAGCCTTCAGAATTTGGAATTTAGAATTTTTAGAATTTTTGAAAGTTTTAGAATTTTTTGAATTTTTGGAATTTTTAGAATTTTTAGAATTTTTAGAATTTAGAATTTAAGTTAAATTCTAAACCTTTAGAGATTAACTTTGCTCAGCTCTGCTTCTATACTATCTGCTATCACAAGATAGGTCCACATTCCAACCTCCAGCAGGATGTGGCTGGGAAAGACCCTGACCCTGTGGGCTATTCCCAGCCTTCAGAATTTAGAATTTAGAATTTTAGAAAGTTTTAGAATTTTTGGAATATTTAGAATTTTTAGAATTTTTAGAATTTAAATTAAATTCTAAACCTTTAGAGATTAACTTTGCTCTGCTCTGCTCTTGTACTATCTGCTATCACAAGATAGGTCCACATTCCAACGTCCAGCAGGATGTGGCTGGGAATGACCCTGACCCTGCAGGCTGTTCCCTGCCTTCAGAATTTAGAATTTAGAATTTTTGAAATTTTTGGAATTTTTAGAATTTTTGGGATTCTTAGAATTTTTGTAATTTTTGTAATTTTTGAAATTTTTGGAATTTTTGGAATTTGGGAATTTTTAGAATTTTTGGAATTTTCAGAATTTATGCAATTTTTAGAATTTTTGGAATTTTTGGAATTTTTGGAATTTTTAGAATTTATGCAATTTTTAGAATTTTTGGGATTTTTAGACTTTGGAATTCTTAGAATTTTTGAATTTTTTGGAATTTTTGGAATTTTTGGAATTTTTGAATTTTTTTGGACTTTTTGGAAATTTTGGAATTTTTAGAATTTAGAATTTAAATTAAATTCTAAATCTTTAGAGGCTCTGCTACTGTACTATCTGCTATCACAAGATAGGTCCACATTCCAACCTCCAGCAGGATGTGGCTGGGAATGACCCTGACCCTGCAAGCTGTTCCCTGCCTTCAGAATTTAGAACTTAGAATTTTTGGAATTTTTAGAATTTTTGGAATTTTTGAAATTTTTGAAATTTTTAGAATTTATGGAATTTTTGGAATTTTTGAAATTTTTGGAATTTTTAGAATTTTTAGAATTTAGAATTTAAACCGTTAGAGATAAACTTTGCTCAGCTCTGCTTCTGTACTATCTGCTATCACAAGATAGGTCCACATTCCAACCTCCAGCAGGATGTGGCTGGGAATGACCCTGACCCTGCTGGCTGTTCCCATCTTTCAGAATTTAGAATTTAGAATTTTTGGAATTTTTAGAATTTTTGGAATTTTTGGAATTTAGAATTTAAACCGTTAGAGATAAACTTTGCTCAGCTCTGCTTCTGTACTATCTGCTATCACAAGATAGGTCCACATTCCAACCTCCAGCAGGATGTGGCTGGGAATGACCCTGACCCTGTGGGCTGTTCCCAGCCTTCAGAATTTAGAATTTAGAATTTAGAATTTAGAATTTAGAGTTTAGAGTTTAGAGTTTAGAGTTTAGAGTTTAGAGTTTAGAATTTAGAATTTAGAATTTAGAACAAAGGAAAATTTTTGTGGTTTAGACCTTTAAAAGGACTGCCTACACTTGGAATGGCATGGTCGTGAGTGTGGACTCCACTTGCGTGTGTTGCTCTCACGGCCATCCTGGCCAGTTCAATAAATCCTTGACTGCTTTTTTTTAATCAATTAGCAGCCTCCGGTGGTCTTATTTTGACCCCAGGGTTCGACCCCACAACAGTATTTGTCTTTCTGTGTTTTATTTTACTGAGCACAAGTTCTCTGTTTCTTTACTCTCCTTTTTTCTTTTGTGGTTTGATGACTTTCTATAGTGTTATGTTTAGATTCCTTTCTCATTTTTTCTGTGAATTTGCTATAAGTTTTGTATCATGGTTGCCATGTGGTTCACATACATCACCCCATGTTTATAATAGTCTATTTTAAGTTGATAGCACCTTAAATTTGAACACATTTCAAAACTTTAAATTTTTACTCCCCCTTTCAAATTTCATATTTTTAAGATCACTTTTTATATCTTTTAATGTTATGTATCCCTTAACTAATTATTATACTTTTAATTTTCTGATTTTTGTCTTTTAACCTTTCTAATAGCTTTATAAGTGATTGAACAATTTTTACTGTATATTTACATTTTTCAGTGAGATTTTTATTTTTAGTGCCCTTTAATTTTAACTAAAAGAAGCACCTTTAATATTTCTTATAAGGCTGGTTTAATAGTGATTAATTCCTTTAACTTTTGCTTGTCTGAAACACTCTTTTCTCTCTCTTTTAAATCTGAATGATAACCTTGTTAGAGTATTCTTAGTTGGAAATTTTATCAGCACTTTGAATATTTCATGCCATTTTCTTCTGACCTGTAAAATTTTTGCTGAGAAATCAGCTGATAGCCTTATGGGGTGTCTTTTGTATGTAACAGTTTGTTTTTCTCTTGTTGCTTTTAAGGTTCTTTCTTTATCTTTAACTTTTGACATTTTAATAATAATATGTCTTGATTTAGCTATCTTTGAGTTCATCTTTTTTAGAATTCTTTGTGATTTCTGTACCTGGCTGTTTGTTCCCTTTCTAAGCTCAGGGAAGTTTTTAATCATTACTTCTTCAAATAAATTTTCTTTTTTCTCTCTCTTCTCTTGCTGGGACCCTTGCAATAGAAATGTTATTCCACTTGATGTTGTCCTAGAAGTCCCTTAAGTTTCTTCACTATTTTTTTTTCCCCTTTCTGGATGTTTTATTGCTTTATCTTCTAGTTTGCCAATTCATTCTTCTACTTCATCTAGTCTATAGTTGAAAACCCTCTACTATTTTTTTTTTTTCAGTTCAATTATTATAGTCTTCAACTTTGTTATTTCTGTTTTGTGCTTTCTTAAGTTTTTCTTTGTCAAACTTTTCTCTGTGTTCATCCATACTTCTCCCAAGTTTGGAGATCATCTTTAGGACTATTACTTTGAATTCTTTATCAAGTAGATTATTTTCTTTGTATCATTAAAGTTTTTTTTTCTTTTATTTAATTTGGACATGTTTCTCTATTTCCTCATTTTGCTTGACTCTCTGTGTTTGTTTCTGTGTATTAGGAGAACCAGCCACCTCTCTCAATCTTGAAGGAGTTGTCTTGGGTAGGAATGATCCTTCTTGTTCAAGCTTGCCTTAGCTCTTGGTTGTGTCTTAAAACTTTGTGATTGTTTAAGTGGCCTAATTTATTCTTATAAGCCCCCATTGTTGAGGGTGTGCCAAAACATCAGTGTTCCAAGGTGAGGAATCCCATTTATCAGTTTGAGGCTGATTGGTAGCCAGACCTCAGGCAGCAGCTTTCAGAGTACGCACATATATACTGTTCCACAAGGCTGCAATTGTAACACCTGCTGGCTTCCAGACCAGGAAATCCAGAAGTGTCCCCTGGGTGACAACTGTTTACCTTTGCCTGTCCTAGGGCAAGAGGAGGGTGCTGCATCAGGCTTGTCCACCTGTGCTAGCAAACTAGGTACAGAGTGACAGTATGGTGTCCACCTGTCCCTTCATGTCTGGGCAGCACTTCAACTGTCCCCTGACCCTCCAGGGGCATCTGATAATCTGATGTTTTTACATTAGCAAATGAATCTCTTTCACATAGAGTCTAGGCATGTTTCAAGCTGCTGGATTTTTTCCATTGGGTCTCAGGGTGAATGAGACCCCTCACGTGCTTTCTTTAAGAAGTTTCTATATCACTTTGGGGTCTCTGGACAGAAGCCCTGTTGATTTTAAAAGACATTTTGGGGACTTACCTCTATGGTGCAGATCCCTGGGGTTGGGCTACCTGGTTGGGGCACCAATCCCTCACTCCTCTGGAAGAAGTGCTTTACCGGTGATCCCTCCCTATTGTGTGTTCTCTCACCATGGGTGTGTTTTTTGTGTTTGTTTGTTTGTTTATGGGTTTTTTGTTTTGTGTGATTTTTTTTTTTCATTTCCGAGAATGTGTCTCTGTGTCTCTTGCCTATCTTGATGTGGTTCTTCAATGCTTTGTTGTGGAGAGCAGTTTATCTAATATTCAGAAGGAATTTCTCCATATGTCGCTGTAAATTTGGTCTATCTGTGGAGGAGGTGAGTTCAGGGTCTTCCCGCACTGCCATCTGGTATGCAAGCCTTCTACCATTGTCTTTTGTTGCATCTGCTGCAATAGCCCATTAACTGCTCTCTTCCCTCCTCCCTCTAATTTGTTTTTCAGTCATGTTTACAAAACACAAAGCTGATCATGTCCTTGCTCTGCTTCAAAAACATCTCGTTGTTCTTATGTGCTAGATCCTTATGTGAAGCCTGGCCTCCTCTTCAATTTTATCTGTCTCACTCCCTTGCTTTCCAGTCCACTTTTCAGATGGGTTTCAGGGCACTTTATACTCACTGTGCCCTCCACAGTGATTATAAAGTCTGAAATTCATAGGTTGAACATTTCCTGCAAGGACTCCAATTTTGTGTTCCAAATGAATGCTTTCTTCCTCATTGGCAGTATCTGGATATTTTAAAAATTTTCCTCCAGCTTATGGCTTTGCTGGGCTATAAATGGAATATGCATATTTTTAAATACATTTTATTTATTTTTTTACAGAGAGGAAGGGAGAAGGACAGAGAGTTAGAAACACTGATAAGAGAGAAACATCAATCAGCTGTCTCCTGCACACTCCCTACTGGGGATGTGCCCACAACCAAAGTACATCCCTGTGACTGGAATCGAACCTGGGACCTTTGAGTCCGCAGGCCAAGGCTCTATCCACTGAGCCAAACCAGTTAGGGCAGAATGTGCATATTTTTTAAGCTTAGAGTTGGGCAACACCCCACCTTGCTCCTAAATAAAATGCATTTACTGTGGAATCTCAATTTGTTGGTGTATAATGAAGAAATTTTCCCCCATAACACCAACTGTATTATATTGACGCTCTCTTTCCCTGCTGTGTAAGGCATTTTCTCCATATTCCATAATATCATTTGCCACTTTTTGTTATTTGAATAATCTTACCTCTGCTTATTGGGGGAAAAAATGCATAATTCAAAGCTCTTCTCCTTCCATCCAAAATAGATAAAGTTTTGACCAAAGTGGTGTGGGGTGGGTATGAGCAGCACAGTGTGGGTGTCCTATACCTCCCCTTCCCTCTTCCAGGCTGCACTACTGACGGGGAAGACAAATGGGGTGGGGGTTGAATGTTTATCTTTCGTGACAAGGTGGCAGTCCCCACCCTGCCCATTGCTCATCACTGCTTTTCTGTTGGCATTATGGATGCCAGTGCCTGGCAGGGCTGCATCTCTTAGGGAGATCCTAAGGAGCCTCCCTACGACACAGCTCCCTAACATGTAGGAGCTGACTCTGGACCAGCTCCTTTAACAGCCCCTCAGCCCCTACAACAGGGCACAGCCACTTGTTGCTGGGATCACATCACTTCTTGCCAGCCCTTTGGAGATAGAGAAATGGTGAGGAAATGAAGCCTGGTCATCTCCTGCAGGGTTCACTGGAATCACAGAAAACTGATGGGTTGTTGCATGCCAGATGGTGGGAACACAGGCTTTCTTGCAGTACTTCTTATCTCCCTATTTTCTCTTTCTTCAAGCTGCAATTACATTAAGCACTCTTTAACTTTAATGGCTTGTCAAAGTTTAGAAGACAAAGAGAGGGAAGAGCTTCTCTTTTATACCTGGAAATCTCCCAAAGCTTTCTCATCTCTCCTAGTCTTCCCCTTATATTGATTGGGGGGGGGGGGGAGACAGGGGAGAAGGGGACTTTTTTGGGTACCTTCTATGGCAAGGTGATTGGCCTTGGTGCTGTTGGTGCTTTAGACATAGAATGTGACCACATAGCAGAGCCTGTAGGTTGCCCACCCAGTATCCATTCCTGCACTCCTACCTTTTGAACAGAACTCTATTTAATTTGAATATTTAAATCCTTCCACACAGCTATGTGCTTCAGATGAGGCTATTCGAAGACTCTTAGGGGGAAATGTTATTATCTTAAGTCAATCAAGACAATTCTGCTTTTCTAGGTTTGCAGTCTGGGGAAGACATTTTTTAAAAATATGTAATTTTTTAAATTTATTTCAGAGAGGAAGGGAGAGGGAAAGAGAGATGGAAACATTAACAATAAGAGAGAATCATTGATAGGCAGCCTCTTGCACACACCCTACTGGAGATCGAGCATGCAACCTGGGCATGTGCCTTTGACTGGAGTCCAGCCCAGAACCCTTCAGTCCACAGGCAGATGCTCTATCCACTGAGCAAAACCAGCTAGGTGTGCAGAAGACATTTATTTATTTATTTATTTATTTATTTATTTATTTATTTATTTATTTTTAGTTTTAGTTTTTTATCTTTATTATTCAGATTATTACAGTTGTTCCTCTTTTTTTCCCCCCATAGCTCCACTCCACCAGGTTCCCACCTCACCCATGTCCTTACCCCTTTCCCATTGTCCTCATCCATAGGTGTATGATTTTTTTTATCCAGTCTCTTCTTGCATCCCCCACACTCCTTTCTCCTAAAGGGTTGTCAGTCCACTCCCTTTCTATACCCCTGATTCTATTATATTCACCAGATTATTCTGTTCATCAGATTTTTTATTCACTTGATGATAGGTATGTATTTGTTGTTCATGATTTTTATCTTTACCTTTTTCTTCTTCCTTCTCTCTTACAGAATATCTTTCACCATTTCATATAATACTGGTTTGGTGGTGATGAACTCCTTTAGCTTTTTCTTATCTGTGAAGATCTTTATCTGACCTTCAATTCTGAATGATAGTTTTGCTGGGTAGAATAATCTTGGTTGTAGGTTCTTGTTATTCATCACTTTGAATATCTCTTGACACTCCCTTCTGGCCTGCAGAGTTATGTTGAGAAATCAGCTGACAGTTGTATGGGTGCTCCCTTGTAGGTAACTAATTGTTTTTCTCTTGCTGCTTTTAATATTCTCTCTTTGTCTTTTGCTCTTGGCATTTTAATTATAATGTGTCTAGGTGTGGTCCTTTTTGGATTCCTTTTGTTTGGGGTTTTGTGTGCTTCTTGGACTTGTAAGTCTATTTTTTCACCAGGTGGGGAAAGTTTTCAGTCATTATTTCTTCAAATAGGTTTTCAATATCTTGCTCTGTATTTTCTTCTGGCACCCTCATAATTATGATGTTGGTACTCTTAAAGATGTCCCAGAGGCTCTTTACACTATCTTCATATTGTGGGATTCTTTTTTCTTTTTTCTTTTCTGGTTGGGTGTTTTTTGCTTCTTTGTATTTTAAATCTTTGACTTGATTCTTGCAATCCTCTAGTCTGCTGTTGGATCTCTGTATATTATTTTTAATTTTAGTCAGTGTATGCTTAATTTATATTTGTTCCTTTTTCATATCCTCGAGGGTCTCACTAAATTTATTGGCCTTTTCTAGAAAATTCTTGAAAAACTTTATAACCGTGGTTTTGAACTCTATATTCAGTCATTTGCTTCCCTCTATTTCTTTCATTTGTGAGCTGTTTCTTTGTCTCTGCATTTTGGTAGCTTCCCTGAGTTGATAGAGTGGTTTTGAGTGCTAGATATTTTATGGGCCCAGTGGCTCAGCCTTCCCAGTTACCTGAGGTGGACACTCTTGGTGCACCCCTTTGTGGGCTGTGTGCACAATCTTATTGTAGTTAAGCCTTGATTGTTGTTGGTATCACTGGGAGGAATTAATCTCTAAGCCAATTGGTTGTGAGGATCAGCTGTGTCTACAATGGGAAAACTTCTGTGATGGAGACACCCTTATGGGGCAAGACTTATTTCAGTGGGTTTTTGGTGCTCACTGAGTCTGCCCCCTGAGTATGTCCCTTATGGATCTGAGGAGTTGTAATCTGGATGGTCCTATTCTGAGCCCTGGATACACTGGTTCTTGGATCTCCAAGGAGGTGCTAATGTAGCCTCTGCCTGAGGCTACCCAGAAGGAGCTACGAAGAGATCTCCATATTCCTCTTCTTTGTTTGGGTTTTGGAGGTGCCCAGATGAGGCCCAGCTGTGAAGCAATGCAAGCTACTGTGGGGCCTTGGGCCTTCTTTTGGATGTTCTGGGTATTTCTGACTTAGCTGCAGTTTGTTAGGTAAGTTTGGTTTTCAAAGGACCAGGCCATTTATATGCAAAAGCCTCTGTGCACAGCTTGGATGGGGCGGAGTCTCAGGGCAGAGCAAACAGTAATGGCTTCCCGTCAGCCCTGCCCTAAGAGGCTCCTGGATCTCAATGTCCCTTGGTAATTGCTGCAAGCACCTCTGAGAGAAAGCTTCCCTCAAGTTCTGCCTGTTCCCAGATAGTCCAGTTTCTCCCCGTATGAGTCTGGGTTCTCAGAGACTCGCACAGAACTGGAGTTCAGAGCAGTCGGGAGCTTGTGTCTCCCTATGAATTAAAAAATCCAGCCACCAGTGAATAGAGTGTTGGCCTGTGGACTGAAAGGTCCCAGGTTCAATTCTGGTCAAGGGCATGTACCTTGGTTGCAGGCACATCCCCAATAGGGGGTGTGCATGAGGCAGCTGAGCGATGTTTCTCTCATCGATGTTTCTAACTCTCTATCCCTCTTCCTTCCTCTTTCTAAAAAATCAATAAAATATATTTAAAAAACAAAAATAAAAGAAAAAGCCAGCCATGTACTCAGTTGCCAGTCTCCTCCACACTTGCACATACACATGCCTCTGCATCTCTGCACTTTACTTCCGAAGCTCCTCTGAGTCTCAGTATGCTTTTCTCTTTCCTTCTAATTGTAGAATTTCCACTTGGCCAGCTTTCCTGTGGTTCTGGATGATGTCCATTTTGTCTTTTAGTTGTAGTTTTGAAGTGTTTGTGCACAGCAGCTAGTTCAGGTGTTTACCTATGCTGCCATCTTAGTTTCTCAACATTATTTTTTATTGTCTAAAGTTTTTAATATGTCTCCTTTCCTCCCAATTGACCCCTCCTCTTGGCCATTTCCACCCCCGAGGGCAAGCCCCCACTGCCCCAGTGTCTGTGTGGGGAAAAGATTTTCACTAGTAAGCTTCCTCCTGTCTTAGGACATTGGCCCCTGGCTGGATCCTCTCACAAGATAGCTACTGCAATTCTAGTTGGCTTATTCAGAATCAACAAATGCAACCCATAGAAGAACTCTTCCTCTAAAGAATGGAGATGGCCTAATTATTTGAATCTTTTTTCTTATATTGTTTAAGACATTTTAGATGCATTTTTTGGTTACTTAAGAAAATATCCAAATTGTTACCAAACAGACAAGGGTCTGCCCAGTTGAGCAGCAGAGCCAACATTGATTTTTATGTTTTGCTGTGGAAAAATTAAAGCAGTTAATTAGCAGAGCATTAAGCAAGGGGACAAGTGAGCTAGTACTTGAACTCTTAACTCCTTGGTGGTTTTAATCAGGGTATTTAAAGGCAAAGATTGAGAGTTAGGTCATGGGTGAAGCTGATTGGTTGGTTCTTATGCAAGCTTCAGAGGTTTTCCTTAGTTGATTAATTTAGTTCCTGACATCATCTTGTCTAGTGTCATTGTCACTAGTCAAGTGACATCATCTGGTTGAAGAACCAAGATTCTGCAAGACATCTCATAATTGTATTTCATTGTCTTTTTATTTTCCCAGTGGCATTCAAATTCTATTTAAATATTTTGAAATAATTTTTAGGTTTTTTTATTTAAAATTTTTTCTATTATAGCTGTCATTCAATATTTTATTAGTTTCAAGTATACAGCATAGTGGTTACACATTTATATAACTTACAAAGTAATCCCACTGATAAGTCTAATATCAATAACACATAAATAGAAATTACAATATTATTGACTATACTCTCTGTGCTTTGCTTTACATTTCCATAACTATTTTTTGTAACTGCCAATTTGTGCATCTTAATCCCTTAACCTTTGTCACCAAGCTTCCCAACTCCCCCTCCCACCTGACAAGCATCAGTTTGTTCTCTGTATCTATGAGTTTATTTCAGTTCTATTTGTTCAATTTATTTTGTTTTATGGATTCCACCTGTAAGTGGAATCACATAGTTTACTTTAAGCAAAAGGCAGAAACTGAACATCTTATGATCATTGTTATTGTGTAAGCCATCACTGTTTTGTGCTTCACTAGCTACATTTTTCTATTATCTCAAGCAAACCATACTTTTAAACATTTTTCCTGGAACTTGCTCACACACAGGCCTCTAGGACAGGACGAACATACTGTCTTAATCTTTGATTATAAGCTATGTGACAAACAAAGCAATAGAAACATTTAGTTAAAGCTGTATTTTTAAAGTCTCTATGATCGAACACCTAAATATGTTGATTATTAACTGCCAGTTTCATAACGGACACATGTTCTTAGTGCTCTTGCTTAACTTTAGCTTTTAAAAAAAATACATTTTTATTCATTTCAGAGAAGAAGGGAGAGAGGTAAAAAGATAGAAACATCAATGATGATAGAGAATCATTGATTGGCTGCCTCCTGCATCCCCCTACTGGGAATCGAGCCCAAGCCTGGACATGTGCCCTGACTGGGAATCAAACCATGACCTCTTAGTTCATGGGTCAAGGGTCAACCGCTGAGCCACACTGGCTGGGCAGCTTTAGCTCTTAACACACACCAGAAAAAAATACCACTATATTTCCTATTACATTACTTTCTATCTGCCTCAGTGATATATAATACAAAGGAATTTTCTTTTTCCACAAAATGTAAGCCACAATTTTTTTAATATGACAAGGTCAATGAAGGAGTAACATGAGGATAGTTAATTTTCCATCCCTACCCACATTAAAAGATTATTTGGGACCATTAAGAGAGGGTTGGCATGTCAAGTTGAGGAATCTCTGTGTGATAACATTTCTCTAGAAGCTTGCTTTTTTTGGAGGCCAGGGGATATTGACTTAAGAAGTAGGACAGAAAACTAAGGGAGAACCTGGGCCTCTGTGGACCTGAAGCTGGTTGTCGAAGAGCTCCCTCCTCCCCCCTTTTATAACTCACTCTGGTAGATGTGCGAGATACCCACACACAGCCCTTCTGGATCAAAATCCAGCGTTCTGACCATTAAGCTGAACCCCTAGGCACCTGCACTGCCCCAGCTGTTGCCAGAGGCAGATGTCACTCCTTAGGAAGAGCAGCCTTGCTGCTATGACATGGCTTTCACCATGACTTCCACGTCACCCAGGAGCAATGCTGACCTTGGCTGGTGCTCAGAGAGTGGAACAGGCCTTCTTTAAACTCTCACCCAATCCAATCTCTGGGTTCAGCCCCTGATGACTGTTAGGGGGATCCCTGCCCTCTCACTTTCAAGCAGCTCTCTGTGTTCCCATTTCTGAGGTAGCACTAGTCTTCCCTGCTCCTCTATTGGTAGAAGATAGATATATATATTATTATTATCTTTTTTTTTTTTTTTTTTTTTTTTTGCCCAGCCAGTAATGCCTCTTTTGCATGCATTCCTTGCATGCAAAGAAAACACCCTTTGTCTTCCAACATGCCAAAGTTTTCACTGGAGTCTTGGAGATCTAGATGTGAAAGCTCACTGTAGTTGAGCTGACTATTTCAACTCTGAGCTCCAAATTTTCTTATCTACAAAAAGGGAGTAAAACTTGTCTGTACAAGGATGATGTAAGGCACTAATGTATGTAAATGTGCTTCATAAAATATAAAATTATTTTGAAATTTAAGGTATTTTACTACCTCTTCATTGCTCATTTATGCATTTCCGTTCATGTAAATCCTGAGGCCAACTTCCTCAAAGCCACATGAACATCAGCTTTGTTTTTGATGGCAAGGCTACAAGGGAATGTCCACTCATTCATGGTGACAGCATCAGTGACAAATCTCTGGCTTTGGTCTGACTCCCAGCAGTGGGCACACACAGGAGATAATGAGGCAATGATCTGAGGTTATTGCTCCTTCTTCCTGTAAACTGAAGGTAATTCCATCTGCTCTTCCCAGGCTAGTTGGCTCTTAAAATGTTTAATTTGTGTGAGAAAACAACAACACGGTTTGGTTTAAAAAATAAATAAATGAAGCAGTTTTGTTTTATCTGCAAGTGATTCATAACAGCACACAATCAGGGAAATGGCATAAGCTTTCAGTTTCTAATTATCTCTTCTAGTCAAGAATTTTTCACCTTGTTGGTCTGGAAGAATGGATGCCTGGCCAAGGCACATGCGTGGGTTTGATCCCCGATTGGGATATATACAGGAGGCAAGCACTCAATGTTTCTCTCTCTCTCCCCATCCCTCTATCTAAATCAATAAAAAATATTTTTTAAAGAAATATTTAAGTTAAAATCACAACCATGCCCACTTGAATATAAATTATTAATCTCTCTGGATTGCTCCATCTTTAACGTAGAGCAAAGCATACTGTCATGTATATTTAGCTGCCCAGCAATTCAAAATTTCTTCTTTCAGAAGAACCTCTTATTTTGTGAGTCTTGAGGAACAGTAAGGTTTCATTTCCATTATAACATCTGAAAAAGCCTCTGGAGGTCAGGGCATAAGACCTAGAATAGAAACCATAGTGTTCTCACCAAAATTTTTAATCTTGTATGGTGCAAAGTCGGTGTTTTAATTAGACCGGCACAGTGGCATGATATGGGTATTGTTCCTGCTGCCCTGTTCTCCCTAGCTTCTCCCTGGGTTTGCAGACTTCCTTTGGATTCCCTTCAATGATTTTTTTTATAGGTAGGTAGTAGACATTGTTTTTATTGCTGTTGCTTGTTTGTTTGTCACTGACTACCCAGACTCTGTGAAGAGAGATACTATACCCTTTTTGTAGATAAGAAAATTAGAAGCTCAGAGTATAAGTGACCAGTTAAAATTGAATGAACTCTCAAATCTCGGTGTCCTGATTCCAAAAGCCACCATTTAGCAGATATGTGTTGCACACTGACTCTGGGCCAGGTGCTCGTGAGCAGGAGGGACACCGTGGTGAATGACAAGGATGGGAAGCCCACGCCAGGCTGTGCAGAGTATGGCCTGCATCCTATAGACATCAGGACTGTTTGGAGCCTTTCACACATGTGGATTCCGAGGTCCAGCTTACTGCATCTGAATATCTGAGGGTCAGGGTAGGAGAGCTGCGTGGTTAATAAGCACCCTGGGTCCTGGGGATCTATTGCATAGTGCAGTGATTATACCCAACAGTGCTGTATTACGCATTTGGAAGTTGCTAAGAAACTATATCTTAAGTGTTGTCACCTTAAAAGAGAAGTGACAGCCGAAACCAGTTTGGCTCAGTGGATACTCGTAGGGGTG
Source organism: Pipistrellus kuhlii (assembly GCF_014108245.1). Lineage (NCBI taxonomy): Eukaryota > Metazoa > Chordata > Mammalia > Chiroptera > Vespertilionidae > Pipistrellus > Pipistrellus kuhlii. Next base: position 153,861,340 of record NW_023425404.1, read on the forward strand.
TCGAACTCAATCAGAGAAGGGGCCAAAATCTAAAATCCAGCCTAAATCGAGGGCCGAATGGTTTACTGAACAGTCATAAACTGTCATTGTGATGGAAACGCAGCAGAGTGCAGTGATGACAGCGCGGTGCAGGCCACATTGCAAGGCCTGGCGGGACGGATTTGGCCCGCGGGCCTTGTGTTTGACACATGTGGTAGAGTGTCGTCCTGTGGACTGAAGGGTCCCAGGTTCAATTCCGATCAAGGGCATATACCTTGGTTGTGGGCACATCCCCAGTAGGGGCTGTGCAAGAGGCAGCTGATCGATGATTCTCTCTCATCGGTGTTTCTAATTCTCTATCCCTCTCTCTTCCTCTCTGTAAAAAAGTCAATAAAAAATTGTTTTTTTAAAGAGAAGTGATAAGTATATAATGTGATGGAATGTTAGCTAATGCTTTGATGAAAATCATTCTGCAATAAATAAGTGTACCAAATCAACACATCGTACACTCTAAACATACTCAATGTTGTATGCCAATTACATCTCAAGTTTAAAAATCTCCACAAGTGATACTGATTCTTTCTAAAGTTTGAGAACCATTCCTAGTATAGTGACACAAAGCATAAATAGAATATACATAGTACATAACATGAGACAGGTCGCGTTTCTGATGGATAACTTTGCATGGTGTGAAGAGTTTTAACATGTTCTTTCTAGTCACAAAACAAAAATACTGGCTCTGTACTAGGGCTTGGAGAATAGAACTACTCACATGTTGACAAAAAGGGCCACATGCTGACCTGACAAGCTCAGAGGAGGCCTGCATGGTGGTCTTGCAAACCCAGAGACCTAAAGTCACCACAAAGAATGGTCTGAAATTAAACTTTATTTAAAAGTAGTGATGGTGGGCAGTTATGTCCCAGGCTGGTATCTTCACTGACAAGGTCAACCTTTACCTTAACCGAGCCTACCTGTCTTTTTGCATCTATGATAACATACATTTAAAATGTCTGGGTAACTTGTAACTTCGCTTTTTCTGGAGCCCCTGGGGTCCAACCAAATGTGGTGGGTGAGGACAGATACCACAAATTCCTTCATTATCATGTTAATTTTCCTGCACTCCCGTAAGTATGTGTCCATCGTTTTACTTTTTATCCAATCCCAGGGGTTTCCCACCGCTTTGCTTTATCCTCCTCCTTAATCTATCACCAATGAATTTCATGTAACCTACCTATGTCCCTCCTTTGCAACGTATAATTACAAATGTAACTGGCCATTCTCTGGAAAATTCTCTCAATTCGTTGAGGTTCTGCTTCCCAGCATATGTCAACGATTTGGCTTAAATAAACTCCCAAAAAATTCTTTACAGGTTTCAATGTTTTTTTGTTTTGTTTTTGTTTTTGTTTTACGTTAACATACATGCTAACCCCATGACAGAATTGGTAAGTGACATCTCTACAGGAGAGGGAATAATTCACAGGCTACTGGCATGCCAATAGAACTTATCTCAGCTATTTGGTTTTAAACCCAGGAGCAGAAAAGGAAGGAATTGCAATATGTCTTGTGTCCATGAAGAGTTAATTCTTTAGGCTTTTTAAAGTTAAGTTTATCATCAACATTGTGATGCTGTGTTTTGCTTTATTAAATTATGATGCCGTGTGCAATTTCATTTAAATAATTTACTTACAAAAAAAGAAATAATACTTGTTTTGGCTAAAATTAGTGAAAAGGACAAACTTCCCATAAATTGCCTCTGTGAATCCCCCACAACCATCAGCTTCTTTGAAGTAGGATAGTGACTTGAATAAGCACTTTTGACCTTGGCCACACATTGCTCAACTGGAAGAGAAAGTCTCCTCTTTACCTTTGAGTGTTTCTTTCTCCGAAGGAAACTGGTTTCCAAAGACAAAGAAGACATGTTCTCTAAAAGGACATTTTTGACTTATGTGGTAAGTGGTTAACCATTTATATGTAAGTTTGGGAATTCTTACTCTTCTGAATTAAAAAGTGTATCTTACCATCTCCTGGAACCACTGAATGCAAAGGTCTCTGACTTGGAACTTCCCTGTAAACCCTGAGGGGCTGTGATCACACTTTATTAAAAACTGACTTCTCTGTACTTCAATCAGCAACAAACTTCACAGAGCTTTTGCACGGGCCATGACCTTTTGGGTTACGGGAGGTATGAGTGTGGGGAATGCATATGTAGGTGTTTAGGGGAATGAAAAAGCGAAGAAAAGCAGTGTGACTCTTTGGATGGAGGCACAGGCTGTGTGTCTGGATGTTGTCTCTTATTTTTTTTATTTTTTAATATATTTTTTAATTAAATTATTATTTTTGTACATATACCAATGCTCTCCCCCTCCCGTACATACCCTCCCTCCCCAGAGTTTTGTGTCCATTGGTTGTACTTATATGCATGTATACAAGTCCTTCGGTTGATTTCTTATCTCCCCCAGATCTCCCCAAGCTCCCCGCTATAATTTGACAGTCTGCTTGTTGCTTTACTGTCTCTATATCTATCTTTTGGTTCTTCAGTTTATAACGTTCTTTATCATCCATAAATAAGTGAGGTCATGTGGTGTGTCTCTTTCATTGACTGGCTTGTTTCACTCAGCATGATGTTCTCCAATTCCATCCAGGTTGCTGCAAACGATGAGAATTTTTTCTTTTTTATGGCTGCATAATATTCCATTGTGTAAATGTACCATTGTTTTTGGATCCAATCATCTGCTGATGGGCATCTAGGCTGTTTCCAAATCCTAGCTATTGTAAATTGTGCTGCTATGAACATAGGGGTGCATATATTCTTTCTGATTGATGTTTCTAGCTTCTTGGGATATAGTCCTAGGAGTGAGATTACTGGGTCAAATGGGAGTTCCATTTTCAGTTTTTTGAGGAAGCTCCATACTGTTCTCCACAGTGGTTGCACCAGTCTACATTCCCACCAGCAGTGCAAGAGGGTTCCTTTTTCTCCACAACCTTGCCAATACTTGTTGTTTGTTGATTGTTGATGTTGGCCATTCTGACAGGTGTGAGATGGTACCGCATTGTTGTTTTGATTTGTATTTCTCGGATAATTAGTGACTTTGAGCATGTTTTCATGTGCCTCTTGGCCTTCCTTCTGTCTTCTTTTGAGAAGATTCTATTTAGTGGATATTGTCTCTTAAACTGAATGAATCTCTTCTTAACTTCCTATGTCTAATTGATTAAAAAAAGAAGAAGAAGAAAAGAAAAGAAAGAAACATTAAGCAGTTTGAGCCAATTGATTACATGAACACCTTTCAAAGTCTCTCCATGGCTCTAGAAAAGCTATCTCGAACAATCCCAACTATATGCTAACCACTTGGTGCTTGGCCCTGGGGTCAGGAAGCAGAACTTTTATGTTGCTTTCAACAATTTCCTGCAGCCAGCCTATAATCAAAACAGGCCCTTGCAAGAACTTTTGTAAATGTATACAATCTATAGTAATCTGCAGCCTTTGTAGCCACATGAACCTGAAATAGAAACTTCACTAGTAGACAGACTGAAAATAGAAGTGGCTAAGGGGAAATTGCTCCAACCATCAGGGGTAATTTTTCATTTCTGGTAGTCATAAAAGGAAGTCTTCTAACCTAGTCTTCCTCAATTTGGTTTACCTTTATGACTTCACTGAGCCGTTTTAAGGGTCATGTGCAGTGATTGCTATGGGGGTGTTCTGTTTTGTTTGTTTATCTATGTTTGAGGTGGGGGTGGGGGTGGGGGTGAGTAGAGTCTCTGAGGTTAACCCAGGTAAGAACTGAAGAAAGAGGACCCAGGAGAGCAGACTACAAGAATGAAGACAGAGTCAGACTCATGTTCAGGCTAGAATAACTCAGAGCTTTAAAAGACAGAACAGCCAGGCAGGTAGTTTTTGAGAGAAACTCCTCTGATGATATATACACATGACAAAGACAAGTAAGAAAAGATGACATGTTTTAAAATAATTCTTCTGGTATGCTCTCTCAGCTGACACCACCATTGTCAGTAATATACAAGGCTAGGCATCTAGAAGATGGAACTAAGCTGACTGGAGTATGAAGTACTAATGATCCTTTCCTACAAGAACAGTGATTCTCAGAGGCAGGTAGCTGTGGTACTAGAACCCCTGAGGTTCAGGACCAATGTACTTCCCACCCACCCAACCATATGACCCAGTCTTCCAAATTATAGTTTGTCGTATACCTCAGGAGTGGGGTAGCGGTAAGAAATAGTAGAATAAAGTATGTATCCAAATTCATAGTAACATATTTGAATGCTCATTAGGACTTTTTCTATGAAGACTATAATGGTGGGCATAGGGAGAGGTGGTCTCTTGGGAAATTAATGTAAGAGTTACAACATTTCATTGAAGAGACGTTTTTCTCTTTCTTGAGCCTACCAAGGATAAAAAAAAAAAAAAAAAAAAAGGATGTCAAGATCATGCACAGGAAGCAAGACAAAAATCCCCTTGGCCACCAATGCTGGTGCCCTTCATTGTTCTAAAGACTTTTCAGGAGCGGAGATGGACTGAGAAGGTGGACACATGCTTCTCATAAAAGCAGCAGGGAAGGATGCGAAGGTGAAGTATGCTGGTCAGAGTTCATGCCAGTCCTCCGTGAGGGCTGGCTACTCCATCCAAGTCCATCACAACCAGGAGCAGAAGCTGTCCTTGGCTCCAGCCTGAACACACACTGTGTTCAGCCATCCCTTTGCGTGACCCTACTCCCCAGGCCGAATGGACTGGGCAGCTTCACGCTCACTGTCCTTGCAATCAGTCACTTGGTGAGGTCCATCTGAGAACTAAAAAGGCAGACCTAGACTTGAATCCTGTCTCTACCTCTTATTGGTTTCATGGCCTTGGGCATGTCACTTGCTTCCTTTGAACTTTGGTTTTCTATTCTTCACAATAATAGTCATTGGAGAATTAAATGGGCTAAGAGGTGACATCTTAGACCCCATGCCTGCTGCACAGGTCTGAGCCATTAGAAAGATTCTAATTACTAGTAAGCAGATTACTTGTCTCCTTCCTTTGAGCCACTGTCCTACCAAGTACCCACCTCCGTGATAGCCTTCCTGAAGAACCCAACCACTTACTTTTATATAGTATCCTCAGCTAGACTCGAGTGCCTGGAGGAAGTGGTCAAACCTCACAGCTTTGTATTCTTCACACTATAGTTAGTAGGTGCTCAATGAAAGTCTGTGGGATCCCTATGGTTCCCCTGCTGATTGAAGACATAAGCAAGTGAATGAAGGGGGTTAATGGAGGGGGAGGTTGAGGGGGAAGAAATGAAACTGGAGGTCTTCTGTCACCCAGGGGAATGTTCTAACATAACATCCTTTTTCTTGTTTTGACTAGTTTAGCAAGTTAGACACCAGACTTACCGGATTTTATTCTGAGTACTGTTGACCAACTTGTGAACAAAGGAAGTCTAGGCTGTATTCGCTTTTAAAGGGCCAGACGGGGAAGCCTTGATGGAGTTTCAATATGAGGCTGCCGAGTGAGGAGTGACTAAGAAGCAGCAGCCCCATGCTGCCAAGACACAGTGTGGTTTTACGTTTGTCTGTCACTTGAAGAAGCTGGGGCCTCCAACGCTCACATTTTATTGTAGCACCACCTCCTGCAGCTGGGTCTACAGTTTGTATACAGGAGCTGTGGGGTCAAACCTGTCTTTGTTTTCACCCAGCTTCCAATTGCTGACTAGATCTTTCCTTCCCTGGACTCTCACCCCTGCCATAAAACCTCCCATACTGCAAAGTTATCTCCCCAAATGCCCCTGACCAACAGCAGGCTTACATGAAGCTAACGTCTAGGTCCTCTGTTTGCAGGTGGAAAAGTGAGTTATTCTACCGAAGCCAGGGAAAGAAGGCTGCTCCGTAATCTGTGCAAAGGCCATGCTTCCCTCTCTGTCAGAGCCTGTCCTGCCCACGCAGGTCTGTGAGCCGCTTTGTGCAGGAAATTGCCCGCCTCTCTTGCCCTGGGCTTTTTCTCTTGCTTTTCCTTGTGATCACAGGGAAATTTTCTTCTCTTTTTAAATTTAAATTTTATTTTTCCATGACAGTTGACATTCAGTATTTTAATTGTTCCAGTTGTGCAGCATAGTGGTTAGACATTTCTGTAACTTACAAGGTGATCCCCCCAGTAAGTCTAGTACCCACTGCATGCCAGGCATAGTGTGGACTCATTTCCTATGCTCCTATGATCTACGTTACATCCCCAGGAATGTTTTGTAACTGCCAATTAGTACTTCTTAATCCCTTCACCTTCTTCACCCAGTTTCCCACTCCTCTCCCTCTCCCCTGGCAACCATCAGTCTGTTCCAGGTATCCATGCGTCTGGTTGTATTTTGTTGGTCTATTTTGTTCTTTAGATTCCACATACAAGTGAAATCATATAGTATTTGTCTTTCCCTCCCTGACTTGACACAGGGGAATTTTAAATCACTGATATATAGTACCTGTTTGTTAAATTCTCTTATGTTCATATTCGGCTGACTCGCCTTGTGACATACCATAAGCCATGCCTAAGTACCACAATGCTCCATAATACTGAATGACAAGAGATGCTGCAACCTTAGGAAAGATGAAAAAAGAATCCTTCCAACATCTTGATTTTCAGATTAGCCCTCTCTCACCAAATTTAATGATCTTGTTCCTTTAAAAGAATTTAATATGTGATTCCATTGTGTCATTTTGAGAGCAGAAGCCTAGCCCAGGATGACTCACAGGAGGCGTTGGTGTTGGCCTAGACCTCATGTCATCATATTAGACTTTCACTTTAACTACAAATGAGGTTATATTTACTGTCACAGAGATCCAGGAGTGAAAGGAGACTTTTTTTTCCATGCAACTATACAATTGTATCATTATCATACTGCACAGCCTGAGTTAGTTTTTGTAACTTACTTTGTGAGCAAGCACAGTTACACAGTTATATTGGATTAAGTTTAAATGCTTTACAAGGTGTTAATTTATTAAATGTAAACACATATACAATCCATTTTTATAACCAAGTGATAATAGTTTCTCTTTAAAATACTGGGGCTCAGCCTCTGGGAACTCTGAGTGTGCAGCATCTAAATCCTCAGGAGAACCACCAGGTGTAGATTTCATCTCACATGCCCTGTGGAGGTAGAAAGGATGTCAGTCAGCTTTTGGTGTCGGTTTGGGGTCTGATTAGAGCTTCCCAAATGTGTTGAAGCCTCCAAAACATACATGGCCAATGTTCACAGCAGCACAATTCACCATAGATAAGATTTGGAAACAGCCTATGTGCCCATCAGCAGATGAGTGGATTAGAAAACTGTGGTATAGCTACACAATGGAATACTAAGCTGCTGTAAAAAAGAAGGAACTTTTACCATTTGCAACAGCATGAATGGACCTGGAGAGCATTATGTGAAGCAAAATAAGCCAGTTGGAGAAAGATAAATGTCACATGGCCTCACTCATTTGTGGAATATAATGAACAACATAAACTGATGAACAAAAATAGATCTGGAGACATAGAAGCATTGAACAGACCATCAAACCTCAGAAGGAAGGCAGGGGAGGGGAGCTGGGTAAGAAATCAACCAAAGGACTTGTATTCATGCATCCTACCTAATAAAAGAGTAATATGCAAATTAACCATCACTCGGCTCAAGCCACACCCACCAGCCAAGCCCACCAGCCAATCAGAGTGAGTATGCATATTAATCCCAACCATGATGGCTGTAGCCACAGAGAGCAGTTGAGGGGCTTGGGTTTCCCTGGCAATGGAAGCCAAGCTTTTCACACAACCAGGCTGGGCTAGGCCTCCAATCAAGGATACAAAGTTTTAATTATAGAAGATAAATCCCAAGAAAAATGGCAGCAGCAGTTAGGGACAATCAGGAAGGCAGGCAGGCAGTTGGGAGCCGGCAGTCCTGGATTGTGAGAGGGATGTCAGACTGCCCATTTAGACCCAATCCCAGTGGTTTAACATCCCTTGAGGGGTCCCAGATTGGAAAGGGTGCAGGCTGGGCTGAGGGACATCCCCGACCCCGTGCACAAATTTCATGCACTGGGCCTCTAGTATGAGCATAACCAATGGATACAGACAGTGGGGGGCTGAGGGCATGTGCAGAGGGTTGGAGTGGCCGGGAGAGGTCAATGAGGAGAAAAGGAGACATATGAAATACTTTAAACAAGAATAAAGAATTTTTTAAAAACATATGTGGCCAGCTATTTCACCACAATCATCCAGTCCTAAGATGTGAGGTTCCCTAATAATTAGTAATCATTAGTCATGATGAGGCTCAGCTTCTCTCTTCCTGGCCCGAGCATTGGAGTAGAAAGGCAATGGCATGCCTGAGCCTCTGCTGATAGAATGCCTGGTTATCATTTTTTTATATATTATTGGAAAAGCTCATAGCACATGGCTGAATATCACAATCTATAGTAAACGTTTTATAAAACAAATTTCCCTTAAATTAAACATTCCTGACCCACAGCAACTGAGTCCCTCTGCACTTGGAGAGATATTTTAAATAACCAGAATATTAAGGTAGAGACTTATTAAATGAAGACACTTATTAAATAAAAACAGCTTTGGCAAAGCCTCGGCTTTCGGGGACCCAAGGGAATTCTGGGGTAGGGCGCGGCAGTAGAACGGTAACCCCAAGGCGCGCGATCCAGGGCACTCCTGCAGAGCAGTTTGCAAGAAATCACAGGCTTCCTCCAACAAGCGTGCTGGGCACTTCATTTTGCAGTGTCTGAAGAAGGGAGAATCTTTACAGAACACGTGCTGGACACGTGTGGTGTGCGGTCACCACAGCCTTTTTACAATGGAGAGCTATTGAGTTTGAGCTGCCTGAATAACAATGCCTAGTGTATCTCCTTTCTTTTGCCACCAAGCAAAACCTAGAGGAATGAAAGCATATTAGAACATCCTACTTGTCTCCTATCACCTGCCCAACACAGGCCAAATAAACAAGGTTTAAGTTTATGTGGGCCACAAAAAAACAAAAACTTTAATTTTCATAAGAACATAGGTGTATTTCCATAGAGACATGCTGAAGTTTTATTAAAACGTTTCTTGTGTACCATTATATTGGCTGGGCCACAAAAATATTCCCATCAGCCCACGGGCCGCAAGTTTGACATGCTTGTTCTAGCTCAAGGCCTAAGCTACAAACTCTTCTAATGGCCTCCTCAATTCAACTCTGGTTCTTCCTTGGTTTTCTGAGCTGAGAGAAAAGTTAGGATGGAAACTGTCACAATGTGATTACTAAGTTTATCCAGAAGAAAGTGTTTTAAGTCTGTTTTGTTTTGTTTTGTTTTGTTTTGTTTTGTTTTACATCAAAAGCTTCAACCCTGACAACACATGACTAAGAGTATCTGCAATCATGACCTAGATATGAATATTTTTCTTCTTCAGTTTGGAGGGAATGAGGAGAAAGCCTTGAGATTTTTCTGATGGTTGAATGGTGTCCCCCAAAATCCACTTGGCTATTGTTGATTATACTGTCTAAATCTCTGTGGAATCTGGCAACCATTAACTCTCACCTACCTTATACATTAATAGCCTCTCTGTCTCTGGCTCTTGTGCCAATTCTCCACAAAATGCACCAGATGCATTTTAAAAATAATATATTACAGTGGTGATATTCTCTCCCTTGCTTATAATTCTCAATACCTTTCTGTGCTTTTAGAATAAATAACAAAACTCTGACCATGATCTAGAAGATCTCGTCTTAATCTATTTATTCTCATATTTTAATCTCTGAGTTTTTATAACATGCTGTATTTTCTTGTCTGCCTGGAATGCCTTCTCTCTTTCTCTGTCTCTGTTTCTGGCTCTCTCTTTCAGTTGTTTCCCTTCCTCTCTTTGTTTCTCTCTCTCTTTCTCTCTCCCTTTTCGCCTCTCACTTCCTATGAAGTTTTCCCTGACCCCACCACCTAGCTCATCTAGGACACCTTCCTTTGTCATGTGTGGTCTCTAAGAATCATGCTCTTCCTTTTGGTGTTCTTCCTAATTTGGAGTTATACATCCATGTAATACTCCATCAGACTCTAAACTCCTGAGGACAGAGGCTTGTTGTCTACAGGGCCTAGCTTAGTTAACTATTTGTTGAATGAGTGGATTTCATTGACGGTTCCCAGTAAATACAGGAAGGAGGTAGTTTTGAGGGAGATCCACAAAATGTCAGAAAAGTTCCATCTGGGGGAAAGAAAAGAAAACTCACTGTCATGGAGTTTTAAAATTGTCAAGTTAGGATGATATTGTTTCCCTTTTTTTATTTTTCTATATTTTCCAGACAGAAAAAAAATGGCAAAGCATTGAGGAAAGTGAAAATTGAGAAAGGGGCATTAGATCTGATGACTTACTGCTCTTTTCTAGTTAGCTTTGATAGAAGAGTTTCAATAGACTAATAAAAGCTGAAGCTGTGAGCAGTTAAAGGAGTGGGAGGTAAAGAAATGACAGTGAGCCAAAACCGGTTTGGCTCAGTGGTAGAGCGTTGGTCTGTGGACTGAAAGGTCCCAGGTTCGATTCCGGTCAAGGGCATGTACCTTGGTTGCGGGCACATCCCCGGTAGGGGCTGTGCAAGAGGCAGCTGGTCGATGTTTCTCTCTCATTGATGTTTCTGGCTCTCTATCCCTCTCTCCTCTCTGTAAAAAATCAATAAAATAAAATAAAATAAAAATGACAGTGAATATGGATTATTTCTGACAAAAATGAAAAGGAAAGACAAAACAGCTGACGAGAAAGTAGCAGGATCAATGGAAGATTTAGTTGCATTAATTTTTTTTTTTTTTTTTTTTATGATAGAGACTGGAGAAAGTCTATAGACTGAAGGAGAAGAAGGCAGTGGAATGATATTATATATGTTTCGGTAGGGTGGGGGTTGTCCTGATAGAAGGAAAAAAGAAATCACATGAAACCTAATATACACTCTATAAATAATAATATAATAAACAAGTCAGTCAGCATGACAAAATGCCTGGAGAACTCAAGTCTCATTGCAAAGGATCTCAAGCAACTATAAGTCAGGTACTTGCCCCCATGCAGGCATATGGAGCCTTTGGTCCTAGAGGTTATATCAGGAAACTGGCTTTTTATGTGAGATACCTTTGTTTTTTAAACTTCATAATTAATTTAAACAAAATTTAAAGAAAATTTGTCAATACTCAGTCAATTGGCAACTACTTGGAAACCTATATTTTAGTATCTGTTTCCCCCAGATGAAAGTTTGCTGGTATGGCATTTAACAGTTGGTTGAGATATACTAGTAATTCACAAATTCACCCATTTCAAGTAATTTTAATTCAATTTAATTGTTTTTAGTAAATTTGCCGATATGTACAGCCATGATCATAGACAATTCTAAAACCTTTTCATCAACTCCAAAAGACCCCTGGATTCTTTAGCTACCACTCCTCCATCCATCCTCACCCTGCGCCACTACCCAACCCTAGCAACCCTGATCCATTTTCTGTTTCTATAGATTTGCCTACGTTGGACTTTTCATTTAAGTGGAACCGTATGTGGTGTAGTCTCTCATGACTGGCTCTTTCACTTGGGGGATGGTATTGTAAAGTGAAGAAATAGGAAGATGAATAATTTGGGAGGTTTTTACTCTCAGTGAAAGAAAAAGCCAGGTTGTCCCAACACTGAGGTGTAGAAAGAGAAAAGTGTGTCAAAGTTTGAAAATCATCCTTCAAAACAGAGCGAAAGGCAAAGCCAGAAGCAAGTCTGAAGGCATTCTGCCACCACATGTATAGGACACCTCAAGGACCGATCTGTGTGGAAATTTCCATTGTGATCGTCATTCTGCACAGCGCTGAGAGGCCGCTGGTGTGCACGAGTTTGGCTTAATCAGTAGTTTGACAGAGCTGAGGTCTAATCCGGTGATCTGGGCCTATGCTCTGCCTGTTACTGAAAATTATAAATATCCTCCTGGTTGGTAGAACCGTTTATCAAGATATTATCCTTGAGCTAGCCATCGGTTCTATTCACCAGTATTGCTCAGAGGAGGCCAAAAAGGAAAACAATCTAAGGATCCTGGTGCCTGGTCCCAACATATTGGGGGTTATCTCCCTGCAATAAAGACAATCATCCAACAACGTCCTCTGCAACTGAGCTCATAATTCCTCAAGGGCCTGGAGGTCTGATTTCAAGGGCTTGGCACTCATCAGAATTGTAAATTTGCAAAAGTCATCCATAACAGCATACCAGGGGACATGACTCTAGAATTTTTAGTAAAACCATGAGAGCAGAGGAACTGCTTTAAAATACGGGGTCTGGGCATGAAGGGATCTGGAAAGTATTATGCTAAGCGAAATATACCAGTCAGAGAAGGACAAGTATCACATGATCTCACTCCCATGTGGAATCTAATGAACAAAATAGATCCAGAGACACACAAACATGAAACAGAATGGAGATCAACCAAAGAACTTATGTGTATAATCCATAAACACAGACAATAGTGGGGGGGCAGGAGCAGGGTGGAGGGGGTCAATGGGAGAAAGAGACATCTGTAATACTTTCAACATAAAGATAAATTACAAAAAATTAATTAAAATAACAAAAGACGGGGGTCTGAGTTGGGCACATAGCTAATGAGGATTGCTGGACTGATGAGAAAATAGCTTTCTATAATAGATAGAATGTAATGGGGTCTGATGACGGTCACTTTACTACCTGTTATGGCTACAATTGGACCAAATGACAGCCTTTGATAGGCAGAGGCCCACCTCCTTGATGGGGTAAACATCAGCAATACCCACTGTTAGGTCCAGGCAAGCATCTGCAAGGTGGATGGTGACAAAGATAGCTGGCTAGCTGGCGCCTTCCTAGGACCTTCCTAGACCCCTGGCCCCGAGGCAGGAATTCCACACCTCTCATGCCCTCCACACTCCCCTCACTAAACAGCTGTATAAAAGAAGTATCTGCCAAAACTGGTTTGGCTCAGTGGATAGAGCCTCGGTCTGCGGACTCAGGGGTCCCAGGTTCGATTCCGGTCAAGGGCAAGTGCATTGGTTGTGAGCACATCCCTGGTAGGGGATCTGCAGGAGGCAGCTGGTCAGTGTTTCTCTCTCATCGATGTTTCTAGCTCTCTATCCCTCTCCCTTCCTCTCTGTAAAAAAAAAAATCAATAAAATATATTAAAATAAATAAATAAATAAATAAATAAATAAATAAAAATAAAGAAGAAGTATCTATGCCACTTTTTGGCACGAACTTCCCTGGCCCACCCTCAGACCAGCGAGCTTTGCCCAGGAGCACAGATTAAAACCTTCTCCCTTTAATTGCCTGGATTCCATGTCGTGCTTCTGCATCGCAAACCTCTCAGCTGGGACCTTACACCCACGTAATCAGAAAAGTGGTCCCAGCCATAACTTTGCAAAATTCCACCCAGAGAGTGATTCCTTAGGAGCCTTCTGGAAAAAAAATTTTTTTTGTTTGTTTGGGTAAAACATCATTTAGGACAAGATGAGTGTGCCTCCAATAAGATGGAAGTGCATTTTCCTGCTAGGTGTCAGTTTGGAGGGAGTCCAGGGCCATGTGATAAGTTTTCTTCACAGTCTATAGGCACTCCAGGCCCTTTCACCTCTCTGCCCTGCCATCCTCAGAGTGTGGCTCTTACAGAAGCTGGAGTTTCAGTCTCAAATTCTTCATTCAGGCAGCAAATAGAAGAAAAGATAATGAAGAAGTTTAAAAACACCTTCTCACTGTCCTATAGGGGAAGTCCAGAGACTGCCATCTAGCATTCTGTGTGTGTTTTATTGGCCAGGCAAGGTTATCTGGTCAGGTTTAGCTACAAGAGAGATTAGAAACTGCATCTTTGTGATCTATGATTATATGAAACCTGGGAGTGTGGTGACACTTGGAAAGCTATGGAATGAAAGTGTTAATCCTGTTACTGTGACACAGACTATAGGTTACTCCTCAACATCCAAATTAAAAATGTGAAAGCATATTGGATTACTTGCCATTTATGAGTGATCAGGAACTTGAAGAAATAGCATATTAAGCAAGTTTTGTTGCCCAGGAAGAAAGGGTATATATATATAAAAGCCATTATGACCGAACAACCAGAATGACCTGTCGACCAGTTGCAATGACACGCACTAACCATCAGAGGGCAGACACTCAATGGTCAGTGCGCTCCCACAGCCAACTTTCCATGGTCCCTCTGCCCAGCATGTAGGCCCCCTCAATTGTCCTGACAGGGGCTAGCCAACCTCCCTCTGCCCCTCCTCCGACCAGCCAGGCCGAGGAACCCCAGCCAAGCATGAATTTGTGCACCAGGCCTCTAGTGACCACATAACAGTCATAGAGGGCATTTAGCCTTGTTTCCTTGTTTTTTACTGGAGAATAACAAGGCCTAGGAAGACTGTGTGACTTTTCAAATGTCATGGAGCCTTTCAGTAAAGAAAACCCAAGACTAGTTCCCCAACCAGGATCTTCTCATGCCTCATGGATACCTAGGTCCTACAGATGAGGAGCCTGAGTACCTACAAGATTGCTCCCAATCTAGGTGGCAGATTCAGATAGAATGGCTGAGAGAGAGAGAGAGAGAGAGAGAGAGAGAGAGAGAGAGAGAGATTCCTATTTATTACTATTGTGTCCTTTGCCAGCACTGGTCATCTAAGTCAAGTCCCCGAAGTCTATAACTCCTGACACTCTCTGGCTCTGGACAACATCCCAGCAGCTTACCTTATCTCTGCTTGAAACTCTGGTGATGGGGGAACTACTTTGAGGCAGCCTATTCTAACTTATGCTGCCTTCATTGTTACACAGTTTCTGATGTAAGGAGAAAATAGCATCTTTCCATTTTGTGAAAAGGCTCTGAATGAATTATAAACCATGCCAAGAAGTATTTGTGGGAAGAGTGGTTACTGTTTTTAATTTACTATAAAGTTTGGGGACTATGAAGGGAAATTGCTATGCTAGAGTCACTTATGTCAAATAAATAAAATGGAGCCAGGCCACAAATAGGCTGCCTTACGCTCTTTCCACCCATCACTTTAGGACCAGTTGTGAGATCATATCCTGAACTTGAATTAATTCTCACAATGACAACCAGACCATCTGCACTCTTCACCTGCAAGGAAGCAGTCCCATTCACCCTTCATTTGCATAGAGGACCCAAATGAGGTTTGAAGTCTTGGACTTTTGTAGTCATAGAAGGACATCTTGGAACCTACTTATCTTGGAGTCTCACCACCCACATCTAGCAATCCTTTTTTTAAATCCCCGCAGAAGGAGATGGAAAGTGGGAGAGAGGGAGGGAGGGAGGGAGGGAGGGAGGGAGGGAGGGAGGGAGGGAGAGAGAGAGAGAGACAGAGAGAGAGAGAGAGAGAGACAGAGACAGAGACATTAACCAGTGGCCTCCCATATGCGTCAGACTAGGTATCGAACCTGCAACCTAGAAATGTGCTCTGACCAGGAATCGACCCTGCAACCCTTTCAAGGCTTCAAGGCAGGCTCAGTTGCATTTTACGTGTGTGAGTTGATAGTCTAATCATTGTTGGATGCATTAGGAAATAGAGGAAGGAGCAATTAATCTCAGCTCCTGCGTGAAAGCGAGGTCAAAGCCTCTTTCACTGTAAGGGCTTCTGAGATGGCCTGTAAGGCTTGTCTTTTCTTCTGGAAGGATCTAGTGCAAACACATGATTAAAAGAAACTTTTTTAAAACTAGGAACAAATTCACAATTAGTGAAGAAGCCTTTGGCACAGAGAAGATTCAAATATGTTTTGCTCAGGGCTCCATAAACACCAAATACCAATGTCATCTTTTCTTTATTGATCCAGGTTGATCGTGAGTTGTGTTTGTGGGAGCAGAGAGAAGGGCATGTGATTCATATATGGCTGATTCATTTTCTCTCAGTTGTTTGGAAGCCAGAACAATGAATGGCTTTTAAACTTTCTTTTTATCTGCAGAGCCTCATCTTCTTTTTGCAAACAAATCCAGACTCCAGGTCCCTAGATTAAAACAGGCAAAAGTGCATGGAGCCCCCTCTCTCCCCAGCAGGCCTTAAAGCCACTCAGCAAACTATAGGAACAGTGGAAGACTACTGACAACAACCTAACGCAGCCAGATGAACATCCAAGGAAATGTGCTTGTGAAGTAAAATGAGTCCAGGAAAACCCCATGAGGCTCCCCAAGGTCTGCAATGATTTCTTTTCTGCTGCCCCCTCCCCACCCCACACCAGTTGGGGAATGGGGAACTTGACTGCACTGAGGATTGCATCACTGGGGACAGCTTTTCCTCTTTCACTTCTCCACTGGGGTCCTTTAGGCACAGAATTTGCTTCAGCACCTCTCTGCCTTAGCAATCAAAGCAGTGACAGCAGAACTAAGACCAAGTGCAAGTAAAAAAGCTGTTTCACTGGGGAGAGGAGTTATAGGTTGTAATTAACAATTTGGGCTCTAGAGGCCCTGCTCAGTGACTTAAGGCACCATTCCCATACACCAAAGTTGCAGGTTCGATCCCAGTCAAGGCATATACAAAAGCAACCAATGAGTACATAAGTGGAATTAATATATATATATATATATATATATATATATATATATATATACACACACACACACACACATATATATATATTATAAATAAATAAATAAATAGATAAAAGAATTTGGGCTCTAGAATCTGACAGCCAGGGTTTAGACCCAGGCACCAGAACTTGCCAGGTGTAGGAGCTTAGGCAATTACTCATGTTTTGTTGCAGATTTCCTCACTGGTGATGTAGGGAGAGTATAAGCACCTGCCTTATAAGTTCACTGCAAAGAGTAAATGAGATCATTACTGTGAGTCCCTTAGAACCGTGATCGGCAAACTGTGAGCCACATGCGTGTGGCTGAAACCACGTGTGATTGAAACTTCGTGGTCCATGCACAGAAGTCGGTTTTCGACTCTCAAAAGAAATTTCAATCGTTGTCCTGTTGATACTTGGCTCTGTGGACTAATGAGTTTGCCGACCACTGCCTTAGAATAGTGCCAGGCACAGAGCAAAGATTTGGAAAATACTAAATATCATTAGGAACACAGTCTGTTTGCTTGCCTGATACACAATAACTAGCTCAAGTAGCTCTTTTTTTTTTTTTTTCCTTCAGTTTTCTCTATCACCTGAACTTTCCTTGCTGATTACAAATCAAATATGTGGTCTCATGTACTAGTATGTCCTATGCATGCTCCTATGCATATGTAAGTTTGAGAAGTACTGCAAGCATCCAGGTGCCACGGATTTCCTCCTGCTCTCTATGCAGCAAACTTTTTTTTCCTGAACATATTTTATTGATTTTTTTTACAGAGAGGAAGGGAAATGGATAGAGAGATGAGAGAGAAACATCCACCAGTTGCCTCCTGCACATCCCCCCGTGGGGATGTGCCCGCAACCAAGGTACATGCCCTTGACTGGAATCGAACCTGGGACCCTTGAGTTTGCAGGCTGACACTCTATCCACTGAGCCAAACCGGTTTTGGCTATGCAGCAAACTTTTTATTGTCAGTTCTAAGTTTCTAGAAAGTCTAACATTTGTTGGTTCCAGTTCTCCTCCAAAGAAAATTTGTTGTTTTTTTAAACCTTACAGTTCTTTTTTTTCTTGTATCATGAAAACCACATTTTCAAACAATTTTTAATTAGTATTCATAGGACTGGCTACACAATTTTTAGGGCCAAATGCAAAATGAAAGCATGGGGAGTCTTGCTCACAACTATTAAGAATTTCAAGGGCCCTGGCTTGTTTGGGTCAGTGGATAAAGTGTTGGCCTGTGGACTGAAGGGTCCCAGGTTCGATTCTGGTCAAGGGCACATGCCTGGGTTCCAAGGTCAATCCCCATTAGGCAAGTGTGCCGGAGGCAGCCAGTCAATAATTCTCTCTCATCGCTGATGTTTCTATCTCTCTCTCCCCTATTCCTTCTTCTCTGAAACCAATCTATAATAATAAAAGGGTAATATGCTAATTAGACCAGACGTCCTTCTGGGCATCATTCCAAACATCCTTCCAGACAAAGCTGGGGCCAGAGGGAAACCAGTCCGGGTCCCAGGTGCCTTCAGATGGCCAGAAGGAAGCAAGCCTGGGTCCTGAGTGCCAGAGGGAAGCCGGTGCTGGCAGCCAGGGGAAGGAAGGTCTACTCTTGCATGAATTTCATGCATGGAGCCTCTAGTCTATCATAATAAAAGCATAATATGCTAATTAAACTGGACTTCCTTCCAGACAAAGCCGCAACAAGCAGGGGCCAAGGCAGAGGTAGTGGCGGGCACCGTCTGGGGCCAAGGCCCTTCCAGGAATTTCATCCATCGGGCCTGTAGTAAAATATATATTTAAAGAAAAAAAAGAATTTCAAGGCAATGACAGCACAACTTAAAACAAGTTCATGGCCCTCTGTCACACATCCATGAAGCCGCCCCTGAATACAAACTTCAGCATCTATAAAGCCTTTATTTTGTTTATTTATGCCACAGTCCCCATGCGATGTTCAATTCACACAACGAGATTTTCTTGCTTTTATGCAAGAAGGTGTGAAGGACATAAAATATGTATGCCCCAAAGACGCTTATCTATTTCTCTCACAGGAAAATAATTGTGAACAAAGGACAAGAGATTCTATCTAAACACCCGTAATGACAGGTTCCTATAGGAGAAAACCACACCATCTCTCTGCTAGGGAAGGCGTTAACGCACTTTTTATTCTCCTTGAATTCCCCTATGACACTTCATTTTAATAAACATCCCAGACTCTCATCTCTCCGTTCTCACCAGCCTCAGGAAGACACCTCTCTGTTCTTAAACGTGTCCTCACTCTATAAGAGCAAGTGCTTCTATCAGTGTGGTGTGAGGATTCTCTCAGAATCTCTGCAGGAACCAAGCTTACATTCCTGCTGTGTTAATGTGGATTCCCCACAGAAACAGAGTCTGAGATAAGGACTTAATTATCTATTGCTTATTGGGAGATGCAGAAAAGTAGGAAAGGAAAGGTGGCCAACACACAGGTAAATGATTACGCCAGCTACCACCGAGGTGGGTTGAAAGTTAATCCTGCAGAGAAGCCCTGAGATGGGATGTAAAACACACACCATAGAGCTCCCTCGCCTGAGGGCTCAGGGCACTGGCATCTTCAGGAACCAGCTCCCATCAGCCACTGATTGAGAACTGTTGAAGGGGAAGGGGGCACTCCAGCAGTGCACGCTGGGATGGTAAGGTCTTGGGGAAGGCAGATGCTGGGCGTCTGCCACATCTGAGTAGAAAATCAGAAAGCAGGTCCTCAGAGCAGAAGCTCTGGGTTCCAAGATCACTGCGACTGATTCGAAGCAGAATGATTTGGGTAAGTTCACATCGGCGCCTCAAGTTCCTCACGTACAAAGTAGAAATAGCACCTCTTACCTACCTTCAGCACTGTCGGGATGATTAGAACTGTTAGAAGCACCAGACATAGCCGTCTGTGTATAGAACTGCCATTAAATTGCTTTTTTTTTTTTTAATGTATCTTTATTGTTCAAAGTATGACACATGTCTCCGTTTTTCCCCCTTTTGACCCCATTCACCTTCACACTCCCACACGCCTACTGCATGCACTATGGGCTGTGTCCATGAGGTAGGCTTGTATGCATCTATGTTCTTTGGTTGGTCTCTTCCTGTCCCCCCACCCCCACTCCCCCTTCCTCCTAAGAAAATTGATTTTAAACCAGCATTTCTCAAACCTAAATATCACAGCAGTCACTTGAAGATCTTATTAGAATGTAGATTCTGATTCTGTGTACACTGGGCAGGGCACAAGGGTCTGTATTTCTTTCTTTCTTTTTTTAAATTAAATTTATTGGAGATATAAGCTCCCAGGTGAAGCTGCTAATCCACGGACTAGATTTTATACAGCAAGATTTTAAACCAATCTAACATTTCTTTTTAAACACTATACACCATAAATCATAAGATATTTTCCCTGGATCTGTTGAATCTAAGCATAACAATAACAACAAATTTGACCACATCTGTGAGAGCTGATATATAGGACATAACAGCCAGCTGTGTTAGTCACTTCTAATAAACTTTACTGCCTGCGGTTCCCAGAGCAGAGTCACACAAGGGAGGAAGTGCAGCATGAAAAATATATAGGGTAGATAAGGATTTCAGTACCCTGGGAAACCTAAGAAAAGATAAAAGTTGTATCATTATTAGAGAATGAGGAAAAATAAGAGCCCAAAGGCATATGTCTAAGCTATTCATGACACTAACACAAAATTGATGTGATGTGCTTTGAGATGTCTCCTGTGTACGATTTGTCATGTAGGGTAGTGATGGGAAAGAATGCATGTGATGTTTACAATCTGTCGAAGGGAGCCAATACATATATGAAGATACTAAGCAGAGAAAATGGAAGAAAGTGGTTTTCTTCAGTGGGAGAGCTTTGTTAGGCACAGGTTTTTCGGATCTGAAATACCTGGGAAAAGTGCAATTAGAACTTCAGTTGAGCCTTCCCAGGTAAGTTGAGTCTTGGGATTGAATATAGCGGTAGGAATGTATCAGGAAATGGTCATAACTTTAATAAATGTTTCTATAAGATGTGCCTCAAATCAGGCCTTGTTTAGGACTATATGCTGGTCACAAACAGTGGCCTACAGTGCACTTAACTGACCTTGACTGAGGGAGGTGGAGATCAAGAAGCAGGTGAGTATCATCACTGAGAATATGGAACTTGGAGTCAGATCTGGATTCACAAACAAATTTCAACAAGAACCAGCTGTGTGACTTGGCAATCGTACTCACTCTGCATCTCTATGTTCTTATCCGCAAAAGAATAATTTCATGCTTTCTAAATAGGATTAAAGTAATGATTAAATAATTCATGAAGGGAAATCATGTATATCCCTTAGCACAGAGCCTGGTACTATACGTGTTTAATAAACAATAATTACGAATGTTGTTGATGTAGGAAATATATGAAGCTGTAGAGAATTTTCATGAGTTGATTTGAGCAAATCTGATGACAATTGCTGGGAAGCAAAATCTCCATGGATTGAGAAAATGCTCCAGAGAATGGCAGTTTAGCAGTTTATTTTATACATTAGGATCAAAGAGGAGGCATAAGTAGGGTTACGTATATAAAATTCATTGGTGGTAGATTAGGGAGGCCGGAGAAAGCAAAGCAGGGAAATCTCTAAGATTAGGTGAAGAGTGAAACGGAGAGACAAATACTTCTTTTACGTTGGTGGGGCCAGGGTAGCTCACATTTACAGCACATAAAGATGGTATGTGGGGGCCAAAACCGGTTTGGCTCAATGGATAGAGTGTCAGGTTCAATTCCAGTCAAGGCATGTACCTTGGTTGCGGGCACATCCCCAGTAGGGGGTATGCAGGAGGCAGCTGGTCAATGTTTCTCTCTCATCAGTGTTTCTAACTCTCTATCCCTCTCCCTTCCTCTCTGTAAAAAAATCAATAATTTTATATATATAAAAAAAAATATATATATATATATATATATATTTATATATATTTATTTATTTATTTTTTTAATTTATTTATTTATTTTTTTTAAAGATGGTATGTGGGGAATAAGATAGCAATGAGGGGTCCTGTTGTTTCCTGCTTTGGTGAGTGAGTGTGCCCTGAGAAGTCTGGGGGAAAAGGGATTACTCTGACATTCCAAAGGTAAATTATTGTAGCTGCATAAAGACAATAGACTAGCCCAGTTAAGGTAAACATTGGTGTTTGTCAAGGTAGATCACAGCCTAGGACCGTGGTTGGCAAACTGCGGCTCTCGAGCCACATGTGGCTCTTTGGCCCCTTGAGTGTGGCTCTTCCACAAAATACCACAGCCTGGGCGAGCCTATTTTGAAGAAGTGGTGTTAGAAGACATTTAAGTTTAAAAAACTTGGCTCTCAAAAGGAATTTCAATCATTGTACTGTTGATATTTGGCTCTGTTGACTAATGAGTTTGTTGACCACTGGACATGACTACTGTCCATGACTCAGTTTTAGTTAGGAAGTTTCAGTGTTAGACCATCCTATGTGGTTACTTTAGTTTGTCAAGTTTAAGTATGTAGCCCCTTTTTTGTCTACAACATATTCAAAACAGAAACAAGAAAATCCAGCTAAAGAAAAATAAATAAAAGAAGAAGGAGGAGGAGATGGAGGAGGAGGAGGAGAGGGAGGAAGGAAGGAAGGAAGGAAGGAAGGAAGGAAGGAAGGAAGGAAGGAAGGAAGGAAAGAAGGAAGGAAGGAAGGAAGGAAGGAAGGAAGGAAGGAAGGAAGGAAGGAAGGCTCATAAGCAGAAGTTCTAGGAGGTAACAGGTCACAAAGACTGGAGCCCAGGACATACATGGAAGCACATGGCTTTAGTTTATCCTGCCACCGATGCACACACAGCCAATGTCAGTCCTTCTATAGAAGCAAGGGGTGATCGCTATGATACACCACTCAAATTCCCTAGGAATAAAGAGGCAGTTGTTCCAAAATGGGGGGGGGGGGGTTGCCTCTGGCTGAAGAAAACCACACCCCTTCTCAGGGTGACCATGTCCAGTGACTGTTTAACACAGGGATGTAAAGTTCCAGCCTTCTCACCTCAAACGGGAACAACTCTGAAGGATCTTCTCATCTTCAGAAATCACCACAGGGCTGGCCGAAGCTTCCTTTAAACTATCCCATCTCAGTTTCTCCTTCTGTCCAATCCTATTCCTTCCCCTCCTTTCCTATCCCCTGCCCTCTCTCCCCTCCTTTTTCCTTCCCCAAGTCTTGAACTTAAAGACCCTCCCTAATAAACCCTTTGCATGATAATCTTCACCTTGGAGTCTGCTTCCTGAAGAATCCAACCTGTGATAGTGGTGCTGCTGGTGGTAGGGGGGAGGACAGACAGCCCTGTATATGGTGGTAGTGCAGGTGTTAAATGACCAAGTAACGAAGCTGGATGGCGTGCTGGCGGGAGAAAGTACACTGGCTGATGTTGGTTAGTGCCACTTGAGAAATAGGAGTGAAATACTAACCATAAAGGCAATGGACTTGAGTGGCTTTTCTAACTCAACTGAGGCTTTAGAAGAAGATAAGCTAGAGGTGAATGGCAGAGCTTCTTTATATGCTCTTCTTAGTGGCATATAAAGAAGCTCTCGTCTTCCTCAGCAGAAGAGCTGAGAAAACTGAGATCAGACCCAGGAACTAACATAAGAGTAGCTAAACTTCAAAGAAGATTAAGTCTTAACTTGGGTGGACCTGCTATGCTCAGGTCATGGTCCTAGTTGAGTGAAAAATCAGATCCTGGCATGTGGGTGACACCTAGATTTGATACTTCAACTCAAATTTTGAATGTTCAGATTCCCAAGAGCCCTATAGAAGTAGTATACTTCTCCCTGCTGATGGCTAGCACTCTTCTCTTGATCGAAGACTGCAGAAGCCAGTGATGTCTCTTTATTCTATTCTTTAGATTCCACATCCAAGTGTGAAATGAGTCTGTTTCCATTTTATTTCTTTGTTATGTTCTATAGATTTCACATATAAGAGCAATCATATATTTGTCTTTCTCTGACTTATTTTACTTTCTAGCTTCATCCATGTTGTTGCAAATGGTAGGATTTCATTGTTTTAAATAACATATGTACGACAGCTTTTTTATCCACTCATCTATTGATGGGCACTTAGGTTGCTTTGATATTTTGGCTATTAGAAATAACACTGCAATAAACATAGGGATGCATATATTCTTTCAAATTATTGTTTTGGTTTTTTATTTATAAATACCCTGAAAAATATCATTTAATAACTAGAGGCCCTGTGAAAAAAATTTGTGCATGAGTGTGTGTCCCTCAGCCCAGCCTGCACCCTCGCCAATATGGGACCCTTTAAGGGATATCCAACTTCCCATTTAGGCCTGATCCCAAGTGGGCAGTTGGACATCCCTCTCACAATCCAGGACTGCTGGCCCCCAACCGCTCACCTGCCTGCCTGCCTGACTGCCTCTAACTGCTTTGGCCTGCCAGCCTGATCACCCCCTAACCACTCCCCTGTTAGCCTGATTAATGCCTAACTGCTCCCCTGCTGGCCCAGTTGCCCCTAACTGCCCTCCCCTGCAGGCCTGGTCCCCCTAACTGTCCTCCCCTGCAGGCCTGGGTCCCCCCCAGCTATCCTCCCCTGCAGGCCTGGTCACCCCTAACTGCTCTCCTCTTTTGGCCCAGTCACCCCCAATCACCCTCCTTTGCTGGCCTAGTCACCCTTAGCTGCCCTCCCCTGCAGGCCTGATCACCTCAAATGCCCTCCCTTGAAGGCCATCTTGTGGTGGTCATCTTGTGTCCACATGGGGATGGCCATTTGTGTGTTGGAGTGATGGTCAATTTGCATATTACCTCTTTATTATATAGGATTAATTTATTCTGTGATCAGAGAATACATTCTATATGCTTTTTTAAATTTCTTTATTGATTAAGGTATTACATATGTGTCTTCATCCCTCCATTAACTCCCCAACTCCCCCACCCCCACTCATGTCCTCACTGCCCTGGTGTTCATGTCCATTGGTTAGGCTTATAATCATGCATACAAGTCCTTTGTGCTTTTAATATTTTACATTTCTTAGACTCTGTATGGTCCAGAATATAGTCTATCTTGATGATTTACCTATGTGTTATGAAAATAATAGGTATTCTATTGTTGTTTGGTGGACTGTTCTATAAATAATGGTTTAGCCAAAACCATTTTGGCTCAGTGGATAGAGTATTGGCCTGTGGACTGAAGGGTCCCAGGTTCGATTCCGATCAAGGGCATATGCCTTGGTTGTGGGCACATCCCCAGTAGGGAGTGTGCAGGAGGCAGCTGATTGATGTTTCTTTCTCATTAATGTTTCTGGCTCTCTGTCCCTCTCCCTTCCTCTCTGTAAAGAACCAATAAAATATATATTTTTTAAATAATTGTTTAGATCAAGTTGATTGATTTTGTTGTTCCATTCTTATATAATAAGAAATTCTCTATTTGTTTTATCAATTTCTAAGAGAAGAAAGTTGACATTTTTCTGTATTATTGTAAATTTCTCTTCTATTTTCAGTTGTCAGTTTTTGCTTCACATTATTTTATCTCCAGTAGTATTTCTTGACCTGAAGTGTCCCTTTCATTTTCTTAAGATAAATGTTTGCGACAGTCTTGGCGGAGAACAGCCGAGGTTTCCTGCATCAACAGGGCTTGGACCTACCAGGCAGTTGCTTTGCAGTCTCCGCCGCAGCCAGGCCCGCTCTGGCCTCTTCGCAGCGCCCTCCTCGCAGCGCCTCGGACCCAGGACCACCCCAGGACCCCGCCTCCTCCCCAGCGCTGTGCAGCCGCAGCTCCTCAGCCTCCCACCACTTCGTCCACTGCGCCCACCCTGCAGGTGCACCAGAACGACCACCATCAACCGCCAGGTCAACCCCGTGCTGTTGGCGCCTCCTACGTCTACCTGCCCATGTCTTACTACTTTGGCCACAATGATGTGGCTCTGAAGAACTTGGCCATATATTTTCTTCCCCAAGCTCAGGAGGAGAGGGAACATTCCCAGAAGCTAATGAAGCTGCAGAACCAGCCAGGCGGATGGATCTTCCTTCAGGATATCGGGAAACCAGACCGTGGGCTGGGAGAAGGGGCTGAAGGCAATGGAGTGTGCGCTGCACTTGGGAAAAGGTGTGAGTCAGTCACCACTGGACCTGCACAAATGGGCCACCCATAAAATGACCCTCGTTTGTATGACTTCCTAGAGACTCACTACCTGAACAAGCAGGTGAAATCCATCAAAGAACTGGGTGACCATATAACCAACTTGTGCAGGTTGGGGGCCCCTGAGACTGGCATGGCCGAGTATCTCTTTGAGGAGCACACCCCGGGGAGCTGTGACTCCCGGGGAGCTGTGACGAGAGCTAAGCCTTGGCTGCTTCCTGTAGCCTCAGGGGTGACTTCCTGCTCACCCAAGCAGTATGCATGTTGGAGTTACCTTTACCTTTTCTATAACTTGTATCAAATCATCCCTCATGTCTCTCATTTGTACCCTTCCTTGAAAAAAAGGAATTTGGTACCAAAATAAATAAATAAATAAATGTTTGCAATATATATAAATTTTGTACCATTTTCCTTTAATTTACCTGTGCTTAAAAATTTTATTTATAATGGCCCAGCTGATTGAGCATCGACCCAGGAACCAAGTGGTCACAGATTCGAGTCCTGATCAGGGCACATGCCTGGATTGGGGGCTCAATGCCTGGTGTGAGGTGGATGTGCAGGAGGCAGCCAATCAATGCTTCTCTCTCATTGATGTTTCTGTCTCTGTCCCTCTCCTTTCATCTCTCTCTAAAATCAGCAAAAGCATAGTTATAATGTGTTTCTTATAAACTACATATAGTTGGCTTTGCTAAACTCTAATTTATTCTATTGAGTGTTTTTATCTCTTGATCTATTACTAGATACATTAGGATCTGTCATAAATGACATAAAGCCAAGATAAAGATTGCTCTATAACACTGAATGCAAACAATATCATGTGTCTTTGGTTGTTTTAAACACACACACACACACACACACACACACACACAAGTTATATCAAGTTAGTTTCTTCTCTCATCAAGTTGATAAGAATGTCAGTGTCTTCCTGTTCTTATGACCCAATGGTCAAGAAAAATAGTGGAGACTGATAGCTTTTAGTTACTTTTGGATGCCTTTGCCATTGGTCCTTGCCCAGACCTGCATGCTTCAATGGAAGTTTGCCAGCTTTGGTGAGATTGTTGTGCTCTCCCCAAGTGCTGACCTCAGACATGGGCCCTCCCCTGCAGGCCTGGTCCCCCTAACTGTCCTCCCCGACAGGACCTCACAAGGCTGAGATGATTAGAGCTTTCCTTGGGTAACCAAACAGCCATCTCGACCAGTGGTTCCACCATCTCCAGTGAACTTCATCAGAATGAACCCGACCATTTCCCTCTTCTACCTCCAAAGCACAGAGCCATGATCATCTTTTTTCTTTGAAGTAGGCAACCTAATGAATTTGCCTTCTACAGTGCAGGGGTAAAAGTTGGGATGTGTACAGAAAAAAGATGTTTTCTGATTGTTTTTCTTCCAAAAAGAGTCCACAGATGCCCCAAAAGGGAAAAAATAAATAAATAAAATAAAAAAGTGCATAAGACACCAAATAAATCTCTCCACAATTCACTGTTACACTCACAAGTTAAAGTCATGAGTCATCCTTTGCTGATTAAAAAAAAGAAAAAAAAATTTTAATAAGAATGAGCAGGGACAAAATTCTTTTTATGAAAGCTAAGTCAGCCATAAAATGAGCCACAGGTGTCCTCCAAGAACTGCAGGTCTGAGTGTATTTCTAACCAAGAGACGGGTGTAGTAGTCTGGAGAAATCCTGCCCTTTACCACATAGGAAAAGGTTACATAAGTATAATAATTCTCCTGCTCTGCCTGCTTCCCTGTCAAGTGACTACACTGTGGGGTCAGTGTTATTCAACTTCATTATCCTCCTGCTTTTAAGATGGAAATATAGAAGAAAACATGAAGAAAAAGGAAGAATATCCAGTGTTCATGGAGGATGGAGAGAAACAGCTGCAAAATAAAAGCCTTAAGTCAGCTTTCTCTCCGATGACCATTTATGCCTGTCAATTCTCATTAAAGAAATGTTAAACTTCTATGTGCAAAGAACTACACTACTATTCCTTCTTAATCCGTTTTTATCCTGAACCTAAGGATCAGAGACAATTGCAGCTATTGCTCTTAACAGAAGAAAATGAAGGAAAAAGGAATTTTCTATCTCCTGTTTCCCTCTCACAGTTTTCACCCTGCAGTCTTCTCCTGTTTTAATAATGGCTAATACTTAAAGAATATTACTCTCACCCAGCACCATGCTAAGTGCTTTATATTGATTAGCTCATTTAATCTTCATAACAAACATATGAGGTCGGCAATATTGTTACAGATGAAGAAACTAAAGCACAGAGAAGCTAATTACCAGCACAGCCAGATCTTGCACCCAGGCAGATTGACTCCTGAGTCTATGTTCCTCTCTACCCTCCAAGGTTTACTGAGAAGCAGTGGACATATAGCATTGGGTAAATTTAAGGTGTACTGTGTGATGATTTGATTTGCTGATATGTGGCATGATTACATCATACTGTTAGCTAACACCTCCATCATTTTTGTGAGAATATTTAAAATTTACTCTCTCGGCAACTTTTAAGTATATAACACAGTATTATTAACTAGTACTGCCATGCTGTACATTTTATTTCCAGAACTTATCCTATATGATCAAATCCTATTATGATAAGTGTCCGTTCGTCCAGTTGTCCATTCAACCAATCAAAGCGTAATATACTAGTGATATAGTAAGGCCACTCAACCGCTCACTATGATGTGCACTGACCACCAGGGGGCAGCAGGTCGACCAGTTGCTATGATGTGCACTGACCACAAGTGGGGAGATGCCCCGACCAGTAAGTTATCTTGCTGCTGGGGTTCGACAATCAGGCCTTAGCGAGACAGGTCGGACATGCTCTGGAGCCCTCCCACAGTCCCTCTCTGGCTGGCCAACCTCCCACATCCCTCCTTGGCCCCAGTTGTGCACTGGTGGGGTCCCTTGGCCTGACTTGTGACCTCTCGCAATCCAGAAACCATGGGAAGATGTTGGAGAGCCAATTTCGGCCTGATCCCACAGGCCAACCATGAATTCATGCACTGGGCCTCTAGTTCATCTTATAACTGAAAATGTGTAACTTTTAACCAACATCTTCCATTTCTCCAACCCGCAGCCCCTGACAGTCACCATTCTACTCTTTGTTTCCATGAGTTTGGCTTTTTTAGATCCATATATATTAGTAAGTGATATTGTGCAGTATTTGTCTTCCTCTGTTTGAATTTATTTCACTAGTATGATGCCCTCAACTTTTATCCAAGTTGTTGCAAATGGCAGGATTTCCTTCTTTATTATGACTGGATAATATTTGCATGTATATGTGTATAAAACATTTTTAATTCATTCATTTATTGATGGACATAGAATTGTTTCTATATCTTGGTTATTATGAATAATCCTAATAAAAGAGGAATATGCAAATTAACAATCACTCCACTACACCCACAAGCCATGCCCTCTAGCCAATCAGAGCAAGTATGCAAATTAACCCCAACCAAGATGGCTGCCACCCCAGAGAGCAGGAGGGAGGCTAGAGTTTCTCTGGCAATGGAGGAAGCCAAGCTTTCTGCACACCCTGGCCAGCCCAGGCCTCTGCTAAAGACTACAAAGTTTCAATTAGAGAAGATAAAGCCCAAGAAAAATGGTGGCAGCCACAGAGCTGGAGAGAGCAGGCTAGGGTTGCCCCCAGTGATGGAGGAAGCCAAGTTTTCCACCTGCCCTGGCTGGCCTAGGCCTCCACTCCAGGCTACAAAGTTTCAATTATAGAAGGTGAATAAACCCCAATAGAAATGGCTGCCACCAAGGAGCGAGTTGAAGGCTTGGCTCAATTCCAGGCTACAAAATTTCAATTGTAGAAGGTAAATAAATTCCAGATACCAGGGCCTCCACTTGGGTCGCCAGGGGGCGTGGCCAGCCTGCAAACCACCACAGGCCCTCGCCCAGGCCATCCCATGCCCCAACGGAACCACCACCCTAATCTGGGACACCCTTCAGGAAAAACCAGCTGGCCCCCACCCTGCACCAGGTCTCTATCCTATCTAATAAAAGAGTAATATGCAGACTGACCATCACTCCAACACACAAGATCAAGATAGCTGCCCCCATGTGGTCAAAGATCATATCCCTATGTGGACACAAGATGGCCACCACAAGATTGCCAGCAGGGAGGGACCAGTCCTGCAAGGGAGGGCAATTGGGGCCAATCAAGCCTGCAGGAGAAGGCAGTGAGAGGTGACTAGGCCAGCGGAGGAGGGAAGTTGGGGACAAACAGGCTGGCAGGGGAGCAGTTAGACATCAATGAGGCTAGCAGGGCAGTGGTTAGTGAGTGATCAGGCTGGCAGGCAGAAGTGGTTAGGGGCAATCAGGAAGGCAAGCAGGTAAGCAGTTGGGAGCCAGCAGTCCTGGATTGTGAGAGGGATGTCTGACTGCCCTAAATGGGCAATGGGATATCCCTTGAGGGGTCCCAGATTGGAGAGGTGCAGGCTGGGCTGAGGGACACCCTCCCACTCCCCCATGTATGAATTTCGTGCACCAGGCCTCTAGTGCTTCAATAAATATGGGAATGCAAATAGTCTTTAAGATCCTGTTTTCAATTTTCCTGGATATGTGCCCAAAGTGGTATTTCTGCATTAGATGATGGTTCTATTTTTAATGAAAACTCCATACTGTTTTCCATAGTAGTTGTACCAATTGACATTCTCACAAACAGTACACAAGGGTTTTCTTTTTTCTACATCCTCACCAACATTTGTTATCTATTTGATTTTTTTAATGATATTCATTGTAACAGCTGTGAGGTGTTATCTCGTTGTAGTTTTGATTTGCATTTCCCTGATGGTTGGGGATGTTGAGCATCTTTCAATGTACTTATTAGCCAATTGTATGTCTTCTTTGTGAAAATGTCTATTCAAGTCCTTTGCCCATTTTGTCAGATTATTTGTTTTTGTTTTTTGCCACTTAGCTGTATGTTTTATAGATTTTGGATATTAACTTTATATCAAATATATGATTTGCAAGTATTCTCCAATTTCATAGGTTGCCTTTTCATTTTGTTGTTTCATGTGCTTTGCAGAAGCTTGGTAGTTCAATGTGATCCATTTGTTATTTCTTTTTTTTTATTGCTTGTGCATTTGGTATCATATCTGGAAAATTACTGCCAAGACCAATGTCATGAAACTTTTTCTCTATATTATCTTTTGTGAGTTTTATCGCTTCAGTTCTTAAATTCAAGTCTTTAATCCATTTCATGTTCATTTTTGTGAGCGATGTAAGATAGGGATCCAATTTTATTTTCTGCATATGACTATCCAGTTTCCCCAACACCATTTATTGAAGAAACTACTCTTTCCCCAATGAGCATTCTTGTTATCTTTGTGAAGTATTAGTTTACCATATATGTGAAGGTTTATTTCTGGCTTCTCAATTCTTTTCCATTGGACTATGTGTATTTATATTCCTGTACCATATTGTGCTGATTATTATAGCTTTTTAAGTATAGTTTGAAATCAGGTGGTGTCATGTCTCCAGATTTAAGTTTTCTCAGAACTGCTTTAGCTATTCAGGGTTTTTGTGGTTACATATGAATTTTAGGATTGTTTTTCCTATTTCTGTGGAAAATTCTTTTAGAATTTTAATAGGAATTGCATTGAACCTATGGCTTTCAATAGTATAGGACCAGAGTCTGTGCTCTTAATAGGTAAGCTCTACTATTTCTTCATGGAAAATGGCCAGAGCTGAAAGGGAACTTAGAAACTAGTTACTTCAAATACCTCATTTTACATATTCAACTAAAGGATTATTCAACTATTGCTGTTTACTATTTATCCTATCCTGGACCAAATTTAGCCATCCTAATGTTCATCCCCTCTACTTTACATTATTATTGAAATAAGACAGTATATAGACTCCCCATTTCATTGGAATTCAATCTCTCCAGATCCACACTTGACCCTAATCCTGCCCAAGAAGCTGACTTATATGGGTTCCCTTGCTCTTTGGATTTCAGTCAGGTTTGGCCAGTGGGGCACACCAGAATGTACAATGAGGGAGGAGAGTAAAGCTGGGGCATTTATTTTAATAAACTGTATAGTTATTTGCTGCTGCTCAAATGACCCCACTTTCATGGCCTAAAATAACCATTTTACTGTAGTAGACTCAAATTGTGTGGGTTAGGAATTCAGACAGGGCAGAGTAAGGATGACTCATCTTGACCACACTATGTTTCAAGGCTCAAGGTGGCTCCACAGCTGGGAGTTGAGATTATCTAAAGAAATGTGCACTCACCTACCTAGCAGCTGATATTAGTTATTGACTGGGACCTCAGCTGAATGTTTGGCCAAAATATCTACAGGGGGCCTCTTCACTGCCCTCTTCACCTGGGTGAGTTTGGGTTTCGGTGCACTATGGCAGCCGGATTCCAATAGTGGGTGTCCCCAAGAAAGAAAGTGGAGATGGCATGACACGTTTATGTTCTAGCCTTGGAGTTGCATAGTGCTAGTTTTATCATATGCTTTTGGTCAAGACAGCCACAAGGGTCTGCCCAGATTCAAGGGGATTAGGGGTGGCACAGAGACCCCAACACTTGATGGGAGAAATGTCAAGGTCACATTGTAAGAAGAGCATGTGGGGTGGGAGAGGTTTGTGGTCATCTTCAGAAAATTACAGTGGGTCACAAGATTGAGGATGGGGACTAAGTTTGTAAACATTAGTGTAGCTCAACTGGGAAGATATGCCTTGGGGAATAAATACATTGTTGAAAATATGAAACTGTCAAAATAGGAGAATGTTATGTACAACTGTTATTCAAGGTACCTCCAGGGCTTTAAAAAAAAAATAGATATACCAGTACAACAGGGTTCCTCAAATATCCCCCAGTATTTCCTATGAAAATGAACCAGTGTGTTCACTTTGTGTGTCCTCTGAAACAACTTCTGTTTTCCCACCTCAGCACTCTGGAAAAAAATATTTTGAGGACAATATGGGAGGGGAGATCTAGCCAGGAAAGAAAACACTCAGCGTTTCCCCTTTTATTACTCCAGTAATCTTGCTGTATTATGCAAATAAGTTTCAGGAGGATAGGAAGGCAGGGTTTGTTTCAACTGGAATAACGCTAGAGAAGCAAATAGTGCTGTTTCCATAAAGGTTTTCAGAGGATCTCTGATAAACATGATAAGACTGAACTCAAGGCTCCAAAAACGTGTATCACTCACTCTAGCCATGAAGCTGTAAAAGCAAAAAGAGACCTTAAAACCTGTTTGTGGCCCCAACTGATTATTTTTCAGGCAGGAAACAAGAGATAGGAGATTAAGTAGCATATGTGAGGTCTATGCAGCTAGGTGCTTTGTCTTTATTTCTTTAAAAAAAAAAAAGGTTTTTAAAAATATATATTTTATTGATTTTTTACAGAGAAGAAGAGAGAGGGATCGAGAGTTAGAAACATTGATGAGAGAGAATCATCGATTAGCTGCCTCTTGCACCACCCCTACTGGGATATGCCCACAACCAAGTTGCATGCCCTTGACCGGAATCGAACCTGGGACCTCTCAGTCTGCAGGCTGACACTCTATCCCACATGTGTCAAACACAAGGCCCACGGGCCAAATCCGTCCCGCCAGGCCTTGCAATGTGGCCCGCAACGCGCTGTCATCACTGCACTCCGCTGCGTTTCCATCACAATGACAGTTTATGACTGTTCAGTAAACCATTCGGCCCACGATTTAGGCTGGATTTTAGATTTTGGCCCCTTCTCTGATTGAGTTCGACACCCCTACGTATCCACTGAGACAAACCGGTCTCGGTGGTCTTTGTCTTTTATGACAAATTTGAATAGGTCCCAACTTAAACCCTGTGCGTTCTCAGGAGTATATAGTTTATTTTTTTTAAATATATTTTTGATTTTAGAGAGGAAGGGAGAGGGAGAGATAGAAACATCAATGATAAAAGAATCATTGATGGATGTCTCCTATGTGCTCCTACTGGGGATTGAGCCTGCAACCTGGGCATGTGACCTGACTAAGAACTGAACTGTGACCTACTGGTCCATAAATTGACACTCAACAACTGAGCCACACTGGCTGGGCAGAAGTATATACTTTAAATTAAACTTTTTTATTTTAAGGTAATAGTAGATTTACATGTAGCCATAAGAATAACAGAGATCTGTTTCCTAGTTTTCCCCAGTGATATCTTGCAAAATGATAGTGCAGTCTCATAACCAGGATGGTGACATTGATATAGTCTAGATACAGAATGTTTCCACCACCACAAGAATCCCTATGTTATCCTTTTATAGCCACTCACACTTCCTACTGCCCCCCCATCCCCACCCCCACCCCGGCCCATTTAACCCTACTCTCTCCTTAACTCCTGGTAAACACAAATTTGTTTCCCATTCTATAATTTTGTCATTTCAAGAATATTACATGAGTAGAATCATACACTATGAGAGATTTTGGGATTGGCTTTTTTCACTCAGCATAATTCTCTGGAGATTCATTTGGGTTGTTTAGTGTATCAATAATTTGTTCTTTTCACCACTGGGTAGTATCCTACAGTATGGATGATGGATGTGCCACTGTTTGCACATTCACATTCACCTGTTGAAAAACATCTGGGTTGTTTCCAATTTTTGTGCCATTACAAATAAAACTTTTATAAACATTATATTTAGGAGTTTTGTATAAATATAGTCTTCATTTTTTGGGGATAAATGCTCTGGAATGCAATTGCTGGGTCATATGGTAGTTGCAAATTTAGGGTGTTTTTTTTTTTGTTTTTTTTTTTTTGTGGTGGGTGTGTGTGTATTATTGTTCAGAAACTGCCAAACTGCCCGGAACCGGTTTGGCTCAGTGGATAGAGCGTCGGCCTGCGGACTGGAAGGTTCCGGGTTTGATTCCGGTCAAAGGCATGTACCTTGGTTGCGAGCACATCTCTGGCATGGGGATGTGCCGGAGACAGCTGATCGATGTTTCTCTCCCGATGTTTCTAGCTCTCTGTCCCTCTCCCTTCCTCTCTGTAAAAAATCAATAAAATATATTTTTTTTAAAAAAGAAGAAAGAAAGGAAGGAAGGAAGGAAGGAAGGAAGGAAGGAAGGAAGGAAGGAAGGAAGGAAGGAAGGAAGGAAGAAAGAAAGAAAGAAAGAAAGAAAGAAAGAAAGAAAGAAAGAAAGAAAGAAAGAAAGAAAGAAAGAAAGGAAGGAAGGATCTGCCAAACTGTTTTCCAGAGTGGCTGTATAATTTTACATTCCCACAGCAATGTGTGAGTTATCCAGTCTCTCTATATCCCTTCCCCTGCCCCAAGCATTTGATGTCATCACTATTTTTATTTTTACTATTCTAACAGGTGCTATCTCTCTGTGGTTTTAATTTGTATTTCCATAATGATTAGTGGCGCATAGCATCTTCTCATATGCTATTTGCCATCTGTATGTCTGTATAGCTTCTTTGGTAAAATGTGCCACAGGTATATTTTTAAGTGTTTAATATGAGCACAGTCTATCCAGGCACCCACACTTCCACTCACCTTGAGGGGTCTTGTTGGCTAAAGTTTCTCACAAAAGAAAACCACCTTACCCACCGGACTCCCCTGGCCTCTGCCCACTTGGAGCATCTCAAACTCTGTTGGACCAGTAAACACAAAGGCTCTGAGACCAATCTTCACGATTCTCCTTGTGGCTGGCCCTTCTAAACTTTGAGCCTTGATTTGAAGACTTCTTCAGAACAGTCTCTGACTTCCTCAAACTGGTTATCTTGTAGTTCTGGTTTTCCTCGTTCAGTTTTACTTATCTGTTTGCTCGTCACTCTCTTCACTGACATCAGGTTGTGAAAAGTCCATTAGGCCAGGGACCTTGTGTCTTTTCTCACTTAATGCCCTGACACCTGGGCTAAGTGCCAAGTATACAAAAAATCTCAGATTTGGCGAATAAATGGGTACATTTCAGTGTCACTTTATCTGGGTTTTTTAAGTTACCACAGACTTTTCCCCCTTGAATGTATTTTCCATCATTTCCCTTTTTCAAAATTTATATTTTATCATCATCATCATCCTTAGGATTAAGCTAAGATATCCATCAGATTTTATCATGTGAATATCTCAATAGTATAAAGTTCTATTTTATATTTAGTTGGAGTTCAGGCAATAGCATATTAGATGAATATTTAACATGGAAAATTATTATGTAGTGTATTTGTGTTATCTGGTGCATAATCCAATTTTATAAAGTAAAAATGTTTATGATTAAGGTATATAGGAATACACACTAAAATAGTGTTATGAGCTGAATTGTATCCCCCCAAAATGTATATGTTAAAGTACCACCCCCAAAGTACCTCTAAATGCAACTGTATTTGGAGATAGGGTCTTTTAAAAAGTATTCAAGACTAAGAGATCATGAGGGTGGGTTCTAATCCAATATGACTAGTGTTCTTATAAGAAGAGAAAATATAGACACAGATGCGCACAGGAAAGACCATATGAAGTCCCAGGGATACAACTATTTACAAACTATGGAGAGAGGTCTCAGAAGAAACCAACCCTGCTGACACCTTAATCTTGGACTTCTAGCCTTCAGGTCTGTTAGAAAATAAATTCCCATAATTTAAGCCACCCAATCTTTGTAATGGAAGCCCTAGAAAAGGAATACAAATAGTACCAGCAGAAACATGTGATAGAATTATGGGAATTTACTGTTTGATTCTCTGCATTTTCTAATTCTTACAAAATTAACTGTAAATTTTGTCACTAAAACTATTTTAATGTTACTCTGCCCTGAGCTGATAGATGAACCTGGATTGAGATGAAACTAATGAGAAAATAATAAAGAAACAACACATTGCTGAAACTGGTTTGGCTCAGTGGATAGAGTGTCAGTCGGTCTGCAAACTGAAGGGTCCCAGGTTCAATTCCAGTCAAGGTCATGTACATTGGTCGGGGGCACATCCCAGTAGGGGATGTGCAGAGGCAGCTGGTTGATGTTTCTCTCATTGACATTTCTAGCTCTCTAGCTCTCTCCCTTCTTCTCTGTAAAAAATCAATAATATATATATATATATATATATTTTTTTTTTTAAAGAAGCAACACATTGACTAATTAATCCCCCTTTGTCATTCAAGAATCACAGTTGAAGTTAGTTGAGCTTTTCAAAGTCTTGATAAAAGGAAAGTCTGCTGGACAGTTGGTCCTCTAAACATACTGTGATCATCCAGGTGAGAAGGCCTGTACATTTCACTTCCATATCCACTATGGCACAATGCCCCAGGTACTCTGCATGGGACTTCCAAACTCTTAATTTGTGAGCTAACAAACTGCATCCATTCCTTAGTAGTTACTCAGAACAAATTCCAGACCAGGGCTGCCCCAGCCAAGAGGAATGATGGACAGTGTCTCTGGAAGTGAATCAAGCAGTAGAGTCTGTGGGTCTGACACAATCAACCTATCACCTCATCGGCAAGGTCAGTTTGTTCAGTCATCTTCTTTCACTCCCTTGCATAAATGTATCAGGCCAAGAGTAGCCAGAGATGATTAGATAAAATCTGTTGAACCTGAGGACCCTCATGAGCTGGGCCAATCCTCATTTCACTAGGGAGACAAGGACCCCAAAGTGCTCAAAGTAGTGTATGCATGCACAAATGTACATGCAGAATATTTATTGCTGTCCACCTCAATCTGAAGTTAGAGATAAAGAATCCTCGGAGATATACCAAGCCTAAAAGTTCTCATGCTATGAACAGCACTTTGGATTCCCTCGATAGGCCTTCTCTAATATATCTCAGAGGGAAATACATTTAAGGGATGTTCCAAAATTAATTGCTTATCGCACAATGTTGGGCTAGCAGTTAAAATCCTATCAGTACATCTGGAAAATATAAAGAGATTAATGGTTGATTAATAGTTGGAGAAAAGTTGTATTCTACATGAGAAGTAACTCAGTCTCACAAGTGAATATTGTTCAATAATTACTCTTGATAAATTCTTCATTCAACATTCACAGATACAGGTACCTGTTTTATGACACTTTGGCATTGATCAAGTAGGGAACAGATCCATTTGAGATCTAGACCTAAAGGATTAAATATTTACTAAAATAAATAGTATATTTCTACCACATATAGCCTAACTCTCAGACATTAACCAAATGTCTATGCTCTAAGAACTTTTTAAGAAACGAAATTGGTAGGACAGTCTTTGCCCATAAGGGGAGCTCATTCTGGTGGAAGAACCAGACAATGAGACGTTGAGTTGAATAGCGGGTCTCAAGGCTGTGATCAGAAACGTTCTGCTCTCCCCAACCAGCTGTTCTGACTTGCTCTGTAGAACAAGTGATTCCTTGCACCTGGGGAGAAATGGTGGACAATCTCATGACTTTTTTGGGTGCATCCTAAATTTAAAGTCCTATGATCAATTCTAGAGGGGGAAAAAATGTTGACACAACCCACCTTTTCAGGCCAGGCCATGTTTCAATTCAAAGACAGTAAATAGACTAAAGAAAAAGGAAATCAAGGTGCTATTGTAGGAATGTGCCCACAATGTTACCAAAGCCACTCTTGTGAACCACAAGCATAGAAAAAAATGTTTCTGGAAAGAGAGGGGAAAAAATGGAGGTAGCTAAATGAAGATCCTGATTTTAGGGAAAGTACAAAAAGAAAAGCACTATCAGGACCATAATGTTCCTAATGCCATGTAGCTAATCTCTACATTAATTCATTTGTCACCAAAAAAAGTTTTGCTCAAACTTTAGAGGTTCTTTTCCTCCCTCATGGGAAGAAGATTGCCCATCATAGGATCATTTGTTACAGCAAAGAAAATGGAATTTTTTTGTACAATCAGCCTTGTCTGTCTACATTTTTATGTGAAGTGAGAAATATTCCAAACTGGAAATACTAAAAGCTGTAATGAGAAAGATTTTTTTTTTTTTTTTTTTTGCTAAGAAGCATTAATGATTTAATGTTTCAGAGGCCCAGAGCAATAGAGATCTCTCATAAAGTATTTCTAAAGACACCTAATATGTATGTAGAATTGGAAAGAGTTCAAGACAGAAATTTTATGTCTTCCTTCCTCTCATTCTCTGCCTAGGAATTGATATTATTACCTCAAGGTAAAAGAACCTTGTATTCACATAGTTATTTTCAACTAGTTGCCTAAGGGTATTTTTTGTTCTTTCCTATAATACTTTCTGCGTAGATGATTATGATTTTTTAAAAATAGAATCCAGGGGGCTGATATATGAATTTTTGGTAACATTTTATCATCAATTTTGGCCCTAATCATAGGGCATAAGAAATATTCTGGCTTCCTTCCTTCATGTGGTGTTGATCATTTTGTGATGGGGAAGCTAAAGCCTGTTTGCCTCCTTCCCTTTGCATTGTGGATGTCATAACATTTTCTAATTTTTTTTATGATTCCAAACACTAAAGTTTTGTCTCATTCCCCCTTCTAAGTTACATTGGCACTAACCTGTGGAGAGAGGTCCCGGTAGCAGTATCATCCTTCGCTGGAATAATGCTGGATATCGTCCAACACATGCTACACTTCTCATTGGAAGGTATCTTCCTAATCTTCAAGTTGACTGAGGTATGTAGCCAAATAGAACATGCTTTTAAAATTCAGGCATGTTCCAAGTTGGAATTTAATTAGGATTAGAATAAAAGTTCAAATCATGTACCAGGTTCACCTTCTGCTACTGGACATGTCAGTTAGTACCGGCTCTACTTGCAGCCCACAGTGCATGCACAGCTATAGGTGATCAGGCTTGTTAACACATGACCAACTGACCCCACAAAAAGGAACACCCGGTGAAAGGGCCACCAATTCAAGCCATGGATGTTGACACAACCCACCTTTTCAGGCCAGGCCATGGTATAGGCCAGGTTTTCTCTCAGGAATTTGAACTAGGAATTACTACTAAAAGAGGGGGATAAACGGAGGCAGCAGCAGTTCCAAGACTGTGACATGGAGTTTACTGCCATCAGTATTACAAATCTGGCACCTGAGATAATTATAGCAGCCAGAAGAGCCAAAGCAAAACACCACTTTTTAAAAATGTATCTCTATTTTGCCAAAACCTGTTTGGCTCGGTGGATAGAGCGTTGGCCTGTGGACTGAAAGGTCCCAGGTTCGATTCCAGTCAAGTGCATGTACCTTGTTTGCGGGCACATCCCCAGTGGGGGATGTGTGGGAGGCAGCTGATCAATGTTTCTCTCTCATCGGTGTTTCTGGCTCTCCCTCTCCCTTCCTCTCAGTAAAAAAATCAATAAAATATATTTTAAATATGTATCTCTATTTTGAAAATATGACAGATGTCCCTTTCCTTTCCCCACTGACCCCTCTATCCTGTACCCACCCCCACCCCCAGGCCCTCATCACACTGTTGTCTAAGTCTGTGGGTTTTGAATATATGCATATAAGTTCTTTGGTTAATGTTTTCCCACCTCCATGAGTCCCACCTCGTTTCCCTCTGAGATCCGTCCATCTGTTCCATGTTTCTATGTGTGAGATCATGTGATACTTGTCTTTCTCTGGCTTATTTCACTTAGCATAATACTCTCCAGGTCCCTCCATGCTGTCTTCAAAAGCAAAAAGCTTTAGTAGATGCTTCTGCACACTACTCCAGCCATCCTCACTCCATAAAAAAAATTACAAAGTGAAATTAGCTTCAGTCAGTCGGATTATCTCAACTTGTCTGACCAACTGCCACCCAAAAGTGCCCTATAATTCAAGGACTCCTTGTATTATATAGTCATCCTACCTTTGGAGTATGGATTTTTAGATATGTGTATAAAACTATATTTAAACATTTAAATGGAAAATTAATGAGGAAAATATATAATTAGCAATCATGGCTTCTGGTCAACTCAAGAGATTCACTCTTTTCAAAGCATTCCCATAATTCCAGACAAAAGCAAAGAAACAGCATTTGAGGGCATTTATGAAGAAAAGTACAAATCCTAATAAACTCATGTATTCTTCTGTTGGAAGCCTAGATGTGGACCACTGTATGTTTTAGGTTTCCTCAGAAGCAGGCTTTGAGATTGACTTCAGCATCCAGGGTATTTATTAGGAAGCATCTTTGGGATCCAAAAGTATGAAAAGGAGGGGGGGGGGTCTAGCTGTGATACGGATCAGTGACAGCCTCAGCCGGCCCCACAGGGAAACCATATGGCTAGATGGACTCAGATGCCAGGCCTCTCATACTCCCTCATAGAGCCGTCATTGGATGTGAGCCATGCTAAGAAGGGACATGACTGTTTAATAGGTAGCTCTCTGCAACTGAGATAATATCTGAAGATCCTGATAGTTAAAGACTATCTTATAGGGTGACCAACCAGCCCATATCAAAACTGGTCTGATGTTAGTACTGAAAAATACCAGGTAAACAAGAATGGTTGATCACTTTATTGTCTGCCAACAGCACTTCAGCAGCTGAGGCAACAAATCCTTCAGTGAACACATGTGTGTCCATCACAACACCTTTGCTGATTCCCTAGTATTCCAGGAACTTCATGCTGGAGTTCATCCAATACTGCCAGAGCTGGACAAACATTAAAAGCTCCTTGTGTTAAAGTAATTGATTATACCAATATGACTTGCTTAGTACCAAGGAATGATCATACTATCTTCTCTCCTATCTCCCAAAGAATGTTGGCTACACAAATTCATAGATCATTTTTGGAAAGGACACACTGAACCAAGGAAATAATAGCAGACACTAGAACTCTATCGTTACTCTACATGTATCTTTGTCAACAAATTCTTCTCTGCAGGATATTTTCTGTTCTCTGGTGGGCACAGGGCATGCCTCTAAGAATAGGCAGCCTGACAAGTAGCAAATACACATGGAAACAATTATTCTATATCAAAATCTGGGAGAAACAGCTTGTCTCAATGTCAAGGGAGGACAATACTTTCTGGTTAAAATGTGCCACATTCTTACAGGATTATTTCAGTAACTAGTGGTGTTCCTCACCAAATTTAAGTTTGCACTATTTATGTTGAAGTTATCATAGGGACCAGAGATACAGCTTGACAAAAGAACATTAAACAACATGATTGGTTGAAATGGAGAGACAAATGCTTTGGCCGTGGAGGCAAGAATGCAGAACAGAGCTTGACTCCCCTTCCCACCCAAGCATCCTGGCCTGACCCTTTCCTCGCCTGCACGCTCCTCCTCCACCCAAGAAGGTTCAGTATTGTTCAGTGTATCTTCCTGACTGTCTATAAGATCCAGATATTAGCAAGTCAAGGAGGCAATACTTATTTAGCAGAAGATATCTAAGTGGCCTTCTTGGCAGAATTTAAAATAAAAGTAATATGCCTTCAGGTAAACTAGCAAACCCACACGCTCAAAGCAAATACTTTGTTGATGTATTTAGATTCAATACTTAATAGGCTACCAATAAATGAAACATTTTTAGAGCTTTGAGAAGAATACATTTTCAACATTCTTATAAGTGTGCTTTGTGGAAACAGAAGCTTAAACAACCTTCTTGCTATCAGTCTTAGTAACTATGCGAAGAGTGAACATTTTTGCCCCATTTTGTCTCTCAATCTTAAAATGATAGACATCCAAGTAACTTCCCATTGATATAATGTGAGCGCAACTCAAAACTGTACATACACCTGCAATGATGAATCTATAGCTTTCATTAGGTTGATGTATTTGTTGTTGGGTTTTGGCCACAGCCTTTCTTTTTTAAACCTGTTGCTTAAGTATCAACTTTAATGCTAGGACATAAATCCTTTTTAACAAATGTTACCCCACTGCTCATTCTAACTATATAAATAATTCATTATAATCTCTTCACTGAAAAATGAGCCATCCCATAAATTGGATCATTTCTTAGAGATTAAAAAAAATGAGTTGTAATTTAATGGATCTGGGGAGCAGTCATTGCTTTTAAAAGGAAAATTAAACTCTGATATTGTAATTAAATACAAAGAAAAATATGGAATTGAAAATACAGATTTTTATTGGTCAGATTATGAGAAAATTTGAGAGACTATTGAAAACCTATTTTTTATCAAGGAAAGCAGAGCACAATCTTGTCTGAATTCAATGCTTTTCTTCATTGACTTTCTATTAAAAATTGAATTTTCTAAAAAGTTAATTTAACTTTCTATTAAAAATTGAATTTTCTAAAAAGTTAATTTTACTGATTGGTATCAAATAATGATATATTGGGAAAAGATTTTTTCCCCTTTTATTAATGTGGCAAATTCACATACAGTGGTGCCTTCCCCTGCACCTCACATAAGCAGTTTTGCTTTCTGAGGTTTCATTCAGTTATCTGCGGTCAAGTGTAGTTCAAAAATATTAAATGGCCAGGCCATGTGGTTCAGTGGTTGAGTATCAACCTATGAACCAGGAGGTCATGGTTCAATTCATGATCAGGGCACATGCACGGGTTGTGGGCTCAGTCCCCAGTAGGGGGCATGCAGGAGGCAGATTAATGATTCTCTTTCATCATTGATGTTTCTATCTCTCTTCCCTCTCCTTCCTCTCTGAAATCAATAAAAATATATTATAAAAAATAAAGAAAAAAATTCCTGAAAACTACAATTCATAAGTTTTAAATTACACACTGATTTTAATGTAATTATTTATAGCTATAAATGTCCCCTTTAGTATCACTGTATCCCATAAGTTTTGGTATATTGTGTTTTCATTTTTTTATTCATCTTTAAAAATTTTCTAGTTTTTCTTATAATTTTTTTGATCCATTGGTTGTTTAAAAGTGTGTTATTTAATTAATTTGCACAATTCTGTAAACTTTCTCATTTCCTTTATGTTATTGACATCTAGTTTCATCTCATTGTAGTCAGAGAATATATTTGTATATCTATCCTTTAAATACATTGAGACTTAATTTGTAGCCTAACGTATAGTCTATCCTGGGAAATTTTCCCATGCGTACTTAACAGGGATGCTGTTTGGTGGAGTGTTCTGTATAGGTCTTAGATATAGTTGGTTTATTGTGTTAAGTCCTCCATTTCCTTACTTATCTTCTGTCTGATGTTCTATCTCTTATTGTGCGAGGAGTATTGAAGTCTCCAAGTTAATTTGGAGAACTCTATTTCTCCCTTTAATTCTGCCAGTATTTGCTTTATATGTTTTGATGGTCTGTCATGTAAATGTTTATAATTGTTATAGCCTCTTGCTGCATTAAACCCTTTATAATACATAATGTTCTTCTTTGTCTCTTGTAACCTTTTTTTTTTTTTTAAGATCTTAACCATTTTCTTTTTTTTAAATATATTTTTTATTGATTTTTTACAGAGAGGAAGGGAGAGAGATAGAGAGCCAGAAACATCGATGAGAGAGAAACATCGACCAGCCACCTCCTGCACATCCCCTACCGGGGATGTGCCCGCAGCCAAAGTACATGCCCTTGACCGGAATGAAACCTGGGACCTTTCAGACTGCAGACCGATGCTCTACCACTGAGCCAAACCAGTTTCAGCTCTTGTAACCTTTTTAAATTTAAAGTCAATTTTATCTAATAACAGTAGAGCTACCTCTGATGTCTTTTGGTTGTTATTTGTCTGGAATATCTTTTCCCAACCTTTTTTTTTTTTTTATTTTTATTGTTGAAAGTATTATATATGTTCCCTTTCTTCCCCATTGACCTCTCCCATCCTGCTCCTGCCCCGTATCCACCCTATTGTCTATATCCATGGGTTATGCCAGTGGTCAGCAAACTGCAGCTTGTGAGCCACATGCCGCTCTTTGGCCCCTTGAGTGTGTCTCTTCCACAAAATATTATGTGCT
This sequence comes from Pipistrellus kuhlii, assembly GCF_014108245.1. NCBI lineage: Eukaryota > Metazoa > Chordata > Mammalia > Chiroptera > Vespertilionidae > Pipistrellus > Pipistrellus kuhlii. Next base: position 153,905,683 of record NW_023425404.1, read on the forward strand.
GGTGCACATGTACAGTGCGAATGAAACTTTGTGGCCCATGCGCAGAAGTCAGTTTTTAGCTCTCAAAAGAAATTTCAGTCGTACTGTTGATATTTGGGTCTGTTGACTAATGAGTTTGCCAACCACTGGGTTATGCATTTGCTTTTGACCTGTTTGTGTTTTTTACCGCAGGCGGTTCTCTTGTAGACAGCATATTATAGACAGCGTACAGTTGAGCCACAGGATGTTATCTATTCTGCCAATCTCTCTCTTTTGATTGATTGGAGAGTTTGCATTTAAAGTAATTACCGTATTTTCTGGCGTATAAGACGACCCCCTAATTTTACAATTAAAACATAGGTTTAGGCCTATATTCACTGTATAAGACTACCCCCCACTTCCGAGGCAACACCAGTTCTTTTTTTAATTAAATTTTTAATGAATGACATTTTTCGAACATACCGTAATATACCGTACATTGATACGATAAATGGAAGGTCTCTTCACAAATGGCAATGCCATGAACTTGACCAAGAAACAAAAAATCCAAAAGAGAATATTAACAATGATGGCATCATCTGGAAAGAAAATTACATGAAGAACTTGCAGAAAATGCTTGTTTGTGACTGACTGGGATGATAAGAGGTTTTTCTAGGCAGAGCAGCCTTGCAGTGATTGGTGCAGGATCAAGTTGGAAAATTCATTTAGCGGTATATCGAGACTTTTTCGGGATATACTCGGCGTATAAGACGACCCTCGATTTTCGGTTGACTTTTTCGTTTCAAAAGTCGTCTTATACGCCGGAAAATACGGTACTTGTAAAGAGGAAATCTCAACCTTTGTGGTCAGAAACAGCAATCAGCAGAGCAAAGACAGATTCCCAGTACTTGGCGGACAAGGTTCTTCATGCTCACTGTTGCTCCTGCAAGCTGTGTGCAGCTGCTCTATGAACACATACACAGCTGCCTGCATGTGGCGAGGGGGAGGGTGGGGTAAGGAAAAGCAGCTGCTACTGTGCTAAGAGCTAAATTGGCCAAATGAATCACAGTTTATCTTCTATGTCTTCTCTAAAAAGTTGTAAGCCTTCATCAGACTCCCAAGTTCCAAAATAGTTGCTTCACACAGATCCTGCCAGTGCAGTTGTTGTCCAGGTGTGGAGACAGATTCCTGGTGCTTCTTACTCTGTCATCTGCCCAGAACACTTTTCTCCTGGTAAAGTTCTATTTAATAAAGCATTTTCCAAAAATAAAAAATAAAACATGTTTCCTTTCCAATCAGACAGAAATAATTCATCACTTGGCACTAAGCAAAAATAATGTAAAACTTGTTATACATGCTATCGAGTCCAAGCAAGTTGATGTCTTATGTATACATACAATGTAGACACAGCTCGCTGTAATCATATCAAATCAAAGCCCTTTGCTTGTTACCAGTGAGATTGGTGTTAAATTACAAAACACAGAGGAAGTCAAATGGAACCTCTGATTGGAAGCAGCGTCGATGTCCAAACAACTCACTGGGCTGGAATCAAGTACTGACTTTCTCATTCCAAGAAAAAGGCAATCAGGGAAAATAAAACTGGGACCAGTCCAGCCATGCAATTGCTTGCACTCTTCCATTTAAAATGTGTTGCTTAGCTCTAGCCAGTTTGGCTCAGAGGATAGAGAATCGGCCTGTGGACTGAGGGGTCCCAGGTTTGATTCTGGTCGAGGCAAATGCCTGGGTTGCAGGCTCAGTCACCAGTGTGAGATATGCAGGAGGCAGCCAACCAATGGTCCTCTCTCATCATTGATGTTTCTATCTCTCTCTCTCCTTTTTTCTCTGAAATCAATAAAGATATATGTTTTTAAAATAAAAAACAAAATAAAATGTGTTGCTTAGTAAGTACTGGTGATGGAAGTTGAATAACTTAAAGAAACAAATGTTTAGGTGGCATAAGTTGTCTAATTCTCTTTAATCAGCAAATAAGAGCATGTACTATGTAGTAGACACTGGAATATAAGAGAAAATAACAGTTTCTGACCTCAGGGATCTAACGGGAGAGGTGATCATGTGAGCAGAACCCGGAAGAAGGGGCCTCTACAAGCGAGGATGGCGTTTAGGGGAGAGCTTGTCAAGAAAGTTTTACTTCCAAGGAATGATAACACTTGATCAGAGTTTCATTAAGTTAAATATTCCAAAATTAAGGAATTGAAAAAGGGTAGTGTTTTAGGCAAAGAAGGTGCATATTTGGGAAAATTACAAGCCTTTGGGTATGACAAGAGCAAATGGTACAAATAGAGGGGTGACAAGAAGTGATGCTGAAGAGGTCCTCCTGCAATTAGACCCCAAAAGGCCTTGCAGGCATGCGATAGAGTTTGGGCATCATCCTGTAGACAGGGGTTCGAAGGGCTGTGGTTTATTTGCTACTCAAGGCAGGCTAGCTATTACTCACCCGTTCTCATCTATCGAAGAATGTGGCTGAAAAAGGGGAGGGCATGATCCCACTCAAAATCTTTTTAAAGTTATTTTTTAACATATTTTTATTGATTTCAGAGAAGAAAAGAGAAAGAGAAACATCAACGATGAGAGAGAATCACTGAGCACCTGCCTCCTGCATGCCCTCTACTGAGCCCACAACCCAGGCATGTGCCCTTGACTGAAATAGAACCAGGGACCCTTCAATCTGCAGGCCAGTCTTTTACCCCATGACCCAAGCTGGCTAAGGCCCTTGTTAAAGTTATTAACAAAGAAAGAAAAAATGGCTTAAAAAGCAATTGGCTGAAGATTTTAATTATTTATCTTAATAATAAATTATTTATGACATCACATAGTTGCTCACAACATAGGCCATGAGTATGTATTTGAGGGAAACTGTTGCAATGGCTGGGAAAACATAAAAGGGACTTCATAAGGGAATGCAGTGATGAGATTTGAGCGGTTCTGTATCACCTACCATCCTCAGGCTTATAAATTGTGTTTCCCAGAGTCATCCTGAGCAAGGTGGTGAAGAGGGGTGTCTGTGAGGAGGAGTCTCCTCACTTCCCAGCCCACCCAGACTGACTTTCTCTGCTCTCCTTCCCTGCCTCACCCAGGGACACATAGATTTTTTTCATCCACTTGTACTCTGATGAGAGAATGAGAAATTTCAATCCCAGTGCACCCACTAGACAATAGCAATACCCTATGCCGTGCAGAAGACCATCACTTTGAAAGGATCTACTGTGCGATAAGTCAAGATATCCCTAATGTTAGGACATCAGTCACCAAAGCTGCCTCATCAGGAAACATTACGTTGTAGGAGTGAGACTGGTGTAACTTGGGAGGCTGTCTTCCCATGGGTCCTTACACATGACGCTCCAGCCTTGAAACTGTTGGGTGTTGGTGCATCCAGTTCTCTCCGCAGCCTCCAGGCCTGCTGGCCATCCTCTCTGCGTGAGTAGTAGGCTTGGAGCCAGTAAAGCGCTGGAGGGCTATTTAGGCATTCACATGTGCCAGAGGATGTGCTTTTACACATGGTGAGCAATCAATCTGGTGAAGTGTCCTCCTGAAGCATCCAGAAGGGGCCAGGGTGGGATCGAGAAGTGAAAGGACAGGAAATGTGGAGGCGGTGTCTGTGTAGAATGAGATAAATGACACCCACTAAAAGCTCCGATAAAAATATCCTCATGGGAAAGGGCATTTGACCATCTACTTCTCTTCTTTGCTGGTCAAGAATGGGAGGTAGCAGCTGGCGGGGCTAAACTCTATGTAGGGCCTCAATCTTCAGAGAGGCATGCACTGGAGCAAAATGGAATGCTGGATGGTGTGCTCTCTTGAAGGAGTCCTAACTTGCGTGTCATTGTATTTTAAAGAATCAACTTTTTTTTTTTTAAGTTGTATCTGTTTAAGGTGAGGACAACACACAGCTATTTGGAATCCCAGATCCATAAAACGCTCACTACTTCATGTAGTTGCCAAATTCTGGACTCTAGATGGGAAAAGCCTTGAAACTCTGATGTATTGTGACATTTGGGGATTTTTTAACTCTGTTTCTAAGTTACACAATACAGCACCATTAAGAGTCATCCATCAAAGTAAAGATGCCCCAGAGACCACCAACTAAGTAGTGAACTGTCTCTTGATCATTAATTGTATTTATTTCATTTCTAAACTTTTTTAAACTTTTTTTTAAAACCCAACAATGTTTCTAAAAGTGTTTTCACAGAACTAAAATACCAAGAAAAGAAAATAACTAGTTTTTCTCTTGCTACTCATAAGCTTCAAACCACTTAAAAATCAAGCTTGTTTTTTAATGCGTTAAGTAAAGCAGGGTGGCTTTGGAAGGGAGATGCAAAAATGACTAATGGTTAGACCAGTGGTTGGCAAACTACGGCTCGCGAGCCACATGCGACTCTTTGGCCCCTTGAGTTTTTAGCAAAGGCCAGCTTAGGAGAACCCTAATTAAGTTAATAACAATATACCTACCTATATAGTATAAGTTTAAAAAATTTGGCTCTCAAAAGAAATTTCAATTGTACTTTTTTTTCTCATTTTTTTTATTAAGGTATTATATGTGTACATACCTTACCAATCCCCACCCCCCCCATACATGTCTTCCCTCCCCAGAGTTTTTCATCCATTGGTTATGCTTATATGCATGAATACAAGTCCATCGGTTGAACTCTTATCTCCCCCATATCTCCCTACCCTCTCCACTGTCATTTGACAGCTGTTTCTTTTACTGTCTCTGTATCTATCTTTTTGTTCATCAGTTTATAATGTTCCTTATTATCCATAAATGAGTGAGATCATGTGTTGTTTTTCTTTCATTTACTGGCTTATGTTCTCCAATTCCATCCAGGTTGCTACAAATGATAAGAATTCCTTCTTTTTTATGGTCAGCATAGTATTCCATTGTGTAGATGTACCATAGTTTTTGATCCAATCATCTGCTGACAAACTGTTGTACTGTTGATATTTGGCTCTGTTGACTAATAATTTGCCAACCATTAGGTTATACTGTTGGTTCATCCTGGCTTCCTGCCCCTGTGTGTTTCTACTAACTAAAAAAAATGCCTAGATTTAAAACGTTGTACAAATTATGGTCACTGAACTCTTCAGATTCCATATGTATGCATGAAATCTCTTTTTAGTCAAGGACAGTTATACCAGATTCAGTTTAAGCATCTTCTCAGATTTTCTCCCCTCCACCCTCAACCTTGTTCAATGGCCACTACTGCTATAGCATCCAAATACCAGCAGTTATCTCATCCTCTCCTGGGGCACAGCTTCCATGGTGTTGTCATAGCAACACCTCTAGCAGCTCCACTGCCAAGGTTTGACTTAACCAGACCCATGTAGGCTCTGGCTTACCCAGCAGGTGCTTGGAGTGGCCAAGTTACGTAGTGCAGAAGTGTGGATGAATTACTGTTCCCTAAGAAAATTTTGACCACTAAAGAGACAGAAGGGAGGTGGGTCATGTGGCCTTTTCAGAGATGTCTTCTGTGTCCAGAAATCAGACATCACCATGTTTTTATGAAGTTATAACTTGCTTAGTAATGTTTTTCTTTGTATTTCTTTCCCTATTTTCCTTCTTCACTTCCCTTCCCTTTCTCTCACTCTTACTGCCCTAGGATTGCAACCTCTAACACCGTGTTTGCATGTAAACTTTGCCTCAGACTCTGTTATCTAGGGCTAAGTCATTTATACTTTCTGTGTTCACCTTAAGTTTGAATTAAGAGCAATTTATTTATGTATTCGTGATGATTATCAACTTATTATCCCTGGATTTCTCCAAGATGGGAATCAAGAGAACACCCAGTCCACAGTATTATGGGAGGAATAATTTAAGTCCATTGCTATTTAGATCTTTGTTGAAGCCTTTGCACCACCAAAAGCACTGCTTCTCGAAGTCCTGAAGCTGATGTGGGAGCTGGAGGGAAAACAAGCATGGGGTTCCCTTCAAGCATGCACAGGCCCTTCCCTTTGTGAACCAGTCAGCACTGTTTTCTTCTCCTGCATCCCAAAAGCAGAAGCCCCCAGTTAGGGATGCCCTGTAGGAGGCTGATGAATTTGAATAAAGGATAACTTCATCTGCCTTTCTTCCTTAAATTTATATGTTTTACCAAGAAGCACAACTTCAGTTTCAATGTGGGAAATATCAATAGATACAACCTATGTAAGCAAAGTTCTTAGGAGTTCTCAATCGTTTTGTTGTTGTTGTTGTTTTTAATTTCTTTTGAGAGCCACATTTTAAATATATATATATTTTATTGATTTTTTACAGAGAAAAAGAGAGGGATAGAGAGTTAGAAACATCAATGAGAGAGAATCATCGATCAGCTGCTCTACTGGGGATGTGCCCGCAATCAAGGTACATGCCCTTGACCGGAATCGAACCCAGGACCTTTTAGTCCGCAGGCCGATGCTCTATCCACTGAACCAAACCAGTTTTGGCGTTCTCAATAATTTTTAATAGGGTAAAGGAACCCTGATACCAGCACGTTAATAGATACCTCCAAGGGCCTTACATAATTAATACCTGCACCAAAGAAAAGGCCTGTAGCAGACCTCTGATGAACGTCACAGCCCCTTAGCCTCCCCTGGATAGCCACTGTTCCATGGTGCTTTGCAACTTGCAAATAGCTGGTAAAAGGCAGATTTGTTGAATTACCATGAATTGCTATGTTTGTATATCTTCTTGCTAATAAAAATGAGGGATATTTTACTTTGAGAGCTTAATGCATTTGTATTTCTAACCTCCTGCACTGTAGGACTTCAGTGTTCTTAATGCTATTATTTTTCTTCTAAAGGGCTGCCAGCATAAATGTGCCACACTTGAGCTCCATAGCAGACTGAGCTGAAAGGGCATGTGTCTTACATCTATAGTGAAACATCTGGTGTTTAGGGAGCAATGAACAGATCTGTTACGCTGAGTGGAAATTGAGACTCCACTCCCATTTAGATATTTTTAAACTTAAATATCTGCCCCATAAGAATTTCTTTTCTTCCCAAGATTAGGTAGAAAGAATAATGCTTCAAAGTTTGATATGAATAATACCAAATTCTTATTTTCTCCTTTTTTAAAAGTTTTATCTTAATACATTAGCACAAGTGAAGTCAAATGGCATTAAAACTCTAAACCATAAAGTATACCAAATGCTGAAATCATTGGCACATATATCTGGCTAAGCTGTGGCACTCCAATAAGCTTTCCCTATAAGCTTCTTGGTGTACTAATAGTGTACATATATGTCAAGTTGCTTTCAACTACAAGTATCAGAGGTACTGATCTGAAAGTGGCAAGCATTTGGAGTGGGCTTTTCTCAAGTAATCCAGAAGTAGCTGGGGTGTTTACCAACATCATTGAGAATGAGGGTATTTTCTGTCTGTCTTTTCTACCATCCTCAGATGTCAGCGACACCTGGTAGCTCCAAGCGTTATATCCTCACATGACAGAGTCCAAAAGCAGAAAGGGAATTCCAGGGTCTCTTCTCTGGTCTCTCTCCTTTTCCAACATTTTCCGCTAACTCCTTCATCATAACTGGGTCACTTAGCCAGGTGCCAGGAGGCGAGGCATCTGAGTATCTGCTACATTCGGTCTCAATTGAGAAAAGAAACAATAGGGGAGGGGATTGCACACTAGACAGGCAACCAATAGTATTTGCCACAAAGGCGTATTTATATTTGTTAAGTGGGGGCCATATTTGTTAGATGGTCAAGAAACAGACTAGAACTGTGATTTGGATGCTGAATATGCTTAAGAGGATAGGAGAATGGACTCAGAAAGTATGACCTTCTCCAGATTCCCAAGTCTTCAATAAATCTGTGTGCATTTAAGATTTTAGAGGAGTTTTGTAGGATGATAGCAATAATGGCAGGTGTTATGAGTTCCTGAGGAAGGTGTTCAGAATGGTTGACGGTCTATGACTTGGCTATGGACAGGGTTTTGTGCCAAATTTTAAGGTCTTCTGGAAGAATGGGTAGATTCTCAAGTGAGTCCAAGAAATTGGCATCTCCAGGTTTGAGTGAATATAAATAGGTTGTTTAGTTTTTTGTGAATATGTAGGAAAGTTTATTTATAGGAAAAATGGAAGTTACAGTTGGCAGTGGAAATAGTTGAAAGAACAATATCAGAAAGGAGATGTGTCTTAAAGGGTGGAGAGACAAGCAGGAAGGAAGGAAATTTGGATAAGCACATGAGCAAAAATCAATTTCCTGCAAGGTTTCTACTCCTGGCAAGAATTCAAGAGGATGAGAAATCAAGATAAAGGGGAAGCTTATGATTAAGTTTAAGCAGCTCTGTAAGTTATGACTCTCGTGTTAAGTAAACCAATTTAAAAAAAAAAACACTATTTTTTAAGTGTGTATGTGTGGGAGGTGGGGTGTTGAATAGACTCTAAGCTTAAGAAGTCAGCTGGGCCTTTGAAAGTGACAAGAGTCTAAGTCTGATAGACTGCCAAGACTTTCCCATCTCTGTTTCTACATATTCAGATACTTTTCTCTGCTCTCCTAGGTTATTGATGGAATATAGCCACCCCACACTTCTTAAGGTTACATGTTATATTTTCAGCCACCCACTAACATGCTAACTTAATTCCAAGTCCTTTGAGAGGATTAGATGGGGTCAACCAACCTCAGCTAATACCAGGGAGACAAAATCTATACTCATAAAAGGGTAATATGCTAATTAGAGCAGACATCTTCCGGATGTCCATCCAAAGCCACAGCGGCTGCAAGTTCCGCACCCCATGCAGCCGTGGGCTCAGGCAGCTGTGAGCTCCAGTGGCTACAAGGCCTGAGGCTCAGACCTCACAGCCGCCACAGCCGACAGTGGCAGCAGCAGCAGGGTGATGAAGGTGGTGTCTTCCTCTGATCAGCCCAGTTGCTTCCCACAGAGGGAGGCCAGACTGCAGCTTAGGTATAGATGGGTCCCATTTGGTAAAAAATATAAGGGCCTCACAGAAAAGTCTGTTGGTTTGGGTTTAGAGAATTCTGTCCCAAAGACTGGATTTATGGGGGTGGAGAGAGCTGGAGGGTAGGGCCAGAAAAGTTTTTACTCAAGGTCCCTGGGCCTGTTGTGCTCAGAAGTCTGTGGGTGGGGGAGATGTCCTAGAAATAAGTGTTTGGGGATTTTTTGGTTTGGGCATACATCTGTTTGATCTAGAGGTCAGCAGAGCCCCAACAGGAACATCCAAACACAAACAGCCTTGCAATCTGCAAGTAAGAACTTGCATAGGGAAATCTGTTTGCTAGCTTAAGCTCTGCCATTAGTTAAGTGGGTTTCTTTGGGCAAAACTCTTGAACCCTCTCAGGATCAAGCCCACATTTCTTAAGTTTTCATTTTATATTTCTAGTCAAGAATCTCGGGATCCTCCTTTAAAACTTGGGGCAGATAAACCTTGAACTGTCCAGTACAACAGAGCATTCTGCGATTCTCTGGCTAGTCTACTGGTCTTCTCAGAGTCTCAAGCATTACTAAGGGCCATGGAACTCTGTTAGCAAGACTCCTCAGGATTCTCTTACCTTCTCTCTCCCACAGCTTAGCAACCTTCTAACATGCCAAGCAGTGAGGACATAAGTGGTTGCTACTGTACACACCAAGATGGATAATCTAATCACTTGACAGGGATGGGCCCATAAGTGTGACCTTGCCTTGCTTATTTTAAGCAAGAGGCAGGAAGGATTAAAGCAGGAGGACAATAGGGGAAGAAGGAACTTTATGTTCAGAATAAAGGCTTAAAAATCCACCATAAGCCAAAGGGGAATCCCACTCTTTTTGCATAAACCTAGTTCCTCTTTTACATATTTGGGAGGACGGTGCAATTAGCTGAGGATGCTGAACAACCTCAGTGGCATTTGGAAGTCCCCTCTGGCCCCTCTTTCAAAAGGAGGCTCTGAATTTGGTTCAAAGTCCTGACCATAAATGTGCTGACACAGGCCCTGGATGCCTTCTGTCTGCCAGTAGGAACAGGGACTCTTGGAGGTACCCGTTAGCAGGAAGCCTAATTCACTTTCTGGTAAGAAAACTATAAGGAATGACCCTAAATTTTGGATTGTACAGGCATGCTCAGGTGATGGTCTGTCAACTCCTGGTTGTGCAGTTGAACTTCTGCCTCAGTTATTGCCACCTCTTTGCCAATCAAGAGTATATATCCTCATTTTTTAGAAATGTGTTGAAACACACACACACACACACACACACACATACACACACACAAAAAAAATTCAATGAGTCACACCAAATGCTCATAAAATAAACCTTGCTTAAATTGCTATCTAAACATTCAAAATTGCATTAACATAACCTAAGTCCCTACACCATATCATATATGCCCAAAGGCTATTGGAGAACAGCAAAGAATTAAACGTGCTTTCAATCTATTGAGAAATTAGAGAAGGAAAAATCTGTGAAGAGGAATTGATTGGTTGGGCCAAGACAACCTAGAAAGGACCCATATGAACATATTAGCTAAGTCTTCTGCTCTTTTAATATTTCTCACCCACCTTAATAGGGCCAGCACTTTTTCAGGAAGTTTCTGCTGAGATTTGACCCTTATTGTAGGTTTGGTGGACAGGAGTTAGGTGAGGATAGGTGCTGAGGAGGTCAAATATTTTATCAGGTATGTGTCTAATTTGAGATTTCTACATAGTCTTCAAGGAAGGGAGTGAGCTCTACCTTCCAGCAAGGGATGTAAACTATTGTACTTCTGCAAGCCCAGAGGGCTCTGAGGGATTATGAGATTCAAATTTCTCAAGTACATCTCCCCAGGTTTCCCCATTTCAAATATCAAGGTTTTATTCCTTCCCTATTAGAGCCAGAACTTGCTGTAAGATTCTCTCTTTTTTTTTTTCTTTAATCTTTATTGTTGAGATTATTACAGATGTTCCTTTTTTTTTTTTACCTGCATTGCCCCCCTCCACCCAGTTCCTGCCCTGACCCAGGCCTCCGCCATCTTGTCTGTGTTCATAGGTAATACATATAAACATATAAAATCTTTGTTTAATCTCTTTCCACTCCACCCTCAGAAGGGGGGAGATTCCTTCTGAGAATTGTCAGTCAGTTCCATTTCCGAGCATTTAATTCTATTTTATTCACCAGTTTATTCTGTGCATTAGATTTCATTTCCATTTATTTTTATTTTTAGATTCAATTGTTGATAGGTATGTATTTGTGGCCATTTTGTTGTTCATATTTTTTATATTTTTCTTTTTTCTCTTCTTCTTCTTAAAGAATACCCTTCAGCATTTCATATAATACTGGTTTGATGGTAGCCCTAGCTTGTGTGGCTCAGTGGATAATACTGGTTTGATGGTGATGAACTCCTTTCGCTTCTTCTTGTCTGTGAAGCTCTTTATCTGACCTTCAATTCTAAATGATAGCTTTGCTGGGTACATTGTAAAGGCGATTGTACAGGTAGATTATAGGTTCTTGTTGTTCATCACTTTGAATATTTCTTGCCACTCCCTTCTGGCCTGCATAGTTTCTGTTGAGAAATCAGCTGACAATCATATGGGCATTCCCTTGTAGGTAACTGATTTTCTCTTGCGGCTTTTAATATTCTCTCTTTGTCTTTTATCCTTGGCAGTATAATTACAATGTGTCTTGGTGTGGTCCTATTTGGGTTCCTCTTGCTTGGGACTCTGCTTCCTGGACTTGTGAGTCTATTTCTTTCACTATGTAGGGGAAGTTTTCTGTCAATATTTCTTCAGGTAAATATTCAATATCTTGCTCTCTCTCATCTTCTGGCACCCCCATAGTATGAATGTTGGTATGCTTGAAGTTGTCCCAAAGGCTCCTTATACTATCTTCATATTTTTTAATTTTTTTCTTTTTGCTCTTCTGGTTGGGTGTTTTTTGCTTTCTCATATTTCAAATCATTGATTTTATTCTCAGAATCCTCTATTCTATTGTTGATAGAATGCATATTATTCTTTATTTCAGTCAGTGTATGCTTAATTTCTGACTAGTCGTTTTCCTTTTTCTCTCTTTTTTTTTTGAGGTTTCTAGAAGATTCTTGAGTAACCTTATAACTGTGGTTTTGAATTCTATATCCAGTAGTTTGCTCTCTTCCATTTATTTCATTTGTGACATATTTGTCTCCTCATTTTGGCTGCTTCCCTGTGTTTGTTTCTATGTATTAGGTAGAGCTGCTATGTCTCCTTGAGTTGGTAAAGTGGCCTTGTGTAGTAGATGTTCTATAGGGCCCAGTGGCTCAGCTTCCCCAGTCACCTGAGCTTGGAGCTCTAGATGCATCCCATTGTGGGTTGTGTGTACAATCTTGTTGCAATTGAGACTTGATTGTTGTTGGAATCACTGGGAGGAATTGGCCTCCAGGATAACTGGCTGTGAGGACAAGCTGCAACTACAGTGGGAAAGCTGCTGTGCAGGAGATACTGGAGCTGGACTCACTTCAGAGGGGCTTTGGTGCTCACTGAGTCTGCCCCTTGATTGCACTGCTTGTGGATGTGTAGAGTTGTGATTTGGCATAGTCTGACACTGACCACTGGATGTACTGGCTCTTGGGTCATCAGGGAGAGGCAATGCTGGCTGGGGCCACCCATCAGAAGCTAAAGAGAGATCTGCAGATTTCTTCTCTTTGTATGGGGTTTGGAAGTGCCCAGATAAAGCCCAGCTATGAAACAAGGCACGCTGGTGCTGATGCCAGGTCTTGGGCCTTTTATTGATAGCTTCAGGACTCCCTGATCCAGCTGCAGCTTGTCTGAGAGACTTTAGCCTGAGCAAGGATAAACTATTCATATGCAAAACTGGTGCACACAGCTTGTGTGGGGTTATAAACTGGATGAGGTAGGTCTTAGGGAATCACCAGGGTGGAGCAAACATAAATGGCTGGCAGTCAGCTCCGCAACCAAGAAGGTCCCATCACAGGAACAATGATCCCTGCCAGCACCTCCATCTGAAAGATAGCCACCCCCAAGTTCCTGTCCTGATGCCAGGCAATCCAGTTCCTCCACATATGTGTTTAGGTTCCCCAGAGCCTTACCCTGGTACTGAAGCTCTGAGGAAATAGGACCTTATAAGTTCAGTTCATGGTGCCAGCCTTTTAAGAGGAACAGCTGGTCTCCAGAAACCTCTGTGAGCCCAAATCTACACTGGTTTTCATAACCTGTAGTTCTTACTGCCCATAGAGACTTCTTTTCCCAGCTCTGTGACCCTGGGATGGGGGTCTGGTGTGGACCTGGAATCCATTGTTCCTCCAGGCAGCCTCCACAGAGAAGATTGCCCTCCCAATTAAAAAAGCTGCCATATGGGTGCTGGTCCAGGCCATTCTGCACTTCCGCAGCTCCTACCAGTCTGTGCTTTCTTCTTTACTTCTCTAGTTTTAGGACTTCCATTCAGCCAGCTTTCTAGCAGTTCTGGATGATGGTTGTTCTGTATTTTAGTTGTAATTTTGAAGTGATTGTGACAGGTGGTGAGTACAAGTATTTACCTACACCAGTTGTCAGCAAACTCATTAGTCAACAGAGCCAAATATCAACAGTACAACGATTGAAATTTCTTTTGAGAGCCAAATTTTTTAAACTTAAAGTTCTTCTAATGCCACTTTTTCAAAATAGACTCACCCAGGTCATGGTATTTTGTGGAAGAGCCACACTCAAGGGGCCAAAGAGCCGCATATGGCTCGTGAGCCGCAGTTTGCTGATCACTGATCTATTAATACACCATCATCAAATCTCTGGCATAGGATTCTTGACCAGGCTGGGGATCCAGCCTTCTCTGAAGTTCCACTTTGTTAAAATTAACTCCTGTGCCTGCTCTTAGGCTATAGATTTGAGAATAGTGTGTGGCAATTGAAGCACCTAGTGTACAAAATGTAAGGAGGCATTCATCCTCAAGGTCCTGCAGGTACTGACCTTGCACTAGTCATACTTGGAGTATAAACACCTCCTAAAATTTTGTTCCCCAGATATCCTAGCCCTGACCCTGTGCATCTCTCTTCCCTTAAAAGATCCATTTAACATGCTGTCAAGGAGGCCATTTGACTCTTACCTTGTTTTAAATCATTGATTAATATATATATATATATATATATATATATATATATATATATATACACACATACATACAGTGGTGCCTCACACAACGAACTTAATTCGTTCCAGGAGCAAGTTTGTTATGCGAAAAGTTCGTTATGTGAAATGCGTTTTCCCATAACAATACATGTTAAAAAAAATAATTCGTTCTGTAGCATAAAATATGCTAAGATGACATAAAAAAAGATAAATTTTTTGTTATTATTTTTATTTAGATACATCATGATATAAAAAAAATATTGAGTTTAACTTAAAAGGACGACTGCTGTGATACGTGCGTGATTTAATTCGTAATGAAGAACGATTGCCGCGATACGTGCTTAAGCGCAGTGACTAACGACTGCCTGCAGTGCCTGCGCGGAAGGATGCAATACATCGGCAGCGATCGTGGAAGCTCGGGCGAAGCAGTCGTGGAAGCTCGGGCAAAGCGGTCGTGGAAGCTCGTGGGACTTCGTTGTGTGAAACGAAGTTCGTTGTATGAATCATGAAATGAAGTTCGTTGTGTGCAGCGTTCGCTGTGCGAGGCGTTCTTTATGCGAGGCACCACTGTGTGTGTGTGTGTGTGTGTGTATATATATATATATATATATATATATATATATATATATATGAGTCTGTCATTTTCTCTTTAAAAAGTCAATAGCACTTGGAAGCCAGCTTTGAAATGACATATTTGAATGCATATTTGTTACTCTTTCCACCATAGTTTTCAAATGTCCAAGGCACTGCACCAATGAGAACTTCCTCTTCCACCTGTACTGCATTTCAATTAGTTTTAGCAATCACACAGTTCCCAGCATGCCAGGGACTCACTACTCCACATACTCATAGCCACACAGCTAGTGAGCAATCCAACTTCAGAATTTCATCCTTAGAGTCTGCTTCATTTACCAAATGTGTTAATATGGGTTCACTAGAAACAGATCTAAAATGAGCATTCTTAAATGATTAATTGGGTGAGTGCTCCCAGGAAAAAAATAATGAGAGAAGCAAGATAGAGCAAATGAAAGAGTTGGGTAAAATGTGATCCTATTGGAATTCTGAAGCATGAAATGCATCATAAAACCAGCTGTATCTCAAAGCAAGGTGGTTGGCCTCTTATGTCCTGAGATAGCCATTGGCCATCATCTGGCCCAGATGAGGATGTGGGTGGAGGGAAGGGGGTATTCTGCAGCCTCCCACCGGTATCTGTTTGCCCAGAACCTTTTCTCTTGGAAAAGAGCAGTTGTGAGCTGTTATTGGCCAAGATTTAGAGAACCTGGGGGATGGCTGCACTAGCTGGTAAAGGGGATGTGACTAGAACATCAAGCACATATGGACAGCCCT
Organism: Pipistrellus kuhlii; assembly: GCF_014108245.1. Taxonomy (NCBI): domain Eukaryota; kingdom Metazoa; phylum Chordata; class Mammalia; order Chiroptera; family Vespertilionidae; genus Pipistrellus; species Pipistrellus kuhlii. Next base: position 153,921,004 of record NW_023425404.1, read on the forward strand.
GGTGAGTCAAGGAACTTACTTTTGGCTAAGCTCTACCAATAATGGAGGGCCACTTTAGCCACTTTGTGCCTCAGTTTCTAAATCGGTAAAATTAAAAAGTATAGCATACTCAGATAGTTTTGCCTGTGATTTATAACCTCATTGTTGTGATAAGTGGAATAGGTGTGCTGTAGCATCTCACTAAAACTGTCATCTGTGGTGAGTTAGGCTGAGATACAGGTTAAAGAGTATGCATTGGCTTATGAAATGTATAGAGATATCAGGACAATGATAGGTTTGGAGACCATGATGCTGGTTGGTTATTAAATGCCACTGATACCCTCAAAGAAGAAAATGACAGGTTCCAGACGGCTAATTACCCACTCAATCACAATCTGAATGCTAGAGGGTATCTCCAGCAGCATCTAGAGAGATTGTTTATTGAAGCTTGAGGGAAGACTGTGCTGAAAATCAGTCCCAGTACCTGATTGTGGAACAGAAGAATCCTAATAAGAGCTAATATGCTAATTAGACTAAGCAGCAGAACAAGTGCCCAGACGGTCTTTCAGATAACTGTCCAGACAATCTTCCAGACAAAGCCGGGGCTGTGAGGACTGAGCCCCTTGCACGAATTTTGTGTATTGGGCCTGTAGTCTATCTATATAAAAGGCTAATAATTCTGAGTGTCCTTCCCTCTGTCCAGGTAATGATGTCAAGTAGCAACACCTGACTTCCTCTCCCTAGTGACAACTAGCCTCCTTGAAGTTTCTTCAGCTCAGGAACACGACTTGCTTTATACCCAGGTAGAAACTCTTTATCCTGTAACCAGTGTTTCCCAAAGTGTGGTACATGTACCCCCAGGGGTGCGGGAAGAATTTGGTGGGGGTACACATTACACCGGAGTTTGGTGGGGATATGCACTGCACTGTGCTTAGCTGTGCCTAATTCTACATTCTCATGAGTACGAGGGGTACTCAGCATTACGAAAATTATAGAAGGGATACACATATGTCAAAAGTTTGGGAAACATTGCCTGAGTGTAACCAAATATCTGTGAAGTGTTTTCTTGTGCCTCATCTCATTTGATCCTCACAGAAGTCCTAGAGTAGGTAGATAGACTCAGGGGAATCCTATATTCTTTTCATTAGTTAAAAAATGGATATTTGGAAAGTTTATAAACTTGACCCAACTGAAGAGAAGAAATGGTGGACTTGAAAATGACTTCAGGTTTTCTCACTGCACAGAATATAGTCAAACACTGCTGCAGCCCTAACTGGTTTGGCTCAATGGATAGAGAGTTGGCCTGCAGACTGAAGGGTCCCTGGTTCGATTTTGACCAAGGGCACATGCCTGGGTAGTGGGCTTGATCTCCAGTAGAGAGTGTGCAGAAGGCAGCTGATCAATGATTTTCTCTCATCATTTATGTTTCTATCTCTCTCCCTCTCCCTTCCTCTCTGAAATCAATAAGAATATATATATATATATATATATATATATATATATATATATATATATATATATATATATTTAAAGCAAACACTGCTTCAGTTAAAAATTTAACCTTTGTAATAATGATCTGCTTCATGTTGATATTTACTGCTGTGTCGCTGACAATTACCTGAAAGAGTAGTTGAGGTGCTTCACTGGGCTGGAAAAAGTTGAGCTAAATCAGAAAGCAGGTCTAATTAAGCAAGTTTATTCTATATCTGTAAATGGCTAAGTTGAGTCACCCCATGCACTATACATATAAAGTTCTCACTGGTGCCAATCATATGCATTTGTTTCCATCTGTCATTGTTGATCATGAATTTGGTTGACAATTCTATTATAGAGAAAGGGTGAATAGTGATATTAAAATATTTCTTCTAATTAATTTCCTTTCAATGTGCATGAATTCGTGCACTGGGCCACTAGTTAAAAATAAAGCTGAACTCACAGTCCAAACTAATCTCCTGCGTTAAAGTCTGGCCCTATAAGAAAGGAGTGAGTAAAGGCCTATGATAGGAATATCTCAGGGGATGCATTTAAGAACTTTAAATGCCCACCTTCCCCCAAACACCCTAGGGATGGCAGAAATGTCTCCATGTCCCCTTTCATAACAGCCTCCCACTACCTGGAAATATTAAAAGTCTTACCTAAAGCTGACATCTTGCAAGATGATGTTTGCCTTTCTAACTTGTTTATCCCATCTCCTCTAGACCACTAATGAGGATCAAGAGCCAGCATGGCCTACTTAAGTACCACCCATGCTTTAGAAGGAAAAAAAAGTGATTCACCAAAAACAGTTTCAGAACCTGGCTAATATGCACTGGCAGGAATGGAGAGAAAAATGCCTGGAAATGAGTCTGAAGGATGCTGGAATGGGAAGGGAAGGGGGAGGGGGTGGAAGGAATGAAGTATAAGACTGTATAAAGAAAAGCTTATTGATGAGAATGTAGATGGTACTCTCCAATGACTTAGGACCTGCTCCACAAGTCCTAATTCACTGTTTGGATGACTTGTGGGAGCTGGTACCATTTATTGAAATGAAGAGAATGGGATGGGGCATGCTTCATATTTCAGAATAAATATCCCTTCTTCTTTATTCTTGAACATTTATGCCTAATGAGGTCCAGGATCCAAGTATTTTTGGTCAGGTTGAGGTAAGTGGAATATAAGAGGTCAGGGAACACTAACAGAATTTTTTCACAAGCTGGGGAGGTAAGTAGGGGAGTGACAATGTATTAATATTTTTATTTCTGTAATACTCATTTTCTGTTGCCTCCCCCAGGTTTATTTTATCATATAATTGTAGTTTATTAAGGACAAAAATAGTTGCAAATTGTAAATATTGATTCTTAGCCAAGTTCCATCACACAGACTACTAGAAGTGCATATTCTAAAAGGGAAAAGTTACTCCAAATTGAGCAATGTTCCCTTCACACAAGAAAAGGACCAGTAATTTTCGTGGACAGCACAGGCTACTGGGGAGAGAACAGATAGCTTGTGCATTATTAATCCTGCAGGGCAGAGGAACACTGGAGAATGGTCCAGAAGCCATTGCTTACTAGACAAAACACTGAAGTACTTCAAGCAGTCTGCCTCCCCCGCCAGCTCTTTTAAGACTCCTTTTCCACTGGAAACCATGATGTCCTGATTTCATCCGAGAGAGGAATAGTTCCTGTTTAACAGCTGGGAGAAAAAAACAAAGAGTCCTTTGCATCAGCTATAGGCCAGCAATCACTAAAGACTTCGGTTTACACTTAGGAGTGGTAGGCCATACAAAAAGCTCAGCTTCTAGAAATCTGTATTTAGGCATTCACATGCCTAACTTTTATATCTGTGAGTCACACCAGATGTGAGATGGTTGGGGAAGGGATGAGCTCCAGCAAGACAATCCCCAGTGAACAAGAGCACTTCAAGTCCTGTCCCTTTCAAGATTTCTCCACCGCATGTGGTACAGAATGGTTGGTTGTGGGGTGTTTTTGTGTGTGTGTGTTTTTTAAATATATTATTGATTTCAGAGAGAAAGGGAGAGTGATGAGAGATTCATTGATCAGCTGCCTCCTGCACATCTCCCACTGGGCATTGAGCCCATGACCCACGCATGTGCCCTTGTCCGAAATCAAACCTGGGACCCTTCAGTCTGCAGGCCAATATTCTATCCACTGAGCCAAACTGGTCAGAATGGTTGGTTTTTAACTACTGGGTGACTAGGAAGATATTATAACACCTCCCCAAACCAAACATTTGTTCTTATAAAGTAGACTCTATACCCTTGTTGAAAGTCAAAAGTTGTTATAAATGTACCCTCGATTGCACACAGTCCTGTCCTCAAGGATGAATAGCTCACATTTCTCACAGCCCTATCAGCCAGCACTCATATTATTTATTCTGTTATGAAAATGAATATTGGCATATTCATTTGCTAGTTCTAGAGCAATCACGGACTAATATACCCATTGGTAACAACTCAAAAATGCAGCAGGAACTTAGAATTGCTAGTTAACCATAAACAACTGACATTGTGAGGCATATTTAGGGGCTTGAAGATGCCTTTGATCCCACTCTAAGTGCCCCTGAACACTTTCAAGCTCGTCTGCAGCTACAATGGACAGCCTTCCACCTCAAGCACCTACCTGAGCTTATCTGTCTGAGAGTTTTCTCTGGTGCTAAATGCCCCTACGGTTATCTCTCAAGCAATGATGGATGGAAATCAGTGGAGAAATGCTGCATCTTGTGGTAAGACAATCCTGAGGCTTATTGCCAGTAAATGCTCAGAGTCCCCAGAGGAACTGAGCCTTATTTGCTCATAGTGACATCCTGCTCAGCTGCATTGGCTTTCTTCCCATGGGTAGACACAGAGTAGTACCATCCTGATCCAGAGAGTCACTTTCTTCAGGATCTAGCCTGGTCCAAGAATTGTCTCACTTGAGGTCCTGCCTTTCCTGGTTGTCTCACATGTGGTGACTACGTGAGACAAAGGCGGGGCCATTTTGGTCCCATGCAGGATGCTGCTGATGGGCAATATTAGCTCCAGAGCTCCCTGCCAGGCTGGCCAGGCTTTGTCAGGCCCACATCATGGTGTGGCTGCCCATCCTGAATTCTCTTCCCTCCTTTTACTGATGTCAATTCCTAAGAAACATTTTGTACCTCAAACTCTGTTTAGAACCTGTTTCTAGAAAAGAACAATATACAACACATTCTTTCCTATCTCCCCACTCCACTTTAGCTCCTGGGTCCCCAAATAAACCTTCTGCACTCAAGTTTGACTATTTGAAGGAGATTCTAACTAGAACCAGAAAGAAAGAGGAGAATGGTCCTTCCTTGATCTCACTTTTTCTTTCCATGCAGAGGCAGCACAGTTGCCAATTGGCTTCTCTCTCACCACTTGGCTTCTTATGAGTCTATCTGGCTTCTCTCTCACCACTTATTTCCTCCTCCCTGAAAGGGCAATTGGGGTATGTATATCCCAGCCTGTTCCTTTTTTTTATAGGGGAGACTGAAAGCTGCTCACAGAAAATGCGCTCTCCTCAATTCCTGCCTGCCATCAGTTTCAAGAGATAGCTCAGGGCTACGTGTCCTGTGGTGGTTACTGTTGTTTTGCTTTCCAAATGTCCACTTCTGGGCTTAGTTTTGAGAATCCCACTGGTCTGTAGATATAAATCACATTCTTCAATATCTGGTTTATCAATAGAAAAGTCAGTATTTCGGCCACCACCTGCTGACTTTTGTCCATGTCTATTTTGTTTAAGAATGCAAGCAGGAGGAGAGAACCAAGATGGCGGCATAAGTAAACACCTGTATTTGCTGCCTCCCACAACCACATCAAAATTACAACTAAAATACATAACAATGATCATCCAGAACAGCAGGAAAGCTGGCTGAGTGGAAGTACTACAACTAGAGAGGTAAAGAAGAAAATATTGTACATTGAGACTGGTAGGAGGTGCGGAGGCACAAATGGGCTGACACCCGGGTGTGCCACTCTTTTAATCTTTTAAAATATGAAGATAGTGTAAGGAGCCTCTGGGACAACTTCGAGCATACCACCTCCCGCTTGCTCTGAGCTCCAGTGCCAGGCGAGACTGGGGGGGACCCAGACACATACAGGAAGAAACTGAACTATCTGGCATCAGGACAAGAACATGGGGCAGCTTTCAGACAGAGGTGCTCACAACTGTCATTGTTCCTGTGCTGGGACCTCTCCAGTGCAGGGCTGACTGGCAACCAATGCTGTTTGCTCCCCTCTGGAGATTCCCTGAGACCCCACCCTACCCAATTTACAACCCCATCCAAGCTTTTGCATATGAATGGCCTGGTTTTTTTCTCAGCTTAAAACCTGTCAGACAAACTTGCAGCTGGGTCAGGGAGCCCCAAAGCTAACAAAAGAAGGCTCAAGGCCTCACCAGCACCAACCTGCCTTGTTTCACAGATGGGCCTCCTCTGGGCACTTTCAAATCTAATACAAAGAGGAGGAATATGCAGATTTCTCTGTAGCTCCTGCTGGGTGGCCCCAGGCAGTAGCTGACTTTGCACCTCCTAGGATAGGGGTGTCGAACTCAATCAGAGAAGGGGCCAAAATCTAAAATCCAGCCTAAATCGTGGGCCGAATGGTTTACTGAACAGTCATAAACTGTCATTGTGATGGAAACGCAGCGGAGTGCAGTGATGACAGTGCGGTGCAGGCCACATTGCAAGGCCTGGCGGGATGGATTTGGCCCGCGGGCCTTGTGTTTGACACATGTGTTCTAGGAGATCCAAGAACCAGTGTACTCAGTGGTCAGTGCAAGACCGTACCAGATTACAATTCTTCACATCCATAAGTTACACACTCAAGAGGCAGACTCAGTGATCACCAAAGCCCCACTGAAGCAAGTCCTTCCCTATAAGGGTATCTCCTGCACAGCAGCTCTTCCACTGTAGACACAGCTGATCCTCACAGCCAATTGGCCTGGAGGTCAATTCCTCCCAGTGATACCAACAGCAATCAAGGCTCAACTACAATAAGACTATGCACACAACCCACAACAGGGTGCACCAAGAATGTCCACCTTAGGTGATTGTGGAGGCTGAGCCACTGGTCCTATAGAACACCTAGTACATAAGGCCACTCAATTCAAAGAGACTTAGCAACTATCCAATACATGGAAACACACACAGAGAAGCAGCCAAAATGTGGAGACAAAGAAACATGTCACAAATAAAAAAATGGGAGAAAGCAAACTATTGGATATAGAGTTCAAAAGCACTCTTATTAAGGTTACTCAAGAATCTTCTTGAAACTTCCAAGGAACTTAGTGAGACCTTCATGGATCTTAGTAAGAATGCAAAAAAAAAAAAAAAAAAAAAAAAAAAAAAAAAAAAAGGAAAAGGACCAGCAGAAATTAAGCATACACTGACTGGAATAAAGAAATAAAGAATAATATACAGAGATTCAACAGTGGACTAGAGAATCCCAAGAATCAAGTCAAAGATTTGAATTACAAAGAAGCAAAAAACACCCAACCGGAAGAGAAAAAAAAAAAAAAAGAATCCAAAAATATGAAGATAATTAAAGAGCCTCTGGGACAACTTCAATTATACCAACATTCATACTATGGGAGTGCCAGAAGATGAAAGAAAGCAAGATATTGAAAAACTATTTGAAGAAATAATGACAGAAAACTTCCCCAACCTGGTGAAAGAAATAGACTCACAAGTCCAGAAAGCACAGAGAACCCCAAACAAGAGGAATCCAAAGAGGACCACACCAAGACACATCATAATTAAAATGCCAAGGGAAAAGACAAAGAATCTTAAAAGCAACAAGAGAAAAACAGTTAGTTACCTACAAGGGAGAACCCATACAACTGCCAGCTGATTTCTCAACAGAAACTATGCAGGCCAGAAGGGAGTGGCAAGAAATATTCAAAGTGATGAATAGCAAGAACCTACAACCAAGATTACTCTACCCAGCAAAGCCATCATTTAGAATTGAAGGTCAGATAAAGAGCTTCACAGACAAGAAAAAGCTAAAGGAGTTCATCATCACCAAACCAGTATTATATGAAATGCTGAAAGGTATTCTTTAAGAAGAGGAAGAAGAAAAAGGTAAAGATAAATTATGAACAACAAAGTGACAACAAATACATATCTATCAACAAGTAAATCTAAAAGTCAAATGAATAAAAAATCTGATAAACAGAATAAACTGGTGAATATAATAGAATTAGGGGCATGTAAGTGGAATGGACTAACAATTCTCAGGAGGAAGGGGATCTGGGGGTGTGGGAAGAGATTAGACAAAGATTTTATATGCTTGTATTCAGTACCTATGGACGTGGACAGTAGGGTGGTGAGGGCCTGGAGTAGGGTGGTGAGGGCCTGGAGTGGGGTGGGAAAAGGGTGGAGGGGAGGGGAGTTATGAGGGGGGAAAAGAGGAATATCTGTAATAATCTGAATAAAGATTAAATTTTAAAAAAAAGAAAAGGTAATTTGTTAGGTCCTAACAAACCCCTTCAATCACCTAGAGTGCAAACTCCAGCTCTGTTGCACATTATCTGGGTTGTATCCCAGCAAAGAGTATGATGGCCATGGAGGTGTCCCACTCAGATGTTCCATCAAGAAACCAGCTGCAGCCCTAACCAGTTTGGCTCAGTGGATAAAGCGTCAGCCTGTGGACTGAAAGGTCCCAGGTTCAATTCCAGTCAAGGGCATGTACCTTAGTTGTGGGCACATCCTGAGTAGGAGATGTGCAGGAAGCAGCTGATCAATGTATCTCTCTCATTGATGTTTCTAATTATCTATCCCTTTCCCTTCCTTTCTATAAAAAATCAATAAAAAATATTTAAAATAAGAAACTAGCTGCAGAGAACAGAATTGACTGGCAACCTCCACAGCTGTTTTTGGATCCACTAAGAGGCCAATGGGGTTGGAGCTCACCCAGACAATGAGCACATCAGGAGTTCTAAAGCCAGTCAGTCCTCCTGGATGCTGGTTTCATCTCACAGGCAACTTTGGCTTGAGGATTCCAATTAGCCTGGTCACAGATTTCTCACTTCAGGCCAGGGCTCTTCCCAACCAACCCTTTCTTTCCTCTCTCCTTTCCCAGGTGGCAGACCTTCAAGAGGGTCTGAAGTCTCTCGCAGCCTACCCTTTACACTTCATGGGCATCTCCCTGTTATCTTTCATGTCTAATCCATCCTGGTTGTGACTCTTGGAGGACCTGAGCTGGTACAGAGAGTACCTGCCCAAAGTGGAGACATAGAAGATCAGTGGGGTGGTGCTCCTTCCTGTTGGAATCCAGTTTGTGTGGCCCATTGTAAAGTGATACCATAATCTGGCCCCCCATGTCTTAACTGCAGGACTTTTCGTTATTGCATCTTTAGTATGATGTTAGCTATTGGCTTGTTATATATAATCTTTACTAGAGATCCGATGCACAAAGATTTGTGCAAGAATAGGCCTTCCTTCCCATGGCTGCCAGCACTGCCTTCCCTCCAGCCGTAGCTACCTTTTCACTCCAGCCTGGAGCCGCCTTTCCACCTTCCCATGCTGCCCAGAGGCCCAGAGCAGCTAGGGTGGTGCAGAATGCCTGTGTCATTGCCATGGTGATGACACAAGCATCCCACCCCACCCCCCACTGCTTGGCGCCTGTGTATGCAAATTAACCCACCATCTTTGTTGGGTTAATTTGCATACTCACTCCTGATTGGCTGTCGAGCATCATGAAGGTACGGTCAATTTGCATCTTACTCTTTTATATGTGTGGATTAGTATGATGTTAGCTATGGGTTTGTTATATATAACTAGAGGCTTAGTGCAGAAATTTGTGCACCAGTGAGGTCCCTCCACCTGGCTTGAGGGATCAGGCCAAAAATGACTCTGACATCCCCCCAGGGGTCTCGGATTGTGAGAGGGGACAGGCCAGGCCAAAGAACCCCACTGGTGCACAATCAGGGATGGTTCCAGAGCATGTCAGTCCATCTCGCTCAGTCTTGATCACCCAGACCCCAGCAGCAAGCTCTCCTACTGGTCGGAGTGTTTTCCCCCTGGTGGTTAGTAATGTCATAGCGACTGGTCAACTGTCTGCCCTCTGGTGGTCAGTGCATGTCTTAGCGACTTGTCAACTGGTCAACTGTCTGCCCACTGGAGGTCAGTGCACATCATAGCAAGTGGTTGGGAGACCTTAGCATATCATTAGCATATTACACTTTGATTGGTTGAACAGATGACCAGATGACCAGACACTTAGCATATTAGGCTTTTATTATATAAGATCTTAATTATATTGAGATACATTTCCTCTATATCAAGTTGAGAGTTTTTGTTAAGAGTGAATGTTAAATTTTGGCAAATGATTAATCACATTGATTAATTTGTGGGTGCTGAACCATCCTTGCATCGCTAGAATAATTCCCATTGAATTGTGGGATTCACTCTTTTAATCCTTTTAATATTTAATTGAATTCAGTTTCCTAACATTTCTTGATGATTTTTGCATCTGTGTTCATTAGGGATATTGGCCTGTAATTTTTCTTGTTCAGTGGTGCTCTTGTCTCGTTTGAGGGACAGGAGTGAACTGGAGAAAACATACTCTGTATAAGGGCCAGCTACTATTCCCTGCCATTGGAATGTTGTCATGTGAATTTTTCAAAAGAAGGCAAAAAGCCAGGTTTTTGTTTAAGTCGCCGATTTAAAAATCTGGTGTGGGACAAACCCAGTAACTATATCTGTAGACCAGACCGTCTCTCTGTCCTATGATTTGTACAGTATGTTCATATTCTTCTCTGATTGTCACAAAAAGTCCTGGGAGGTCTTTTCATTTTTTCAGATGAGGAAATTAAGGCTCTGAACAGTGGTTTCCTCAACATCACCTGGTTCTTAGATGAGACAGCTAGAGTGCAAGCCCTTCTTCTGTTCTTTTAGGTTCCTTGTAGATTCAATCACACAGGGTTCTCTTTCCCTTCTAATGGGAGGGTGGACAACTTACAGCAAGAATAATATGCTGAAAGTTTAGCGTTGCCTTCAGAAAAAGCCTGGGTGTTTTGTTGTTGTTTGTTTGTTAACTAGAGGCCCATTGCATGAAATTCGTGCATGGGGGGAGGAGGGGCCCCTCAGCCCAGCCTGCACCCTCTCCAATCTGGGACCCCTAGAGGGATGTCCAATCGCCCATTTAGGCCCAACCCCACCAGGATGGGGCCTAAATGGGCAGTCGGACATCCTTCTCATAATCCAGGACTGCTGGCTCCCAACTGCTCGCCTACCTGCCTTCCTGATTGCCCCTAACCACTTCTGCCTGCCAGCCTGATCACCCTCTAACCACTCCCCTGCCAGCCTGATTGATGACTAACTTCTCCCCTGCCAGCCTGTTTGCTCCCAACTTCCCTCCTCTACTGGCCTGGTCATCCCTAACTGCCCTCCCCTATAGACTTGATCACCCCCAACTATCCTCCCTTGCAGGCCAGGTCCCTCCCAACTGCCCTCCCCTATTGGCCATCTTGTGGTGGCAATCTTATGTCCACATGGGGGCATCCATCTTGTGTGTTGCAGTGATGACCAGGTATGCATATTACTCTTATTAGATAGGATAGAGGCCTGTGCATGGGTGGGGGCTGGATGGTTTGCCCTGAAGGATGTCCCGGATCAGTGCGGGGGTTCCCTTGGGGCGTAAAGCAGCCTGGGCAAGGGGCCTGTGGTGATTTGCAGGCCGGCCACGCTCCCTGGAGACCCAAGTGAAGGCCCTATAGTCTGGGGTTGGTTTATCTTCTACAATTGAAACTATGTAGCCTGGAGCAGAGCCAAGCCTTCTGCTTGCTCCGTAGGCAGCAGACATTTGGGGGGAGGGGGGGGGGAATTTATGTATCTTCTATAATTGAAACTTTGTAGCCTTGAGTGGAGGCCTAGGGCAGGTGGAAAGCTTGGCTCCCTCCATTGTCTAGAAAACCCAAGTCTCCCTCCTGCTCTCTGTGGCTGTAGCCATTTTGGTTGGGTTTATTTTCATATTCACTCCTGGTTGGCTTGTGGGTGTAGAGGAGTGATGGTTAATTTGCATGTTACTCTTTTATTAGATAGGATGGGCAGTTAGTACTACTCCAGTTAAAAATAACTGAAAGAGGCCCTATAGAAGAGAAACTATGAGACTTCCATGTGGGGGGAAATGTTCAGACCCCTCTTAAGGGGAAAAAAAAGTTCAGACCCCTGTTAACTAGGCCTATAAATAGCTCAACATAATTACCCTTTTCAAGGCCTGTTTAAGATGGACCTCAGGAAATAGGGGATTTAGGACTTTAATTAAAATAATTTCTCTTGGCTGAATCCGCCTGCATGTCGCCACCATTGCTGCTGCTGTCCCCCATCCCAGACATGCCCCCCCCCCCTTCCTTGGGTTCCCTCAGCCCAGTCCGGTCCAGCCAGGTTCCCAGGAGGATAAATAAAGCTCGTGTATAAAGAGGAGCATCCGTTCGAGAAGCGCCGCTCTGAGGATGAGAAGAACAGAAAGAAATACCCGGACCGGGTCCCGGTGATAGTAGAAAAGGTTCCCAAAGCTCAGATAGGAGACTTGAACAAAAAGAAATACCTGGTGCCTTCTGACCTCACAGTTGGGCAGTTCTATTTCTTGATCCAGAAGCGAATTCACCTCCGAGCTGAGGATGCCTTGTTTTTCTTTGTCAACAATGTCATTCCACCCACCAGTGCCACAGTGGGTCAGCTAAGCCAGGAACACCATGAAGAAGACTTCCTTCTATACATCGCCTACCGTGATGAAAGAGTTTATGGCCTGTGAAGCTGCTGTGCCTGCGGGGGGAGAGGGGGTATTCTACATAGAGAGAGATGCCCCCCCCTTCCTTGACTTGTTCCTCCTTCAGGACCTGTACTTCCTAATGTTTGAGGCTCTTCTCCAGAACCTCCAGCAGGGGGGTTAATTGGGGAGATGGCCTCTGGTACCTCTTCTTTCTCCTGCCTTCTCCTTTCTACCACCTTTCCCACCTTTCCCACTTTAGACTTCTTGATTGTCAATCTCTGTCACATCCAATGATTGTTTGGGTTTCTGTTCCTTTTCTAACTGCCCAAGGAGCTCAGAACCTCAACATTGGTTCCTTTTCACTATCTTTTCGTGGGGTAGTGGAAGGGGATGAAATTGTGGGGGGAAGGTAAGAGGCACATCAATAAAGAGGAAACCACCAACCTTGAAAAAAAAAATGAAATGAAATAATTTCTCTTGGCTCTGGCCAGGCAGTACAATCAGTTAAAGCATCATCCCAATATGCTAAGGTTTGATCCCTGGTCAGTGAACATACAAGAATCAATCAATGGAGTTTCTTCAAGGACTTACAGGTTTCAATCCACTCATGGATATGATCTTTGAGGATGTGGCCATTGCCTTCTCTCAGGCAGAGTGGGGGCTCCTTGATGATGCTCAAAGACGTCTGTACTGTGATTGTGATGCTGGAAGTATTTGCACTTGTATCATTCATAGCGATATGTATGCTATATCCAGATCCATGGCTACCACTTCTGCCACTTTCCTGATAAGGACCTTGGTGAATTTCTGTGCCAGGTCGTTGGCATAAAATGGATGATGTGGAGGCCTACTCTGAGCATAGTGTATCTGTAAAAGATTCTCATGTTAGGGCTTCCAAAACAGGTCAAGCCACCCAAAGGACCCATCTGGGGAAGCCATGCTTCTCAGTGTTAAAAGCTATTTTGCACCTGCGTGAGGTACAAGTGGTTTACTTTGAGAAGAATGTGTTCTTAAGAGATGCATGTGGGAGACTTGTGTTTCAGTGTAAACCCTCACCAGCAGTAGCAGGATGCCAATGGAGAGAAGCTCAGGAAAGATATTGAGAGTGCCTCACTTGTAATGAGTTGCTGCTTCTATTTATCTGAGGTGCCTGAAGCTAGTACTGAGGTTGGGGTAGACTCCCCCGCCATCTCAGGGCTTCTCCCACACCAGGCCGCTCTTAACACTGAGGAGTCACACATTAACAATGAGCTTTCACAGGAATTTCTCAGTGGAAAAAGACATCACCAGTGGGTTGAATGTGAAACAGCTATCATCCAGAAAACAGGAAGTTGCTTATCAGAAAGGTCTCTGCTCTGGAGATATAATGTATGAGAATAATAAATGTGGGAAAGTGTGTATACAAATCTTCAACCACCTTCAACATGGGAGAGTTCACACCACAGAAAAGCCCTATGGGTGTACTGACTGTGGGAAGGTCCTCAGTAAAAGCACTGCTTGCTCTCATTAAACACAACAGAGTGAGTACACATTAGAGAAAATCAGTATGAGTGCAGTGAAAGTGAGACGTCCTTCAGTGAAAGTTCTGACTTCACTAGACACCACAGAATTCACACTGGAGAAAAGCCATATGAGTGTAGTGAATGTGGGAATTCCTTCAGTCAAAGGTCTGATTTAACGAGACACCACCGAGTTCATACTGGAGAAAAGCCATAGAGGTGCAGGGAATGGTTTATTTTTCTCACTTAATATAAGAACACTTAAGGGCCTCTATGAGACCCTTTACACGAATGTAAACCCCTTTTATGAGAACATACACTCTGCTGGATTCCTCATAAATATATGAAGTACAAATGAGGCTTGAAAGAGCTGCATTGTACTTGTTAACATGCTTAGATTTTTTGAAAGATTGGAAAGATTCCAAAAATTGGGACTTTTTTAAAAACACTGCGGGATGCCGGAAAAATTGTTGAAAATTGGGACTGTCCCACCAAAAGCGAGACGATCTGGTCACCTGTCACTGTGACTGTTTGTCGCTGAAGAGATTTCACCTCTAACACCTGGCTCACCTGAGGAGTGTGCATCAGTCACCATCCCTGGTTGCTCAGGGAAATGTATTCTGTGTCCTCACTTGTGCTGGAAGTACAATAATTATGGTTCCTCCAAGGTGTTGGCAGTATCTTCATTCAATTCTCTATAACTAGAAAATGGACCTGACTCAGGATTCATCCAGAGCACCCCTTCTCAGCTAAGAAGTACCACCTCTTTCAGGGACATAGTGGTATTCACCTTATGCTTTGATAAATTTGGGGGGATTCTTATTCACCAACCTGCAGACACTTTCTCACCTGTGCTCTGGCTTATGATCTTTTTGTAAGGTGTTTTTACATCTGTAACTTTAGTTTTGGTTTGATTCACTGGCACAGATGATTTGAAAGCAAAAATGTGATCTTTCAGCAGGAAGAGATGAATAGATATTGTGTTTATCCCAAATTTTAAATGGTTTGGAAGGGACAGCCTAAATGGCAGGAAATCACTTTTTGTCCAGTATTGGCTTATAATTTACTGCAGCCCGAGGCCTTGAAAGAAAAACCACCTGGTTTTGTTCATTTAAATTTGCAGCCTTTGTTATTGGTGAAGGCAAAGGCCACTCTGAAGAGGAAACCTTTGCTCTGCCTCTGAGACCAATATGAATCATGTTCTCTGTTTACAGTATGTACTGCATAAGCCTCCTCAATGTTTAGGGATCCTGCTCTCCGCATACTGCAAAGGAGCCATGTGCCAGGAAGTATGAAATTTCATAGGCTGGTGTCATTTGTTGTAAGTCTCTGAGGTGGAACCACAATTAGAACCACTGTTTCAACGGTGAGTGGGAAAGACTGCAGTGAATTAGATGATAAGTGCCTCTTCTGAACATAAGGCCACAAATGTTCCAGAGTCTGTGGCTTGTGTGACCTTTATGTACAGACATTCTCGGGCTCTCCAAAACTGTTTCATGTAGCTGAATCCATTGGCAGGTAGAATAGTCTGAGGGTATTCTGTATTCCCTGGCTCCTCTAGAGAGTTCACATAAGGGAGTTGCTCAACAGGCAGGAAGTCAAAGCTAGAGGAAGGATGAATCCGTAATCTGTCCCAGGATATGTCTTTTGTTAAGTACTCAGCATTCCTCTTGAATTTAATGGCAACAGTTTTTGTGGGTTTTTTTTTTTTTTAATATATATGTACTTTTATGATTTCAGAGAGTAAGGGCCAGAGAGAGATCAATGATGAGAGAGAATCATTTATCAGCTGCTTCCTGCATGCCCCACAGTGGGCCTCGAACCCACAACCGGGGCATGTGCCCTGACTGGGAATTGAACCGTGACCTCCTGGTGCATAAAGTTAATGATTTGCCACCTTGCCACACCAGCCAGGCTGATGGTAATAGTCTTCACTTCTTGCCAATATTTGCTGCCACTAAGGCTAGGCTGGTCCTCCCAAGAAATGAGGAGAGGGATGGTAGTGTCTATATAGGGTTGCCATCTTAATTTTCTAACAACAGAGGGATATCTAGGATTTATATTGATCCACATTTCAAGGCGTTACTTAGGTGTATGTATAACTGTCGAACAAGGGAATGCACTTTTGTAATGTGCACTATTTGGTGAGGTTGAACATATGGATAAAGCTGAGAAAATGCCACAAGTGAAATAGGCTTCTCTGTTGCCCACATCCATGTTGGAAAAAAAGTAAGCATATTGTTGTGAGTATGCCAAACACACAGATAATTCTCTATTTCATGTAACTATTTTATATGTTTTAAAATGTATTTCTATTAAATTTTGAAAAGTCGGGAGAGGGAGAGAAACAGCAATCATCTGCTTCTTGCACGACCATTCCTAGGGATTCAGCAAGGCATGTGCCCTGACCTGGAATCAAACCAGTGGCTTTCACTGAACATGATCTTACCCAACAAAATTAGGCACTGTGATCGTGGAGAGTTTATATTTGTGTTGTTATTTATTAATCATTGTATTATTTTCAGTACCAGCAACTCTAAACCTGCTTTTACCTTTCCTTATAATCTGTCTTCTGCCTTTCCCATCCCTATGTACATTCATTCATTTTCCTTCCTTTACAAGATAATAACATTATGAAAATTTTTAACTAAACACAGTAATATGTGTATTCTTTAACAAATATGGGACTCTTTCATGCTACCCAGCTAATTTGAGGTTCAACACTAATGCTTATGTGAAAAGTTATTTTTTTATAGTTGAATAGTATTGTGTTCTGTAAATAACCAATTTATCTATTGATCTGTCTATGATTTTTTGTTATTTCCAGATTTGAGGTATTATAAATAAATTTTCTGGAAATTTTGGGTTCAGTTCTTTTAAAAAAAAAATCAATCAATGAATGCATAAATAAGTAGAACCAAAAAAATCAATATTTCTCTCCTCTCTAAATATTTTTTGAGCCGAAACCGGTTTGGCTCAATAGATAGAGCGTCGGCTTGGGGACTGAAAGGTCCCGGGTTCGATTCCGGTCAAGGGCATGTACCTTGGTTGCGGGCATATCCCCAGTAGGGGGTGTGCAAGAGGCAGCTGATCGATGACTCTCTCTCATCGATGTTTCTAACTCTCTATCTCTCTCCCTTCCTCTCTGTACAAAATCAATAAAATATATTTTTTTTTAAAAAAGAACTTAGATGTATGACTTGTATACTAGTACAGTCTTATGATAAACCTTATTAAAAATTTTTTGAATGTTCTTTTATTTTATTATTTTTTAATCCTCACACAAGGATATTTTTTCCCATTGATTTTTAGAGTGGAAAGGAGAGGGAGAGATAGAAACACTGATGTGAGGAAGACATATTACTTAGTTGCCTCCCACATGCCCCCAGACCAGGGCCAGGAACCTGCAACCAAGATCCATACATGCCCTTGACTGAATTGAACCCAGGACCCTTTAGTCCGCAAGCCTATGTTCTACCCACTGAGCCAAACCAACTAGGGCTAAATGTTCTTTTATTACAATCTTTGTCAGGAAGTCTATTTCTTTTGATATAAGTATTGTTCCCCCTGATTTCTTTAGTTTCTATTTTCACTGAATATCTTTTTCCATCTCTTCCCTTTTAGTCCTTACATCTAAAGTGAGTCTCTTAAGGGCATCATAGTTGGGTTTTGTTTTTCCATCCATTCAGCCACTCTAACTTTTGATTGGAGAATTTATTCCATTTTTATTTAAAGTAATTATTAATAGGCTTGGACTTACTGTTGCCATTTTGTTAAGGCCTTTATTCCTTTCTACTTCTCTTGTCTCTTCCTTTGTAATTTGATGATTATTCTGTAGTGGTATTCTAGATTCCTTTTTCTTTATCTTTTGTGTGTCTACTGTATGTTTTTGCTTGTGATTACTATTAGGCTTATATAAAACATCTTATATTTATAAAAGTCTATTTTAAGCTTATGCATTTAATTTCAAATGCATAGTAAATCTCTGTATTTCTCTTCTCCCCACTCCATGTTTTATGTTTTCAATGACACAATTTACATATTTCCTTGTTTTCATAACAAATTATTATAGTTATTATTTTTAGTTTTTATATTTTTAACTAGAGGCCTGATGCATGAAGATTCATGCAAGAATCAGTCTTCCTTCCCCTGGCTGCCAGCACCACCTTCACTCTGGCTCAGAGCCACCTTTCTGCCTTCCCATGCTGCCCAGCGGCCTGGAGCTGCTGCAAGCGTCCCACCCCATCCCAGCCGCTGGGCACCTGCATATGCATATTAACCTGCCATCTTTGTAGGGTTAATTTTCATACTCACTCCTGATTGGCTGGTGGGTGTCACAAAGGTATGGTCAATTTGCATCTTTCTCTTTTATTATTGTAGATCTTCATACTAGATTTATAAGTAATTTACCCTCTACCAGTACACTAGAGTATTCTGAATTTAACTATAGATTTATCTTTACCAGTGAGATTTATACTTTCATATATTTTATTACTAATTTGTGCCCTTTCAGTTTAATTCAAATAAGTCCCTTTAATATATCTTTTAAGGCTAATTTAGTGATGAACTTTTTCAGCTTTTGCTTATCTGGGAAAGTGATTTTTGATTGTCAGTTTGTTTCTTTCAGCATTTTGAATATATCATACCACTCCCTCCTAATTGCAAAATTTCTGCTGAAAAGTCTGCTCATAATCTTAAAAGATTCCCTTGTATGTAACAAGTTGTTTTTATCTTGCTGCTTTTAATACTCCTTGTCTTAACTTTTGTCATTTTAATTATGTTTCTTGGTGTGGGTCCTTTTCAGTTTATCTTATTTGGAACTCTCTGAAATTCCCATATTTGAACATGTTTCCTTTTCTTTGTTATGAAATTTTTTTGGCCATGATTTCTTCAAATAAGTTTTCTGCTCCTTCTCACTCTCTTCTCCTTGTGGAAACCCTTATATTGTGAATGTTGGTCTGTTGGATGTTGTCTTATAAGTCTCTAAAGCTATCTTTTTACTCTTTTGCATTCTTTTTTCTTTTTGCTATTCTGATTGGATAGATTTCTCTACCCTGTCTTTGAGTTTTCTGATCCTTCCTTCTCCTTCATTTAGTCTGCTCTTGAATTCCTCATTAGAATTTCCCCCCAGTTCGATTATTATATTCTTCAGCCTTGTGGTTTGTTTAATACTCTTATCAAACAGAAAGTCTCTTTAGTGAAATTCACACTTTGTTTTCTCTTTGAACACCTGATGTTAGTGAATATCTTTATAACTTAATATCTTAATATCTTTGAACTCTTTATTTGGCAAATCTCTTATCACTTTATCAGATAAATCACTTTTATTAAGGTCTGTTTTTGGAGTCTTTTCTTTTGCTTGGAATATATTTCTTTGTTTCTTCATTTACCTTGAGTCTCTGTTTGTTTATGCACATTAAAACAACAACTTCTAGTCTTGAAAAAGTAGCCTCATGGAGTAATTGGCCCTCGTTCTTGGTTGTCCCAAAATTTTGTGATTGTCCAAGCTGCCTTCTTTATCTTGTTGGCTCCCACTAATTTAAGGTGTTCTAAAACCTATCAGAGTCCTAAAAGGAAGAAGCTCAGTCAAAACCTGCATGCCAGCCCCCTTGGGCAGCAGCACTTGAAATATCAAATAGACCTTTTTCAGAGAAAGACTGGGAGTTGGGTGTTTCTGTCCACTCCTTCATTGAGCTCTGGGAGGATAGCTGGTTAACAACTGGTGATTCTTTTATTTTTACAGTCCTGTGGGAATGGAGAACAGACCAACTTGGCCACTGGAGCCAATGGGTGCATATTCTTGCCAACAGCCACAAAAGCTGTGGCTCCAGATGTATGTACAAGCTCCTTTCAGGAAAATACATTCTCCAACACAGAGAGAGAATGTGAATGTGGCTCTGGCTGTTTTCTGGTGTCAGGGATGGATAGCAGTTGCCTCTAGAATCGACTCTAGATAGATATGTGTTAAATTAGAAACCTGACCCTCAGGCTTCAGCTTTTAAAATATGCAAATAAGCCTTTTTCAGTGAAAGACTCTTTTGCATTGCTGACTATTCCCTGTAGGGGATAGCCATTCAGAGTTTTCAGAAGCCTGTTAGGAACTGTCTCTTTGATATAGTCTGGTGGGTTTCATGGATGCAAGCTCTATTGGCATTCAAAACTGAGTATGTTGGAAGCCCATCCCTCAGGTGGAAGTTTTAAAAGTTAGGGTGCTAGATGTTGGGTTCAAACCTTTCACTCCTAAGGGGAAGCTGGGAGTCAGGAAGTTCCCTTTCAATTGAATGGCACTGAGCCAGGGCTGGAGTTTATGCCAAGAGTGTGTCACAGCTTATCCTGCCCATTTTGATATATTTTTTTTCCTCATCCATTCGATGTGTAAGAGTCACCCAGTGAGTTTCTCAGAAAGAATTATTTTATGTTCATTGTGTCTGTGGGAGGAAGTTAACTCACGAGCCTTGTATGTTGCCATCTCAGATTTCAACCTCTGCACAGAGTGCTAGTTTTTTAAGGCAATCTCCTTCCGCCTCTCAATCAGAATCACCAGATAAGCAAAACTCTCCCCTACAATTGAGGCAAAATCCACCCTTTTAAATAATTTTTTTAATATATATTTTATTGATTTTGTACAGAGAGGAAGGGAGAGAGCTAGAGAGTTAGAAACATCGATGAGAGAGAGTCATCGATCAGCTGCCTCTTGCACACCCCCTACTGGGGATATGCCCGCAACCAAGGTACATGCCCTTGACCGGAATCAAACCCGGGACCCTTCAGTCCCCAAGCCGACACTCTATCCATTGAGCCAAACCGGTTTTGGCTAAATAATTTTTTTTAAATAACAGTTGTTGAGGGGAGCAAAAACAGGATACCCACCAAGATTTATTGGCTCCTACAAGACTGAAAAGAAAGTTTAGGGAGGAAAAAGACCACCAGCCCAGGAATCATGGCAGGCTCAAACAACAGAAAGTATACCAGCATATTAGAAGCCAAGTTTCCTATTTCTTCACTAATGGAGGAAAGTTAAAATATGTTAACATAAAAACATTCAAACCTGTAAAGGACTTTTGTGAGTTTATTTGAGCCAAATGGTCAATTAATGCCGGGAAGCAGAACCTCAACTGATTGGGATAATGCTCCAGAGAATGGCAGGTTACATCTTCATTTATACTTTGCAATCAAAGGAAAGGACATAGGTGGGTTACATGAAATCCATTGGTGATAGACTAGAGAAGCTGGAGAAAGCAAACTGTGGAAACCCCTGGGATTGGATAAGAAGTAAAATGATAAGACACATACTTAGGTGGTTACAGGAACAATTAACGTGATAACAATGAAGGGATTTGTGGTATCTGTTCTGGTACTCAGGCACACAAGGGATCCAGAAAAAGGGAAGTTACAAGTTACCCAAATATTTCAAGGGTATGTTATTATAGATGCAAAAAGACAGATAAGGTCAACCTTTACCTTAACTGAGCCTATCAGTGAAGATACTAGTGTAGAATATTAACTATCTACCATAACTGCTTTTAGTTAAAGTTTAATTTCAAGACCATCCTTTATGGTTACTTTATGTCTCTGAGGTTGCAAGACCACCATTCAGACCTTCCCTGAGCTTGCCGGGTTAGTATGTGGCCCCTTTAAATGGAATTTCCCTGAGGTCAAGAATTATCTTCACCTCTGGTCTCTTTTTTCATAACTGAATGGTGCCTTACTGTGGTTTCATAGCTTATGATGTGTTTTTCCCTTGCTCACTTTTTTAAATTATAGGATTTTTTGTAAATGACCTGTATCCTAATTCTAGAGTCTGTGTCTTAGTTTGGGTTTCTCTAAAAGCAGACCCAAGATAAGGATTTGAGATAACTTCCTAATAAATTCTCTGAACCCAGGAAATAGAAGTGAAAAAGTGGAGATAGGAAGAGCCAATGTAAGGTGCACTATTGAACTCTTTCACCTTGGAAAGGATCTGTATAATTCTCAGACTTAACCTCAGGAACAACTCTTCAACACTTCTAGGCTGCACATGGAAAAGCTAAGTACACCATGAAAGGTCCAGTGTGAGCACACTGCCAGCATGAATGAGACTAAACATCTCCTATAGGTGTAAATAAAGGCATAGGTACCTGAAGGAATGTACCATGAGCATCTGGAAAATGCTTTGGACACTTTCACCCAAAATATTTTTTCAAAATAAGTCATTCTTTTGATTAAAGCCATTCTTTTTCAACAGAACATGATGCACACAAGATGTTAGCTGCTCCAATGAGTTAAGGAATCAGATGGAGTTCAACAGGTTGGCAAGTTAGGGGATATCTGAGAACAGGGTATTATGAAAGTAAAAACACTAGAGACACTTGATAACATGTTTTATCCAGATGTGGTCCCACCATAGGGCTTTCCAAGGTAACCACTAGGATACCTCCTCAAGTCACTAATTCCATTTCTACTGAAAAGTTCTTTATGGCCTTGGGGGCTGATTATTTTGTTTCATGGGCTGGCTCTCTGCCTAGTGATGGCTCCTTTCCCAGAGGTTTTTCTATGTGTCTGTCACCCATCTGGCTCTATAACACAAATATCTAAGAAAGTCAACATCGGGTTTGTATCATGAAACTAGGAAAAAACAGAGCCCAGGATGGGCCCTGCAATATTTTGGATAGACATCAGAAATGATTCCATGTTCTACATTTGGGTATCTGGAGGGATTCCTGCTGCAGAACCACCAAACTTGTAGGGGGAGATGGAGCACCACTTTCTTCAGTCCCATTACCCTGAGCAAGGTTCTGCAGGGATGGAACAGAGTAGGTTTGTTCACCTTGATTCCCTGATCACCATTGGGTACCTCCTCACAGAGGAGTGCTCCAGAGGTTTTACTCGTGTTCAAAATTCTTTAGCTTACTGTATAAACCAATGGGCACTGACAGAGCACCTCGATACAATTCCTACTTACATAAACTAGACTGTAAATGATATATGGACAAGTTCACTGGGCTAGATCAGAAGCCCTGGGGTCCAGAGCTGGTCCAATTCTCAGAAATGAAGCATCTTGGGCAAGTAATTTATTCATATGCTCCAGATGAGGTGGCCAATGATAGAATGTGCCCCAGTAAGTCACTGATGACCAAATAGAATTACATAAAGACCTTTAAGTATAAACTAGTATTTTAGTGTTTCAATATAATATTTGATGGCCATAGACCAAAATTATTGAAACCTAAGACCATAAAATGTTTTTAATAAGTAAAAGTATATTCAATAAGTATTTAAAACTACTGTTTTATAAGTATAGACCACTATTCTAATAAAATATCTAAAAAGATAACTTATCTTTTGATAAATTACCAAAGGTCACTGGGTTTAGGAACCAAAGTTGCTATGGTAGTACTGATTTGGGTTATTTTCTTTTTGTAGTACATTGTATCTCATCTCACAAAAGCCCCCAGTACCCCACTACACAGACACACAGACACACACACACACACACACACACACACACACACACACATCATTTCCGTCAAAGTAGATCCTAAATCAGTACATAAAAGCTAGGAACCATCATGCTTTGGGCAAGATATACAGGTGGGATTGCTAAACCACTGTCAGGAACATCCCTCCCAAGGCAGCTAAAAGAGATGAAGTCCTTTAACCTGAAAACAAAGATCCATGACATAGAGACCATTTGTGTCTTGCTCATCTGCTACCAGCTATGCTAGTTCAGTATATGTTTGGAGCATAATCTCTGTGTTTAGTGAGAGAGGGAAGGTCAACAAAGCCATAAGCACTAGTGCTTTGAAATGCAATCCCACAATTTCCCTACCAACAGAACCAGTCCTTTCCTCTGGCCTCCCTGGTGTTGGTTCTCTTCTGGACCTATACCTGTCCATCCAACTCTTGCTTCTATCCTGGCTTGTCTTTGCTCTGCTTTAGCCTTTTAAGATCTCTTCTTGAGGTCCTCTTTCTGCTAATTAGCCTCTGATTGGGTCACTTAGCTTAGCCTGGCCATTCTCCTCTCAAGAACTATCTTTATCCATAGTTGAGGAACTTAGAGGTCCTCCCTAAGACTATTTGAGACAGCCACTGCTGGTTTTCTTCCCAGAAAGCCCTCTCAGAAGCTCTCCAGTTTTAACTTCACCCAGCCAAGGTGCCGCAGGACTCAGTGAATGCTGCTGTGTAATTAGACACTGCCATCTACTGGTCAAAGCACTGAACTTTGTCCCAGCTAGTC
This sequence comes from Pipistrellus kuhlii, assembly GCF_014108245.1. NCBI lineage: Eukaryota > Metazoa > Chordata > Mammalia > Chiroptera > Vespertilionidae > Pipistrellus > Pipistrellus kuhlii. The sequence continues at coordinate 153,944,903 of NW_023425404.1, forward strand.
TGACCCAGCAGTTCACCTAGGACTTAATTGAGTGCATTACCCATCTACACTGCCAGTCAGAATCTAAGACTTAAGAATGTTAACTGTTGCCCTGGCTGGTTTGGCTCGGAGTATAGAGTGACAACCCTTGGACTGAGAGGTCCCAGGTTCGATTCCAGTCAAGGGCACATGCCCATGTTGTGGGGCTCAATCCCCAGTGCGGGGCATGCAGGAGGCAGCTGATTGGTGATTTTCTCTCATCATTAATGTTTCTATCTCTCCTTATTTCTTCCTCTCTGAAATCAATAAAAATATATTTTTTATATTGGAATTTTTTTTAAGAGTGTTAACTGCTAGTGCTGCCCCGTGGTCCTCTATCTTAATCTAAAGTCCACACCTCCCTCAGAGTCCAAATGCATCTTGTTCATTGCAGAGCATCAACTCTGGATCCTGTACCTCATTATTTTGTCTTCAACTTTAATTTATCAAATGAGTCATCTGAAGGAGGTCTTAAAGTACTGTCTTGATTTTGAATACATACTTGTCTTCACATGAACTTCTAAGTAGTCTCTCCTAGTAACCAAGTTTAGTTTGGGTTTCTATACAGTAGCTTCTGTAATTATATGTCTGAAGGATGAGTCCACATAAACATAAACAGCCTCTTGTTAAGTCTCTTTGGTCGATGGACTGTAGCAGGAAGAATCTACTTTCCCAAAAGAGAAACTGGCCACATGACATGTATCAAAGTGAAGGAGCTGAGACCAAGTGTGCTAACTACCCATTCTAGTCCAAGTGTAAGCCAGCTGACACTAGAGATCTTCTCTCCTTCCATTCCTCATTCCCAGACTCTACTGGCACACAGGATCCCCTTGGATGGAGCTAAATCTTGTCTGCAACATTTGCCAGGACTTAAGGAATCACCAGCTTTGCTTTAGGAATTTCCTCAGGATCACAAGAGGGAAAGAAAGATCTCTGGCCAAACAATGGCTAGATAGCACAGGACAAGAATAGTTCCTGAAACCAAACAAGCCTTCAAAAATTTAAAGTAACTGCCAGAGGTAGGTTTCTAGAAGTTGGTAAAAAAAAAAAAAAAAAAAAAAAGAACCTGTAGCCTAAAAATGCATGGAGCTGTTCCAGACTATAGTTGAGTACTTAGTTTATTTTGGGACATTAAAAATGTCTAGCTTTGCCTATTGAGCCTTCAAATCTACTGTATACAAGAGAGATGGAAATTCATCTGGATCAGAGGCCTTGGTTACTCTGCTTAATTATTATAATGTTGAGTATTAACTTTACTCCACACTAATTTGATCTCTTAAGTAATGAATAAACTTTGAACAAGCAAAAAAAACAATTCTCTATACCCACACCAGAGGTTAATTTCAGATGTGTGCTGCCTCTTTCCAAAAGACTAATTGAAAGAAGTGATGTTTATGAAAAATTGACGGGAGGTCATACAGTGCATCCAGATCTTGTTATTCCACATTCCACCCTCAGTTTGAACGGGACCCTCATATACTCGGGTGATATTTTCTTGGCCTCACACATAATCACATTTGCTGTGTTATGTTTTGGTATTGCCCCTTCCACTTTCATCAAGGGATTCTAGAGAAACACTGGCTAATGGAATCCATCATTCCCTTTGTTCCAGGAACATGAAAGACACTGCCCACTACATCCCTCAGCTCTTGCTCTACAAAGTCCCTCAGGAAAGTTATCTGATGACACTGCCTGCTAGGAAAGGCTATGTGTCCTTTGAGTAACAGCCATTGATAAGAGTATAGTAACCATCTCTTCTGCTACTTTGCCTATCAGGAACTGAGAGCCTTATTTAAATAAAGGTCACAGGTCCTAGCTGGTTTGGCTCAGTGGATAGAGCATCAGCCTGCAGACTGAAGAGTCCCAGGTTCGATTCCAGTCAGGGGCACAAGCCCAGGTTTGGGCTCGATCCCCAGTATGGGGCGTGCAGCAGGCAGCCAATCAATGATTGTATCTCATCATTGATGTTTCTCTCTCTCCCCTCTCCCTTCCTCTCTGAAACCAATAGAAGATATATAAATAAATGTCACAGATTTAGGCTTCAGTGGGAGGGCATAGTTTATCTAGCACTGAGGGGGTTGTTTCAAAGGTGGGAGAGGAGACCCCAGGCCCAGAAGGCTAAAATATCCTGCTCTGAGCTGCCCAAAATGAGATCTTAGTCCATTGAACTTCCCAAACTAAGTACAGCCTTTTTTTTTTTTTTTTTTTTTTTTAATGAAGCTTTCTCTGCCAGTCCATGAAGTTATTGAACTTCGGGCTGATATAGGGTAATCCATTGAAGTCCCCACCTTATAGCAATTCTTACATTTCCTTTAAAGGCCAAGTTACTGACCTAATTCCCACAGGCATTTTTGTAAAAATAAAATAAAATAAAATAAAGGTAGGGAGAGGACACTTGCCTTCTAGCTATTTGTAATGGTACCACCTCTCATGTACCCTGGAATGACTATCTCAGATTTTCCCACTCCAACCTCCTCACCTGGCCATTGCAAGCTGCTTCCTTCCGTTACTGATCCTGATGGATTTGTCACTTGTCACTAATGAGCAGAGCCCTTTTTAGTGGTGACCTCATTGATGTCCCCATCTCAAATTCAGGGAGGCAAAACTGATAACTACATGTCGAAAAAGTTAATCTTGCCACTCAGTAGCAAAGCCAGAACTCAGACCTTTCCCTTTGAATTTGGAGGCCTGTCCGAGCTGCTTGGGAAGGGGTACTTCTACAGTGCCACTGTTGCCACCAAGAAGAAAACTGGGGATTCTCTCTCATTTCTGTCTTTTTCTACATAGAGTTCACCCCACCAGCAAAACTACTCCAACCTCCTCACCATTTCTCATCCAAAAACACATCGCATTTCTTACCCCAGGGTTAACATGGAAATGTCTTTCCCTAACCCTCAGGACTCATGGTGTGGTCTTATGGGATTACTGTGGTGTGGCCTTGTGGCGTTAGTGGTACGTTGGTATGTTTCCTTAAGCCTAGGTCATTCCACATTGGCTTTGGTCCAGTTGTTATTCTAGAAAGGATCTTCTAGATATGGTTCTAGAACCTGTAGTATGTAAATATGTTCATGTAAATCCAAGGTGATATACTTCCCATGGTAAATATGTCATAGTATCAAAATAGTATGTGGTTTTAAAGTTATGGTTACACCAACTATGATTTAAAGCTTTGATTTTGGATTTCACAATCTTCAAACTAGTATATTGACATAGTAAACAATTCTAATGCAAGAATAAACAGTATCAATCAGCTTGGTGGTCTTGATGCCAATGACCCCACTCCATCCCCACTCCCCTACCCTACAGGAGGGTATTCTTCCAAAGCTGTCCCATGTCTATACAATTTGATTACTGATATTAAACTCCTATATATTTATAATGAAATCTATGGACTTCTCTGCATTAAGGTCTAACTTTAATAACTTGAAATGAGATATTTCCTTAGCAGTAAGTAATAACTGACGTAATTATTGGCATCCAGCCTGCAAAATCATACAAATATTATTTATGAGCTACTCAGCTGTGATAGCACCATCATTTTACACATCCTTAGCCTTTTATAGCAATGCTCCTGATTTCATGTTTTGGCATACATTTCCCAGAAAATTAAAATTTTAACTTATTCTCAAGGCTTAATGATTAAATAAACAATATTATAAAATACATGTGACATGCGGAAACTGATTTGGCTCAGTGGTAGAGTGTCGGTCTGCGGACTGAAAGGTCCCAGGTTCGATTCCTGTCAGGGGCATGTACATTGGTTGCGGGCACATCCCCGGTAGAGGGTGTGCAAGAGGCAGCTGGTCGGTGTTTCTCTGTCATCGACGTTTCTAGCTCTCTATCCCTCTCTCTTCCTCTCTGTAAAACAATCAATAAAAATATATTTTTTAAAAAATACATGTGACTAATACACTTCATCCCAAAGAGAATGCTGCTCATCTTTAATTTATCTGGAATCACTTTAATGTTTCAAGTTATGTAATATAAAACAATAACCTGGAATCTCATTTTTATCAACATGTTGTTATTGCCTGATTAAATCCCAAACAAGTCACTAGACTTCAAGAGATGCCAGATGATGATTAAAAGCAACTCCCACTGTCTGATGAATTCCACAACCAGGTTAATTTGCTCTCAAAATACATGGGCATAGAACCATAATTCCCCCAAAGCCAGTCAATGTGCAGCTGTCATCTTGCCTTTGGCCTTCCACACACCCTCGGTAGGACAACAGGGAAGTAAAGTGGCTCAAAAATTCTGTGATGGCCTTTCCAAAGTCTTAGAATTGCACTCAGCTTAAGAGTCCATGCAACCTTAAGAGACATGCATTTCAGCCTGATGGCCTGTCAGCCTCACCTGGCTCCCACCATGTTCTGATAGGCATTTTCTCTAATAAATTTCTTGCATGTTTAATACTGTCTATTAAACATCTGCTTCTCGTGTGATACCAGAGTAGTCTCAGAAAAAATACAATAGAGGAAATTTCACCCATTGCCCACTCTAAATCTAGGCTTATATTTAAAAAAAAAAAAAAAAAATCCTGGTAAATGGGGCACAAATAGAATCTGTCATAAGATGCTGGCTTCGTTGGTAAAGATTTCACAAAAGAAGCCTGAAAAAGCCCTGGTAGAGGTGAATGCTGCAATGCAGTGATGCAGGCTTTTGAAAAATACAGAGGGAGCAAGCCTACAAAGACAGTAGAGATGATTCCTTACTGCAGAGCTGTACTTGATGCTGTGCAGGGGGAGGAGAGAGGCTGAGGACCATTAATAAGTAGTTTGTGGGCAAATATGAGTCTTACAGCTTCTTGGTCACCTACAAAGAGGTCTGCCCATCTCAGGCAGTAGTAGGACAGACACAGTTGAGCAAATCTGCAGACGAGTCACAGAGCTCCAGAGACACTGGAATGCACAGCAATGGTATTTTCGTTATGCAAAAGTCAGGGCTTAGCAGGGAAAACCTGGGACCTTAAAGCATGAGATCTGGACATCTTGATGAATGCCCACAAAAATGTTAATTCTACAAGACCCTCCACCTTCCCTAGGAAGAGCTAGCATCGTCCCTGTGGTGGAAGACACTGCAGAGGTCTCTCCACCAGAAAACAGCTGCCCCCAAACCCACCTGGCACTTCCTCTCACTTCCTTTCCTGGTTTCTAGGCTGGTGACTAGAGTTAAATCTCAGCATAATATACCGTATTTTTCGGACCATAAGACGCACTTTTTTTCCCCCAGAAGTGGGGGGGAAAAGTCCCTGTGTCTTATGGTCCAAATATAGCCTACACATATACTTTAAAAAAAAAGTTTTTTTACTTGCCCGGCTCTGTGTGGTCTCTGTGTGCTTGCCCGGCTCTAAAATGGTTCTAAATGCTGCTGTTTACTTTACAGGGTTGATTACATGTGTTTATGACTGTGATGTTGGGTTTTAATGCACATAAAATATTTTAGGACACTATTTGTTTCAGAATCTTTTTTTCTTCATTTCCCTTCTTTAAAAACTGGTGCGTCTTATGGTCCAGTGCGTCTTATGGTCTGAAAAATACGGTAGTGGATGCTCTAGGCCCGGCAAGGGAGGAAAAACTATAAACCTGTTGCAAGAATTAGCTAGCATGTACCACCAGAAGTTAGGGGAGTACACGTGGGTTCGGATTTTGAGGGCACCTAATCAAGTGGGGCTAAAATATAAGCCTAGAAAACCAAGAATTCATTTACTTCAGGACAATTTTTTTGAGACACTGAGTTTAAGATGGAGCAAACTTGCTAATAAGGCAATTAGAATTCTATAAAAGGGGATGCCAGAGGAGAGGAGCTGGGGGGATGTGTGAAAAAGGTAAAAAAAATTAAAGAACTACCAATTGGTAGATACAAAATAGTCATGAGGATATACTAGTAACGTACAGCATAGGGAATATAGTCAATAATATTGTAATAACTATGTATGATATATTAAGAGGATCACTTTATCAAGTATGTGATTGTCTAAGCACTATGCTTGAAACAAATACAAAATATTAAATGTAAAATAATTGAAAAATAAATTTTAAGAAAAGGTGATGGGCCCCATCAGCAGATGAGTGGATTAGAAAACTGTGGTACATCTACACAATGGAATACTATGCTGCTATTAAAAAAAAGAAGAAGAAGGAATTCTTACCATTTGCAGCAGCATGGATGGACCTGGAGAGCATATGCTAAGTGAAATAAGCCAGGCAGTGAAAGAAAAATACCACATTACCTCACTCATTTATGGATAATAGAGAACATTATAACCTGATGAACAAAAAGATAGATACAGAGGCAAAGAAGTGTCGAATAGACTGTCAAACTACAGCGGGAAGGCTGGGGAATGTTGGGAAGGTGGTAAGAGATCATCTGAAGGACTTATATGTATGCACAACCAATGGATACAAGACACTGGGGTGGGGGGTAAGGCCATGTGCCGGGGGTAGGGGAGGCCAGGGGAAGTTCAATGGGGAAAAAAGGAGACATATGTACTACTATTTGTAATACTTTATATGATAAAAAGAAAGAAAAAAAAGATGATGGGCAATATTCAGTGAATGAAAAAAGCCTGAGTTGCCTATCTAGAGAGTAGAGGAAGGAATATGGAAGCTAAGGGAAATGGGCATGTTGGAACAGCCAGTACCACTGATGCCCTACAAATATTGATACACTAGAACAACCAAATCTTCAGTTTATCTCTTACCCTCTCCCATATGCATGTGCCCTACCAAAGCCTCCAAAGTACTAGGCATTTTTTGGCTCATTTAGTCAGATTTACCACAATGTTATCTACAATATATAGTGGGCCCATGTTACATTCCAGAGGATGTCCTTCTGGTTCAGATCTCTCTGGGCCAGAATGCAGTCTCCAGCTGCCACTCTGACCATGCTGCTGATTATCACGATTGTGCCCGCTTGGCTTCTGATGGTTCACCTATCACCTGCTTCTGTTTCAGATTCTGATGATCCTCTTAGCTCTCAGCGGTCCCACGCCTTCACAGCGCATTCTACTATCAGCTTTGGCCCACAGAGAGCAGCACCATGGGACTCTCAGTGATGATGATGCTCCCCTTTCATCAGCACATTACTCGTGGCACTGGCAGGCCATGTCTTCTTCACGCCACCATGTGGAGAGGTTTAGGGCAGCTGGAACTCTTCCAAGGATTGACATCATTTTTCTCCCACTCCATCATATGGTCAGAAGGACCCCAGTGTTGCCTTAGGTGTGACCTGAGCAAAACACACAAGTGCAACAGTGATAAGTGACCTGGGGGTTTGGGCTGCCTGCTGCTTTGTCTGTCAGCCCTGTTGGTGCTTGATCCTGGATGTACTGGTTCCATTTGACAATGGGTCATTGCTGAGCTCCACCCAACCTAACAAGTTTGGGGTTCTGACTTAAGCCAATTTCTGAAGGGTGGTATTGGCCACATAGTCTTTGATATACTGTGCTCAGATGCTCCAGATTCAGGGGTGGGACCTTGTTGGAAAGAACTGGCAGTATACCCAGCTCTGCCTGTGATGAGTGGGTAAATTCAATTTGGGGTACAGTATTTACAAGACTTTTTTTTTTTTTTTTTTTTTTTTAACCAAAAATCAAAATTTCTCCCAACAGCTTTATCAGCTAAAAAAAAAAAAAAAAAAAAAAAAAGAGGTCTTTTGATCTTCACGCCAACAACTCTTACCTTATAACCCAATCTGCATCTGTTCTGAGCCCAGGTAAAGAAGAGTGGCTGGTATTCATAGGGCCCTCCCTCAAACTCCAACACTGTCACCAGTAGTAGTGATGTTAAATGATGTTAAATGCTTTCACTATAACAACATTTTGGGGTTGGGGTGTGAAAATTAAAAGAAAGTGTTACCTCATGTGAAGCCACAGCCCGTGTGGCTTGGGTTCAAAGGCCTGGAGAAAGAGCTGACACTCTAATACACAAGACAATAAATATAAATGTGGAAATTGTGGGGGAGGCCATCTGCGTACTTAGTTCAAGGGACTAAGCTCCACTGAATCTCTGCACCCATCTTTTTATTTACTGAATACACAATTGCCTTTTAGGAATGCAAACAGACTTGTCAATGGTAATGTTTAGTAAACAGTAAAAGGATTATCAGGTTAGGGAGGTTGCCTTCGGCCATTGAGTCAGCAGCAGGTAATACAATGCAGATATTCAGCCCTGTGAATATCAAAGCCCCATTCAGCCTTCTTGCATTTATATTAATTACCCTTGATCTTGGCTTCCAGCAATCTCAGTCCACAGTAACTTTGTGTATCCATTCAGAGTTCAAGTACAGACAATAGAGCCTATTTCTCCTCACTGAGGGACAGAAGGGACTTAGAAGAGTATCAAGTGGTTTATAGAATTGATGAAGAAAACTCTAGAGTCAACTTCCAGGTATGAGGCCTAAAGCCATTAACACATATTTTTTTTAAATTGAGATATACTTGACATATTAGTCTCAGATGAATAATATGACTTGATATTCGTATACATTGCAAAATGATCACCACAGTAGTCTAGTTAACATCTGTCACCATATATTCTTTAAATTTTCTTGTAATGAGAACCTTAAAGATCCACTCTCTTAGCTACTTTCAAATATGAAATATACTATTATACATTATATTATGACTCATTCATTTTATAACTAAAATGTTTACCTTTTACTCTCTCTACCCATTTCTTGCGCACCCTCACCCCTCACACACACATACACACATAACATACACACATACACACACACACACAGGTCATATCAGGCAACCACCAACCTGTTCTCTATATCCATGAGCTCGGGATTTTGTGTTTGTTTAGGAGATGGAGTTGTTTTAGAACTCACATATAAATAAGATCATATGTGTACTTATCTTTTTTCTTTCTTGACTTATTTCACTTAGCTTAATTCCTTCAAGGTCCATCCATGTTGTTGCAAATGGCAAGATGTTAGTATTCTTTTATGGCTGAATAATAGTCCATTGTGTATTTTCTTTATCCAGTCATCCATTGATGGACATTTAGGTTATTTCCACATCTTATTGTTATAAATAATGCTGAAGTAGTGTTTTTGTTTTCTATGGATAAGTTCCTAGAAGTAGAATTGCTTGATCATATGGTAGTTCCATTTTTAATTTTTTGAGGAATCTCCCCACTGTTTTCCACAGTGTCTGTACCAATTTATATTCCCACCAACAGTGTATGAGGGCTCCCCACACCCTTGCAAACATTTGTCTTTTTTGTAATAGCCATTCTAATGGGTATGAGTAATATCTCATTGTGGTTTTGATTTGCATTTCCCTGATAAATAGTAATGTTTAACATCTTTTTATGGACCCTGTATGTCTTCCTTAAAAATTTTTCTATTCAGATCCTCTGCCCATTTTTAATCAGATTATTGTTTTCTTTTAAGTTGAATGAGTTCCTTATACATGTTGGCTATTAGCCCCTTATCAAATATATGCTTTGTAATCTATCTCCCATTTAATAAGTTGCCATTTCATTTGGCTGATGATTTCCTTTGCTGTGTAGAAATCTTGATGTAGTTCCACTGGTTTATTTTTGCTTTTTTTGCCTTTGCTTGTCAGATTAAAAAAATCATTGCCAACACTGTTATCAAGGAGCTTACAGACTTGTTTTCTTCAAGGATTTTTATAGTTTCAGGACATGCCTGCTGATTAGTGAAGTGGCCACTATAGCTGCTAGCTACAGAGCCAAGCTGTTTCTGTAAAACTTTTTCATGGATATTAAGAGCATATTGGCACCTAACACTTCTGCAGCTAAGCTAGCTGGCAAAGGGAACAAATTTAGGTACAGCTTATAAATTTGATTATATAAAAAACACTTCAGAGGGGCCGATTTCTCCATGTAAGAAGCTGCTGCAACATTAACTTTCTTTAATCTCTAAAGACCTTTATGTTACTTATCCACTACATTTTGTTTATTCATTTATTTTGTTTAGAGTCCACATATAAGTGAAATTGTATGGTATTTTCCTTTCTCTGTCTGACCTATTTCACATGATGTGATATGTGATGAGTTTTTTAAGCTCTGCCTTTATTTACACATTTTTATGAGCCCAATTCTCCTGCTCCCGATAATTTCATGAGCTGCCCATTATCTTCCATTGAGTTTGTTTTCTGATGACTGGGTCCAGTGGGCCATTTTGTTTTTAAGTTGAATGTCATTTATGTAGACAATCTTTGAAATTGATTAGCCATGGATCTGCTGGTATGGACAGTTCAAACTGTCACATTAGTGAAGTTACAGTGAAAAAAGGTAGGGGATGATATTAATGTGCCACTACACTATTTGCCTTTGAAACAAAAGCATAAAAATTAGCTCAGTATGTCTCAATTGCTATGATACAGTACAATCAAAATAGAGACCATTTATTGTGTGTCTTTGTATTGGAAAGGAATTGCTAGCAACCTTTTACATTAGTAAGGACCAGGATCCATGCTTTGAACTCTATTCTTAACCTATTACTCGGATTTAAGGCTCATAAGTTTTGGCTGTTCTCGCACTGCGCTGAAAAGAAATTTAGAATCATGGGCCTACATGAACCAGGGTCTACATGTCTTTTTTTGTCCCTGCAAAAGTGCCTGGGATAAGGATCTCAAATAAATCAGGGAACCTTGCTTGAATCAGACAAGAAACTGGAAAACTACCAATTTTCCATCTCTTGGCTGACAGTTGTCTCCCAATTAGTTTGAGGCTGCACAGAACTTGGACCCTGGAAAAGTTTCAGCTGGCATCATTTCAATCTGTAAATCTCTCAAATCTATCATGTCTCATTCCACAGTTTAGGCCCTCATCACTCATCTAGACAATTACAGCAACTTGAGACAAGATTGGAGGCAGAGACCTAGTTTATAACAGGGAATAGGCCTTCTGTGATTTGGTTCCTGCTTACTTTCCATTCAACTCCTGCCAATCCCAAGACAGAAAATAGACATTTGCCTGGTCATACCAATTATTTTCAAAACACTGAGCACTTGTACATGCTGTTCCCTAGAACGCCCTCCCCACTTGATAAATGTCTACATTCTACTCATTCTTCAACTCTCAACTTAAATATCTCCCACTATGTAAATCTTCAAGCTGACTGTTCACCTTCTCTTGAAGCCCTATTTACCCTATCTCTACTATAGAACATAGGTTTCCTTGTTGACTCTCCCACTATTCATAGTTCTTTCATATCCCCATGTCATAGGCTATTATACTTGAGTATAATACTCAGATTATCTCTATAGCAGCAGCCTTGAAGGAATAGAGGAAAAACCCACAAAGGAGTCTGAAGTTCCAGGAGCTCAATTCTCTAATCTAGATAAAACATATAAATGTTCATCCTGCCAACAAAAATATCCCTGACATTTAAGGACCATACTTAGAAAGAGTGACAAGATGAAAATACATGGCAATCACTGCCCACACTTTCAAACATTCTCAAAAAAAATCTATCAATCACATTAATAAAGGAAGAGTCCCTGCTTCCTCGTTATAGATATGTACTGAAAGGCTGGAGGGCATCATGAAAACTATATGACCACTTTACAGTTTTTAATCTGGCCTTAAATAAATTTCTTGTGCCAGTTCCTTGAATTAAAAGGATTGCACTGCACTGCTGGTAATCTTCCTTTTGTTGAAGTGTTTTTATGGAGGTAATGTTAATAACAAATTTCAGATATACAGCATTATAATTTGATATCTGTAGACTATGTTGCATGCTCACCACCAAAAGTCTAACTTCCATCTGTTATCATATATTTGACTTCCTTTACCCATTCTTGCCTTTTCCCTATGCCTCCCTTCTCCTCTGGTAACCATCATTCTGTTATCTGTACCTGAGATTTTTTTGTTGTTAGTTCATTTGTTGCTTTTAAAAGATATTCCAGCTGAAACCGGTTTGGCTTAGTGGTAGAGCGTCGGTCTGTGGACTGAGGAGTCCCGGGTTCGATTCCGGTCAAGGGCATGTACATCAGTTGCGAGCACATCCCCGGTAGGGGGTGTGCAAGAGGCAGCTGGTCGATGTTTCTCATCGATGTTTCTAGCTCTCTAGCTCTCTCCCTTCCTCTCTGTAAGAAATCAATAAAATATAGAAAATAAAATAAAATAAAATAAAAATAAGATATTCCACATGAGTGAAATCATACAGCTTTTGTCTTTTTCCATTTGACTTATTCTATCCATGTTGCAGCAGTGGAAGTATTTCCTATTTTTTATGGCTTAGGAGTATCCCATTATATATATATATATATATATATATATATATGAATATATATATTCATATATATTCATATATATATTCATATATATTCATATATAGTCATATATATTCATATATAGTCATTTATATTCATATATAGTCATATATTCATATATATTCATATATATATTCATATATATATTCATACATATATATATTCATATATATTCACACACACACAGAGTGGCCAGATTATTATGATCTCTGAATGCATAATAATCTGGCCACTCAGTGTATATCCTATATAATAAAAAGCTAATATGCAAATTGTCCCCTCAACCAGGAGTTCAACCAGCGGGCAGGCAGGCCGGCCAAACACCCATGTCCCCTCCTTCTGGCCAGACCCCACTCATGCACGAATTCATGCATCGGGACTCTAAAAAAAAAATTATACACACACACACACACACACACACACACACACACACACAGAGTGGACAGATTATTATGTATTCAGAGATCATAATAACCTGGCCACTCAGTGTATACATGTGTGTGGGGTGTGTGTGTGTGTGTGTGTGTGTGTGTGTGTGTGTGCCACATCTTTATTCATCTGTCAATGGTCACTTGGGTTGTTTTCATATCTTGGCTATTGTAAATAATAGCACAGTGAATAGAAGGGAATACATATCTTTTTGAATTAATGTTTTTTATATTCTTTGGCTAAATATCTAGAAGTGGAATTGCTTGTATTTCTATTTTTAATTTTTTTTTTTAAGAAATCTCCATACTGTTTTCCCTAGTGGCTGCACCAATTTACAGTCCCACCAATAGTTGAGGGTTTCTCCTTTCCTCAGCATCCTCTCCAACACCTAATTATTTCTTGTCTTTTTATAACAATTCTGAGAGGTGAGAAATGATATTTCATTGTGGTTTTTACTTGCATTTTCCTAGTAATTAGTGATGTTGAACATCTTTTTATATGCCTGTTAGCATCTCTGTCTTCCCTGAAAAATGTCTATTCAAATCCTCTGCCCGTTAATTGTGGTTGGTTTGCTATTGAGTTATGAGCTGCTTATATATTTTGTATATTATCTCTTTGTGGGAAGTATGTCATTTGCAAATATTTTCTCCCATTTGGTTGTTTTTTTGTTTATTCCTTTGCTGAGCAGGAGCTTTTTGGTTTGATGTAGTCCCATTTTTTTTTATTTTTGGGATCAAATTCACAAAAACACCTCCAAAGTTGATGTCCAGAAGCTTAGTGCCTGTGTTTTCTTTTATGTATTTTACTGCTTCAGGACTGGCATCCTTTAATCAATTTTTAATTAATTTTCTGTATGCTGTAAGATAGTGGTCTAGTTTCATTACTTTATAAATGGCTGCCCAGTTTTTTTCAACACAATTTATTGAAGATATTTTCCTTTCTCCGTATTCTTGGCTCTTTAGTTAACTATCTTTGTGAAAAACTGGATTGGAATTTTGACAGAATTGTACTGAATCTGTAGACTGTCTTAGGGCTGTGGTGGGCAAACTATGGCTCGTGAGCCACATGCAGCTCTTTGGCCCCTTGAGTGTGGCTCTTCCACAAAATACCACGGCCTGGGCGAGTCTATTTTGAAGAAGTGGCATCAGAAGAAGTTTTAAAAATTTGGCTCTCAAAAGAAATTTCAATCGTTGTACTGTTGATACTTGTCTCTGCTGACTAATGAGTTTGCCAACCACTGCCTTAGGGAATATGGTCATTTTAACATTAATTCTTCCAATTCATGAACACAAAATATCTTTCCATTTTCTTGTGTCTTCTTAAATTTTAACAGTATTTTTTAGTTTTCAGTGTACAGGTCTTTCACCTCCTTTCGTTAAGTTTATTCCTATGTATTTTATTCTTTTTGTTGCAAAAAAAAAAATGGATTTCTTTCATCTTTCTGATAGCTGTAAACTTCCAAGGATGGCCACAAGATGGCAGAAAAGGATAAATCATAGACAGCCAACACTAAGGCTTTAAGAGATCAACCAAAGGATTTGTATGCATGCATATAAGCATAATCATGGACAGTAGGGGGTGAGGGTATATGCTGGGGTGTGAGAACGGCCAAGGAGAGTTCAATGGGGGAAGGGAGGTAGTGGGGGAAGGAGACTTATGTAATACTTTAAACTATAATTTAAATAATTTTTTTAAAAGATTGTATAATTAATGCCGAAAACGGTTTGGCTCAGGGGTAGAGCGTCGGTCTGTGGACTGAAAGGTCCCGGGTTCGATTCCGGTCGGGGGCATGTACGTTGGTTGCGGGTGCATCCCCAGTGGGGGGTGTGCAAGAGGCAGCTGGTCGATGTTTCTCTCTCATCGACGTTTCTAGCTCTCTCTCTCCCTTCCTCTCTGTAAAAAATCAATAAAATATATTTTTTAAAAAAAAGATTGTATAATTCATTCTCTCCCTTGAGTGGTTGAAAACTGTTGTTGGGGGGAATTTTAGAGGTCTGATGTCTTTGGTTTGTTAGGATTGGCCCAAATGTCCCCATACCAATATTTAGAATCCCATTCCTTAACAATACTCTTACAAGGATGGGAAACCTTTTTTCTGCCAGGGATATTTATAACATCATTTGCAGGCCATACAAAATTATCAACTTAAAAATTGGCCTGCTATATTTGGTCAAACATTTGACCCATCCTTAATGCTTTGGCAGAGCCAGACCAAATATTTCTCGGGCAGGGCGTATCCCACCCCTGATCTAGCAGAAGAGACACTATATAGTAGGGAATTCTGTTTGCTCTGCAATTCAACCACTTACAGGCTGTAACTCTGAGCTGGGTTTCAGAAGTCTTGGCCTTACAGCTACAGCAGATGAAGGCTTCTCTTAGGACATACATGAAAGTTTTCAGGTTGTTTTATACAAAGCTTTGATTGGGAATTTGAATTCCTGAGCTCATTGTTTTCTTTTTCCTTTCTCCAGACCGTCAGACGTATCTAGCCAACCCTCTGACACTTGTTCATTAGATAAAAGTGTGCTACAATGGCAAATACCTGCTTCTCCAGGACTTCACTCTCCATGTGTAGTTGTATTCAGAGGCACTAGTTAGCCATGACTGGAGCTGGCGAGGCAAGTTCAACATCCACAGGGAAGGCTGTCAGGAAGGGCAGATGGAAACTAAGGTACAACTGAAACTGCTGTCTAGGAGTAGAATTTCTTCACCAGAAAAGCCCCAACTCTGCTCCTGTAGGCCTCTCAATAAATTGAACTAGGCTCCTCAGATTGTCCAAAATAATGTCGCTTACTTAAAAATCAACCTATTGTGGATTTAATCAGATGTTACCTTTATAACACCTAGATAAGTTAGGATTGTAGCCTAGCCAGGAGAGCACATAAAAAAATTAACATCATTGAATAAAGTCCGTTTTTCTAATATCACATAAATGAAATGCACCCATTAATGACTGGGCAAGTTCAAAGTCAGTAATTTGTTGTATGGTGTTGAGCCAATTGTAGAGGATAAGAAGTAGGAAGGAAACAAAAAATAAGTACTATTTTGGGGTTTCGGTCAGAAAGGAGGGAAAGGACAATGGCTGGGAGGAAGGGTGGAATCAAGGATGATACTCTCAGATGGGAAAGAGACAATCTTATTTATGGAGTAAGAAAGAGCTACAAGGGCAGGATGGAAGCTTGAAGATCTGAAGAGAATACATAATTGATGGAGCCTACTGTTACGTAGGAGATATTGATTAAGAACACTAGAAAACTTGGCCTTGAACCCAAGATATCCTCTTGAGATTAAAGGAAAGAAGAGAAGAAAGGAAATATAGGTAAGTTTATCCAGGGATGGGATGAGCAGAGAAGACACAAGGAAACTGAACAGGAGACATGGCAAGCGGAGTTTTGAAGTTGTTGCTTAGGAAGATGAGCAAGGAAATAGACTATAGTCATCCCTAATTGGTTTACTGAACTAGTCTGAACTCAGGAGTACAGAATTGGATATTGTTACTTTCTTTTTCTCTTTGACTTCAATCATGCTGTGTCCAATCATTCTTTTCCTAGATGAACCCATAACTTTTTGTAATAACTTAAAGCAACCTGACTGCATCAGTCCAGTTTAAAACTCATACCACCTGGTCAGGTTTGAGATAAGGATAGGGAAGGAGGTGAGATATAGGGTCTAGCCCACATGTGTCAAACACAAGGCCCACGGGCCAAATCCGTCCCGCCAGGCCTTGCAATGTGGCCCGCACCGCGCTGTCATCACTGCACTCCGCTGTGTTTCCAACACAATGACAGTTTAGTTTATGACTGTTCAGTAAACCATTCAGCCCGCGATTTAGGCTGGATTTTAGATTTTGGCCCTTTCTCTGATTGAGTTCGACACCCCTAGGGTGGTGGGGTATTAAGTATGTTTCCTCTTTTCTTCCCTCCTCTGGAACAAGATCCTCAGTGGAAGAGTCAAGAGAAGGAGTTAAGAGATGAAGAACAGATGTCTTTCTGCAGTTGGACTCATGGTTGGAATCCTGTGCACATATTTCTGCTGCCTTCCCTGGGAGCCACATTACTGAGTCCATTGGAGTGACCTGTACAGTCCCCTGTCACAGGCCATCTGACTCCAGAGATACCTCCCCCTAATGCCCAGCCACATTCTTACTCCCAGTCATATTTTACCCTGTTCTTCCTCTAGATCCAGCCTATCTCGTCCTTCAGGAACCAGATGGGTTTTTCAGGGGCCAGGCTAGTGAATTAAGTAGAGCATGATGGGGACCCCCAACCCTGCATCACTTAGATCCTTAAGTGTGGCACTTATTTTCACCATTGGGAGGGCTTACAGCATTTTCTGTTTGGCCTAGAGGCAAAGGCTATCATAGTGGAGAAGCCCAAGAATTCCATGTGGGAGTTCCTCCAAATGCCAAGTGTCAATCCCAGTACATTCAGGGACTAGGGACTGGACTGTGTATTACATCAGCTAATGCATTTTCCTCGACTCATACACATTCCCCAGAAATACCACTTAATAATTGGGGCATTGTCAAAGGGCTGTGCTCCACCTACCACCAATGACAAGGTCCACGTGGCCAGGCAGACAGTGAGTAATCCAGCCTAAGTTGAAAACCATTATTGCCGCCTGCTTTCTTGGACCACTCCTGACACCAACCATCTCAGGTGAGGTTGTCTAGACAGATGAGAAAGAATTTGGTGTGCAGGATATTAGGAATGAATGCTTATGGAAGGGCAGGGTAAGTACTAGAGTTAGTCAGAGGGAAAAGTCAAACTGCAATGGAGACCTTAAAAAAGCCTCAGCCAGCTCTGTGCTGGGACACTGTCAGCATGGTGGTTTTCGCATGGACAGCCCAGCCCAGCCACTCCTGTCCCTGAACCCACAGGAGGATGCCAAGGAGGTGGCTCAGGCCTGAGGGCAAGCAATTAAGAAACAAGCAAGAAAAAGAAAAACTTACTCCCGGCGTGATGTGGGCCACCTACCTCCAGCACTTTATGAAACTCGGCTCCGAGCATATTTCTCCTAGTTTGGCACTGTTATGAGATTCAGGCTGTCCAGAAGTAAAAGGACTAAATAGCAGAGGCTATGCCTTTGTGGAATTTGAACTTGAAGATGTTGCCAAGAGAGTTGCTGAAACAATGAACAACTCCCTTTTTGGTAAAAGACTCTTGAAGTGTCATTTTATGCCACCTGAGAAAGTACACAAGGAACCTTTTAGAGAGTGGCATCTTCTGTTTAAGAATCTGTTTTATCCAGCAGTAAAACTGTATAATACAAGCTATATTAAGGGAAGGAGGTGGGATATAGGGTCTAGCCTCTGGTGGTGGGGTATTAAGTCTTATCCAGCTGTGAAGCTATATTAAGGGAAAGAGCTGTGAATGGAGGACCGATTTAAAAAGAAAGAAAAATTATTCAGGAAGAGACTAGCTAAGAGGGGAATTAATTATGATTTTCCTCCATTGGTAAATATTCCTTCAGAAAATATATTTTGTGTCGAAACAGGTTTGGTTCAATGGGTCCCAGGTTCGATTCTGGTCAAGGGCATGTACCTTAGTTGTGGGCATATCTCCAGTAGGGGGTGTGCAAGAGGCAGCTGATCGATGATTCTCTCTCATCGATGTTTCTAACTCTCTATCTCTCTCCCTCTCTGTACAAAATCAATAAAATATATATTTTTTTTTAAAAGAAAGAAAATATATTTTGTGTTTTTCTTCTTGGATGTGGGCTTTGTACGTCAGTAGCTGTAAAATAATTATGGTTTTCTCTATAAAGTATCTAGCTCAGTGGTTACCACATACTAGGGTTTGACTAAATTTTTGAGGCACTGCATTCCGAGTTCTTGCCAAACTGTGTCAGACCAGATCCAAAGATCGATGTTGTAAGGAAAAGGTAATTTCAGAAAGGGGTTAGGTTTTTATGATCTGTTTTAAATTAATGAAGTTGAACCACTATTTAACCAAAACCATAATGCTTCTAGATTGCTATCAAAGGTGTCAATTAAGTGAGGTTTGGTATTATATGGTATCGGTAAACATGAAAACTATAAATTGGCCATCCTTTTTATGCCATTCTAGTTAAAATTTTGTTTCTTGTTCTTTTAAATTGGAAATAAAATGCTATCAGGAAAAAGGAAAAGAAAAAAAAAACAAAACACCTTAGCCAGTCCCACAGAGAGTTCTGGAGGATATACAACTCCTGAGTCGTCCCACAGTGGACCCAAATGGCCAAATTTGCAATATAGTAGATGCTTAGATGTGGAAAGGTTATACCTTAGAGTGGTGTGTCTCTGCAGCCAGGGCAAACTTGAAAAAGCAGAGAGCTGGAGACTACTGACAGCATCCCCAATAGCTTGGACTTAAGGGGAATTCCATAAAGGGGAATCTGAACATCTTATTATTGATCTTAATAGCACAATAACAATCACCCTGGTCCCCGATATAGCTAGATAAGTTGTTCCTACAGGAATTTGGGGACCTGTGCCAACAGGAACATCAGATTTAGTCCTAGCAAAGAGTGAAAATACACTAAAAGAACTGTTTTTCCTTAAGTCATAGATTCAGAATATAAGGAAGAAATCAAAGTAATTTTAGAATGCAAACATATTATGCAAATTATTCAAGGACAAAAAAAATTGCTCAGCTCCTGCTTTTACCTTATATTCAGAAAGGTGAAGTTATAAATAGGAAGAAAGGGATACAAGGATTTGGAAACTCAAATATATATTGGATACAGGAAATTAACAAGACCCGTCCTATGATTAATCTTAGAGGGAAAACTATTTAAAGGATTAGTAGATAGTGGAACAGATATTAGTCTCATCAGTCAAGAATTCTGGCCTCGCCCTAACCAGTTTGGCTCAGTGGATAGACTCACATGTGTCAAACACAAGGCCCGCGGGCCAAATCCGTCCTGCCAGGCCTTGCAATGTGGCCCGCACTGCGCTGTCATCACTGCACTCAGCTACGTTTCCATCACAATGACAGTTTATGACTGTTCAGTAAACCATTCAGCCCGCGATTTAGGCTGGATTTTAGATTTTGGCCCCGTCTCTGATTGAGTTCGACACCCCTAGGATAGAGCGTCGGCCTGCAGACTGAAGGGTCCTAGGTTCTAATCCGGTCAAGGGTATGTACCTTAGTTGTGGGCACATCCCCATTGAGGGGGAGGGGGTGCAGGAGGCAGCTGATCGATGTTTCTCTCTCATCGATGTTTCTAACCCTTCTCCCTCTCTGTAAAAAGTCAATAAAATATATATATTTTAAAAAGAATTCTGGCCTCCAATTTGGTCCATGGTAGAAGCTATAGGCTCTATCATGGGTGTTGGAATTCCTAATAACAAGCAACACAGCACTGCAGTGTTAAAGTGGGAAGATGAGGAAGAACAAACAGAATGGTTTCAGCCCTATTATACAGCCCTATATAGTCTCTGGAATTACAGTCAACTTATGAGGCTGAGATGTTTTAGAAAGTTTACAAGCTTGTATTATACCCGCAAGGGACAATAGTTAAGAACTCAGATGGGATATCAAACTGATCAAGGTTTAGGAAAAGAATCAGGAGATTAAAGAATCCATTCAGGCCAAAGAAAACACAGGAAAACAAGGATTAAAATATCAGCCTTTTTAAGGAGTG
The DNA here is from genome assembly GCF_014108245.1 of Pipistrellus kuhlii. NCBI lineage: Eukaryota > Metazoa > Chordata > Mammalia > Chiroptera > Vespertilionidae > Pipistrellus > Pipistrellus kuhlii. The sequence goes on from NW_023425404.1 coordinate 153,965,229, forward strand.
GTCACTGCTCAATCTCCTCACCCCCATGCTGAGCCTATACAATGGAAAGATGACAGGCCTATGTGGGTGGATCAGTGGCCATTAACCAAGGAGAAATTAAATCATATTCATGAATTAATACAGAAACAAATAGAGGCTGGACATATAGGACCTTCCAATAGTCCTTGGAATACTCCGATATTTACAATACCTAAGAAGGCAGCAGGAAAATAGCGATTGTTACATGATCTTAGAGCCGTTAATGCTACTATGCATACCATGGTAGCTTTACAGCCTGGACTCCCAGCACCTTCACAAATCCCTCTAGATTGGTTTTATATTAGTAGATCTTAAGGTTTGTTTCTTCACCATTCCTTTGGCACCGCAAGATAAACAAAGATTTGCCTTTTCAGTGCCACCTATTAATAATATAGAGCCTATGAAAATATATCAGCGAAAAGTTTTGCCTCAAGGAATTGCCAATAGCCCTATTTTATGTCAAAATCATGTAGCTCAAGCTATTCAGCCTTTAAGGACAAATATTCTCAGTGTTATATTGTCCATTACATGGATGATTTGCTCCTAGTGAGTCGATGGGAAGAACAGACTTTAGCAATGTTTTCTCAATTAGAAAAGGCAATTCCTAAATGGGGTTTTAAATTTGCTCCAGAAAAAGTACAGAAAGAAATGCCTTTTAAATATCTAAGTACATAATTGAAAACTGATAGGTCCTCCCTTGCCCCAACTGATGGATGGAGAATGACGTAAACTCCACCTGCAGCCCAGACATTCCTGAGCACCTAACCAGGCACCTTATATGAACTGTTCATTGAACCACCAATCAGCACCTGCCAAATACTCTAAGCCCCCAATTCCTAAGTCCCTAGGTCCCTACTCATGTGCCTTACATGAAACCACCAATCAGCGTGTGCTGAGTGCCCTAAGTCTCGGTCCCTTCCTTTTTCTCCCCTCAAAAGGCATGTTCACCCCAGCACGTGTGTTCTTTCTCCTTGAAGGTAGCCAGGCAGGGGTCTTCTCCTTCAAAAAAGCATGTATCTTTGTCCTGTCTCTGGCCCTCTGTTCCATCTTTCATATTGGTGCTGAACCTGGGTGAACATGGATGATCCTCTGGCCCTGCTCGGTGGCATGGTCCTGAGTCGATTGGCCCATTCACAACACTTCTCAAACCCTGCCGTGCCAGGACACGTGGGAATCTTGTCGCTTCCTTCTAACATGTAGGATTCAGGGATCTTCCTGACATGTCCCCCCCACCCTGGTTCCCTTGATCTGGAAGGACCTCAGAGTTTTCCTGTTTACTCGGCTACAATGCTGGGAAAACTCTGCTCTACTGCACAGGAAAAGTCTCAGGGTGACAACCTTGAAAGCCTCTCTCATTCCTTTCTTTCTACAAGTTGGCTGAAAAGAAGGACGCATCTTAATCCTTCCCCAACTTCTCGGTGGCCCTTTCCCTCAGGTCATGGGAACCTCTCAATCCAAAACACATCCTTAGGGTGTCTCCTTGCCAATCTCTCAACCCTTGGTCTTTCTGGCTACATCAAACCAAAAAAAGCTCATTTAAAACAACACTTGATTCCAATATCCTCCAAGATCTAGATAATTTTTGCCACTGGACAAGGACGCCTCAGTGATTCCTATGAACAGGCTACCCCCCCCCCCCCTCCAACTCCCGCTCTCATCCCTCGCTTTACTCCTCATGTTCCCCATCAGATCCTCCTCTGGAAGTCCTCTTTACCCTCTCAAACCCCTTTCTATGTCTTCTGACTCTTTCAACCCAGCGGAACATCTCTCCACGTGTCTCACTCCCACCACCTCCTTAAAACCCTAAATCTGTCCCTCTCTGATGAAGCACTTTTTTTCCCAGGTCAGCGCCAGAGTGCAGGAGTCCTTGGCGGACTTCGGGAGTACTTTTACCAACTTTTTTACCTTTGCACACACTTGTCCCACCCACTGACCTGCGGTGGTTGCTGCAGTGGCAGCATGGCGGAGGAGCTCGCACGCCCCGCCCTGCGCAGCCCCTCCTGGTCCCGCCCTCATTATGGGAGGAGACTGAGCTCCCAAACCTACCTTCCCTTGTGCTCTCCGCCTAATCTCTGCTGCAGTGACTGCCAGCAAACAAATCCACAGGTGGCTGGCCATTTCCCTTCTCACTCTCTGATCTTTCTCAAATTGAAAAATGCCCAGGCTCTTTCTCTTCAGACCCTCTTAACCAGCAGCTGCCTTCTCCCCAGTCCTTAAGAGCTCAAATCCTGAGCACCTGAGCTCCAAAATAGCCTTTCCCATCTAACACTCATTCTCAGGCCACCCAAAGACTGCCTTCCTCAATAGCCTCTTCTATTCTCACGTCCATTCTACCCCTGAGGGAGGCAGCAGGAACTGAGGGCACAGTCTTAGGTGGGATTGTCTAGATGATGAGAAAGAATTTGGTGTGCAGGGTATTAGGGATGAATTTTAAACACTATTTAGGAAATCCCTAAGAGAAGAAGCTCCGCAAGCAGCCAGGGGCTGGAGGCCCCACCCCAGACCTCGGGAATTGGAGGACCCTGCCTGAACCTTCTCCCAGGACAAGCCGGGTCTGAGAGACTGGCAGTGGGTTTTGGACCCCAGAACCCCCCTCAGAACTGAAGGTCCTTACCCGGCTCCCCTCTGGGCTCATTTCCTTGTAAAAACCTTCACTTTGTTATGTTTGAAGAGACATCCCCAGGCTGGCTCTCAACCAGGTACAAGCTTAAGAGGACTTCCTCCTCAGCTGCCCCCTGTCCGCGCCCCCCCCCCCCCCCCCGTCAGTCAATGTCATGTGCATCCACTCGGTTTAACCGTGGTCTTTGAAAAGGATTCCTTTCCCTTCATTTGTCAATGATTGCCTAAGACTTGGATAAACGCAGACGAGTGTACGGAATAAAGCACTACAAATTCCAGCACTCAACCATAAAAAACAAACAAACAAACAAACAAGAGTGGAAAATTCAGCACGGATGATCCTCCCTTCCCCCAACTGGGGGGCAGAGTACGAGTAGCCAGGACATCCCTGAGACATTGAACCACCAATCAGCGCGTGCTGAGTGCCCTGGGCCCCACCCCTTCCTGTTCCTCTCCTCAAAAGGCTGTCCACCTCTGTGCGTGTAGCTGTCTCCCCAGTCTGCCAGAGAGCCTGGTAGGCCCTTCTCCACATTCTTCTCCTCTAATCCTGGTTTTTCTATCTCGCTCATTAATGCAGGATAACTTCCTCTTTTAACATGCCTTGGTTTCTGACTCCTGTTTCCTGTGCCTCAAACCTTACAAGCACATTACAGGAATACCATATAATTCCCAAGGACATGCCATTTTTGAATGACAGCATCAGTGGCTAAAATCCCAACTTGAAAAAAAGGGGGGATTATGGAAAAATCACCTGTGGGTAGGCTGCACCAAGCCTTTAGGCTCCGACACAGGAACCCAGCTGGGGAGCACCCTCTCGCAGGCTCCATCTGCCTTGCGGAGCTGCTGTACCCAGGCTCCCCCTTGAAACCTACATTTGCAGGCCCTGCAGCTGCGAAGGCTACAAAGAGCAGGGGCTAACCAATGGGCGGAGGGCAGGCTATCAGGCCAGCGGGAGATAATCCCAGCTAACAAAGCTTTCTATCATCTGGGGATTGGGAAAGGCCAGGCGCTTTTTCAAAATAACCAATTAACTTCCCGAGCTTAAGGGCTTTGCTAGGTCCGCTCCTTAAGCAAATCCAATCTTTCCCCTGCTACACTGATGGTGCCAGCTGAGCTCCTATTGGGCATGTCCTAGAAGCACCTTCCTCCACACTAGGGGTGTCGAACTCAATCAGAGAAGGGGCCAAAATCTAAAATCCAGCCTAAATCGCGGGCCGAATGGTTTACTGAACAGTCATAAACTGTCATTGTGATGGAAACGCAGCGGAGTGCAGTGATGACAGCGTGGTGCGGGCCACATTGCAAGGCCTGGCGGGATGGATTTGGCCCTCGGGCCTTGTGTTTGACACATGTGCTCCACACCATCTCAACTTCTATTGCTCACAGCTAAAGTTCTGTTGCATCATCTGGTTTCTACTGCAGGTGTCCCCATCAGGGGAACTTCCCTCTTCCTTCCCCATAATCCTGAGACCGCCCTAGTGCTCTAGGAAGACTTTTCCTGTTCCTCCAAGGATTAAATCTCCAGGGCAGGGTCTCCTGGATGTGTAAGTGAGTCCATAAATACTATAGCTTCCTGATAAATCAGGCTTAATAGAATGAACTTTCTAATGAAGCAGATTCCACTTCCCTCGTTTATTAGGGATAATATTTGATTCAGCTCCATAGTTGATGATGGTTAATGTCTGAGTTCCTTTATTCCCTTACTTTATTAATATCCAGGTTGAATATTGAATGTCCTGAGAGGTCAGACTGCTGTCAAACATGGCCCATGAACATGGACATAATAAAATGAACTTCCAGGTTATAAACAATGGAAGATAGAAGGCACAGTACAGGAGGAGCTATGCCCAGGCTCAGGAATCTGTGGGGCCACAGAGAAGTGTGGAGATCCATGGTTGGCTTGACAAACAATGTTTCCTATGTTGATGAATTATTAAAAAGGATTTAAATAGGGATTTGCTGCATCTGTGGTAGCTTGTAGGGGTTGAATATTGCCTGGAATCCCAGAATAAAGGTTAGAACCATCAGGCCCAGCTAGTAAATACTGATCAGAACCTGCAATGCTCAGGGCCAGTTTATTTTTTCCAAAGTTGCCAGTAAATAAAAATCACAATTTTACATCAAACAGTCCTCATTATTGAATAAAATATCTCCCTCTCAACCATTGCCACAAAAGCCAGATTCCAAAAGCAGGTATATTCCTGAGCCACATGCCTTAATTTTTTAGGCATTTAGGACCCCTGTCAGCATTTCTAACACTGTCTAGGAATTAGGAAACAGAGTTGGGTTCCACATGCTATCTAAACAAGAATCCCAACTTCAAAGCATTTTAGCTGTACTCCAGGATTATGGCAGTTTTAAAAATTTGCTTCTCTGACTTCCTCCTTAGGGGAGACTAGTTCATTGACAGTTCTCCCTACAAACCAACTATAAATGGAATGACAAGTGGCTTATTTTATCTATTTCCATTATCACTTACTTGAGTGTCTTTCTTAATAGAGACTGGCTTTAGTTTTTAATAAAAGGTGGGTAAGCATCCTTCATAAGATGAAATATTTTCTTGAAGCACTTTCAAATTGTGTTCCCCAGTACCCTGAATATTCTGAGCCCACTGGGGAAGTAGTTAGAGAAAGAGTTATGTACATTCTCCTGCTGCTCCTACAGCAACTTTTTCTTACTTCACCATGTGAAAATATTCCACACAAAAGGAGGTTCAAAAGCCAGTGGCTTGAGTTACAACATCTAATACTAGAGGCCCAGTGCACAAAGTTTGTGAACTGATAGGGTCCCTAGTGGCTGCCTGTTGCTGGCTGGGTAATCCCTCCTTTTCCCAGGCAGGCCTGGCTCCCTGGTTGAACTCCGGGACATCTCCCAGTCAAGGGGACAATTTGCATACTATGCTTTTATTATATAGGATTGTTTCACCTCCATATAGGTATATGGGATTTGGAGGTCATGATCATTACAATCACAGACAGCTGCCTTCAACAAATCTCTCCACGGAAACTTAATATCAATAGCTTCTCCCAGAGGCACAGGTTTTACTTCACGTGTTTGCAGTTTCTATCATTAAATTCCCTCACCTTTGAGTTTTCCTGCTACCCCCTGTTCATTGCTTAGTCTTGTCTGAGTAGCATCTTACAATTCAGATAGCAATAGCTATCTTTGACCATAAAGAATTGCAGGTATATTGGTGCTAAGAAATATGACACATGGCTATACCAGTCTCTGGGCAAGTAGTCACTGCTCTAGGTGAACTGCTGTAGGTGAACACTGGGTTCTAAGCAATAACCTATAGAAAGCTGAACCCAGATTAGCCTTGGAATTTCAGTAAAGGCCACCCCTTAAAAATTAGTCAGGGTTCTGAGCCATTAAAAGTTAGTCAAACAAGTTTTAAGAGAACATATAAAAGGTTCAGGCTATACTGTGTCCAATAGATAGAAGGCAGAAAGCACTACAGATACAAGTTCAGAGAGGTGTCCACACAGAAGAAATGGCCCAAGGCACAGCCATCTTCCTATGGCCCGGGAATCCTGCCCTATCCCATGTCTTGTTCTAAAAAAAAAAGTCACAATTAAGAAGCTTCTTATTCAACCTCTTCTCCAATTACAGTTGTAAACTTGTCTCCTCCTTACCCTCATACCATGGTTTGATAACTAGAGCCACATGACTCTTCAGAACCCGTATGCAGTTAACACCAACCACAAATAGTTTTATAGACCTCATCTGCCGTTGGGACCCCCTTAATTGATTAGTTGGGTAAAAGTGGATGGCAGTTGTTTTGCTCTGCATTTCTAAGGTGGGAACGGTGAACTTTTCAGTGTCTCCACTGTTAATATTGTATTGGGAAGCCAGTACTGTTCTCTTTGCCCAATAACCCACTGGAGTGTTTTGTATATAGGTTAACTTTTTGGGTTGTTTTTTTACTTTGTTTTCATAGTGATTGAATTTACAGAAATGGGGAGGGTTTTAGTAGACAAAGCATGCCATGCATTTAGTATCTTAAAATTCACACTTAAATTTAACCAGATTCTTCAATGACAGAATTAAATCACTAGTCCACTCACTTTCGAATTCCTGGAAGCGAAGAAATGTTGCTATCAGTACAGGGACTCAATTACAGGTGAGAACTCTACAGGATGAGTAGTCAGAAACTGGTTTTCAGTGATATCAGGCAGCTAGAGGAAGCAGCGTCAGGCAGCACTGCCCCGGGGCCTCTTCCTGTAGAACCCTACCACACCACCTGTCCGACACCCCAGTTTTAGTTATCACCATTAACTAGCACTGTTGTTTGGAAAGACTGGGACTTTCAAGACCCTAGATCTCATATGCCACGTAATTATTTGTCCAACCTCGCTTTTCCGCACAGAACTATGCTTTTCTTGAGCAGGGAATCTACACAAAGGCAAGGTCTCTGCTCTTCCCCTTGAACTCTGCTTCTTTCACACATACAGTGTAAGCAATGTAACTCCACTCATTGGGGATGAGGGTGGACACAGGAACACATTCTTCCCCTTTTACTTTTTCTCCATTTGTCCAGGTTTTTTCTAAAAGCAGGAAGATCTAGGTGTTTGGTATAGTGTGATTTTTAAAAGAAACGTCTTTATTCATAAAGTTGACAGAGAAGCAGCAATACAATTTGCTGTATAGCAGCCATAAAATGGTCAGTCAGGATAATAAACATATCCATCACATAGCATGCTCTTGATGAAGGTCACAAAGATGTCCCATTATCCCCTTTCCCTATGACATTTTTCTCTGGATAACCTCAAGAAAGCCTCACAATTCTCAGTGCTCTGGGTAGCTACCATCTAACCAGATGAAGTTTCTTCCCTATCCCAACTGGCCATTTACCTATCAGAAGAGTGCTCTCAGGTGAGTAAAGATGAGATTGAAGACCCTAAGATGATGTAATACATTCCGCCTTCCCCACCTCCACATTCAGGTGGAAGGGCTTCCGCCCACAGGTTTTAGATTCTTTTCAGATTAGATGGCCATTTTCAAAAGGAGTAAGGTTAAGACCTTAACTCGCAGGTAAGAGGGTTCAATAGCTGCATGATGGCTGAAGTTCATTTTGAGATGCTAGTGAACAGAACTAAAGGACATTTTCTTCTCTCAAACAAATTTAATTCAAAAATAGTCTCATTTTCCCATGGTTTACATCCAAGCTGATCCAACCTTTAGTCTCTAAACTTTAGAGTCTAAAGCAAATAGGAAGGGAGCTAGCTTTTCCTCACCTTCTGCCAAGTCTAAAGAGGAGTTTCTCTTCAGTAGATATTTTAGGATCCAACTGATGGCTAGAAGGAAGGCATTTAGAAACTTTTCATGAAAAAAAAGAAAAAAGAAAAAAGAAAAAGAAAGCGAGGTAAGATTACCAAGTTTCCTTTAAGCATAGAAGCTCCAAACTTATAAAGATTTGTTAAACTGCAGTAAGATTACCTGGAAGAGTGATTTTGCTGAATTTTTGTTGATCCTCACCTGAGGATATTTTTCCATTGGTTTTCAGAGTGGAGAGACACAGAGAAAAACATTGATGTGAGACAAGGGCCAGGGATATCCAGCCTACAACCAAGGTTTGTGCCCTTAACCAGAATCAAACCTGGGACTCATTAGTCCATGGGCCAAACTGGCTAGGGCTGAAGTATCTTTTATGCAAAAGGTTAAACAGAAGGAGAAAAGCAATTGACTTCTAGAAAGATTTAAGCACGAGAGAAGAAATTTCAAAATTCAAGATTCAATTTTAAGCTTTAAGAACTGAGTCCCTTTAGAAACTCCAATAGTTAGAAAAGTTTCCCCTCTTTATTTCCAGGAAGAGACATGCCTGACAAAACAACTTCAGGCAGTTACAGAGACCACCTATGTTCTGTCTGCGCACACACTGGCTCCCCTTTCCGGTTCCTCAACATGTCAGCTTAGATTCTCTTTTCCTTTTTTCTTTATTCACCTTTCACTTCTAAAGGAAGCTAACTATAATTTCTCTTGAGATCTGTGAAAAGTTTGGTTCATTTCCACTGACCCCTCCTAACCATCAGATAAGTTTTTAAGCCTAGAAAACGTTGGACTAAAGTTTGCCCCACACCACACCCAGCAACACCAGAGCAAGCAATACTCCCTCTTTTTTTATACTCAAAGCCCCGCCTTCTTCTTGGGTGTGGACCAAAGAGAATGCCAAGGATGTACTTCAGCTCTACAATTGGTCCCTGACTTCTGGCAGGTGAAAACAAGTCTCTGGATGTTTGGCTGCCCCGGGGCCTTCTCTTTAAGCTCCCTGTCTTAAAGAGGCTCTGCTTCCCCTGCCTGCTTCTATACAACGATGTAAAAGCATCTGAGTTTTAACGACATGTTTTGAGGAAATAGAGACATCTGCAAAGAATGGCTGAATCAACTGCCCTTTTAGCACTTTGTCCTTTTTAAAAAAAATATTCTATTGATTTTAAAGAGAGAGGAAGGGAAGGGGAGAAGGAAAGAAACATGATATTAGAGCAGAACATCGATTGGCTGCCTTCTACATGCCCCCTACAAGGATGAAGCAAAGACTGGGCATGTAATCATCTGGCAAACTCCTGGTGCATGGAATGATGCCCCATCGAGCCTCACTGGCCAGGGCTAGCACTGCGTCTTAATATGGAAGATTTTTAGCATGCCCTGAGGAATTTCAAAATCAGAAATATGAGTGCCTACAGGTATACTTCGTTTTATTGCACGTCACTTTATTGTGCTTCACAGGTGTAGCTTTTCTTACAAACTGAATGAAGGCAAGGCCCTCCGCCAGCAGAAAGATCACAACTCACTTTACTGCAGTACTCTTTTTATTATGGTGGTCTAGAATCAAAACCCCATTATCACCTAGGTACGCCCTTATTTGGTCAGACACTAGTGTTAGAGTCAAACATCTTTACCCTCAGGTAACACTATTTTATTGCTCACTAGCGTGTGTCATTCTTTTATCCTTTAATTCACTAGTGTTAAAGCCTATGATTCAGAGAAAGCAAGGAAGTGACCTAGTGTGGCTTTGGGTTTTTTCTCTGTTTCTCAAACTGCAGGCGAGGTGTGTGAGGCTCTTCAGGATGCACATGTTTCTGTAAAGTCAATTCTACTTGTGGGTGTTAAGGTAAAAGGCATTGTTTTATGTTAGGACAATAGCAATCTAAACTGATATAAATGATTTATTTAATAAAGAAGATTCTTCACAAAAGAATTTAAAATAGTGTATATCCATACTCCTCCATCCAGGAAGAATAGTTTAATTTACCTCCCCTTGAGTGTGGTCTGGTGTTAGTGACTCACAGCTCTAAAGAACAGAGAAGGAAAAGGGGAAGATGATAATATTACAGTGAAGAAACCTGGCAAACACTGCCCTGACCAAGTGATGCAGGTTAACATCACCAGTGCTAATTCCTGTTGCTATTATGTACCCCTAACATGATGTGATGAGAAAAGCACCTCACCTCAAAACCCATCACCCCAATCTAACCATGGGAAAAGCATTAAACAAAAGAAAACTGAGGGACATTCTACAAAATCCTGAGAAGTTAATTAATGCCATGAATAATACGGAAAGACTGAAAAACTGCCATAGACCACAAGACACTAAGGAGATATGACATCTAAATGCAATGTGGTACCTAGGTGAAATCCTGGAACTGGAAAAGATGTTAATGAGAAAATTGGTGAAATCCAGATAAATTTTGGAGTTTAGTTAGTATTAATGTATAAATGTTGATATTTTAGTTTTGGCAACTGTACCATAGGAATATAAGATGTTAACATAGGAAGAATTGGGTAAAGGCAATGGGGAACTCTCTTTACTATCTCTGTAACCTTTCAGTAAATTTAAAATTATTCCTCAATAAAACATTTACTTAAAATAAAACACGAAACATTTTTCCAAATCTGCATAAACCTTTAGGATAAAATGAGATCCTTTGAAGAAAGCTTATAGCAGACTTCTTTAAACTAGGCCCTCTCCATCCCCCACCCCCTCACTTGCTGGATGCAGATTTACACTGTTAGAGGTCATTTGAAAGAAAAGGTTGAGAAGCAGCCTATTGAACTTGATAATCCCATAACTGCTTGGAGGTGGAGGTCAGAGAGCTGAGAAGTTAGCTAAAATTGATCTGGGAGGTAACCAAGTCTAAGGCAGTAAATCAATATACAACTAGGAACAACTTGACTTATTAATTCCTGTGATGGCTACCAGTGCTTTCTGGGAACTTACTAATTCAAGCCACTCACTTTATCCTGAGTATTTACACACCAGTAGTCAGGAGAAATGAGATCCTCTTCTCAGGTAGCCAGAGAGCATCAACAGAAGTGTCTCTCTGTGGGAGACAGAAGTTGAAATTAGAACATGTTCTTTGGAGGCAGACAGAAAAAGCTGGGTTTAATTCTCAACTCTACTAAGAAATATCAGAATGGAGTCACATGTTCATTCCAATTATTCAATTTACTGTGCTCTATTCTTTATCTTCCCTACATGATAAAAGCTAGATATCCCAGAGATCTAGAAAGCTCCTATGGTCAAGAAAGAATGTTATGTGATGAAATATCCTAGAATAGGGGTGTCGAACTCAATCAGAGAAGGGGCCAAAATCTAAAATCCAGCCTAAATCGCGGGCCGAATGGTTTACTGAACAGTCATAAACTGTCATTGTGATGGAAATGCAGCGGAGTGCAGTGATGACAGCGCGGTGCGGGCCACATTGCAAGGCCTGGTGGGACGGATTTGGCCCGCGGGCCTTGTGTTTGACACATGTGTCCTAGAAGGAGATGAACCCACAGAAGACACACTTAGTTGCATATTATTCTGTCTAATGATGTATCTTCACTATGCATGGGGGAAAAAATGTGCATAGTGAATTGTATTTACAGTTTAGGAAACATGATGCTCAAGCACAGGTGATTCTGAACACCCGATATCCTCGGCTATTATCACACTCAGCCCACTCACCATGGTGTGTGCATGACAAGAGCTAACTCTGCTTCTCTGATGCATTGGTTCTACTATCTCTTCTAGAGTTAATTTCCCCAAGAGGTTATCTGTCTTCTTTCCCCTAAAAAGCTTACGTTTTTGCATCGTCTGTAGAGATCCATTTTCCTTTTTCACTTAGCCCATTCTATTTTCCCAAAACTATCTCCCTTCAAGGATATCCATTAGGACCAACAAGTCCATCACTATGGTTCCCTCCACCCAGAAAGCCCTCTCCTACACAGACCAGCGGGGGCTCTAACTCACCTGACGTGGCTCAGAGAACTCAGAGCTCCCCATATGATTGAATGCTGCCATCTCCTGGCCAAAACGCTGAACTCAGCCCCAGCACATCTACCCCACAGGTCATCCTTGGGTCTTACTTGATTCCTTCGCCTGCACTTCCCGCCAGGATAGCAGAGATATTCAGAATACCCACAACGTAAGGCATTGATTTTAGAGAATTAGTTAATAGCAATGTCCTAGGGCAGTGGTCAGCAAACTCATTAGTCAACAGAGCCAAATATCAACAGTACAATGATTGAAATTTCTTTTGAGAGCCAAATTTTTTAAACTTAAACTTCTTCTAACACCACTTCTCCAAAATAGGCTCCTCCAGGCCGTGGTATTTTGTGGAAGAGGTACACTGAAGGGGCCAAAGAGCTGCATGTGGCTTGTGAGCCTCAGTTTGCCAACCAAGGTCCTAGGGAGTCAGAAATCTCACAGGGGTTTGCTCACAGAGGAAGACCAGCTCAAATGGACTACCCTGTCACTTGATCCTCCTAGTCAAATGAGTTGGGATCTACAGAACAGCTATGGAGCTATCAGGTGCAGACTTGCCTTGCTTGACGCTTCTGGTTTCTGAGGGACAGCGTTTGGAAGGCAGACCTTCTCATAGAACACTCCATATAAATGCAGAATGCACCCTTTTTGATCTGCACGGGGAGATGGACTTTTGTTTTCCCCAAAGACAAACTGGCAAACAGAATGCAACATTTCTACCAAGGATCTTCTCTCAAGGATGTGTAACCAAGGGGAAATCTCAGCCTGACCCACAAAACATGAGTCGACCAGTTTGAAGTGTAGCTTAAAATTATGGCTTTAGCACATATACATCAATAATACACCATTCCTCAACTTGTAACACCAGAACTGGCTCAATAATAGCTCCCCTGTTGATGGCCAAGTGCCCTTGCAATTGAGTGGGCCCAGGCCCCTCCATCACTCAGGACCATAGGCCTGCCTGTGGTCTAGGACTCCCCCTGACATCGAAGTTCACCACTATGGATACAGTTAGGCACACTGACCTAAAAAGCTAGAGAGGACACACATGTGTCCTTTAAGCAGACATATTTGTACAGACATCTCATAGAGTTCTTCTTAGCCCTAGAATTTTTGCCTGTAGGAAATGGGGAAAGATAAGCCTTCACACTTAGCTAGATCTACACAGAATCTTAGAATAGGACATTAGACCTTTCATATGTCACTACTAATTTCCTTCTCACTGTGAAGGACAAAAACAATGATAGATGACTCCTAACATTTATTCAGAAAAGAAATAGAGCTTGAGGTCAGGGTCTACCAACTGGATAAGAAATCTCCCTCACAACCTCCTCTGCCCAAAACTGGCAGATGACACTCAGTCTTTATTTCCTAACCTACATGGAACATGGATTCTGCCATCAGGCCCAACTATTACTGATCAGAACCTGCAATGCTCATGGTCCGTTTATTTTTTCCAAATTTTCCAGTAACAGAGGATTGCAATTTTACATCAAGCATTCCTCATCCTATCTAATAAAAGAGTAATATGCAAATTGCCCATCACTCCAAGACACAAAATGACCGCCCCCATGTGGTCAAAGATGGATGCCTCCATGTGGACACAAGATGGCTACCACAAGATGGCCGGCAGGGGAAGGCAGTTGGGAGGGACCAGGCCTGCAAGGGAGGGGAGTTGGTGGGGACCCAGGCCTGCAGGGGAGGGAAGCTGTGGGTGATCAGGCAAGCAGGGAGGGCAGTTAGAGGTGACCAAGTTGGCAGAGGAGGGCAGTTGGGGGAGACCAGGTCAGCAGGGGAGGGCAGTTAGGGGGAACAAGACTGCAAGGGAGGGCAGTTGTGAGAGGACCAGGCCTGAATGGGAGGGAAGTTGGGGGGGAGGCGGAAATCAGGCCTGTAGGGGAGGGCAATTGAAGCAGACCAGACCTGCAAGAAAGGGCAGTTGGGGGGGGGGGTGAACCAGGCCTGCAGGGGAGGACAGTTGTGGGTGATCAGGCCAATAGGAAGAGCAGTTAGGGGTTACCAGGCCAGCAGAGGAGGGCAGATGGGAGAGACCAGGTCAGCAGGGGAGGGCAGTTGGGGGGACCAAGGCCTCGGGGGAGGGCAGATGGAGGGGAACCAGGCCTTCAGGGGAGGGCAGTTAGTACTTGAAGTACTAATGCACAGTACTTATTCTGCAGAAGAGCATTTAGTGCAATAACTATACTTTAATTCTTGATAATACCAACCTATCATTCTGCAATTGTAATTCTTTTATTAGTCACCTATTATTGTAATTAATATAAAATTTATATTTTCCCCTTTTGTTCTGATTATGTTTATAAAAATGTAGTTTTATGTCTATTAAGTTTAATAGAATTTGGCTTTTATTTTTTCTAATAGTTCATTTTACAGTATTTCATAAGATGTTGGCCCATGACAGTTTAGAAACAAATTGGTTCTACACCAGATAATCTGAGATGCTCCAGTCTGGGCCACTCCAGCCTACTAAACTCATTTGATAAAAATGATTACTGCCTAGAAAGTTAACCATTTTTTTCCTGTCATCTCATTCGCCCCAGGTCCTAAAATTTCCATCTAAAAATAGAAAAATATTATTGGGGAGGGGGAGTATGTCTTTTGGAGACCAATCAGAAGCTGGTGTTCAGGGTCACAACCAGCTCAAAATTTCCAGTTCTACCCATTCTCAAATATCTTGAGCGAATGAGACCAAAGCAACTAGCCTTTGGTGGGGAGAATGAATATCAACCCCAAAGGTATCAACCTGGGATAAGAAACAATCTGGAAAGTATCAGTCTTGACAAGGAAAGGCCCCAACAATAAGACCATGTCAAATACATGTCAAAGCAAAGGCCACAGGGAGATGACCTAGGCCCTAAGTCCTATGTGGTCTAATGTCATGGCCTCGTGTTTGAGAAGCCTTGGTTCAGGTATTAAACACACAGGGCCTTGCTATTTGAGCATTTTTTTTAAAATATATTTTATTGATTTTTTTACAGAGAGGAAGGGAGAGAGACAGAGAGCCAGAAATGTCAATGAGAGAGAAACATCAACGAGCCGCCTCCTGCACAGAGACAGAGAGCCAGAAACACAGCCAACGTACATGCCCTTGACCAGAATCGAACCCAGGACCTTTCAGTCCACAGACCGACGCTCTACCACTGAGCCAAACGGGTTTCGGCTATTTGAGCATTTTAGAGCACTACCACTAATGAGAGCTTTAAACACATCTTCCAGCAGAGGGCACTTAGTAACCGTAGAAAAAGAGGAAAGCTGTAAGTTAAAAAACCATGACCACTTTTACTAATTTGCCTGAAGTTTGGGGTTGAAAGTGTGAATACTGCCACTTTTAAGAGGGATTTGCTTTACCACAGTGAGACAGAGAAAAATATTTTTAGTTGAAGAACACTAGAAGATACTTATTCTCCATTTCATACAATCTTCCAGAGGGAAGGTGGGGCATGACTGTTTTTCTGAGCTTGTTAGAAATAGTCACACAACCGAGTGCGGCGGGGGTGGCGAGGGAAGGTATGGGGAAAAGGGGTGCTGCCACCGCTGCAGCCATCGTGCCAGCCCCTTGGGTTTCAACCAGGCTGGGTGACGCTCCAGAATGGGAGACAAGCCACTTTGGGAGCAGATTGGATCCAGCTTCATCCAACATTATCACCAGTTATTTGACAACAACAGAATCCAACTAGGCTCAATTTACATTGACACATCATGCCTTACGGGGAAGGACACTGTGGAGAAGTTGTCTAGCCTTCTGTTCCAGAAAATCCAGCGCAGCATCACGGCTCAGGACCACCAGCCCACACCACCTATCTGCATCCTCGGCGTGGCTGTGGGCCAGCTTATGGCCGATGGAGACCCCATCATGAGGTTCCACCAGTTGTTCCTAATGACATGTTCAGGCTTGCCCTGCACAACTTCGGCTGACCTTCTCCCAGCCAGGCACTCATGCTGTTTCTTCCTCCCTCCTCTTCCAGGTACTATTCACACTCCTCCAGATGCTCCAAATATCACACACAAATGAGCAGAACCCAGGATGGAGCGGGCGCAGTGCGCTGCTGTTGCCTATGTATTGTGCATGATGTTTGGTCACTAGACTAGTGACATCTGACAGAAGAAGTTTGTTTTGTACCAGCGCATGCCTTGGAAAGATTTAAGTAATGCAAAAGGTTGTCTTTTTTTTTTTTTTTTTTTTTTTTTTTTTTTTTATCTACTGACAAGTTGCTCTAGTAACCCAAGGAAGTGAAGGAGAAAGCAGCTGCTGCCTCACCGTCCAGATATTGATTTGTTCAGATGTTTCAATGCCTCATGATACAATAAAACCACAAAAATTTTCTTAACAAAAGAAAAAAGAAGAAAGAAAGAAAGAAAGAAAGAAAGAAAAGAAAAGAAAAGAAAAGAAAAGAAAAGAAAAGAAAAGAAAAAGTCACCCAAGCCCTCCTAATTAGGACAAGTCACTCAGCATAGTTGTGGAACTTCCTCATATTCAGAGCCTAATGTCTCAAACTACCTTGTAGAGTTTGACATTATTTGTGTCTCATCACACAGTCCCAGGACTTAGCCTCTAACAGATACCAGAGACTGATTCAGAAAGGAGTCAGTGGGAGGAACCCATCTTAGAATATGGCAGCTACTTAAATTGGTGAGTTTAATATGGCAGAAATGCTGAGAATAAAGTCAAAACACAAATTTCAACTCCTACTACATCAATTTGTGGTCATTAATGCATGTTTTACCAACTTAGTTATAATCTCTGAAGTGAAGGGGAAGTTTTTGTTGTGAGAAAAAAGCGAAGGTTACTTCTTGAGATTTTTGTTTTGTGTTTTGCTGTTGGTTGTGCTGTTGTGTGGGTTTTTAAAGAGAAATGTAAGCTTAAGATTGCCCCAAAACTTTGTTTTTCTGGCTTATCCCCTACTCCCCTCTGCTGTTTGGCAATTGGGAGAATCCAAAGTCACTCATGAATTTAAGGCATATTATTCCACCATATTCTTTAATAAGTACCTAATTAATATTATCTATTTCTTTATTATATCATTATTAATTTACCCAAGTTCTACCTCTCCAATATTAGGGCAAAGTAGATACTTTGGTTCATGCTGTGTTGAGGTTTATTAGAAAGGCATTACAAAGAGAGTTATACGATTGTTACTTGGGGAAAAAGACAAACTAACCAGGAATAGAGTCAGCAACTGGAATATTGAGATAAGTTAAAGAAGGCAACAGACCGGAAATCCATATGCAGACATAGAACAATCTTAATAGGACTGAAGTGGGAAGACTTGAAAATGCGAGCTAGGAAGGAAGACGGGTCATTGAGTGAAACAACTGGGTTAGTTATTTGGGAAAACAAAGTGCAAGGTGTTAACCACCCTTTCAAAAGGAAGTTGAATAAAAGCAATGAACAGTAAAGTGAGTCAAGGGATGAGGGAGGCGTTTCCATAAACATCCCATCACATCTGAATGCAGTAGAACTAGCACCTGGCTTTGGAAGGTGACCTGGGGTTCAAAAATCCCAGTCCCTCTTATAAGGGAGACTTAAAATAGACTCAGCTTGTATGCATCACCTATAAAATTGATCGCTACCTAGGACTGATTAGTTGAGATTAATTTACCTGACATTGGGCCAGTATTTGAATGCTTTCTTAGTCAGTGGAAGTAGAAACTGCTGTAATACCTCAGAGTAAGATTTCCACATCAATTCTAGTTTATCAGGTGAAAGGTGCCGACTGCTTCACTGAATCAGGTATTCTGTTAAGTGAACCTAGATTTTACTATTAAATAGGAGAATTAAGTACGTGCGTGTGATAATCATGTATGACAAGCAGCAGCCCTTCACTGTGTTTTACTTTATTATTATTATTATTATTATTATTATTCAAACATCCCAGAGATCTACTGCATGGAGGTTAGCCACAAAAAGAAGAAACAAGAGCAAGATATTGGCACCACGGGAGCACCTTTTCCTTCCCCCTTACGATCCCCCACAGGCAAGAATCTCCTCCATTCTAAAGGACCCCACAAGACCGGCAATCAGGGGAGCAATGGGAAGCAGCAGCTCATCCCAGGCTAACCTCCTGAATCTGTCCCCCTTTTTCCGATTCTCCGTAAGCTAGCAGCAGCCTCACCCTGGCTCACTCTTTCCCATAGTGTTTCTAGAGAGCCAAACCAGCCCCCATCAAGTCCCTCTCCTGTTGCTCCTTCTATCCTCAGCCCTTCCTTGTTTCACTGTCTCTAGCTTTAATGTTTTTCAAAGGAAAGTGTGTTCCAAATTATTATGACACTTATTCCACCTTTTTATGTCTATTTGGTCATTTAGTCTGATGCAAACATACATGACTAAGCTTATGACACTCAACCAGTCATCTTGCCTCACCAAAAGCTTCCGTTCGCATAATGGTAGGAGCTCCCTGTTACCCACAGGTGACATTTGAGTCAGTGTATACGAGACAAGTAAACACATCGGACTTTGTGATACAGGAAGTGACTATTGTTCCCTTAATACATTTAGTTTCCTGCTCAGCAAGGTAGGAATGACATCTACCTCATTATGTGTGGTTTAGGTTTATTATAGACATTTGGTTTGATACCTAACTACAATATTGAGCAATAAGTGAAATATTTGCTCTAAAGTAGTGCTATAAAAAGCCACTGTAATTTACACAAAGACAACTTAGGAAATTATTTGTTTTATGTTGAGAGATTGAGAAAGTTAAGGTTGACTTAACCTCCTGGCCTCAGAATTTTTTTCTTTATAAAGTGATGAAACCGCCTCATAAGGCAGTTACTACTAAGGAATAAATCAACCAGTACACATAAAGCATTCAGAGCAATGGTAGAAAGGCTTAGCTACTGTTGCTACTGTTCCTGGTCCACATCCACACATTTTATTTTATTTTCAACTTTATTTATTTATTTATTTATTTATTTATATCCTTTGTGTTCTTTTTTTTAAAATAAATCTTTATTGTTCATATTATTACAAATGTTCCTCTTCCCCCCCCCCCTCCATTGCTCTCCTCCACCAGGTTCCCACCCCACCCTCTTCCCTTTCCCCACCCTCCCATTGTCCTCATCCATAGGTGCACAGTTTATGTTCAGTCTCTTCCCACATCCCCTTCTCCTCTTTTCCCCAAGAATTGTCAGTTCACTCTCCTTCCATACCTCTGATTCTAATAATATTATATTCAACAGTTAATATTGTTCATCAGTTTTTTTTTAATTTCCTTGGTTTTTAGATTCACATGTTGATAGTTACATATTTGTTGTTAATAATTTTTATCTTTATTTACTTTCTCTTCCGAAAGAACCCCCTTCAACAATTCATATAATTCTGGTTTAGTGGTGATGAACTCCTTTAGCTTTTTTTTTTATTCGTGAAGCTCTTTATCTGGCCTTCAATTCTGCGTAATAGCTTTGCTGGATAGATTATTTTTTGGCCGTAGGTTCTTGCTATTCATCACCTTGAATATTTCTTGCCATTCCCGTCTGGCCTGCATGGTTTCTGTTGAGAAATCAGCTGACAATCATATAGGTGCTCTTTTATAGGTAACTACCTGCTTTGCTCTTGCTGCTTTTAATATTCTTTGTCTTTTGCTCTTGGAATTTTAATTATGATGTGTCTTGGTGTAGTCCTCTTTGGATTCCTTTTGTTTGGAGTTCGTGTGCTTCCTGGACTTGTAAGTCTAATTCTTTCACCAGGTGGGGGAAGTTTTCTGTCACTATTTCTTTCAGTATGTTTTCAATATCTTGCTCTCTCTCATCTTCTGGGACCTCCATAATTCTGATATTGGTTTGCTTGAAGTTGTCCCAGAGGTTTCTTACATTATCTTCAACTTTCTGGATTCTCTTGCCTTCTTGCTTCTGTGGAGGAGTATCTTCTGGCTCTTTATGTTCCATATCTTTGACTTGATTCTTGCAATTTTCCATTCTGTTTTTAGGACTCTGTATAATATTTTTTATTTCAGACAATGTATTCTTTATTTCTTGTTGTTCCCTTATTATTTCTTGTTGATCCCTTATTATTTCTTGTTGATTCCTTATTATTTCTAGTTGATCCCTTTTCATATCCTCATAGGTCTCATTTATTTTATCGGCCTTTTCTAGGAGATTCTTGAACAACCTTATAAGTGTGGTTTTGAACTCTATATCCAGTCGCTTTTTGTCCTCCATTTCTTTCGTTTGTGATCTATTTCGTTGTCTCGGCATTTTCGCAGCTTCCCTGATGGGGCAGAGTTTCAGGTAAAGCCTATAGGCTTGGCTTCCGTCAGCCACGCCCTATGCGGCTCCTGAGTCTCAGTATTCCTTAGGGTCCTTCAGTACTTGCTGCAAGCACCTCTGAGAGAAAGGTGCCCTCGATTTTCGCCTGCTATCAAACAGTCTAGGCTCTCCCCAAAAGAGCCTGAAACTGGGGTTCAGTTTAATTGGAAGTGGGGTTGGAGGTGGCGTTCAGAGCAGTCTGGAGCCCCTGTCTCCTTCCCGCCAGGGCAATCCCGCGGCACAGCCAACCTTCCCTTCTCTGTGCGCAATGTGCGCGCCTCTGGAAGCTCTGCCTTTCGCAGCTCCCCCAGGGTTCTGCCTTACAGCCCAGCTCCCTCTGGATGAGCCTGGGTCCCCGGGGTCTGGCCTAGAACTGGGGTTCAGAGCAGTCGGAACTGGGGCTCAGCACAGTCCGGAGCCTTTGTCTCCTTCCCGCCAGGGCAATCTAGCAGCAGAGTCAACAGTCCGTGTGTGCGTGTCTCCGGGGGCTCTGCCTTTTGCTGCTTCCCCGGGGTTCTGCCTCACAGCCCCAGCTCCCTCTGTTTGAGCCTGGGTCCCCAAGGTCTGGCCTAGAACTGAGCAGTCGGAACTGGGGTTCAGCACAGTCGGAGCTTTTATCTCCTTCCCGCTAGGGAACACCAGCCAGGCACTCAGCTGCCCCTCCTCTCCAGCTCCATCCTCTCCACGCGAGCCATGTGTCTCCGTACTTTAGGCTTTTACAGCTCCTCTGCTCTTCCTTCTGGTTTTTTCCTTGCTTCTCATTGTAGAATTTCCAGTCAGTCAACTTTCCTGTAGTTCTGGGTAATGTCCATTTTATATTTTAGTTGTATTTTATTTAAATTGTTGTGTGTGGCTGTGGCTAGGTGTTTACCTGTGCTGCCATCTTGGATTCTCCCAACATCCACACATTTTAAATAGTCATGACCCTAATCTACTGTTCACATAACTGTCACCATGGTCCTACATATTTAAGCAAGAACATGTATGTAGCCTTAAAGTGCTTATGAGATATGGAAAGGGGGAACCAAAATATTCAATATCCACTAGAGATTAAAGTAACGTGGTAAAAATGGATTAAGGATTGAGGACAGAACGCAAACATAAATGGTCAAGAGAGGTGAGGGGAAAGTGGTATAAAGTTAGGCAAGAAAAGCAGCCAGTGTGAACACAAAAATGGAACCAGAAGAATTTTAAAGAGACCTCAAAGACGGTGTTTTTCTTTTCTTTAATATTTTCTTATTGATTTCAGGCAGGAAGAGACAGAGAGAGAGAGAGAGAGAGAGAGAGAGAGAGAGAGAGAGAGAGAGAGAGAGAGAGATAGAGATCAATGATGGGAGAAAATAATCAGCTGCCTCCTGCACGCCCCACACGGGGGATGGAGCCCACAGCTCCGGGATGTGCCCTTGACCAAGATTGAACCAGAGACCCTGCAGTCCACAGCTCCAAACCAACCAGGGCAAGGATGCAGGGTGTTTTGTTTTTTCCTAATCTGGAACACTGAGTAGAGCTGCCTCTTCTTCCCTTTTATTTTAAGGATGCAGGGTGTTTTTCAGGAAGATCTCTGGAGCCAGGCCTCCTTGCCAGCAGCCAGGCCACAGCGCTCCCAGCCAGCGCCCAGCGACTCGGTGAGGCTGGTGGGCAGGGCCCTAAGGACGGCTCCCACCCTTGTACCCCATGGACTGGGAGCCTCTATTTACTATGGTAACATCTGAACTCAGAGCTTGTCATGTTTTCAACCTGGCATGGTGTCTGCACGTGGAAACAAGGCCACGCCTGGCCACGCCCACCTCCCCGAAGGACTACAGGTTCCGAAGACGAAATAAAAGAGCGACAGTTACCTCCCATCCCCGCTTCCGCCTTGGCCTGTCAACGCCGTAGTGTTTCATGGGAAAGTAGTTCCCGGGACGGCCGTGGGCCCAACACACTGAGCCCAGACTGACCTTCCCAGCAAGCAGCGCGCCGGCCGGGACCGGAAGCCAGTGGGCGGAGGGCAACGAGGGTGTTGTGCGGCCGTAGGACCTTCCACTGCCGCCATTTCCTTCAGTCTCAGGCGCCAGGAATGTCCATTGAGGCCTGGACACAGCTCCGGAAGAGGAAGGTTTGTTGAAGACACCCACCCGGCGGAGATGAACCCTTTAACTAAAGTCAAGCTGATCCAGGAGCTGAATGACCGTGAGGCCCAGCTCGGCACGGCCCCAGGGGTGTCCTGGCACTCGCAGTACAAAGACAGCGCCTGGGTCTTCCTGGGAGGCCTTCCTTACGAGCTGACGGAAGGGGACATCATCTGTGTGTTCTCACAATATGGGGAGGTCGTGAACATCCACCTGGTGCGCGACAAGAGGACTGGGAGATCCAAAGGATTCTGCTTCCTCTGCTACGAAGACCAGAGGAGCACCATTTTGGCCGTGGACAACTTGAACGGGATCAGGATCAAAGGGAGAACCATCCGAGTGGATCACGTATCTCATTATCGGGCCCCTAAGGACTCAGGAGAAGCCGATATGTGACCAGAGAGGTCCAGGAGAAGGGCTGTGGAGCTCAAACCCCTTCACCTGGGGGCTCTGAAGATGACAAACCCACCAAAACACACACAGAGAGACACAAAAAATAAAAAACAAGACTGATCTGGAAGTACCCGCAAAGCAGCCAGCCTCCTCTTCAACTCCCAGAAGCAAGACAATAATGGAAAAGGATGACCCCTGCTCCAAAAAACACTGCAGCAAAACTCGCAGCTGGTAAAAGAATTGATTCTGACGAGAACTGCTTTGATAAACCAGTTGTAATAAGGAAGAGAGCAAAAGAGCCTGGCACCAGGTTTCTTATAAAAAAAGCACCTCCTTCTGGAAAATAAAGGACGAAAGGGAAGGAAAACGGGGTCGGATCCGTTATTGGGGTAAACTTAGGAAGACAATGGCTGAGGACTAGAAAGAAAGACTTGGAGGAAGAGATAAACCTAATGGAAATTTTTCAAATGAAATTATGGGTAACCTGTGTGGTAAGATAACTTCCTATGTATTACAAATCCAAAGTAAGTTCAGTTTAATGGATTTCTTGTATAAATTAATAAAGGGATTGAGTTGACCACAAGATTGGTACAAACTGGGCTGCCAAACAAAAGGGTCTGAGAAGAAAGACACGTTTTTTAGTTACACAGAAGAAATGGGTGCTCAGGGAGGTAAAGTCATTGAGTGAAAGGCATCTATAATAATAAAAGCCTAAGCGACCATCAAAACCGAAAGGATGACCAAACAGGCCAGCAGGGGGCGACCAGGCCAGTAACGGAGCAGGGAGGGGCAACCAAACAACTGAGCAGCAGGCTGCATGGGGCAACCAGGCCAGCAGGGGGGTTAGTGAGACCTGGGGATCGGGCCTAAACCAGCAGTCGGAGAGGTCCCAGATTGGAGAGGATGCAGGCTGGGCTGAGGAGACACACCCACCCTGTGCATGAAGTTCGTGCACCAGGCCTGTAATAGTGTTATAAGAAATAGGGCAGGCCCTGGATGGTTTGGTTCAGTGGATAGAGCATCAGCCTGCAGACTGAAGGGTCCCGGGTTTACTTCCAGTCAAGGGCATGTACCTCATGCAGGAGGCAACCAATGTGTGTCTCTCACATCAATGTTTCTCTTTCTCTCTGTCTCTCCTTCTCCCACTCTCTCTGAAAAGCAATGGAAAAATATCCTCAAGTGAGGATTAAAACAAAACAAAAAAGAAACAGGGCAGGATTCAAAACCTACTCAAGCTGCCTCCTTTCATTATGCCTCTGACATGGCAGAGGATAGGTGGGCACTTAAGAAGACATACTTTTCTGAATAAAGAAAAAATGCCACAATTTTTATAAGTATTATATATAAATATTATAAATATTAATATGAGCTAGAATTTATGGAATATATACTATTAGTGTGCCAATGGATTTATGTGAGTTAAATTATCTTGCAAGACTAACCCAAGAAAGCTTCTATTACTCTTTTACTTTACAGATGAGGAAATAGATTGGAAAGATGAAGTAACTTTCCCAAAGTACAAAGAATTCAGAATTCAAGCTCAGGCAACCTATATTTCTGGATCATCTCAGCAGCTAGCCTGAATACATTAACTCATTTTAAGCATTGAACAAGGGAGTATTTATACCTTTTTATAATAAAAACCTGCAAATTGTGATTTTTTTTTTTTAAGTTGGGTAGCTACCAGCAACAAAATACTCTAGATTTATGATCACACTGCTCTCTTGATTTTCAGCCCCAATTCCCACTGTCTTGGGTACTGGTATTTTTCATATTTTCTCTTTGAAATGAGACTAGCAGTGGCAGCTTTGGAATCCCACAGTTCCCTCAGAACACCATATGTTAGAAGAGGCCCCCTGCAATCATCCTGGCAGCAGCTCTTGATCCTCTCTTGATCCTCTCTGTGGTCCTCCTTCAGGTCCTGGAGCTCAGGAAAGAGGGGGAGGGGAATTCTTTCAAAAGAGAAGAGGAAGAGGAAGCATTGTTATTCTCTGTGGCACAGGTTCCTAACAGTAATATCGCTGGGCACTTCGATTTTGATGGTAATGTTACTTCATTCAATAGGAGTGATGGTCTGCCTTTTATCTGGAATGTTCTTGATGAGCACCATGGTCAAAGATGCTGCTTTGACATTTCCTGGACTTCTTAAAATACTTTATATAGAGATATTAAAGCATTTGTTAACATTGTCATTACATTTGACATCACCTGTAAGTTTTGAGAAGATATTATTACTTCCATTTTATAGACAGTAAGAAAACGCCACATCGAAAAGTAAGTGACTTATCTAAGTAATAAGTCAGTGTCAAAACTGGAACCAATATCCAGTGTTTCTGACTCCAGATGAGATTAATTCATTGATAGATCCTCCCTTCCCCCAACTGATGGACAGAGTATGATGTAACTGAACCTGCAGCCTGGACATTCCTGAGCACCTAACAAGGCACCTTATATGGACTGTACATTGAACCACCAATCAGCACCTGCCAAATACCCTAAGCCCCCGAATCCTAAGTGCCTAATCATGTGCCTTATATGAGACTACCAATTAGCGTGTGCCAAGTACCCTAAGTCCCACACCTTTCCTTTCCTCCCCTCAAAAGGTGCCTTCACCCCTGCATATAAGCTCTCTTCCTTTGCAAGGCAGCCCGGCAGGGTCCCTCTCCTCTAATAAAGCCTGTAGTCCTGGTTTTGGGCCCTCTGTCTCATCTTTCACTCACCTCCTAAAAATATCCTGTTTTTCCTCTCCATATGTCCAAAGCTGCCATTACCTACAGAATAAATACCAGTCCTTTAATAAGAACCAGTATCTAGTAAATACCTAATAAGCACCAAGTCTCTCATGATGCTACATGTTTATGTAGGGTAAAAAGTCAGAACCAACCTTCCATGACATTTCTTTAGATAAGTGGACAAAAGCATTTGTTTTTATCTTTAAAAGAGAAGATCTTGAATCCCAGACTCATCCCTTGATAACTATGAATTTGGGGGGTTATTCCTTCACAGCCCTGAGTTTTAGTTTTCTCTAAGATGGTAGATGCTGCTAGTTGCTGGCCCAATATGTACTCCCCTTTCTTTTTTCTACCAGAAACCTGAGCATCAATGTGCCAAGTAGAAACTCTTGCTTCCCCAGATTCCCTCACAGGTAGTGGTGCCCACCAACCATGTGACGAAGTTCTGGGCAATGAGTCATAAGTTAGGGTTTCTGCAAAGCTTTGCTTCCCTCAATAAGTGCTCTCCCTCTTCTTGCTACTTGGTCCCACTTTCCTTTTTCTTCAACACTTGAATGCTCATTTCCACATATATTCCCATTACGTTATGTCTTGGATAAAATAGTTACTTCACTAGTGAAATGAGAATTCTTCCTTCAATACCAACCAAAGATACATTTCTAAATATCCTCCTCAGCACCTTCTGACACAGCCTGCTGAATCCAAGGCTTAATTGAAAAACTGGGGGTTTTATTTATTAGTGTTTTTCAGAACTTCTCAAATTTTAAAGACTAAGTAATGCCATGTTCAGATGATCCAGACCCAGTTTCCTTATCCCTCTTCCTTGTCTTAGTCCTTGAGGTGTTCAGCATCATCTCTACAAAAGTATAAACAAAGGAAATGACAGAGTATCTTCTCTTTGTCCTTCAGATTTGCTGTTGGCCCTTCTCTCTGTGTTTTCTACCCAAGAAACAGAATTGATGGACCACATCAAGGAAGCTCTCTGGCTTCTGATTGGGCCAATGGGGAGCCCTTCAAGAGACCAGAGGGAAGGAGGAGTGTGATGTTGAGATATTTATTCCCCCGGTTCCCACCCTCAGGTGAGCTATGCCTCCTGAACCAAAGTCACAAATCCTCTCTCTAGTTTTCTACACAGTTCTCTCCTTTGGGGTTCCACTGAGTATATCCTCCTTTTATCTCTTTGAGCCTAATTTGTTTACAGCTTTGTTGTTTCTAGCTCTGACTCACTACACTATCCCTTGTGCTTTCCCTTCATCCCATCTTCGCCTTTGAAAATAGTCCTCTTATTAAATCCTCTTTAAATTATCCTAATTTCACTGTGTCATCTGATGACGAGTGATACAGATGAGAAAATCAAAACAGTCCATTTTCACTTATTCATATTGCTCCTCAGATTTCACAAGTGTCCAGAGCTCACACACTGAGGGGACAGATATCCAGAATTCCCAGCAATACAGTATTCTCCACTTGGTCTCCATTCTCACCCAGACTTTTTTTTTTTTTAAATATATTTTCATTGATTTCAAAGAGGAAGACAGAGTGAGAGAGAGATAGAAACATCAATGAGGATAGAGAATCATTGATTGGCTGCCTCTTGCATGCCCCTTATCCATTGAGCCAAACTGGGTAGGGCTCACCCATACTTTCTTCAACCATGTTTAAAGCTTAACTATTCTGGCCCTGGACAGTGTGGCTCAGTTGGTTGAGCATCATCCTATGCACCAAAAGGTTATCAGTTTGATTCTAGTCAGGACACATGCCCAGGTTGCAGGTTTGTTCCTCCATTGGAATATGTATGCGAAACACCAATAAATGATTCTCTCTCTTGCTCTCCCTTCCTCTCTCTCTCTAAAAACAATAAAAACACTTTTTTTAAGTTAACTATTCTGTATCTTTTTCCCATGACTCTATCTCCCAATGTGACAGTTAACAAATGTGCACACTAGTGCTAGTACGTTAATGAAGAAGGCTGACAGTGTTTAATAGTCTATAAGAAAAAGCTGCATCCACTGGTCATCTCCCTAGACACTGCTCGTTGACTTTCATAGTCTTTAGAACTCATTATTGTCCCACAGACTATAATTAATCAAACCTGAAGATTCACCTAAGAAGTACAGGCTTTGCTTCATTGTTTCACTGCAGAAAAAAAAAAAATTAAATAGGTTACAAATGTCAGGTGCTGTTTTTTTTTTCTCTCTAAATATGGTTGCTAACTGGGACTTACAACCTTAGTTTACTCTGGGGTGCGAATAAATGCAATACCTCTTGATAAGAGTGTAAACCACAAGCTCAGGAAGGACACTAAGTGAATACACACCATCCTTTTTCCAGGTTTAGTCTTTAGCCTTTCAGACTTTAACACTATTTTCTTAGTGTACTCAGTGGATACCAAAATAACAAGAAATGGAGATATAAAACAAAATGCCAACTTACTAGTTTATATTAAGGTGTATTAGGGGGGAATTTTTCTATATATGCTGTAAGTTATAGGAACCAGGCAATGGGTGTATCAGTTAAGTTCAAGTAACAGGAAAACAAACCAATGGATTAAACCAGAACACTATTGATGTTTTATTCAACAAGAAGAGAAAGCAGTCTTATCATTGTCATCAAGGAACTACATCCCTTAGCATGTTTGCTCATGGCCTCCTGCTAACAAGAAGTCTACCACCCCAGGCATCAATGCTGCATTCAAAATCAGAAAACAAATAGCTGGTTGGGGAGGGCAGAATGCTTTCTTTTACAAAGCCTTGTCTTTTACCTGGTTAGAAGCCCAGCTGGCCAGAAGCTCCTAGTGAAATAAGAAATTTGGAAACAGCTTTGAATAACGTGGCAGCTTGTTCAGCTTCAAGAAGGGCATTTGGCTGACAGCTTCTAGCAATAGTGCCTTCAGGGTACACCACAGGTTCAAGCTGAGGCCTCGTTTTCCCTGCGTACCCCTCAGCCAATACCGTCCAAGCTGGGAGTACTAGGGACAGGCTGTGTGGGCCCAAAGTGGGACTCCTCTCGTCTTTGTCCGGAGCTCCCTATGCAGTTGGTAAAGACTGGTTCAGATCCCTCCACAGCACAGCCTGAAGCTCTGCCTTCCCATTTCCTTTCACAGGTTTCAAGTCTGCATTGCGGTCTGAAAACTTTTCCTGCCCAACCCTGCTTTCCTCCCCCTTTATCTTACATGGCCATTCCCCACCCCCACCCCCACCCCACAATAAACCTCTGTATTCCAACTCCATCTCAGCATCTGCTTCCTGAGGAGCTGAATTTGCAGCAAAGGGCTATGTCTGCATAACTGTTCCCTACAAGGAAGTCTCCATGGAATTCAAATGTTTGTGCTAAAAGAATATGGGGCCATTGTCCTCACTAATTCCTTTTCACTGTGAGGATATTCCTAATGTGGATACTTGTCTCTCTCATTTCAGACATGGCCCCAGCCTACACGGGTAAACACTAGAAAGTTGGTCTCTGATTCTCTGACTCCTGCTTTCCTCTTTCCATTCAAATCATTCCTGTTCTGTTGGTATGTTCATTCGTAGCCATGTTGATTCCCACATGGAATGCTATTGCCATGCCCTGTTTTTTCCACCTTGAGGCCCAGAAGACATTCTCTATTCTTTTTTCTTCATTTGTTTGCTTGTGGGGTTTTGTGTGTGTGTGTGTGTGTGTGTGTGTGTGTGTGTGTTTGTTTTTGTTTTAGGAAATTCTCCAAATACCTGCTCTCTTCCAAAATGTGTTGGCTTGGCAATTTTAATTCTCAGAGTCCAGAGGAAGCCTCACTGCCCCTCCCTCTTACTTATTATGGGATCTTAATGTAGGTCCTTAAAATAGCATCACTTTTAGAGCATAACTTCCTCTGAGAAGCCCTCAAGTAGCTTCATTTGTTTATGTGTTCATTCAACCTTCATTTGTTTTAAGCAGCTGCTAAGTGACAGGACTCTAGGAGATACTGGGCGTACAACAATGAAGGAGACACAGGCACCCTCCCAAAAAGCTCACGGAAGCTGTTTTTAAATTAAACCAAGATGGGGGAAGAAAGTTAGAAGAGGTGAGATGTAAACCAAGAGATGAGTGAATAACTCATCAGAGCGTTTTTTACAACTTAGATAATTTAAGCTTTCTATCCTCCATGAAATACAACTTCAGAGACTTTTTGGACTAGCATCGCCTCTCTTCATGCACTTGATATTAAATATAGATCTGGCTTATTTTCTACTAATCTATGCTGCTTAGCACTGTCTGGTGCCACCCTAAGATCCCATCTACTGATGGCTCTGCCTGCCTGCGATGGCTTCTCTCTCCCCAGGGCTTGGAAAATAATGGAGTTGCCCAAATGGGGACTGTTCCTGCACCAGGCACACTTGCAGCACATTCCCTATATATCTGTATGAAGGTTGTCATCCTTATCTTGGTTCTGATGTATTTGTGCTGAGTGTACTCATTCTCACTCATTAATGCTTATTATTCTATTTTCCCACCATAATTATTTATAGGTAAAAATTAACCAAACTCAGGACAGATGGACTGCATATAATCCAAAGCTTAAGACAGACTTGATTGGATCATGGACTGGATGCAATCTTAAAAAAAAAGATTACAGGCCCAGCTGGTGTGGCTCAGTGGTCTAGTGTTGACCTATGAACCAGGCAACTAAGATTCAATTCCCAATCACAAGCCTGGGTTGTGGACTCCATCCCCAGTGGGGTCAAGCAGGAGGCATCCAATCAATGATTTCTCTCATCATTAATTTTTCTATCTCTCTTTCCCCCTCTCCTCTTTGCAATCAATAAAAAAATATGTATATTAAAAAAAAAAAAAAAAAGATTACCACTGGGAATAATGACAGTCCCCGAGTCAAGGATTTAAGATACATTTTCCCAGAAGACACGAGTCTTAAGTTGCTTTAGCATTCTCTTCTAAGTTTTGGAATGAGAATGGCAAGCTGCAGTGCACCTTAGAGAGACACTTAGCTCACCCCCTCACTGTACAGAGAGGAAAGTTAGCTTCAGAGCAGTAAGGTAACTTGCTTAGGTCAGACAGCTTTGACAGATAGGGGATTAAAACCCAAGATTCCTCACTCCCAGTCCAAGCTTTTTCCGACAGCTGCCCCACACTGGCTTCCACAGCTAATTCTTCTCCCTTCCACATTGTAATCCCCATCGCACCCCCTCTACATCATCTGCTGTCTTCTGCAGCTTCCTTTCTTTCTCTCTTGCTTCTCCCTCCACAATTTTATTTTTTTACATTTCTGTCAGTGTTTGAGTGTTCCCTCTTCCTCAACCCTTTGTTTTTTCTGTCTTCGTTATCGGTAGGAGGAGAAAACCAATGCGCATGTCTATTTTGTATCTACATTTAGTACTTTTTTTTCTTCTAAAAAAGCTCATGTATATGAAAATTCTGAACTATCTTTAAAATTACAATTCTATAAATATGCTCTAAAGTCTACTGGAAACATAATGCTACCAAATTCCCAAGACTTAATATGAAAGCTCTTCTGGAATGTGGAATGGCAGAGTAGGTTTTGAAATGATTGCTTAGGGGGCCCTCAGGACTTCAAGAAAAGATATAAAGTTTCTAAAGGGGAATTACAGCCTTTTGTAATATAATCAGATCAAAATGTAAGGGATGGTATTAACTCTCTGTGGTGGCAATGGAAATGAATGACTACAGAGGGAAAAAAAAACAAAAAAACAAAAACCAAGTCCTGCCCGGCCAATGTGGCTCAGTGAATGAGCACTGATCCATGCACCTAGAGGTCACCAGCTCTATTCCTGGGTTAGGGCACATGCCCGGTTGTGGGCTCAATCCCCAGTAGGGGGTGTGCAGTAGGCAGCTGGTTGTTCCTCTCTAGTCGATGTTTCTATCTCTCCCACCCTCTCCCTTCCTCTCAAAAAAAAAAATCAATAAAAACAAAATTTTTTAAAAGTCCCATCAGAGTAACTGGAGAAAGCTGTTTGGTGCACTGTATTTCATCAGGTCTGCCTGGCACCATGCACAGAGTCACCATGCCCACTGTTTGTACTCAGTCCGTTCCAAGCATGGGCTCGCTAATAGGATTAGCTCCTCATCTATTCCGCTAGCAGGAAGGCATAATGTTAGCATTTTTTATGGCAGACATTAACATTCTAGATCCAAAGAAGGGAAATCCTCTCAGATAAATTAACTAGTTGGTACCCACCCTCCCCCCCCACACACACTCTTCCTTTCACTAAAAAACTGATCTACTCGACATGTTAGATTCTAGCTCTCAGCCTGCAGAGATGAGGTTCTAACCTTAAACTCTAGTGACCCCATGAGTGCTGTCACCATGATCTCTGCCCTGATGTCCAGCCAGTTTCCCTCTTTAGCATATTGGGGCCCTCTGTAGCTTCTGCAAGCTCATAGAATCCCAACTATCTATTGAGCATAACTGCATGGCTTTGGCTGTGGTAGGTAACTTGCCCTTCAAGGGTGGAAAATCTTATTGATTTAAACACACCAGGAGGAGTGGATACTAATGAGTTGAGGAAATGTATAATTTGACCTATCTCTCTCAAAGCCATCTTTTTTCATGTTCTTCTAACAGCATAGAGAAAGGAAGAGAAAGTAGTTCTGAGAATCCCCCGGGCCTGGGCCTGGGCCTGGGCCTGGGCACGCGCACACACACAGTTCTCCTCACTCCCCACACAAAGGAGAGTGCCTCCGGCAGGACCCCTTCTCTTCTTGCTTGAGCAGTCCTGCCTATTCTGGAACTCAGAGTCCTGGAAACTGCATAAAGGAGCTGTGTCATTGAGCTTCAGACAGGGCTCCTGGAAGTCCAGGCAGCAGCTGTCCCGCAGCTGTGCGATTGTGCTCTAAAGCTGCTCAGTGTGAGATGCCCAGGGAAAGGGGACCGGCTCGGGGGCTCTGTGAGAAACAGAAAGCCCTGTGACAACAGCTGACCGGGGATGTATATCATGAAGACATCCGTGGCATTCGAATGAATACATAATGGATGAGCTTTCCATTAGGATCTTAAGTTTAGGATAAAGCTTAGACACTCAAGAATTTTCAATTCTTGAAAATTAATAAGGAAAAAGAGAGGGAAAGGGACCATTCTTGGCAGCTGGTGCAACATGGGAACAGAGGCCGGTAAGATGTGGCTCCCTGTTCCCCTCCTCCCCAGCGTCCCACCCAGAAATAGCATAAAAGGCTTCCCTAGAGCAACCAAGATAGATGTCTGCTCCTGAAGCCGGGCCCCAAGTTCAGGCACAGCACCACTTCTGAGGGCTGGCAGCTTGTCTAGTCTTTGAACACTTTTCCTTCATGGACACGTCAGCTTCACTTCTCTTTAATGTACAAGATGGGACAAGAGCGTGGGGCAGGCAGGTATAGCTGCAGGCAGGGCTTTCTCCAAGGCTGGGCAGAAAGGCTTTTGCTTGCCCAGGCCGAGGGATGCTGCTGCTGCTGCTTGCCTGCCCCAGTCTATGAAAAGGAGTGCCAGCGCTTTGGTGGCTTAGGAGGTGTGTGAGCGGGGACCTGGGTCCAAACAGAAGACAGACAGCAGAAACATAGACAGAGGCCCTATCCTACTTTTTGAGTTCAACTTTTGGGGTCTATGTTTCCCCCTATCCCCTTTAGGAATCTAATGATCTCATTCACTGTTTCTGAGCCCTTCTCCCCCCACCCCCTAGCAAAATCCTCTGGTTTAGAAATAAGAAAACTCACTGACATGCATTACTGATGGGAGAGCAAATCCATATAGCCTTTCAGGGGAATAGGTCAACAAATATAAATTTTAAATGTGTATTCCCTTAGAATAGACCCAGGAATTTCACTTATAGAAATGTATCCTAAAGAAATTATTGCATGGGTAAGCAGAAGTGTGTGTACAAGAATGCATATTGCTGCTTTGATTAAAAATACAGTGGTGCCTCACACAACGAACTTAATTCGTTCCAGGAACAAGTTTGTTATGCGAAAAGTTCGTTATGTGAAACGCGTTTTCCCATAACAATACATGTTAAAAAAAATAATTCGTTCTGTAGCATAAAATATGCTAAGATGACATAAAAAAAGATAATTTTTTTGTTATTTTTATTTAGATACATCTAAAAACATAATTTTTTTTTTTTTTAAAACACACATTTTTTTAATTTTAAGACAGACTAAGTAGAGTCTACCGAATCTTGCACATCTTCATCCATTTTCTGCTTTTTGGCCGATGGTTTCATGAAAAACCTGTCCAAAGTCGTTTGTTTTTCTCTTTTCTCCAACATCTGCCGGAAATAACGGACAAGAGTATCGGAGTAAAGATCGTTGATCCTGTTTGCTTCAGCTGAATCCGGATAGTGGGCATTGGTAAACTCCTGAACTGCTTTCCATTTGACCAGGATGTTCTTGATGTCAGCAGTTGGGATTGGTTGATTGTTTGATTGTTGCTCCTCGTTATCAGATGACGCTTCCCTTTGAGCATTGTCCTGTTTCATTTCAACAGAAATCACCTTCCTGCTTTTTTTAGAAGCCATGATATAAAAAAAATATTGAGTTTAACTTAAAAGGACGACTGCCGTGATACGTGCGTGATTTAATTCGTAATGAAGAACGATTGCCGCGATACGTGCTTAAGTTAAGCGCGGTGACTAACGACTGCCTGCAGTGCCTGCGCGGAAGGATGCAATACATCGGCAGCGATCGTGGAAGCTCGGGCGAAGCAGTCGTGGAAGCTCGGGCAAAGCGGTCGTGGAAGCTCAGGTGACTTCGTTGTGTGAAACGAAGTTCTTTGTATGAATCATGAAATGAAGTTCGTTGTGTGCAGCGTTCGCTGTGCGAGGCGTTCTTTATGCGAGGCACCACTGTACTGAACAATTGGAAGCAATGTAAGCATCCATTAGAAGGGGATCTTAGCCAGGACCGGTTTGGCTCAATGGATAGAGCGTCGGCTTGGGGACTGAAAGTTCCCGGGTTCGATTCTGGTCAAGGGCATGTATCTTGGTTGCGGGCATATCCCCAGTGGGGGGTGTGCAAGAGGCAGCTGATTGATAACTCTCTCTCATCAATGTTTCTAACTCTCTCTCTCTCCCTTCCTCTCTGTACAGAATCAATAAAATATAATAAAAAAAGAAAAGAAAAGAAGGGAATCTTAAATAAATTATCTCATAAGCATACAATGAAACAATCTGTAGCCATTAAAATAATATCGATTGACACTGACATATGGGATATTGTTAAATGAGAAAAGTAAATTATAGAAGAGTATAGAGAGTAAGATCTCACTTATGTTTTAAAAAAAAAGTGTTTATACTTGCATCAAGAGAATGAAATGATAAATACCTTTTTGTTGACAGTAGTATCTCTGAGGGGTAGCATTGTAGGCCTTATCCACTTTCTCTATATTGTTTACATTTTTAGAGGAAAGATATATTAACAGAAAAAAAAATTTAAATCCTCACTCACAAAGTAAGGATTTTTTTGCCATTGATTTTTAGAGAGCATGTAAGGAAGGGGGGAGAGGAAGAGAGAAGGGAGAGAGAGAAAGAGAGAGAGAAAGAGAGAGAGAGAGAGAGAGAGAGAGAGAGAGAGAGAGAGAGAGAGTGTGTGTGTGTTTGACTGAGATTGATTGGTTGCCTCCTGCTCAAGCCCCAACTGAGGCCGGGAATTGAACCTGCAACCAAGATATGCACCCTTGACCAGGAATTGAACCCAAGATCCTTGGGTCCTCAGGCCAACTCTCTAACCACTGAGCAAAACTAGCCAGGGCCAGAAGAATATTTTGATGCATTTTTCAAAGCACTCTCTCAGGAAAATATATGCAACCACTTGTATTTGTAAAAAGCTTGGCCATTTACAAACACTTTTATTTTTTTCATTAATTTGTTCAGCCCTCCTAGCCCTCGGGGGCAGGAAAGGCAGGTCTCAGAATTCTCAAAGACCAAAGGAAAGAGCTGAGCTCCTTTCAGATTCTGGGCAGAGATGACTGGGTGTTTCAAAGGGACATAACGAGAATGAAATGAGAGCTAAGGGAGGGGAAGCAAGTGAAGGCTCCATGAAAAATTACAGAGAGTCAGTGAGTGTCAATGCGACAGGCCAGCTGTGTCTACAAGCTGGCAATTATGGAAGTTGGAATTCTATCTTCCCACGGGGATTTGGAGACAGAGCCCTATCCTTCTTGATGATTATATTTCAAAGGAATGGCTTTTAGATCCTCCAGAAAGATACCCCGAGTTATAGGAACTGCGTGTACATCTGTGAGGGACGGAAAAAGGTTTCCCAATGGTAAGCCCTTTTTGGTAAATGCTCTAGGAAAGGGCTGTCAGGGTTTGGCTAGAACAGTCAATTCTGTTGACAGCCCGGAACTCGGAAGGAGGCTGGATCGCCCCAGGGATAACACCTAAGGCTGCTAGAAGCTGTGTAAACGTTTGGTCAAGCCCATTGGGTTTGAATGGAACGTCCTTGTCAAGAATTTTTGCAGTTCTTAGTATCTCCCCTTTTCAGATTAAAAAACGAGTTCTCAGAGAGGTTATGGAGGTGCCCCACAAGGATCCCCACACGGATCTCCCTCCAGAGCAGTGGTTTTCAACCTTCCTAATGCCGCTGCCCTTTCATACAGTCCCTCATGTTGTGGTGACCCCCAACCATAAAATTATTTTCGTTGCTACTTCATAACTGTAATTTTGCTACTGTTATGAATTGTAATGTAGATAATATGTGTTTTCTGATGGTCTTAGGTTGGGAACTGCTAGCATGGTCTTAGATTGGGAACTGCTAGCAGGGTCACCTAAGACCATCAGAAAACACAAATATCTACATTACAATTCATAACAGTAGCAAAATTACAGTTATGAAGTAGCAACGAAAATAATTTTATGACTGGGGTCACCACAACATGAGGGACTGTATGAAAGGGCCGTGGCATTAGGAAGGTTGAAAACCACTGCTCCAGAGAGAACCTGCCATTTCGCCATGAGGGCGGCAGCCGTAAGCCTCCAGCTGCAGCCCTTCAAGAGATGCCTCAGCATTCCAGCTGAAGCCACCCTCTTCCTGAATAATCAATCCTCAGGCAGCACCTGAGCACTGGGTGCTGGGCCTAGCAATTTCCATCCAACATGGGGTTCTAACAGGTGACATGTGCTCCCAAGTCCCAGATTGGCTGAGTTTTGTCAGATCCGCATCACAGTCCTAGGCTCTCCCTGCCCAACCCTCCTTCCTCCTTCCTCTCTCATTCACAGGTGTCACCCCCCATAAATCTATTGCACTCTGACTCCATCTGCTTTCTGGAGTACCCAAAATAACACATGTGCTTGCCCAAAACTATATTCATGCTGAATGGGTGCTCAGCCCCAAACCACAGTTTCTGAAACGCTGTTGGTGATATTTACATTTTATCCACACCCAGCATCTTTCACTAAAAGAAATGGGGATGACAGGATGAACTAGAGGGGACAGAGGTGTAAGGGGCACTGTGAAAAGGACAGACCATCAGGATCTCCCTGGAGTGACTGAAATCACACCAAATGGCTTTCTAGTTCCTTCCGGAAGATCTGAGAATACAGGCAGAAACAAAGCCAGGACACCAGCACAGGGCTGTGGACGTATTTCTAGTTCTGTGCTTCTTCCACTGCATGGTAACTGATATGTCTGCCTTTCCTTGGAGTATGAACACCTCAGTGTAAGACCTATGCTTTGATTCCTTTATGCATCCTCAGTGCCTCAAACACAACTCAGCATATCACAGTAGCTCACTAATACTGGTAGTGGAATAAGTAATTGAGTTTTATCTCAGCAGGGAAATAAGAGGATATGGACAAAAGTAAGGTAATAATGATTATAGTTAATATTTACTGGGTACATATCAGGCACTGTTCCAAATTCATTATCATGTATTGTCCCGTCATTCAATACACAGAGTGACCCCATGAGTCAGTATTGCAGTTGGTGGTTTTCAGGTAGTAGATTCTGAGACAAAGGCTAGGTGCAGGATGTTCATTATGAAATGCCTTGAAATCAACAGCTGTGGCAGGAGGGGAAGAAAGCAAGGCTGGGAGGGAATTGAGTCATGAAGCAGCTTCAGCCAACCCTATCAGGAGCTCTAAGACCAAAATGATCCATCCTGTGTTATATCAAAGTAACCAGGCCTTTAGAACTCCTTCCACCTTAATTGATCACTAGATGTGGTCCCTCCTGGACAGAACATGACCCTGGGTCAGGCTGCTCCAGAGGTGAACATCTCTAAAGGGGCTGGCATTTAGGTAGCGCATTTTCGAATCCATCAAAGGTTGCTAATGTTATTGACCCCTTTATACAGATGAATAAACTGAGGCAGAAACACTTTAGTTAATAGTCAAATCAGATAGTCAGTGGCCAAGCCAGGATCAAGTCCTGACTGTCTATTTAGAGAGCCTGTATTCCTGATCTCTATATCTTACTCTCCAATAAGGTGCACATAAGAGTGGCAGTGGGCTATGTCCCCCTGCACACCCTAGGAATGATTTGAAATCTTAACACCGGGAAGGGTGACTTCGTTCTTGAATGCATGGAAGTTCACCTTTACCAACTGTGAATTGCTGAGATCAAGAATGGAAAAGAAAGTCAGGTGTGACATGTGTAAAAAATGTTGACATATGTCCCCGCTTTATGCTAGGCATGTTAAAGGATATGAAGGAAGCAGAAGACACGGTCTCTTTTCATGAGAAGCTCAGAGTTTAGGCAAGGGTTAAGCTGCAAACGTATGAAATAATTATTGGCAAAATCCCAGAGCAGTCAAGGGGCAAGTGGCAGATGATTGCTATGTTGGATAACAGTAAAACAGGCAAAGGGCAAGTAAGGCTTCAACAAAACAGTCCTCTATTGTTATAGAGTTCCACCCTCCCCAACACCGAATGACTATGGGCCTTGGGACCCCAGATAATGATAAAGTATAAATTGCCGAAGTGTAAAAGGAATTAGACACACAAGGTTTGGGAAGGGCCCACAAGCCTGAGTACGAAGACATTCCCAGGGCAAATTAAAATCCCCAGCTTTTGATGAGGCTTCATCTTCTCTACCTGGGATTTGCTCATGACCATATTTGACTCCTGGGTAAAAGATACTTAATTCTAAATTTTAGCCACTTTTTCTTTCTATAAGTGAGAGCAATTGAACAGGAAAATACTGTGGTTTATTTTACTGGTAGGATGAGTAGGACATTCTTTATAAGAACTTTTATTGTTTCGTGCATTATACAACTGTTTAATGAGTACCATCAAAGTTTGGGTAGTAGTTTAGCATTGTGGTTAAGTGTAGGGTTTGGTAGACAGGCTTGGTTTGAATTATAGCCCGGTTACCTACCAGATCTGTGTTAAAGTATTTCTCTAATTCTTAGTTTCTTGGTATGTAAATGGAACTAATAGTAGTGCTTGTCTTGTGGTGACAATTAAACAATTCATGGGAGGTGCCTGGGACATATTAAGTGGTCAGTGAAGTTACCTGCTACCAGTAACTGCGGGAGGAGTTTGGGGGCCAGACACTGTGTTGGGAGCTGGAAATTCAACAATGAACAAGAAAGACAAAACAGCCCCTGCCTTCCCAAAGCAGACAGGTAAGGTAAGCAGGCATGGGAGACAGACATAGTATTTGCTGCTAGAAAAATACAGTTATATGAAAACCTGCAGCACTGACAACAGAGGAAAGTTGGGGAGTTCCAGGAAGATTTCTTGGAAAAAAAACATCATCACAACCTTAAAAATTATATTATTTACTGGCCAAGTTGTTCAGTTGGTTGGAGCATCATCCCATTCATCAAAAGGTTGTGGGTTCAGAGAGAAACCAAGATGGCAGCGTAGGTAAACACTTGCTGCCTCGCACAACCACTTCAAAACTACAACTAAAAGACAAAACAGACATCATCCAGAACCATAGGAAGTCTGGCAGAGTGGGAGAAATTCTACATCTAGAAGGAAAGAGAAAAGCACACTGAGACTTAGAGGAGGTGCGGAAGGAAAGTGCAGAGATACAGAAGGCATGCATATGGAAAGGGCTGGCAACTGAGGACAGGGCCATCTTTCTCAGTCAGGAGGGAGACACAAACTCCTGACTGCTCTGAAATCCAGTTCCAGGTGAGACTCTGGGGACCCAGACTCATACAGGGAGAAACTGGGCTGTCTGGCATTGGGCAGAATTTGAGGGTGGCTTTCTCTCAGAGGTGCTTGCAGCGATTACCACGGGACACTGAGACCCAGGCCTCTTAAGGTAGGGCTGACAGGAAGCCATTGCTGTTTGCTCACTGCCCTGTGAATTCCCTGAGACTCCACCCCATCCAAGCTGTGCACAGTGGCTTTTTCATATGAATGGCTTGGCCCTTTGCAATTTAAAATTACCTAACAGCCGAAACCGGTTTGGCTCAGTGGTAGAGCGTCGGGCTGCGGACTGAAAGGTCCCAGGTTTGATTCCGGTCAAGGGCTTGTACATTGGTTGCAGGCACATCCCCAGTAGGGGGTGTGCAAGAGGCAGCTGGTCGATGTTTCTCTCTCATTGACGTTTCTAGCTCGCTCTCTCCCTTCCTCTCTGTAAAAAATCAATAAAAATTAAAAATTAAAATTACCTAACAAACTGCAGCTGAATCAGAGAGAACCAGAACATCCAAAAGAAGGCTCAAGGCTCCACAGCAGCTTGCATTGTTTCACAGCTGGGCCTCATCTGGGCACCTCCAAACCCCAAACAAAGAAGAGGAATCTGCAGATCTCTCCATAGCTTCTGCTTGGTGACCTTAGGCAGAGGCTAAATTAGCACCTCCTTGAGATCCAAGAGCCAGTGTACCCAATGGTCAGAGTAAGACCATCCAGATTACAACTCCTCAGATCCATAAGGGACACACTCAGGGGGCAGACTCAGTGAGCACCAAAGTCGCACTGAAGCAAGTCTTGCCCTATAAGGGTGTCTCCAGCACAGAAGTTTTCCCATCATAGACACAGCTGATTCTCACAGCCAATTAGCCTGGAGGTCTGTTCCTCCCAGTGATACCAAGGCTTAACAATAATCAAGGCTTAACTACAAGACTGTGCACACAGCCCACAAAGGAGTGCATCAATAGAGTAGATAACTGGGGAGGCTGAGCCACTGGGCCCTATAGGACACTTAGCACACAAAGTCATTCTATCAACATCAATGAGAGAAAAACATCCATCAGCTACCTCCTACACACCCCCTACTGGGGATGTGCCCATAACCAAGGTACATGCCCTTGACCCGAATTGAACCTGGGACCTTTCAGTCCGAAGGCCGATGCTCTA
The DNA here is from genome assembly GCF_014108245.1 of Pipistrellus kuhlii. Taxonomy (NCBI): domain Eukaryota; kingdom Metazoa; phylum Chordata; class Mammalia; order Chiroptera; family Vespertilionidae; genus Pipistrellus; species Pipistrellus kuhlii. The sequence continues at coordinate 154,005,829 of NW_023425404.1, forward strand.
TCCACTGAGCCAAACCAGTTAGGGCTGGAGCATCTTTTTATATGATTTTTGGTTATGTGTGTCTTGTCTCAGATTCTTTGCCCATCTTTTAATTGTTAGGGGTTTTATTTTGCCTTTTATTGTTGAGTTGTAAGAGTTCTTTATATATTTTAATACAAGAAATGTGGTTTTCAAATATTTCCTCAATTTGTGTCATTTCACTTTAATGGTGTCCTTTGAAGAACAAAAGTTTTAAGTTTGAATGATGGTTACTCATGTTTTTGGAATAATATCTAAGGAACTATTGCCTATTTGGAGTCATAAAGACACTTGTGCGAGACTGATAAAAGTGTCCTAAAAATTCAAAATCAGAAATAAAAATGGGATCACTGAAAATTTTTAAAGACATTATAAAGATTATAAGAGAATATATGTTAATGACTGAACATTTTAATGAAACAGAGAAATTCCTAGAAAAATACAACTTAAAAATAACAGGAGACATAGAAAGAAAAGAAAGAAAGAAAGAAAGGAAGAAAGGAAGAAAGAAAGAAAGAAAGAAAGAAAGAAAGAAAGAAAGAAAGAAAGAAAGAAAGAAAGAAAGGAAGGAAGGAAGGAAGGAAGGAAGGAAGGAAGGAAGGAAGGAAGGAAGGAAGAAAGGAAGGAAGGAAGAAAAAAAAAATCATTCTATCAATACAGGGAAGCAGCCAAAATGCAGAGACAAAGAAACAGGTCACAAATGAAAGAAATGGAGAAAAACAAACTACTGAATATAGCATTCAAAATCACAGTTATAAAGTTTTTCAAGAATTTTCTAGAAAAAGCCAATAAATTTAGTGAGACCCTCGAGGATGTGAAAAAGGACCAACTAGAAATTAAGCATACACTGACTGAAATAAAGAATAATGCACAGAGATCCAACAGCAGACTAGAGGATCACAAGAATCAAATCAAAGATTTGAAATACAAAGAAGCAAAAAATACCCAACCAGAAAAGCAAAAGGAAAAAAAGAATATAAAAAGTTGAAGATAGTGTTAGTAGCCTCTGGGACAACTTCAAGCATAACAACACCCAAATTATGGGGGTGCTAGAAGAAAGAGAAAGATATTGAAAACCTATATGAAGAAATAATGACAGAAAGCTTCCCCCCCACCTGGTGAAGAAATAGACTTACAAGTCCAGGAAGCACAGAAAACCCCAAACAAAAGGAATCCAAAGAGGACCACACCAAGACACATCATAATTAAAATGCCAAGGGCAAAAGACAAAGAGAGAATCTTAAAAGCAGCAAGAGAAAAACAGTTACCTACAATGGAGCACCCATATGATTGTCAGCTGATTTCTCAATAGAAACTATGCAGGCCAGACGGGAGTGGCAAGAAATATTCAAAGTGATGAATAGTAAGAACCTACAACCAAGATTACTCTACTCAGCAAAGCTATCATTCAGAATTGAAGGTCAGATAAAGAACTTCACAGATAAGAAAAAGCTAAAGGAGTTCATCACTGCCAAACCAGTAATATATGAAATGCTGAAAGGTATTCTTTAAGAAGAGGAAGAAGAAAAAGGTGAAGATAAAAATTATGAACAACAAATACATATCTATCAACAAGTGAATCTAAAAATCAAGTGAATAAAAATTCTGATGAGCCGAAACTGGTTTGGCTCAGTGGATAAAGCTTCAGCCTACAGACTGAAGGGACCCTGGTTTCATTCCAGTCAAGGGCATGTACCTTGGTTGTGGGCACATCCCTAGTGGGGGGTGTGCAGGAGACAGCTGGTTGATGTTTCTCTCTCATCAATGTTTCTAGCTCTCTATCTCTCTCTCCCTTCCTCTCTGTAAAAAATCAATAAAATATATTTTAAAAATTCTGATGAACAGAATAAACTGGTGAATATAATAGAATCAGGGGCATAGAAAGGGAATGGACTGACAATTCTTAGGAGGAAAGGGGTGTTGAAGTACATAAGAGACTGGACAAAAATCAGACACCCATGGATGAGGACAGTGCGGGGAGGGGAGAATAAAGGAAAAAGGGGGGGGTGGTAGCAACCAGGTGGAAGAGAGCTATGGGGGGAAAAAGGAACAATTGTAATAATCTTAAAAAAAAAAAAAAAAAAAAAAAAGATTGTACAATAGGTTCAATCCCCATGACAGGCAATGGATAAATGTTTCTCTCCCACTTTTTCTCTCTCCCCAAAATCAATAAAAACATATCCTCCAGCCTGACCGGCATGGCTCAGTGTTTGAGCGTGGACCTATGAACCAGGAGGTCATGGTTCTAGTCCCTATCAGGGCACATGCCTGGGTTTCAGGCTTCATTCCCAATAGGGGGCATGCAGGAGGCAACCAACCAGTGATTATCTCACATCATTGATGTTTCTCTCTCTCTCTCCCTTCTCCCTTCCTCTCTGAAATCAATAAAAATATATTTTTAAAAACAAACAAGAAACATATCCTTGGGTGAGGATTTTTAAAAATCTATTATTTCCTGTGAATTTAATTATTTGGTTCTGCCACTGGAATGTAAGTTGCATGAGGACAGGGACACTGTGCATTCTGTTTGGTTTTATACTTTTTAAGCACTTATGTGGTGCCTGGCACAGAAAAGGCACTCAAATATCTGGTAGGTGAATGAAAAGCGAATGAAGTAACTCCTAAGGTGATAAGTAGGATTTTACCTAATGGGGATGACAGGAAAAATGTTCCAGGCAGGTGAAACAGTGTGCATGAAGTCAGGTAGAGAGCAAAAGCGAGCAAAAGCATGGAGAGTGGGAGGAGCTAAAATGCAATTAGGCTGGAAAGTGTGTGTATGTGAATGCCATGCGAGAGAGGCTGAGAAGGGGCCAGGGACCAAATCAAACAGGGTCTTGTAAACTATGGTAAGGGGTTTGAATTTGATACTTAGGAGCACTGGGAAGCCATGAATTATTTTAATTAAAGACATAATCAGTATTTAAAAAATATTTTTTAAATATACTTTATTGATTTTTTTACAGAAAGGGAGAGAGATAAAGAGCCAGAAACATTGATGAGAGAGAAATATTGCCCAGCTGCCTCCTGCACGCCCCCACCACCACCACCACCACCACCAGGGATGTGCCCGCAACCAAGGTACATGCCCTTGACCAGAATCGAACCCGGGACCTTTCAGTCCGCAGGCCGACACTCTATCCACTGAGCCAAACCGATTTCGGCTGGACTCCTCCTCTTACTGTGAAGAGCACTTCATGCCCTGGGAAGGCTCATTTACTATCAGGAAAACGACCACACAACCCGATTTGTTACAAAGACATATGTTGTTGACCATTTCTGGTACAAATAATTAGAAATACTGAGTTCAAAAGTGACAAATGAAAAACACAAGGTCTTTGTCGATATAAGAATCATATACTTTGGTTACCTAAATAGGCTGACAATTTGCATATGCACAAGGGAGGGTGGGAGGCACAGGGGAACATCGTATTTTAAGCCCAATATTGAAATGAAAGAAATTGAAAGAAAAAGTCAGAGCCTAAAGAAAATGGTTTAAAATGTGAGAAGTATTCTGCAACCAATGCCTCTGTACTTCACCTGAGTATTCACTTGAGTGTGACAGAGAATTAAAACACATTATTTGTCCAAACTCACTTTCTGAAAGTCAAATTGGTGTAGACCAGGGACTAGGCAAAATGAGACTGCAGCACGTTGAAGAGCAGAAGCAGCCAAGTATGTACACCACATCCCAGGGAATGACAGAATCAAACCTGGAAAAGCCAAATCTCTTGCCCAAGTCAAGGATCCAAAATGGTAGTCTTCGCTCCCTCTCTACTCTAAATGGTGCAGGAGACTGAAATCTCAATTTTATTCATTAGTCATGGGAAAGCCACCTGGTTGAATGGCCTGAGGGTATAACCAGGCTCCTAGACTTGTTTGAGTCTCCCAACAATGCCTCAAAAGAACAGATAGTGCTTCTCAATTCCTCCCTCTTCTTCATTTCCATTGCCTTAGTTCAGTCCTTCATCACCTCTTATATTTGTGCACAACTCTTGACCAGTCTCCCTCCTACTCATTTCTACCTGTTCCAATCCATCTTCCACATAGCTTTTCGTTACCTTGCTTAACACATTTTTAGCTCTAAGAAATGGGAAGAGGAAAAATAAGGCCAAAAAACAGGTGTAGTGTTCTGGTTAGGAAAACACTTGTATACAGACTTAGTTATCATACAGACTTTATTCTGATTGAGGTACCTATTGAGCAATTTTTCAGAGAGACATATTTGCATATCTTTAAATATTTCCCAGGCAGCAAGGGAATCAGGAGCAAGCCTGGAGGCTGAGAGATCACTAACTTGTAGCAACCCTGCTGATAAAGTATACAGGTCTGAATTAAACCTGTGGCAGAAAAGAGAGTCATACCAGTAAAGTATAAATGAAATCGTACCAATGGTGACCTCCAGTAAACAGGTGGGAGGAGACTAGGATATCACCTAAGATTCCTACTTGGGTAGATAGAATACATTTCCACCAAGATAGATGATACAGGAAGAGCAGGTCTGGGAGTAATCAGGAACCTCCAAGTTGGATGACCAGTTGTGACTAAGCAGGTTGAGAATAAAAAGCCCTAGACAACCAGGAAGGAGAACAGCTAAAGCTACCTGTGGACAGATTCACACAGAAAGAGAATATAGTACAAAAAGTAATAAAACCTTGTAGGAACTAAAGGTTTCAAAATTTGTAAAGCCACAAATAACATTTACATCTTAGCAAACTAAAATCTGAAAGCAGCTTTAGCTTGTTTTGCCTCAGTTGATAAGAGCGTCGGCCTGCAGACCAAAGGTCCCAGGTTCAATTCCAGTCAAGGGTATGTACCTTGGTTGCAGGCTCCTCCCCAGCCCGAATCCTAGTCAGGGTGCCTCTCTCTTCCACTCTCTCTAAAAATCAATAGAAAAATAACCCAGGGTAAAATTAAAAAAAAAAAATAAATCTGAAAGCAAAATATATTGCTATTTACCAAAATATGTAAGCAGAGACTCTCCATTAGCAGAGTACAAAAACATGCCCCTATCTCCAAGGAAGAAGAGGTATCACATGAAAACCACACTCAGTATGATTCTCCAATCAACTAGAGAAAAACAATGGTCTATAAAATCAAATTCAATGGGAAACTTATGTAAAAACAAAACAAAAAGCAAAACCATCACTTGCAACAAAAGCCCAAGGCTTAGAAAAAGAAGTCCAGAGCCAGAGGCTGGCAGGGTCCAGTCACAGCCAACAGCACCCCTATATGCTGATTCACCAAGAAACCTGGTTAGAATTTGGTTTGTCTTCAGAGATTGTACTAATCTGCCAACCCGAGTATTCTGGTCTACTTGATACCTGTTGCCCTTCACTACAAGTTAATAGACATTTTGTTTAATATGAGTCCATCCCAGAGAGAGGTCAATTCTCAAATGACAGATTCACTTTCGGTATCTCCCAAGGCTATGAGCCAAACTGTGATAAGGAAATATTACCTAAAGGACTTCTGGTTACCAGATAAAGGGCTTAGCCTAAGACACTCCAACCTCACTTCAAGCCTCTCCACTGAAATAAAGCAAGCACTTTTTCTTTTACCAAGAAATTAAGATATGATTGCAAACAAAAAGTACAATTCGTTAACATTTTTATTTTGAGTTGTAACCCGTTATTACTTCAAAAAGATCCACTTCAGAAAATATCCAATGGATGTTGACTTACCATTAAAAGTAAGTCATCAATGTTTGATTTGTAACACACAATACACAATAAATTATATTTACATGCAATTACTAGACTATCACACACAAGGTAAAAAAATACAGTATTTTATGTACATTTTTTTTAAGATTTACATTTTCATACACAATTTATAAAATTTAAAAATTCTCTGTACAGAATTTCATGTGTACAGAGTTTATAAGTCCCCTATTCTTATGGCTGTACCACCACACAGATATGCTCAAAACTGTAACACTACACACACTTAAGTTTTCTTTACTTCACATTCAGTTTGGCACTCATATACTAATACCATTATTTTTGAAATGTGAATTACAAAGGAAGTAAAATGGAATCATGCAGACTTTTTTTTAATATATGAAAACGAGATAAAATGTGCTACTAGATCAACATTTACCAATTTCAGTTTCCTAGTTCTGATCAACCTTCTGCACTGCTTTAACACAGGTACATGCAAAACTATCAGATTATAGATTGTTTTAATAACATTAAAATAATACTACAGTCTGAGAATACTTAGGCATTAGGAATGCAATTACCTAATAACCATAGCCTGTTGATTATTTCTGCTTTGGCCAAAATCTTAACACATTACATACTAAAATTCACAGATATGGCAACATTATAATTCCCAAGTTTACAGAGTCTGCATCAGATAAGTGATTATTTTTTAAAAAAGAAAAGAAACAAAAAAGGTGTTTGACATTTAAGAGTATACTAATATTCTCTGTTCTGAGAATGGGGGTTGGGGAGCGATTTAAGATAAACCATTAAAGGTTTATCCATTTTCCCTGCTAAGGAAGTACTGGCCCACTCCCAATTTGTTTAAATAAAGACACCTGAAGGCTTTATAAAAAGTTTAAGATTACCTATACTATTCATCTTCAAAAATTCTTGAAAAGTAATAAAATTGAAGGTATTGATACCTTCCCTCCTCCCCCAAGTAGCTAAAGATCAACGAGAAAAATAAAGTGCCAATGTCTAAAGTATTGTTAATTGTTCAAGAGGCACTAACCCATTTGATGGCTTAGGATTACATATGAAAATAGGCCAGATCTGATCTGAATAATAAATAGCAAGTAGGTATATTCCAGTCTATGCAATTCCTGTCTAGATGGGGGTTGGATAAAAAAACTACCTACTCCCCCATTTATTGCTTGGAAACTTGAACACACACTTTCAATTCTGACACAGAACAGTAAGAATTCTAAGATGAGAAGCACAGTGTCTGTGCCACTTTGACGTTGAAAAAGAAAGTGCACTCTTGATCACTGGAAGGAGAGCTACTGAGACTCTCTTCTCCACAACTCATATCTTCACAAGAGTCCTCACTAAAGAGAAAGGAAGAGACAAAGCAAAGTCCATTATTTTAAATACACTTAAACATTTTACAGACAAAATAAAACTGCTAAGCAAGTATCTCTAGTCTCAGAATTTTTATATTCAAAATTTAAGCTTTACAGTGAGAAAATTTTACTTATAAGGACTTCCTAAACTGAAGTCTATTATAATATCCTTGGGAAAAATACAGATTTTCTTAACAGGTTTAAACAAATTACTATTTTCCAAGCTATTATTCTTGTACCAATAACTCTACCATCAGGTCCCATTCAGAGTGTATTTTGTCTGGGAAGTCTAATCAGTTAAGGAATCTGCTTACCTTTCACTTTCATCAAAACAACCCCCCTCCGGTATTGTTGGCAGCTCAGGGACACTGTAGTAGCTGTTGTGGAGATTCTGGGCTGTGCGCCTTGAAACAATCCAAACCAATTTCTTAAGATCTGGTTTGCAACATTCAGGAGAAGAATATTCAGCGAGGCATTTAGAAACTAACTCCCTCCAGTAAATGAATTCAGTGTCATTAACCTGAAAAAAATATTTTAATCAAGAGGTTAAGAGAGTGTTTCCCAAGCCTTGCTGTACCTTGGAATCACCCTGCACTCCATAAAAAAATACTGATGCCTGGCTTCCACCCCCAGTATTACTTAATCGATGTAGGGTAGACCTGGGAATCAGAAAATTTTTTAAAAGCTCTCCAAGTGATACTAGTGTGAAGTCAAAATTGGGTCACCACTGGTTTAGGAGATGAGCACCAAAGGTATAGATAATTTACATAGGATTCAATACACAGAAAGTTTTGCCTATTAAGAAAACACACTGACCTAAAAACATTGTTTGTTACTAAATCAATTATCAAGTAGTATATTCTTTAACAGTCTCAATGCCAAGGAAATTAACAATTTGGGTTTCTATAACAATGCATTTTTTGATTGCTAAAAACATGCATGAACACTAAGATACCAGATATATGCTAATGAAGAAGTCAGCAGTATGACAGAAGAGGAATTTCCCCAAAAGGGTGTAGTTTCTCCACGACCAGGGACTGCCCCAGTTTTATTTCAAGGAATCAATTTTCACTGAAGATATTTCCAGATAAATTATAAATGGTTTACATTAAAACTAATAAATTCCTGACTAAAACACAAGCTAGACGTTAGAAACAAAACACTTCACAAATACTTTTAGCACAAACAGAAGAGTTTTGTATCATCTTGGCCACCATTTCCATCTAATCCAGCTACATCTTAACCCCCCTGCCTTCTGGCTTCTACCACTCCCTTCTCATTGTACTAACCTCATCTCCTAGGTATCCAATGACCTCCTTCAATTCCCATTATAATGGGCCTCTCATCAAAATTCAATACTCTTGGCTACCTTCTTCTTGAAAACCTCTTCCCAACCTGATAGTGCTCTTACCTGTCTGGTGTACCTTCCTTCACTTGGCTCCTAATGGTGAAACTGCCAACACTGAAAGCCCAGCCAACAGAATTTCAACCAACCTCTAAGCAAAAGACTCCAACTTTCTTAAGGCTTTAACTATTATTTCATGAGAAATTTCAAATCTTGATCTTAAACTATGATTTATCTTGAGTTTTTATTCCAGACTGCTAAATACCTGCTGGAGATCTACTACCTGGAAGGTAAAAATCATACGTCTTTGAACACAAGTTAATTTCTCTCAAATTTCCTTCAATAGTACCAACATTCTCTCCATCATTTGTTCCAACTATTGATCATTTGTGGCTCCTTGCCTCATTCCATGCTTGGCTTCTAAAACCACTCAACTTAGATATTCTCACAGCTTCTTGTGACCATCACCTAGACATTCTATCTACAAGCCTACCCTCAAATAATTCCTAAACCCTTCTATAGTCCACCAGCTTCCTGACTATAATAAGCCTTTGCTGCCCAAACTATCACTGTTAAGATTCTTTTAGTCTACACCTTCCCAGTCATAGTGCCTCTCCTGGTTTACCTTACTCCTCTGCTAACAAAACCCCAAAATACTCCCTATGTTCAGTATTATCTGGCACTCAGACACAGAATAAATAACAGAACATACCACTACATATTAAGTTCCATTTATCTCTGACTGTGAAAATGACTCTCTCTTTAATTGTTTTACACCTCTTTATAATTGCCAAAAACGTATTGGGCTGGCCTAAGGAGTTTAAAAAGAATAATGTAGCTAATGTTATTTTGGTAATGCTACTACTAATGGGATGAATCAGTCCTAAAGTTGTAATGGGATGCCATCAGTTATGTAGTAAGTGTACTTCTTTGTGTGTATTTTAGAACAGACCATTGTATTACCAATTTGCAAGAATACTACAGAAGGGACATCTTAATGTTGAAAGAAGCTAGGCTAAGGACAGGATTCCCTTCCAGCTTAATACTGACTGGATCAAAGCTGCATTTTGAAAATTTCAACACCTGAGATATATTTTTTTTAATGAGTATAAAAGTTAAGAGAATCCCATAAAAAAGTATTATTTAATGTTTATGTCACCACAGGGGGGGGAAGAACACAAAATGAAATATTAGGAAGAAAACTTGCTTTAAAGAATAAGAACTAAATATATTTACCTTGGAATGTTTTTTAACAAGCAGAAGAATTTCCAATAATTCAATGGATTTCAACGTTTCTACTTCCAAATTGAGAAGGCACAAAGCTAATACAGATGGCTAAAAAAAAAAAAAAAAAAAAAAAAAAAAAAAGTGTTAAGTAAAACAAACATTTTTTTAATTCAAAATAGAAAACGTGAATCATATATAAGCAAGAAATTGACTTACTTTTGCTTTTGAAAAGGTAAGTCGGCAGTTGCAAGCTTTCAGCTGAGCTTCTAGTTTATCAAGATTCAGTATTTCTTTTCTATACAACGAAAAGAAAAAAACAATTTACTTACTAAACTTGCAAAGATTTAAACAAGTTTAAGGACTTGCCATTAAAAAGCTTGGTGGAAGTAAAACTATAAACTTCACTGCATTCTAATTCTTTACTGCTAGCAATAGTAATCTAAAGTATAAAATTTTTAGTTTTAATCCCACTGACCTTTCTGCAGTCTGACAAAATACAATAGTATGGTATAAGTGCAAAAAGTTTAAGGCAGTAGTAGCTTCCAATTCATAGTGCAATTTTTCTGAAATTATTTTTTCCATCCGCTTTATGTCAGAGGCAGTACATTTGCATTGACTAATCCTGATTACATCATGAGTGGAAGGAATATTGCATTCTTCTTCAACTATTCTAGCAGCCAGCAAAAAACAACAGACTCCAATGCAAGACAAATGTTTAGGTTTCACCTGAAAAACAAAAAATAAAAGTCGTCTTCTACCAATTGTTACTTGATCTAGCAAAGCCGACACTTAAAGAATATTATAGTAATGCCCCTACTTTTAAGACAGAACACAAACAAGCTGCATCCTTGTACTTTTCCTTACCCACAATTTTATTTAATCATTTTCACAATTTAAACTGTCTCAACCTTTCTTTTTAAAAGGGTATTTTGGGGCGTTTAAATTACTTATTTAAATGGGGATAAAAATAATTAAGTACAAGTTCAAAAACCAAGTTTCTAATACTGCCTATACTTTGTATTTCAAACTCATGCAATTCGTGAATAGTACATTCTCCCTCAAAATAACATAAAGCTTTCAACTCCTAGAAAATAAACTACTTCTTTGGATATAAAAATAACACATCCACCAATCTTTTAATCTTCTTACCTACTTATCTCCAAGAATCATCCCATACTTCAATGAAACTTTGCCCAAGAGAAATATTGCATCAATTGTGCAGTGAAGCATGTGTAAAAGCTGCCATGGGCAGATGGCTGCCCTTTTCTTTTCAGTTTCCTGAAAACTGACCCCGCAGCTGACAGCATCCTACTGGCAGAAAAATCACATTTCCCTAACAGTTGCTGGTAATTGTGACTATGCCTCCCTGCTTTGAGCAGACTTATAGGAGAGGCAGTTGCTCACCTTTAATAGACTGATATACTTCTACCTATGGTTCAGATTAAAAACATCTAGGCTCCAACAAAAACATGATGGGAGATGAAAACCTTACATTAAGGACTGTATACATACTGGGTATAAAGAAACTACCTAAAAAACAGTAGTCTTCACTATGTTAAATCTTCAAAGGGAAGACATGTAAGACATACAGCAAAACCTAACATAAAATACTATACACTTAATTTTGTGGTCTCTTAATCTGACATTAAAGATCATAGTTCCAATTACTAAAAGTGTTTATGGATGGTGACATAAGTACATTCATTTGCGAAATATTTATCCAACCCTCCTATGCTGGCCATTGTAGTAAGCACTGGGTATAGAAAAGTGAAGATTTGGGGGGAGGGGGGGGGTTGTCTAAAAAGAAAAGTGAAGATTTATAAAAAATTATTAAATACCTTCATAAGAGCCAAGAATCTGTCCAAAATATTGACAGCCAGGACAAAAGTTTCAGTGCAAGATCCAAAAAAGTTGGTTAAACTCCTTAAGTCTTCTACTTTGGCATTTCTCAATCTTGGACACAAAGTGTTATCATTCTGCAATAAAAACCAAGAACCAAAGTTTACTATTTTCTTAGAACTAAATTGATAATACACACAAAGGTCATTTTTTCCCATAACCTTCGAGAATATGGGGGAAAGGGTAATTTTTAACTAAAGCAATACACATTTTCAGATACAAAAAGTGTGTGTGTGTGTGTGTGTGTGTATCTATCTATCTATCTATATATATATATATATATATATATATATAATTGCTTTTTAAAAATGTACAGCTCAAAAGAATTCGGCAATTCACTATAAAAGTGAACTGGGGCCACACTTCCAGAGGGTTATAGCAAATATAACTTCATTCCCTGTAATGAACATAGATTGTTACTTGTTTTATAGGGTTTTTGTTGTTTGTTTATTAACTATTTGAGAACCTATAATACAATAAGCATTTCATAGACAAAGGGTATTTCCACAAATGAACTGCTGAGTGACCAGGGAGTCTCCCACCCAGAAGCTGCAGGCTGGAGTGCCTCATCGAAAGAAAACGCTTCACTACAGTTAGCATCACTCTCATTCTTGTTAAGCAACAAAAGCTTGACCCGGAATCAAATGTATCTCAGTACTCCTCCAGGAAGCCCCATGCTGGTCTTCAGAAACTTGTCTGTCCTCAGTCTCTCAACTCAACAACAGAAAGTTACCCCTCTCCACGCCCTATGGGCGACAACTCCAGCAAATTCTCCGGCCACTCACCTCCGAGGTAGCCTCGATCAAGCTGAGCCCTTTTTCTCGAGGTTGGAATCGCGGTTCCTGCTCCAGGTAGAAGTTCAGCAACCCGAAGAGCTGGACCCCTTCATGACCTGCGAAGTGCTCGGCCCCCAAATCCTTCATCTGCAGCAAAGACACCGCACACAGTGAGTGTGTCCTGGGGCAGGTGGGACCGGGAGGTAGAGGGAAAGGGCAGGAAATACCTCCTGCTAGAGGCGCCCCAGCCGGCACACCTGGCGAGAGCGGATGAGGGGCCCGTCACGTCCCCGGGGCGAGCCCGCAGCCCCGCCGGGGAGGGGTGGCCGGGGCGGGGCGGGGCGGGGCTGGGTCCGGCTGGGGGCTGGCCGGAGCCGGCTTCCGGGCCGGTTCACCACCAAGAAAATGTCCCCGGGCTGGGGGTGGTGTCCCAGGGCCCGCCCCACCTGAAGCCGAGAGGGATCTCCCCCGGGCGGGATTGCCCGGGGACAGCTCCCGCCCGGGTCCCGGGTGCCAGCTTTGCACGATGGGGGTGTGTGTGTGTGTGGGGGGGGGGGGTGGTGGTGGTGGAAGGAGAACAAGTCTCGCGACCGAACAAAGAACCGGAGGGAGGAGACTCCGGAGCCCCGCCCTCCCGGGCCCGGCCGGGGAGCCCCCCCCCAAACCCCCCCCCCCCCCCCCCCGCAGCGGGACTCCAGCCCCGAGCCTTCCCCACACGCTGGTACCCGAGTGGTGGAGACCCGGGGGGGGGGGGGGGGGCAAAATCCAGCCCGCCCCTTGTCCCGACCACCCGGTCCAACCACGGACGCCCCGGTTCCGCAACCGTGCGGGGCCCCGGCTGTCAATTCCAGGATTACCACCCCAGCGAACCCCGGGGACAAAATGGGGGGCGGGGAGCACCCAAGAAATGTCCGAACTCTTCATGCATTCCACCAGCATCTCCCCAATCCCGGGCCCACGCCCCCGCAGCTGGAGCAGCTGGGGGCGGAGCGGAGTCGCTCCCGGGGCTGGGGGCTGGGGGCTGAGGGCTGGGTACCCCGAAGCACCCCGCCCCCGCGTCCCGATCGCGAACAAAGGAACCCGGGCAGGAGCACTCACCGTGCCGGAGACGCGCCTCCTCCACCGGCCGCGGCGTCGCCGTCTGTCCGTCCGCCCGCCCGCCCGTCGGGGACTGGGTGCGGCGGGGGCGTCCGGACCTGTCTCCTGAGCACCCGCCGCCTCAGCGGTGGCCCGGGACCCGCATCCGCCCCCTCCCCACCCCCCGTCACCGCCGCCCTACCTACAGCCCCGGCTTCATGCTGGCCCCGCGCGCCCACCCTCCCGGGGCGAAGCGCCCACCCCGCCGCGCCCTGAGCCTCCGCGGGCGCTGCCCCCACGGCCGGCCGACGCGAAGCCCGGCCGAGCCCCTTGTTTTTGTTTTGGGCTCCCGAACCCCCCCCCCCCCCAGGGGCGGGGCACGTGACTCGCGCGGAGGGATCCTTCGCTTCTCCACAGAGGTTGGTAAAATAGTCCCGCTTCTCAGCCACCGTCCCCAGCGGGTTTGGGGAGGGGGCCTCGGAGGTTTGCCCGGGCTTTCACGAGCCCGCTCCTCCCTCTCGGTTCCGGGGGAACGTCGTCTTTATTCGGCGATAGAGCCGGTCGGGGAAGAAAGGGAAGCGAAGGGATTGACGCGCGGAAGGAGACCGCTTCCGTTCGCTTTGCACCTTTTAAAGGTCCCTGATTTGTTTTGTTTCCTCTGTTTTGAAAAATCCGCCCAAAGTAGCCGGCTCCCTGATTGGACGCTGGCCGAATGCCGAGGCCCTGGTTCACTCCCGGATCTAGATTGGCTAGCTGATTAGCCTTGGAGGCCCCTGATTGGCTGTCGCCGCGTTCTGCGCCTCCGTCTTCCTCGGGGCCTTAGCAACGCGGGAGTCTGCAGTGCGCATGCCTGGCGAAGGTGGGCCCGCTCTGCAGGAATGCATGGACCTGTGCCTGGGGTCCGCTCCCTCCCGCCGCCCCCGCCCGTCCCGGGGGAATGCCTCTCGGTTCTGAGCCAGAACGGCTGCAGGACCAAGGGATGCATACCCCGTGTTTCTTCTTTATTTTGTCGTGAGGGTTTTTACTTGTGTGGACTTTGAATTTTTTCCGAAATAAAAAAATAAATGTTCAGTGGGGTGGACATTAAAAAGAAATTACCGGTGCGCATTGACGAGGGCACCTAAACGTCTAATCATTATAATAGTGTGCCCCCAGAGGCTGTAGATGTGCCGTTGTTTTAATGGAGTCTCTGAGAGGTTCATGGTCACCCATAAATTACCATTTACAGTCCGTTATGATTAGCGTTATTAAAAGGTGACACCTCTCCTGAGGCTGTGCAGAAAGCAAAGCAAAGGAGACTGGAGAAATTTTCACACGGAATACCTTTGGGGGATGTGAGAGAATCCCTTCAACATTATAGTAAAACTCTATTTTCTTCCTCTTCAGTTCTCCACTGTCATCAGCCAAACACACAAATCACAAGGTAGCACTTTATGAGTTGTAATCTAAATAATCAGAAAGCCCCTAGGCAAAGGTTTCTCTTTTCTGCTCTTCTACATGTAGTCTGTGAATTGTTTTATTACTTGTAAATTATGAGAAGTCACATAGCATAGCAGCAGCTTTCTCCTCTTTCCAGAGCAGCAAAGGAATTTTAGAAACAGATCCCTCTGCAAATTAGCTGGAACTAGACACAGACATCTGGAGCTCAGAGCAACTGGGGGGAGGAGAGCTCAGAGAGCTAATCCTCTTACTTCAGAGACTTGAGGCCTTGTTCAGGGTTTGGGGAAATAAATAAAATTACATTAAAAGACTGCTTTTAAGTGATTTACAGCTTGCATAATTTTGTTCAATACTTGTTTGATCTTTTAGACATTATTAAAACTCTTATTTGACATAAATCTCTTGCTGGAAATCTGTGCTGAAAAACATAAATGAGGGCCTGCAACCAAGATGGAAAATAGAGCTAAGATTAGAATTACATAGATGAGGCCTCCGTGTACAGTGTATAAAGAAGCTCATGGACAGAGTCCAGAGAGAGAGAGACAGAAAGCAGCTGGATGGAAAACATGAGAGAAAGAGTTTGTGACCAAAACATGAAGGAGATTGGGACTTTTTTTCCAAGAAGGAGGGCAAAGATAGAAAAGGAACATAAGATATAAAATAAGTGATGTGAAAGAAGAAATGTAAAATTACGTGGTAGAAAATTTCTAGAATAATAGAGAACATATCAGAAAAAGGAAGAGATGATGTCAAAGTTGTTCTTTGATTGGTTCACTACTAGTAAATGTAGTTGAACAAAATGTATACTACAGTATATGCTGCATGGCTAGTATTTTATATATTCTTTAACAGGACGCCAGCCTCTGGCATGGTGAGCAGTTCTCTTAAGAGTAAGACAAGAAAGTTTTGCAAATGGTGTTGAATTTCCTGCTCCTGGCAGGTCCTGTTCAGTTCAGAAAAGACTAGTTAAATTGTCCAGCGTGGAGTCCTTTATCCTCTTTTGTCCATTTATCATTTTAAGGTAAAGCAATCATTGCCCTAGCCGGTTTGGCTCAGTGGATAGAGTGTCAGTCTGTGAACTGAAAGGTCCCAGGTTTGATTCCAGTCAAGGGCACATGCCCAGGTTGTGGGCTTGATCCCCAGTGGGGCATGTGCAGGAGGCAGCTGATCAATGATTCTCTCTCATCATTGATGTTTCTTTCTCACTCCCTCTCCCTTCTCTAAAATCAATTTTAAAATATATTTTTATTTATTGATTGATTTTTTACAGAGAGAAAGGGAGAGGGATAGAGAGCTAGAAACATCAATGAGAGAGAAACATTGACCAGCTGCCTCCTGAACACCCCCCACAGGGGATGTGCCTGCAACCAATGTACATGCCCTTGACTGGAATTGAACCTGGGACCTTTCAGACCAACACTCTATCCACTGAGCCAAACCGGTTTTGGCTAAAAAATATTTTAAAAAAGAAAAACAATCATTAACAAATATTGGTCCAGCCCAGCCAGTGTGGCTCAATGATCAGGAAATAAAGTACATCAAATCAAACGTAACCTGAGGACTATCTATAGTTACATCATCCTTTTTATTTCCCCCCCAAAACAGTTCTTTTTAACAATTATGATATTTTTGGGTAGCAAATGATGCTGGTTTTCTCATTTTACTCTGCTGATTTTTATTTGTTTTTAATACTAGAGGCCTGATGCATGAAAATTCATGCACTGGAGGGGGGATCCCTCAGCCTGGTCTGCCCCTCTCACAGTCTGGGAGCTCTCAGAGGTGGGAGGCAATCCAGCGATCAGGGGAAGGCGACACCCCATCACACCTTTGCTGCTGCCACTGTCAGCAGTGCAAACCTCAGCCGGCCCTGGTTACCTGAGCCTTGGGCAGCCTTGGGTAGCTGGGCAGCCACCATCTGAGGTTTGCCTGTGCCTCGAGCTGGACCTGGGCAGCTGGGCAGCTGCATTCCAAGGCTTGCCTATGCCATTGGTTGGCCTTGGGCTGCTGGGTGCTGAGAGGACTTGGGGACTGTGGAGGCAGGTGTGTGGAGTGGCAGGGCCTGCCCTCAGGCCAGCCTGGCCTTGCCATTCACCTGCCAACCCAGCAGGGCTGAGGGGACTGGGCACCACCATCTTGTGACTGTGGGCATTGTTATCTTCGAGGGTGGGACAATTAGCATATTCCCTTCTTATTGGCTGTGGGTGCTGCTATCCTTGAGGGTGGGGAAGTCAATTAGGATATTCCCTCCTTATTGGCTGTGGGTGCTACCATCTTTGAGGGCAGAGCAGCAAATTAGCATATTCTCTCCTTATTGGCAGTGTTACTCCCATCTTTGTGCATGAGGGTCAATTAGTATATCCCCTCTTTATTAGGATATTTTAAAATTTTTAAATGTTTCAATTTTTAATTTATTTTTAATATATTTTATTGATTTTTTTATTTATTTTTTTTTTTTTTTTTAGAGAGAGGTAAGGAGAGGAATAGAGAGCTAGAAACATCGATGAGAGAGAAACATCAACCAGCTTCCTCCTGCACACCCCCTACAATGTACATGTCCTTGACCAGAATCAAACCTGGGACCCTTCAGTCCACAAGCCGACGCTCTATCCACTGAGCCAAACCAGTTTCAGCTAAATGTTTCAATTTTTTTAAATGACAGACTTTCTCCAGGCTCTATTGTCTGTCTGTCCATATCACTTTTGCTTACTTTGCTGCAGCCCTAGGTGTTATTTATTAAATAAGCATTCACCCTTAGGCTAATCTGCCTTTACCTGTCAACTACCTTTCTATCTTCCCTAAGTTTTCTTGAGGTTAACTTCCCTACAACACACACACATACAAAACAGAGGATCAGAAACTTGACAGTCCCCAGGAAGGACTTTGAGGAGATTTGTCCTATAAGAGGCTCAGTGCACAAAATTCAGCCTGCACCCTCTCCAATGTAGGACCCCTTAGGGGATGTTCAACTGCCACAGTGATGGGGCCTAAAGTGGCAGTTGGACATCCCTCTCATAATCTGCGTCTGCGGGCTCCTAACCACTGGCCTGCCTGATTGCCCCTAATCGCTTCTGCCTGCCAGCTTGATCACCCCCTTATTGCTCCCTTGTGGGCCTGATTGACACCTAACTGCTCCCCTGCCATTATGATTACCCCTAACTGCCCTCCCCTGCAGGCCTGGTCACTCCCAACTGCCCTCCCCTGCTGGCCTGTTCTCCCTAACTGCCCTCCCCTGTCAGCCTAATCACCCACAACTGCCCTCCCCTGCCAGCCATCTTGTGGCAACCATCTTGTGATGATATTGCACAAATGATGCCACTTAGGCTTTTATTATATAGGATAAAAATCCTAATATTCAAATTGTCCCTCAGGAGTTCCACCAGGAGTTTGACTGCTCACTATGACCAGGGGTCAGCATGTAACACGGCAGGCATCAGTGACAAGGCATTGACAGCAGGCAGCAGTGGAGGTGCTGCTGGCCCTGATGGGTCCCAATGAGAGCTGGACCAGGGCGGGATGTTGGAGCAGGTGAGCGGTCGGTGCCAAGTCAAGGCAGGTGCAAGCAGGATCACCCCACGGACAGCGACCAGTGGGGGTCGGGGCCGCTGCCTGGCTCCCAGGCACTGAGGGAGGCGGGCGGGTGGGGGGAGGTCCTACTCTGATCAGTCGTCCTGCAGGCAGGATGGTGGAGCAGGTGAGGGGACGGCACCAAACCAAGGTGGGGTGCCAGGTGGGGTTGTGGGGCTGTGAGCTGGGGCCCAATCCCCACAGGCCACCCCAAGGGACTCACCCATGCAGAAATTTGTGCACCAGGCCTCTAGTTCCATTATAAGATACTTGGTCTACAGCACAGTGATAAGGGCACAGCAAGAAGGGATATCCTCTGCCCCCAATAACTCCACGAAGGCCTGACAGTGACCCTGTTGTTCTCAGTAACATCTGAGACCATGAAGCAGAAGGTGGGCACAGAACAGGAAACAAGCAACGGCACACCCACAGAGAAAACAATGCCTTCTTTCAGCGAATTCTTGACTCTGAGGAGTGTCCTTACTCCTGCTTCTACCTAGAAGAGAAAACAGGGCATTCTCAAGAGGCTGCTGCAGAGCTTCTCTGAAAGCTTTGTACTCAGCTTCCCTGTACTTCATGAGACATCAAAACTCCCTCCCCACTTTCCAGAGATATCTTTCTCCTCACAGGTGGTAGTTTTAGACAATAAATCCTATCTTTTCACTCAGCACCTTGCTTTTAGCCCAGTGAGACCCATTTCAAATTTCCATCCCTTTGAACTAGAATATGGGAAATTTGTTTTAAGTCACTAAGTTTGTCATTTGCTCTAATAATAACATGAAATTAGAATAGAAGCTACTAGTATGAGAGTGCTGAAGCTGGTTCATAAAAGGAAGTACAGTGTTCACCTGGTTTTCTCTAAGCCTTATCTCCGTGCCATGAGGAAGTGGAAAGATCACACCAAGAAGCCACATAAGTAGGCGTTCCGGCCACCAGCTGAGGTCCCAGCCCATGGTCAGCATCAACTCTGGATTCGCAAAATGCCCACAAGATGACTGCGGCCCCAGGCACCATCTGACGGTAACTTCATGAAAGACCCTAAGCAAGGATTGTCTAGCTGAGTTCAGCCAACCCTAGAACTGTGAGGATAATGAATTATTGTTGTTGTTTTAAGCCACTAAGCTGTGGGTGATTCATTACACAACAATAGATAACTGGAGTGAGGATAGGTCAACTCTTAAGAATTTACACTTTTTCTGGATTTGTCTCGTATAAATATTCACTTTTATATCTAGTTTTGCTTTTATGAATTCTACTCTTCTCCCAGATAGAACCAGCACTGCTCCAAATTTAAAGCTTCAACTACCCTTATTTCCCTTCCCCAAATCTGTTTTTTTTTTTTTTTCTCCTTCCTGTAGTAGCAATTTCTTATTCAGAATGTGGTTGAAAAACATAATAATATAAAAAAAATTACAGACCTGAGGATTGATCTTTGAAATGAAGCAATCTTCCTTTTCAGAAGTTAAGAAAACTTTATTTTGAAGACATTTTAAAATGTCTTTTTCCCTTTTTATTGAATTTATTGCCACTTGTTAACAAAATTATGCAGACTTCAGGTGCAAAATTCCATAACATATCATCTGTACACTGCATTGTGTGTTTACTACCCCAAGTAAGGAAAACGTTAATGAGAGCAAAATTTAAGCTTTTATTGCTTATTCATATTACTTTAAATGTCAATTGCCTTTTCTTTTGAGATCAAAATAAGATATAATTACTTTCACAGAAAATAAAAACTTCCTTTAGGAATAAGATACGTTTAACAGATGTGTCCTAAATGACTCTGCTCACAGTGTCAGCTTCCCATAGCACTGTGATGTCAAGACAGGAAGTATCAGACTTAGGTTCTTGGAACACGTCATAAAATAAGAATGTGTTATGTAAATAATAATGTACAATGTCCCAGTCTGGGCCACAAAAAAAAAAAAAAAAAACATATTTGCTTTGGCTCATACTCATCATTTTGAGATAATCAGCTGATTTCAGAAATCGTCATAACCTTCATTGCACTCTTCTTTGCCAGTCTTTCCACACCATTTCCAAGCTACTCCATTATCTCAGTTGATTTTTAGCATAACAGAAAAGCTCTAGATACTGAAGTAATGAATTGGGCACAGAGTCTAATGAGCATTGAGTTCCCAGGTTTCAGAGAGTGTTTACATAAGTCTAATTTACTTGCATGTTTAGTAGAACTTGGAGGGGCTAAAGTGACTTGGCTGGAAAAACTCCTGCTGTGGTCATTCACTAAGCTCTACAGCAGTGTGGATAATTCCCACAATTCCAAAGCTGAGCATATCCATATGTGGGAATTAACTGTGTTGTGAATATCACTAACCCTTGTACAGATAAATATAAGTTCTCCTGGGAAAGATACAGGATGTTCTATCATTAACAACAACACCAGCAGCAGCAACAATAGATACATATACGTATCCTATCTAATAAAGAGGGAATATGCTAATTGACCATCAGTCCTCACAAAGATGGTGGTGCCCACAGTCACAAGATGGCAGTGCCCAGTCCCTTCAGCCCCACAGCCACGCAGGGCCAGCCCAAGGCACAGGCAAGCCTTGGATGGCAGTTGCTCAGCCTTCAAATCTTCAAATCCAGCATCATAGCATCTTCAAATCTTTCTCAACTGTGACTCTTCTGCCTTTCTTTTCCATTTATGAAGATCCTGGTGATTACATTGGGATCACCCAGATAATCCAGGATAATTTTTCTATCTCAAGGTCAGTTGATTGGAGACCTTAATTCAACCTACAATTTTAATTCCCCCTTGCCATGTAACAGGACATATTAGTAGGCTCTGGGGATTAGGACATGGATATCTTTGGTGGAGGGAGGGGCATTATTCTCCCTTATTCACCATTCCTTCAGCCGCAGTCACATGTCTACTCAGGCTCAAGGCTCCAGGGGAAGAAACATACACTCTACCTCTCCATGAGAGGAATTCAATCACCATCTGACATATGGGACATATGGCAGGGATTATCTCTGGAAATAAACTCTTTAAACATCCAAAATCTAGGAAATAGCCCTAGCCAGTTTGGCTCAGTGAACAGAGTGTCAGCCTGTGGACCAAAGGGTCTGGATTCAGTTCTGGGTAAGGGCATGTACCTTGGTTTCAGGCTCCTCCCTGGCCCAGGCCCTGGTTGGGGCTTGTGCAGGAGGCAACCAATCAATGTGTTTCTCTCACATCAATGCTTCTCTTGATATTTCCCTTTCTGAATGAAAAAATATCCTCAGTTGAGGATTAACAAAACAAAATAACAATAAAAAAAATCTAGGAAGCCTCATGATATATATATATATATATATATATATATATATATATATATATATATATGCTGCCTGACACATGGCTATAAAACTTTTGCCAATATTTTTGGCTGGAAAATCTGTTCTCCATAAGATAACAGTATTGTAATATGGTTTTCTATAGAATCAAAAAGTTTTTTAATTTAGTTTTTTCTCTACCATGGCTATTGATATTTAAAGATATTTCTTTCAGTTTTATAACTATGATCATATTACATTTTGTGATTGATGTCTGATTTGAGAAAACCTTTATCAAGTGTTTTTCATGTATGAGCTGTAAA
Source organism: Pipistrellus kuhlii (assembly GCF_014108245.1). Lineage (NCBI taxonomy): Eukaryota > Metazoa > Chordata > Mammalia > Chiroptera > Vespertilionidae > Pipistrellus > Pipistrellus kuhlii. Next base: position 154,027,825 of record NW_023425404.1, read on the forward strand.
AATTCAGGGCATCAGTGAAAACTGGCTGTATTCAGTAGGTAGCTAGTTGTCCCTTTATTACAGAAGCACGTTTTGAGTTCTATGTTTTCTTTGTCAATGTCAGTATTTTGTAAGAAATCTCTATTTTTCCCAACTAACATAATTCCTCTCTCTTCACTAACTAGAGTGTCAAACTATCTAAGAGCCTACCTTGCAGTTCTACTAGAAATTTCTCCCTTCTTTTAAGGAAATTCTGCTTTTGGAATAATCTGGGCAGGAGGGATATCTGTTAAAATTAGTTTCTTGTTGTCCAAACATTCCATTGATTTCATCATGTACAGGGTATCCCCAAAAAAGTATACACACTTTAACAGCTGCTAGCTCAATTTTGAAAATTAAATATATTTTATTAAACACTGCCTTTATAATTACTCAGTGTGTGTGTGTGTGTGTGTGTGTGTGTGTGTGTGTGTACATTTTGGGGGGACCCCCTATGTTTTTATCAGAATTTTCTTAGTTCTTTAATAAAAGTACTTACAAATGACCCCAAAAATGCATCTTCCTATTACATTCAAATCAGGAATCTGTGGTTTCTCAATGGTTTTATTGAAACATCCCAAAATGTGTTTCCACATTTCAGTTAAAATGGTATGTCCCCAACTCAGCTTCCCCTTAGCCAGATTCATTTTATGATTGATGTCTGATTTGAGAAAACCTTCATCAAGTTTTTTTTTTCATGGATGAGTTGTAAAAATTCAGGGCATCAGTGAAAGCCCCTCCAAACAAAAGGGAAAATGGTACAGTGGAATTTGACATGGCGAGAGACAGCAGCCTTAACTGATTGCAGTTAAAATGTCTTACTTTTACAAAACTAAAAAAAACTTATGTGTGAACTCTGCCAGGGCTCATCCTGAGACTTTGGAAAGAACCTATGCATGTGCCTGGCTGGTGTGGCTCAGTGGTTAAGTGTCGACCTATGAACCAGGAGTTCATGGTTCAATTCTCAGTCAGGGCATATGTCCAGTTTGCAGACTCAGTCCCCAGTATGAGGTGTGCAGGAGGCAGCCGATCAATGATTCTCTCTCATCATTGATTTTTTTTTTTTTAAATCTCTCTAGCTCTCTCCTTTCCTCTCTGAAATCAATAAAAATACATTTTAAAAAAAGAAAGAACCTATGCATGTCAGGGGCCCTGAAACTAAATTTTATTAACTTCACAATAAATCAACACTTAGTAATCAATAATTAACAGTGCTTAATGATTTATAGGTATTGACATAATTTTAATGCCCATAACACACACAAGTGGTAAGCATTATTGCACAGATGCAGGGAGTTTAAGTAACTTGTTCCACAGGCAGACAGTGGTGGAATCAGCATTCAGTCACAGGCAATCTGACTCTAGGACCCACATTTTCAACCCCTCTGATTCTGCTATTCAGGAAGAAGGAAAAACTCCAAATTGGATATAAGCTTGGTCCTTTTAGTTATACCTTCTGTTAAATTCATGCAGAATGGTGCATCCATAGTTTAGGTGAGCATAAACCATGGCAATTTGGATTTGGATCTTTCGTTAGGAAATTTCATCAGTGAATTACTCACTTGCATGTGTGTGTGTGTGTGTGTGTGTGTGTGTGTGTGTGTTCTTCATTTTTCTTCAATAGCAAGTGGCGATGCTTTTTTAAAAATCTGAATTTCTCTATCAAACTAATCTGAAAAGACATTGTCCAGCTAGAGACCAGGTCTACCAGGATTAACTGCCTTTGTCTGAAGTTTTGGATTAACATGTTTCTAACAAAGCAGGCCAATTATTTCAGCACAGCCTCTAGGAAAGCAGCAGCAGAAGAAAAAAGAGGCTCTTTTCGGCCTTTCTTTAGATATCACAGAGAGAGCTCTTCAGGATGTTTGAAACATCATGTGAGTATGCTATCCCAGTAGTTTGCAGATACTTAGGTGCCTGAGAGAAATTGCTGCTGTGTTGCTATTGGCCCTGAAAAGGGCTGTTTTGCAGGCATTTGAGCTGTTTTCTATATTATTGCACAGAAGCATTTTGTGTCTTTATTACAGAAGATTGTAATCAGCAAATCTTCTGATTGCCTGACCATGGCTTGTTCTGCTCTCCTATTTGCAGAACATTCTTATCATCATGCTAAGTGGAAGTCGAGTCCCTCCAATCACTCACTGCTAAAAATAGCAGATTTGCCCAGCCGGCTGGCTCAGTTGTTGAGTGTCAACCTATGAACCAGGAGGTTACAGTTCAATTCCTGGTCAGGTCACATGCCTGGGTTGTGGGCTCAATCCCCAGTGTGGGGGGTGCAGGAGACAGCCAATCCATGATTCTCTCTCATCATTAATGTTTCTATCTCTCCCTCTCTCTTCTTCTCTGAAATCAATATAATATATATATATTGATTAAATCATTCTTTAAAAAAATAAAGAAAGATAAAATAGCAGGTTTGAGCTTTCAGCTTGTGCTGATAGAGATGGGGAGAAATTGGGTATGTAGAAAATATTCTTGGCCTGCACGTGGAAATTACCAATTTATTGTGCTTATTGTTTTGGGCAATGTGTGTAAGTTTTTATGATGGACATAACATCATCTCTAGATCTTATATTTAAATATTGTAGAAAGGTACTGAATCACTCTGCATGAAGAAGCACTTCCAAGAATAATCAGGTTTCCGTAGCCATGTTTTATAAGCACAGCCCTAATTGCAGTTTGAAATCTTTGCTGCTTCTTTGGTTCAGCTTAATAAACATTGTCTTGGCAGCTACTTGTGCCCTGGTGGAAACAGGAGATACATGGTGACTATGGTTAGACCCTGCCTACTGGGTGCTTAGAGCCTACTGAGGGAGGGCTGAGTCAACAAATAGCAATGCTCCTATGTGGCCTGTGCAATCAGAGGGGTGTGTACAAAGTCTAGCAGCAAGATGGGGAGAGAAGAGTCATTTCAGGAGGAGGAGAAGGGAGATTAGGGAAGTCTGCATAGAAGAGGCAATTCTTGGCTGCTTCTAAAAAAAGTTGCTTCTGCTGTGTGACTTTGTCTTTCCCCTTCAATTCAGAATGTTATATTCATTTTTTTAAGTGAACAGCTTCTGTCCTAAGAACAGATTAGTAGCATGTCAGTAGAACTTCCACTTTCAGGATGTTCTTTTCACACCTATGTTTCTCAAATATTTGTGAAATTCATTTTCTAGCTAAAAATAAAACTACTTCAAGTTATATTTTGTGACTTATTTAGGCTAAGTGAGAACATTGCTACTTCCCTATAAATGAATTACTTTAATATATTTTAATTGTGAAAATAATAAAAACACATTACAGAAATCATGGAAAACAGAAATGCCTTATAACCAAAGAATCTAACACAACTAATATTGTTGAGGTGATATAAAATCTCCTGGTCTCTTTTCCAATATACATAAAAGTGAATATACATACAGGTTAGGAACAATTTAAAGACTATTGATAAAATAAGTAATTGTATATTCACCACCCAAGGGTGATAAATAATATATAGTATTTAGCTTTGAAACCTCTGGATGTCTTCTACAGATCACATCCCCACCTCATCCCACCCCCCTCCCCCACCCCCACTCTAAAAGTAGTCCTGGTAACAAATTTCAGTTAATTGTTCCTTTCCTTTTAAAAGTAGATTACTTTGGCCCTGGCCGGTACATTCAATGGTTAGAACCCCACACTGAAGGGACATGGATTGGATTCCTGGTCAAGAGCATGTACCTGGATTGCAGGTTTAATCCCGGCCCCAATATAGACATGTGTGGGAAGCAACAAATCAATCTCTCTCTCTCTCTCTCTCTCTCTCTCTCTCTCTCTCTCTCTCTCTCTCCCTCTCTTTCTCCATCTCTCCCCTTCTCCCTCCCTTCCACTGTCTCTAAAAATCAATGCAAAAAATATCCTTGGATGAGGATAATTAAATAAATAAATAAAAATAGATTACTTTGTATGTATGTCTAAATAATATATTGTTTAGTGTTTGAATTTTATATAAGTAGAATTACATTGAATATATTTTCCTGCAATTTCTTTTAAAATAATAATCTCCACTTTAAAATTGTTTCAATTGATTTTGAGAGAGAGAGAGAGGAAAGGAGAGGGAGAGAGAGAGAGAAACATCCATGTGAGAGCAGGACATCTAGACATCAATCAGCTCCCTCCCACACGCACCTGAATTCAGCAACCTTTCAGTGTATGGGATGAAGCCCAACCAAGTGAGCCACATTGGCCTGGCCCTGTGACATCCCCCCAGCCCCCAAACATGGTTTGTTTATTTTTTTGTTTGTTTGTTCCTTTCGGGAGAGGACCTGAATGGGAACCCCCAGAAAATACCTGGTGCTGTCAGCTTCTGCTGCCCTCCCCAGCTCAGCATTATATTTTGGAGCTTTGTCCATGTTTGCCGACAGCCATAGCAATTTTTATTGCTATGTAATCTTCCATTGTAAACAAGTATGTCACTCTATTTGTTCATTCTACTGTGGATGGACTTCAGGAATCTTTCCAACTTATTGCTATTACAAAAATGCAGCAATTCATGTTTTCCCCATCTCTTTGTGCCACATCCAAGACTTTCTTTCTAGCAGATGCCTAGGAATGGACTTCTGGGTCTCAGACAATGAGCATCTTCAACTGGACTGGGCAGCATTAACCAGTTTCCAGAGCACTTGAACCAATTTCCACTCCCATCAACTCTTGGCAAGAGTTCTGCTCTATATGACACATCTTCACCAACACATGTTACCTATTTTCACAATACTTCAAAACAAGGACCAGAATGACATACTTCTCTATCCTCCTCTTTATATAAAGCTAAGTACAGAGCAGATGCGCAGTAAAAATCCTTCGATTGCTTGATTTTGGAGGATTTATTCTATAAAGTTAAAGACTATACTGTACTTAAACATACAATTATTATTTCCACACATAGGAGAAAACTTTGCTTTTTCAAAAAATTAATAATGCATACATAAACCTATATTCAGACACATGCATGTACACAGAAGCACATAAATACATAATGCTTGTGTATTAACACAAAAGGTTGGAGCAAGGAAATAGCATTTCTTTAGTTATAAAGAAATGTTTTGAATTTTTTTCCTTACACACATATGCGTGCATGTGTGTATGAATGTGTGTACCTCTTAGATATTTGCATCTGAGAATAAAATGTCTTATATGGCAAGCTAGTTAACTTTTTTAAAGTTAGTTAACTTTTTAAAGCCAATTTCCTTACCTGAAAATGGTAGATTACGAAAATTAAATGAGACAATACATATTGAGAGCTCAAGCACAGAGTAGATGATAAGGGTTTGGTAAGGGTAACTATTATTTCTCATTGTTACTTATCTTATTACCTATATTAAGAGAAAAATTGCTTTAAACAATTCTTTCAATAATAATAATAGATTATATCAAATGCGGGAGAGTCCTGAATTGGATAGCACACAGCTATGGCAAAGGTACAAATTTTTCCTTCTATAGAGCTAGCTAACCAAGGTGAAAACTGACCCTTGTCCTTATTAGGTAACTGGGTGAACCAACCTGGACACAAATTACATAAACAAATTTCACATGCAAAGAATATTGTTGCAAAGCCCAGATATCAGTATCAGTATACTCTGATGAATATTACACTCCATAAAATGCTTGGGTAAGGATTAACATTGCTTGTTTATTTCTTACAAGGACACTTCAATCATATGACCTATTTCTTTCTCTTTGCTTTGGTTTTCATATCACCCTGTCCTTGAAAATCTATACTATGTACTTCCTTATCACCCATTTCTACAACCAAATGCCTTTGGCTATCTCCTCCCAGCTGTCTTTTTTCCATGTTTTTCTGAGAGGTGGACAAAGTGGGTTACCATGGAGAAAAGCCACATGCTGCCTCTCACAGGCTCAATTCACTTTCCCCTACAATCCTTGAGGTTAGACATCTCCAAAATGTTTATCACCCAAATTCAGATCAGCAACATGTTAGGGAAACCAGACAGCTGTATGGGATAATTCTGGCTCCAAATGATGCTAACCCTTTATGTGATTTCATTAAAAACAAAACAAAAACAAAAAACCTAAGGGACACAGTTGAAAAGTTCAAAATGTTTGTTGTATTGTAGTGTGTGGCACACAGAACAACAGTAATGTGAACCAAGAAGTATTGTTTTATTTGTCCATTAAGTACACAGCACTGTGTGCTTTCAGAAGCCAATTTCTGATCTTATCCCAACCAGTTGTACAAGTACCGAGAATCATACACCTGTTTATTTGTTAATGCAACTGAGGAAGCTCGATTATTGGGTTTCAATGACTCTGAAATATACACTCTCATTCTATTTCAGATCAAACAATGTATTTCCTTCCATACATGGGTTTGTTGTGACAATCAATTTCCTTTATTTGCATTAATGATATTATATCAATTGGACCTGATCAGGACCTGAACAGAGAATAATATTTTCTATGATTTAGTAAGACATATGTGAACCAGAAAATAGGAGATAAAACCTCTGAAAATTCAGGGGCTCATTATCCACATGAAATTCCTGGGAATCAAATGGTATGGAACACCTCAAGATATCTTCTCCAAAATGAAAGATAATGCTGCTTTTTGCATAATCTACTGCTAAAGAGGCACTGCGTAGATCTTTTTTTTTTTTTTTTTTTTTTTTGGATTTAGGGGGAATATGTACCACATTTGACTGTCATTGAACACAGAGCTGGAAAGAGATCCACACAATTGCTCTCATGAGCCAGTGCCAGCGAGGTCTAACATGCCACTGCCTTATTAAATATTATTGAGGACCTGAAAGAACTTTATTTATGTGTGCTATACCTATAAATATGTATAGCATTAGAAATTAGAATGAAGAAGTTCTTAAAATTATAATTTGTTAGTTCCATTGAAAATAACAATGATGCCCGACCTGTGTGTCTCAATGGTTGAGCATCGACCTATGAAACAGGAGATCACAGTTCAGTTTTGGTCAGGGCATGCATGCCTGGGCTGTAGCTCAATCCCCAGTCTGTGCAGAAGGCAGACAATCAATGATTCTCTCTCACCATTGATGTTTCTATCTCTCCCTCTCCCTTCCTCTCTGAAATCAATAAAAATATATTTTAAAAGATAATAATGATAATCCCACTACTTGTTAGCATAAATAACATTTTAATAAAACATAACTATATTTTCCTGAACCAAAAAACAATTAAAAAGAAGAGAAGTGTTTTACATTTTGGCAAATCTTTTAACTTCTGGATTCTCATTTCTCTTTCTATTGAATACATTCATTCTGTTGTGGTAGGTTGTTTTGATTTAAGTATAGTATATGAAGAAAATCTGGACCAACTGGATATATTATTAGAAAAAAAATGAGTGTATAATTCTTTATATTTTTTATTGATTCTCAAGAGAGAGGAAGGGAGAGGGAAAGAGATAGAAATATTGATGAGAGAGAAACATCAACATTAATTGGCTGCGTCCTACATGCCCCCTACTGGGGATGGAGCCCAAAACCCAGGCATGTGCCCTGACTAGGAATCTGTGCATAGGTAGGGTCCCTAGCAGCTGCTCACTGCCAGCCAGGGCCGCCCTTTCCCAGCTGCCAGCTGCTGGCTGGAGCCTTCCTTCGTTCCGGGCTCCTCCCTGGTGGTCAGCGCACATCATAGTGAGCGATCAAACTCCTGGTCGGTCGAACTCCTAAGGGGACACTTCACATATTAGGATTTTATATATATAGATAATTTTGACCTCACAGACTCAAGAGCATCTCCCCAGGAGACTACTGACAACAAGACAACTGAAAAAAATATCTAGCCATAAGTCCTCTTCTGGGAAGTTTGCAATATCTATAAGGACAATACAAATGTGAAAGATTGGACATGTCTGGAAAGCTATTTCAGCAGGTCATTATGCTGAAAAGAAAGAAGAAAGAAAGAAAGAAAGAAAGAAAGAAAGAAAGAAAGAAAGAAAGAAAGAAAGAAAGAAAGAAAGAAAGAAAGAAAGAAAAAGAAAAGGAAGGAAGGAAGGAAGGAAGGAAGGAAGGAAGGAAGGAAGAAGGAAGAAAGAAAGAAAGAAAGAAAGAAAGAAAGAAAGAAAGAGAGAGAGAAAGAAAGAAAGAGAGAGAGAAAGAAAGAAAGAAAAAAAGAAAGAAAGAAAGAAAGAAAGAAAAGACTTATTGAGAGCTATACTGAACAAGTGACTCATATCCATATTCCCTCCTGGAGAGGTAGCTCTATGCTGTCATGATTTATCATGAGACCCTATGGCTCTTTCATAACACCCATCATCCTTATTACCATCCAGCTATGACTTTGGACTGAGGACATGCAACAGAAAGGTTCATAGGAACCAGGATATTATGAGGACATTAATGCAAAAGTTCTTCTGAAACAGAGAAAGCAGGTTTTGGGGGAATTAAAGAATCCAAAGAAAAAGAATCTGTCAAGTGTAGGTGGGGGAATAAGCTTGGAGAGAAAAAGTCACCCAAGTAAGGGAGTCAGAGTGATAATAGGTCACAAACTAAAAAAAAAAAAAAAAAGCTTTAATAAGCTGAAATACAAGAAAGGAGATACCATGGCTTAGGAGTAACAACGAGGTAGAGAAAGTGGGCTGAAAAGAGAGTGAGCAAGTGGGTCAGTAGAGGCAGAAGCAGTGAAATCAGAGACAAAGAGGAATCAAGTCACCATGATGGTGGAGGGTCAACAAGATTCTGCTGCCAAATGGCTAACTAGAAAATCCAGTTCTTAGAATCGCTCTGCCAGGCCTCGGCTCTTAGCTGAGATTCCTTTTGTCCTGTATACCTTTCCAAAAACCCCCTCCTCCTCCTCCTCCTCCTCCTCCTCCTCCTCCTCCTCCTCCTCCTCCTCCTCCTCCTCCTTCTTCTTCTTCTTCTTCTTCTTTTTTTAAGTAATGAGTGAGTCTCTGTTCCTTGTCTCCCTTGGAGCCTAATTAACTCTACTGGGGAAGGCGTACTAGGTGCTTTCACATCATTATCTCAATGTTAACCATCTTTCTCGATTTAAGTATATGCACCAGCTATGCTGCCACACATCAGGTGCAATGAGAAATGACAGAGTTGACATGATTTTCATATAGAGGCCACAAGTCAGAGGGTACTATGTAGTTGAATATTTTTGTTAACTTTTGCTTCCTGGTTCAAAGAGAACAACAATTGAACTACATAGCATTAGGGTGATAAGAGAAAGGGGTGTATCCAGTTGGGATTCTTTTAGTTACTAAAACAAATCCAATTGAATTACATTAAGCAAACAAGGACAATTTATCCTAAGACACAGGGATATCTCCTGGAAGCATTAAGAAAGGCTCCACCTCAGGAAGAGCCACATCTGGATTTCCTTTGTGCCTCTGTTTCTCTGAGTCACCTCTGCATTCTTCTGTCCTCACTTCCTCTGTTTTCCTGTGTGGGCCAATAAGGCTCCCCGCAATTCCTGAGTTTGCAGGTCTTTGGGTTACCTTGCTGGGACATTGAATCAATCTCCTTTTCCTTTCCTTCTTTCTTCCCTCTACTCTTCTTCCATCTCCATCCCAAATTCATCAGGAAAGTGTTCTGATTGGCCAACTTCGGTTAAATATTCATCATTGGTGCAGTAAACTGCAGCTGAGAGGCAGTCAAGGAACCACCTTATATAAAATGGAAATGATGGTGGAATAATAATTTGGGAGCTGGTCTAATCACCGTGGATCACCAGATTGGGGCAGTTAGGTGGAGGCGGTAGGGCTATTTATTAATAGTAGCTGACTCCAGAAGATGTCCACGAAAAGTATGAACCATATACCTCCACCACATTAAACAAAACAACTCTTAAGTGATCCCAAATGGATGATGCTCCATCTCATGACCTTGGAAAAGAACATTCCAGATTCACCACCCTCAAAAAATAAAAAAAATAAATGCTGACCTTCAGCAGTGATGTCAAATGTGTTTTGGGAAATCTCTCCCTTTGCTGATGTCCCTCTACCATGTGCCCATGCTTCTCAGAGCCCCATTTGTTACTAGATTTGGGCTGGTCACCCCCATGCAATACCTCCATTCCAGACCTGTTCCTTTCCTTTCCTTTACTCAAGCAAAATCTATCACAGTCCTTTGTTCCATAATAACAGCTGGAAAAGTCACCTGTGTGACTGGGGAAGGCGTGCTAGGTGCTTTCACATCATTATCTCAATGTTAGCCATCTTTCTCGATTTAAATATATGCACCAACTATGCTGCCACACACATCAGGTGCAATGCTTGAATGGTCTGATGCTGTTAACCATTTCAAATAAGAGAAATGTTAATTAGATATCATTTTGTATTTTAGAGGAGGGATTCTGATGAGAGCAACAACCTTGAGCTGATTAGAAAAAAAGGGAAAGGAACATTAAGAAAGGAGGTCTACCACTGTACTCCTTGTCCTGCAACCCATTTCTTCTAAAATGTGGGACTTGAAACAGAATGGAAACTTTCCTTCTGTTTTCATTCCAAACTGGCAATATTGTCTCACGGATCTACTTTGTAACTGTTATCTCTGGGTTTTCCCATCATAGTTGTACTCTTCTTTGCATAACAAATAACATAAAAAAACAGAGACATTAAAAGCAGAATGTCAAGGTGTCTGCATTTGTGCAATGCCTTCTAACACCCTAAAGAATAAACTAATTTGTGTGTTTTTTTTAAAGCTCTGAGAGCTTTTATTTTTATTTTTATTATTTTTTAAAATAAGTTTTTATTGTTCATATTATTACAAATGTTCCTTTCCCCCCACCACCACCATTGCTCTCCTCCACCAGGTTCCCACCCCACCCTCTGCCCTTTCCCCACTCCCCACTGTCCTCATCCATAGGTGCACAGTTTATGTTCCTCCTCCTCTCTCCTTTTCCCCAAGAATCGTCAGTTCACTCCCCTTCCATACCTCTGATTCTATTATATTCAACAGTTAATATTGTTCCTCAGATTTTTTTAATTTCCTTGGTTTTTAGATTCACTTGATAGTATTTGTTGTTCATAATTTTTATCTTTATTTACTTTCTCTTCTGAAACAACCCCCTTCAGCACTTCATATAATTCTGGTTTGGTGTTGATGAACTCCTTTAACTTTTTTTTTATTAGTGAAGCTCTTTAGCTGACCTTCGATTCTGAGTGATAGCTTTGCTGGATAGATTATTTTTGGCTGTAGGTTCTTACTATTCATCACCTAGAATATTTCTTGCCATTCCCGTCTGGCCTGCATGGTTTCTGTTGAGACGTCAGCTGACAATCATATAGGTGCTCCTTTATAGGTAACTACCTTCTTTGCTCTTGCTGCTTTTAATATTCTTTCTTTGTCTTTTGCTCTAGGAATTTTAATTATGATGTGTCTTGGTGTAGTCCTCTTTGGATTCCTTTTGTTTGGAGTTCTGTGTGCTTCCTGGACTTGTAAGTCTAATTCTTCACCAGGTGGGGAAGTTTTCTGTCACTATTTCTTTCAGTATGTTTTCGATATCTTGCTCTCTCTCATCTGGTACCCCCATAATTCTGATGTTGGTTCGCTTGAAGTTGTCCCAGAGGTTTCTTACATTATCTTCAGTTTTCTGGATTCTCTTGCCTTCTAGCTTCTGTGGAGGAGTGTCTTCTGGTTCTTTATGTTCCAAATCTTTGACTTGATTCTTGCGATCTTCCATTCTGTTTTTAGGACTCTGTATAATATTATTTATTTCAGACAATGTATTTATTTCTTGTTGATCCCTTATCATTTCTTGATAACTCCTTATTAATTCTAGTTGATTTCTTTTCATATCCTCATAGGTCTTATCCATCTTTTCTAGGAAATTCTTGAAAAACCTTATAAGCGTAGATTTGAACTCTATATCCAGTCACTTTTTGTCCTCCATTTCTTTCGTTTTGTCTAAAGCTCTGAGAGCTTTTAAAGATGAGATTTTTCTAATATTTGCAGTTTCTGTTTTCTTAAATACAAATTTACAAATGTCCAGTAAGAACTGTGTGGGGGTTTTTTTTAGTTTTTTTTTTAAGGAAACATTGGTGTATGCATACATTATAACAAGTATTACTTTTACTTGCAGCTCCCTTTTCATTTAAGGGTCTATACATCATTTTAGAAACTGACCTACTTAATTTAAAATTCTGTCTGTAACTAAGGTACAGCAACCAGTGAGATGAGGTTATAAATTATTCTGTAAGCCATTCCAGCTCACTCTCTGTTATAAAATTTATAGCCAGATCTTAGGCTTTGATTTTCCTTATCTTCCACATAAAAAAGGCAGTATGTCTTACTGATTAGACCAGCGTTTTTCAACCGCTGTTCCGCGGCACACTAGTGTGCCGCGAGATGTTGCCTGGTGTGCCGTAGGTGCAGACAAGACAAGAATTTTATAATTTTTCACTATTTTGTTTACTTAATATTTCATAATAAAGTAATTATAAAATACTTTCTTTGTGTTTATTTGATTCCTATTCAAGAGAATTACTTTATATATAGTCAATATAGGAACAGAGTTAAATTTTTTTAACATTTTCTAATGGTGGTGTGCCTCGTGATTTTTTTCATGAAACAAGTGTGCCTTTGCCCAAAAAAGGTTGAAAAACACTGGATTAGACCACAGGTGTCAAACACAAGGCCCGCGGGCCAAATCCGTCCTGCCAGGCCTTGCAATGTGGCCCGCACCACGCTGTCATCACTGCACTCCGCTGCGTTTCCATTACAATGACAGTTTATGACTGTTCAGTAAACCATTCGGCACGCGATTTAGGCTGGATTTTAGATTTTGGCCCCTTCTCTGATTGAGTTCGACACTCCTAGATTAGACAATGGGTTCAATGACTTCCTAAATTTAAATCCTTTAGTTGGAAGACTCTGGGAGGGTTGTTAAGCTCTCTGTGCCTTAGTTTCTTCACCTATAAAATGGGGATAATAATACCAAAGGTTATTACTTCACCAACTTTATAACCGTCATAGACTTTTGGTTTCTACTGATAAAGACTCTCGTCTTGGACTAATTTTAACAGGAGCTTTCTGTTGGACTCGGCCAGATCTTGAGCTTTCCTCTTTCTCCTTATAAAATCCATTTGAGCAATAATCCTGTTAAAGCAGCTTAGCAAAAAGCTCCCAAACCTTAATATCTTATCACCCTGGCCTGCCTTCAGCAAGAATTCTGTGACTCCTCCACCAAGAATCCTTCTTATCCCTGATATTTTCTCCTAGTAATTTATTATCCACTGACCCAGCCCTGCCCTTCCTCCTCCCCCCCCCCCCCCCCCCCCCCCCCCCCCCCGCCTCGGCCAGAAATCCCACTTGTCCTTGTTGGAGTTGGAGGTGAGTTAGACCTTTCTCCCCTAATACAAAAATTCCATTGAAGTAGCCCCTCTTGAATAAGTCTGACATACTGTTTCTAGTACGTCATGACTTTTTTCCTTTTAATTTGTGATTTTATTTATTTATATATTAATCTTTATTTTTGATATTATTACAGATGTCTCTCCCTACATTTCCTCCTCCACCTGGATCCTGCCACACCCCAGGCCCTCATCACTATTGTCTATGTCCATGGGTAATGCATATATGTATATAAGCTCTTTGGATAATCTCTTCCCATCCCACCCCCTTTCTCTCTGAGATTCATGAGCATGTTCCATTTTTCCATGCCTCTATTGGAACATGTTCCATGTTTCCATGCCTCTATTCCATGGTTCTATTTTATTCATCAGTTCATTTTTTTCATTAGATTCCTTGTTTGTTTATTTTGATTTTTAGATTCAATTGTTGATATGTATTTATTACCATTTTATTGTTCATATTTTTCTTGTCCTCCTCCTCTCCTCCTCCTCCTCCTCCTCCTCCTCCTCCTTCTTTTTCTCCTTCTTCTTCTCCTTCTCCTCCTCCTCCTTCTTTTTCTCCTTCTCCTCCTCCTCCTCCTCCTCCTCCTCCTCCTCCTCCTCCTCCTCCTCCTCCTCCTCCTCCTCCTCTTCTTCTTCTTCTTCTTCTTCTTCTTCTTCTTCTTCTTCTTCTTCTTCTTCTTCTTCTTCTTCTTCTTCAAGAGACCTTTCAGCATTTCATATAATACTGGTTTGGTGGTGATTAACTTTTTTAGCTTTTCTTGTCTGTGAAGCTCTTTATCTGATCTTCAATTCTAAATAATGGCTTTGCTGGGTAGAGTAATCGTGGTTGTACATCCTTGCTTTTCATCACTTTGAATATTTCTTGCCACTCCCTTCTGGCCTGCATAGTTTCTGTTGATAAAACAGCTGACAGCCAAATGAGCACTCCCTTTTAGTGGTAACTAAACTGCTTTTCTCTTGCTACTTTAAGACTTTCTCTTGGGCCATCTGGCATGACTCAGTGGCTGAACTTCGACCTATGAACCAGGAGGTCATGGTCCAATTCCTGGTCTGGGCACATGCCTGGGTTGTGGGCTCCATCCCAGTGTGAGGCATGCAGGTGGCAGACGATCAATGATTCTCTCTCATCATTAATGTTTCTATCACTCTCCCCCTCTCCTTTCCTCTCTGAAATCAATAAAAATATATTTAAAAAAAATAAGATTTTTCTGAAAATAAAATTGTCTCTTTGTCTTTAACTCTTGGCATTTTAATTATGAAGTCTCTTGGGTGGGCCTCTTTGGGTTCATCTTGTTAGGAATTCTCTGTGTTTCCTAAAGTTGTAAGTCTAATTCTTTCATCATGTAGGGAAATTTTTATGTCATTATTTTTTTTCAGGTAGGTTTTTAATTTCCTGTTCCTTCTCTTCTCATTCTGGCACCCCTGTGAATGTTGGTGCACTTGAAGTTGTCCCAGAGATTCCTTACACTATCTTCATATTTTTGGATTCTTTTTTCCTTTTTGTTGTTCTGATTGGGTGTTTTTCCCTTCCCCACATTACAAATCACTGATTTGATTCTTGGTGTCCTCTACTCTGTTGATTTCCTGTAAATTATTCTTCATTTCAGTTAGTGTATCTTTCATCTCTGATTGGTGCTTTTTTTTGTCATTGATATTATCACTAAGTTCCATGAAGTTCTCACTAAGCTCCTTTAAGTTGTCACTAAGCTCTGGAAGTTTTCATTAAGTTCCTTTAATATTCTATTGGCATTGTTTTGAACTCGTATCTGGTAGTTTTCTTGCTTCCATTTCATTTATTTTTCTGGAGATTTTTCTGTTCTTTCATTTGTGACATATTTCTTTGTCTCCACATTTTGGCTGCTTCCTTGAATTTGCTTTTATGTATTAGGTAAATCTGCTATGTGCCCTGGAATTGGGAGAGTGGCTTTGTGTAATAGGTGTCCTGTAGGGCCCAGTGACTCAGCCTCCCCAGTCACCTGAGCTGGATACTCTAAGCATGCTCCTATGTGGGCTGTGTGCACTGTCCTATTGTAGTTAAGCCTAGATTGCTATTGGCATCATTGAGAGGGATTGACCTCCAGGCCAACTGGCCATGAGGACCACTTGTGACTGCAGAGGAAGAGCTGCTGTGCAGGAAATGCACCTACAGAGCAGGACTTACTTCAGTGGGTCATTGGTGCACACCAACCCCACCCCTTGAATGTTTTGCTCATGGATACAGTAGGATTGTAATCTAGCATAGTTTGAAGTTGACTACCAAATGCACTGGCCCTGGGGCCTCCCAGAAGGTGCAAAGTCAGCTGCTGCCTGTGCCCACCCAGCATGAGCTACAGAGTGACCTGCTACTTGTGTTGGGGTTGGAGGTGCCCAGGCAAGGCCAAGCTGTATACCTTGGAAGGCTGCTGTTGTGCCAGGCCTGGGGTGACTTATCAAGTGACACACTAAGTCCAGCTGCTACTTGTATGAGAGATTTTAAGAAAGTCTGAGCCAGGACAGGCCATTCAGATGGAAAAGCCACTGCAAACAGCTTAGATGAGGCTGCAAAGTGGATGGGGCAGGGTCTCAGGGAATCACCAGGTTGATGGAGACTCGGATATGGCACCTGCCTGGCGGCTCTGTGGAGGGAAAGTCTCAGCAAAGGAACCCTGACCTCTGCCAGCACTTTTATTTGGGGGAAAGTTGATGCCCAGTTCTTTCCCTGATGCCAGACAATTAGTTCCTCCATGTATGTCCCTGGATCCTTTCAAGCTGCTGCCCCAGCACTGGAGCTCAAATGGAGTGAGTCCCTGTAAGCTCAGGCACGGACCCTTTAAGAAGAACTGCCTGGGAATCTTAGCAGCCCTCCATTGTCCTCAGCCTCAATCCCTGTTGGTTTTTGTGGCCCAGAGTTATAGGGACTTCTCTTTCTGGCCCTGTGCTAAGGGGATCTCCATGGCCAACATATAACTCCCAATGAAAAAATGCCACCCATGGGTGTCAGCCCACCCCTCTGCCTTCCGCCCCTCCCACCAGTCTCATTGTGGCTTCTTTAATTCTCTAGTTGTAGAGCTTCCGCTCAGCCAGATTTTAGGTGGTTCTGAATGATGGTTGTTCTGTAGTTTAGTTGTAATTTTTATATGGCTGTGGGAGGAGGAAAGCATCCCCTTTACCTACACCACCAAGAGTGGTTTTCTTTTTAAACCAATACGTTAGGTAAGTTTCTACATAATCTTATATCTGGAAAATACTAGCTCTGAATAAAAGGAATGTATGTCATCAGCTTTAGCTGATATCAGTTGTCGGTCAATAAAACTACCTCTATCTTGGACACCGCTGCCATAATGCAAAGCATGGCCATTTGAGTTCCAAACAATAAGTTATCATTCAATATTCCACCATACAAGTCTGATTGTGGGTTCCAGGCTATTTCAAAAGAACACATTTTTGGAGATAAACTTAACCTTCAACATCCTCCAGTGTAGAGTAAGCACTGGGCCAGCTTTACTTCATTCACCACGACACAAGCTTCCTTCCTGGAGCTAACCCCACCATGTGACTCCAAGCAGAGAGCAAGGCCAAAACTGGAGTCAGCACACAGGGCTCCTGAAGACTGACTCACGTGAAAAGCATTTGGTTTTCAAGGGCTTTAACCTTCACAGAAAACAGGAGTATTAAAGCTAATTCTATGTTGATTCAATACAG
The DNA here is from genome assembly GCF_014108245.1 of Pipistrellus kuhlii. Taxonomy (NCBI): domain Eukaryota; kingdom Metazoa; phylum Chordata; class Mammalia; order Chiroptera; family Vespertilionidae; genus Pipistrellus; species Pipistrellus kuhlii. The sequence continues at coordinate 154,044,833 of NW_023425404.1, forward strand.
AAACTACAATATGTAAGAGTGCTTTAAGAAGAAAGGAAGACGGGGAACGCTATTCCGGAAAGGGTGAGGAAAGCGGGGTGCTTAGCTTCTTCATATTTGTCTTTGGTGTGTGGACGAAAGGGGCCAAGTGCTGACCTGACAAGCTCAGGGGAGGCCTACATGGTGGTCTTGCAAACTCAGAGACCTACAATAACCACAAAGGATGGTCCGAGATTAAACTTTAACTAAAAGCAATTATGGTGGGTAGGTATATCCTAGGCCGGTATTTTCACTGACAAGCTCAACCTTTACCTTACTGAGCCTATCTGTCTTTTTGCATCTATGATAACATACCTTTGAAATGTCTGGGTAACTTGTAACTTCCCCTTTTCTGGACCTCTTGGGGCACAAACTAATGTGCTGGGCACCAGGACAGATACCACAAATGTCTTCATTGTTACCATGTTGATTGTTCCTGCACCCACCTCAGTATGTGTCTATCATTTTGCTTGTTATCCACTCCCAGGGGTTTCCCCGCTTTGCTTTCTCCAGCTTCTCTAGTCTATCACCAATGGTTTCATGTAACCCACCTATGTCCCTTCCTTTGATTGCAATGTATAAATATACAATAGATGAAACCCGCCATTCTCCGGAGCATTATCCCAATCTGTTGAGATTCTGCTTCCCAGCAATTGTCGACAGACAACTCAATAAACTCACAGGAATCATTTACAGATATGAATGTTTTTATGTTAGCAGGTTGAACGTAGTGTTCTTATCAATACCTGTTATTAAGAAAAAGCAGGTAGAGTGGTCTTTGGGCTGCAATGGCTGGAAGGGAAAGCTTGCTCAAGGAGTGAGCCCAGGATCAGAGTTGGCTTTTCTAGCACCTGGAGCACCTGATTCTCAGGCAGAAATGAACCACACGAGCACCATCTCTTAACACCTAACTGCCAGGGCGTGGACCTGTCCACATGCTTTCCACTACATGCCACTGAGCTCCATTTCCTTGTGCTGTCGAGGTCCAAGTTCAAAACTGAACAGGGAATCCTGCTCTTGGGCTCCTGCCTCCGCCTCTGCCTGCAAAATGGCCATGACTTTTTTCTTCGACATGCCTTGTCTTTGTCTTTATTTTAAATAATCATTCACCTTTTCTGCAGAGTGCGGGGGAGAGGCATATTTTGGAGATATTATGGCTCTAATACTTTATCCTTATCTCTAATAATTTAACCCAATTTATTAATATTTAAGAATTTGGTAATGGAATATTTGTGACTTAACTATACAGGAGAGTCAAAAAGGAAAATATGATTGCTTTGAGGGACCAGCCTGTGAGACTTAGCGAAATGTACAGCAGGAGTTGTCCACCATAAAAACTACTATTATATTAAACAAATTTAATTTGATTTTTATTTTTTAAAATATATTTTATTGATATTTTACAGAGAGAAAGAGAGAGGGATAGAGAGCTAGAAACATCGATGAGAGAGAAACATTGATCAGCTGCCTTCTGCACACACCCCCACTGGGGATGTGCCCGCAACCAAGGTACATGCCCTTGACCAGAATTGAACCTGGGACCCTTTAGTCTGCTGGCCGACGCTCTATCCACTGAGCCAAACCGGTTTTGGCTAAACAAATTTAACTTTAATAAGGTTTGCTTTAATACTGTTCTTTATTGTACAGTCACAAGTTCAGTTTGCTGAGATGTACGAATAAGGAATGCAATAGTTTATCTCCCAGCACCTTATTAGAGCTTTATCAAGGATGAATCCATTTCCCCAAAATGGTTTTTACTCTATTATTCTGTAAGAATCACAGAAAAACATTTTTTAAAACTAAAATGGTTTTAATGACCACATAATTGTGGAAAAGTGCTAAAACACATATAATTCATGTAGATACATACATATTTATTGTCCTATTACGTTAGTTTATTCACCCCCAAAATACCTCTTACATGCCAAAAGTATTAACTAAAAGGTCACAGTGAAAACTAGATTGTTTAAACTTTAGCAGAAAAATAGAGGGAATGGGAGGTAGCATGTTACATGTCCAATAGATGGTAAAAAATGTTGGGGTCTATTAAAAACTTTTATAGACCTACATAATGTTACCAATCCTATACTGGACAATGCAGCTAGGAAACTGCTCAGCAACCTAAAGCAACACCAATTGTCTTAGGTTGGGTTTTGGAGTAGAGCCTAAGAAAGGGGTTCTAGTGTATGTACTTTATTATAACCCTTTCTTAAGCAATTTCTAAATTCAGATTTTATTTTGTACTTTCGTTAAGTAACCTCATGGTGTTTTCCTTCATGCCCTTGTCACCACCCCACCTGCTTATATTTTCCATTTTTTTCTGCATATCAACAGGAGAGGAAGGATGTAGAGTCTTGTGGTCAAAAGAACAGCTTGAGAACACAGAGATCCTAGCCTATTGCTCTCTTCTCAGATGCCCAAGTTAAGTCACTGAACCTCTCAAAGCCTCCAGTTCTGGGAAAGAAGAGTAAATGCTCTTTAGGGAAAACCTATAAAGGAGGAGAAGCAGCAGGATCAGAAAGAGCTGAGTGAGGGTATGGTCTCAGGTAAAAGTTTGGGGAGGCATATGGAAGAGTGCAGATGAGTCAGTCCTTGGCTACCCTGGGATAGGACAGGCGTGTAACCTCTTAGGAGTCTCCAGTGAAGGGCTCCACATAGCCACGGTCAAGTCTCTGGAGAAGGTCACAAGTTGGAGTTCTTAGCCAAGGCACTGACAGCAGCTGAACAATGGGCTGCCCCAGCTTATAAAAGGGATATGGGCTTGGCAACAATGTCTGCCACACAATTCTTCATTGTTCTTCAGTGATGATTTTTGACACACGAGAGTGGGAACTTCGTTCTGTGCATTTCTGTGTTCTTGGCACTTAGCACAGTGCCTAGCAGATGGTACATTTTTAAGAAATTGTTTCATTCATTTAAATTACACAGTGAGAGCCTCCTATTGAATTGACAAAGCAATTTCTAAATTCAGATTTTATTTTGTACTTTCGTTAAGTAACCTCATGGTGTTTTTCTTTATGCCCTTGTCACCACCCCACATGCTTATTTTTACATTTTTCTCTGCATATCAACAGGAGAGGAAGGATGTAGGGTCTTGTGGACAGCTTGAAGACCTAGAGATTCTAACCCTATTGCTCTCTTCTCAGATGCCCAAGTGAAGTCACTAAGCCTCTCAAAGCCTCCAGTTCTGGGAAAGGAGAGTAGTAAATCCTTAAGAAGATCTGTTTTCTTTCCTCCAAATATCCACAAGATGACCCAGACTACTGTGTGTGGGTCCTACCTGAAGGTCAAAGTGGAGATGGCAGGACCCATCTTAATGACAAGTATGGCTATTAATTGCTTCAGCATCTTAAAGGAAGACCTTGTGGACCATGTGATATGGGATATTTAGGATAACATATCAAATTGAATATCCAAAGAAGGCAGTCAGATGATAATTTATGAAATCTGGTGATTGGCCTTCTCTCCTATACTGTTGGCTTCCTAAATTTATGTACCCATCTGATTTTCTTGAATTTGATATTTATGTTTAAAAGTGTTTATGTATGTATGTAAAAAGGAACCATACATTTTGAGATTTAGTAAAGTAAGAGACATGACTATGTTAAAGTGAGAAGGGGAAGATAGCTCATGTTTGTTTAAGGCCACATGTCTTTCATTAAACTTTAGGGATGGTGCTTTAAAAAAAAAAAAAAAAAGATGATCTGTTTTTCTTCACCTGTGGCTACATCTTTCATACCTTTCTTTTTATATTAAGCCTGCTTATGTTACACATTGTGACAATGATCTAAAGCACCTTCCTGCTGACGATGGGAGTCTAGAAGTGCTGCTCTTTGGAGAAGATAACACATTCCTGGAATTTTAGAATCCTGAGACACTGGGCTTGTACACACTGCTAAGGACAAAGAGCTAATATCATCTAATGCACATGGGCAAAGAGGGTAGGCAAAAGGGATCTGAGGGGTGGAATCTGATGAGGTTACTAGCAAAAGGACATTGCTCCCTCAATAGAGAGGGCCCCGGGCCTCTCAAAATGCCTCTTTAATTCCCAGTTGGACTCCCTAACGGTACAAAAAGAAATGCCTCTCTAATTCTCCTCTAGGTTTCATACAACCTTTATTTCTGTTTACAATCGTTTGACCATGCATGCCCACGGAGCAGAAGTCTGAGCCCCGCCCAAGAAAGCCCTAACTTTTTGAAAGGATTGAGATAAATTGACCAAAATATCTTGGTATTGAAACTATGTAACTGAATGCATTAAATCATAGAAAACCGAGGAATAAGAACCAATGAGGAAAGTACAAGGGTCTTACTGTGAACGACATATAAACCCAAACACTGTAATGGAATTAATAGCCTAATTAAAGTGTTTGCTCATAAATTACATCTAAATTAAATTATGCATTAATAAAGTCTTTTTATAACCACACATTATACCAAGTATTTACCTCATGAATAATCATCTGGCTCCACCGGAGCTGAAGAAGGTTGAACTTGAAGAAAGGAAAGAGGGGTTTTGGAAACTGACATAAGGAGAGAATTTCTGAGGTTGACTCTGCAGGCTGGAAGCTCACTGTGAGTGCGGGTAACTAAATGTGTGAAGTGGGAGGAAGCGCTGGGTTAGGAGGCAAGAATAAAAGGCCTAGGCTACTTTGGAAGCAAGTAAACAGAAAGTCTGTAGACCTTTAAAGAGAAATCTTAAGTACTTCAAAGACTTTCTTACATTGCTGTCTACTCTCTCAAGGACTAAATAAAACTCACATTCTCCTTTCTAGAAATTGATGCTCTTGAGAGAGAATTACACACCCCTTATCATTATGTAGTGACAGGGCCAGATGGTATACCATCTATCATACCATGGCAGGGATGGTGAATAAGTTCGAAGAAAGGAAAGCTGGTTTCTACTGGTTGTCCCTTCTCAAGCATGAGAATCTTACCCATTGAAAGGTTTAGCTTCTGTCCATACATCACCCCCACTATCCAAACTCTCTTCTTTCTTAGCCTCCACACTTTCCCAGAGAGGATTCAATTAATTTGTTAGAGTCATACACAGAACTCAGAGAAACATTTTACTTCCCGGGCCACTGGCTTACTATAAAAAGGCTATAACTCAGAAACAGCTGAATGGAAGAGTTGCTTGAAGCAAGGTGTGGAGAAAGGGTGGGGAGCGCTCACGCACTCTTGTAATGAATGCTCCACTTTCCCCCAGTCTCCACGTGTTCACCAACCCAGAAGCAATCTAAACCCTGACCTTTTGGGTTTTTATGGAGACTTCATTACATGATCTTGATTGATTAAAACATTGGCCTTTGATGATTGGTTCCAACTCCAGTCCTCTTCCCAACCCAAGGTAGGATTGGGGAAACCACTGAAATTTCCAACCCTGTAGTCACAAGGTTGGCTGCCTTGTCCACAAGCACCCATTTTTAGGTGCTTTCCAAAGTTACCTCCTTGTCATAGCAAAAGACACCTTTGTCCCTCACACTTAGGAAAATTCCTAGGGAGCAGGGAGCTGTTAGCTTGAACTGTGGATGAAGCCCAAATATATATGAGAAATACATTTTGCTCATATGAATGACCAAATATACATTTTTTATAAATCACAGTGTTGCACACATATTGTGAGGACTTTTTCACTCAACCTGAGTAGATTATAAATGAAGTTAAATTTGTCTGAAAGAACAGAAACTCTGACTTCCTAAATTCCAACTTGCTTTGATGAAACCATATTTGTTTTTTGGCTCTCCATCTGTTCCTTAGTAAATCATATTATCTCCAAAAATAATTCAATAGATTTAGAAAAGCCTCCATAAGATTTTCATTGAGGAAAATCAATTCATTGTCTATTTAAAAACAAAATTTTGAGCTAATTTGAGTAACAAATAATGATTCTTTTAAGTTTTTAAGTATTTATTTTTTTAACTAAAATTCTAAAAATTAGACAGACTAATGGTCTTTTAATTTTAAATATCCTAATATTTAACCACTAAATATAGACTCTCTGGTGTTTTTCCTTTTGCTGCTTTAAGTTGCTATGTTATTTGAGTAATTTAAAACCTTCATGAATCTTGGGCAACATTCAATCTAAAACAAGACAAACATGCCTGGCCAGTGTGGTTCATTAGTTGAGCATAGATCCATGAACTAGGAGGTCACGGTTCAATTTTTAAAAATATATAAATTTTTTATTAATTTCAGGGAGGAAGAAAGAGAGAGATAGAAACATCAATAATGAGAATCATTGATTGGTTGTCTCCTGCACACCACACAGTGGGGATTGAGCCTGCAACCCAGGCATGTGCCCTGACCGGGAATCAAACACAGCCTCCAGGTTCATGGACTGACGCTCAACCACTGAGCCATACTAGCCAGGCTCTCTCTCATTATTGATATTTCTCTCTATCTCCCTTGCCCTTCCTCTCTGAAATCAATAAAAATAAAACTCAAGCCCTACCTGGTTTGGCTCAATGGATAGAGCATCAGCCTGCAGACTGAGGGGTCGCAGGTTTGATTCCAGCCAGCGGCACATGCCTGGGTTGCAGGCTCGATCCCCTGTGGGGGGCTTGCAGGAGGCAGCCAATCAATGATTTTCTCTAAGCATTGATGTTTCTATCTCCCTCTCCCTTCCTCTTTAAAATCAATAAAATATATCTTTTAAAAAAACTCAAGATATAATAAGAACATATCAGAATCTGAATACCTAATAATGAACAGCTATGGTGTCCAGTACCAAACAAAATACAAGACATGTGAAGAAACAAGTCTTGTATTTTATTTCTCTTGAAACAAGTCTGGTTTCAAGAGAAATAATCGGTCAATAGAAACCAACACAGAAATAACAGGGTTGAGGAGGATCCAAGATGGCTGCACAGGTAAACACCTAACTGCAGCCGCACACAACAATTTCAATGGAATACAACTAAAATATAAAATGGACATTGCCCAGAGCTACAGGTAGTTGGCTGACTGAAAATTCTACAACAAGAAGGAAAGAGAAAACCAGAAGGAAAATCAGAGGAGCTGTAAAAGCCTAAGGTACGGAGACATGCTGTGCGCGCGCACACGAGCGAAGAGGAGGGGAAGGCTGGGTGCCTGCCTGCCATTCCCTAGCAGGAAGGAAATAAAAGCCCTGGACTGGGCTAAAACCCAGAACTGGCAGTGCTGAGCCCCAGTTATGGGCCAGACCCTGGGGACCCAGGCTCAAACAGAGGGAGACAGGGCTGTGAGGTAGAATCACAGGGGAGAGGCGAAAAGCAGAGCCCCTGGAGTCGCGCACAGTGTGTGCAGAAGACAGTCTGTTGACTCTGATGCTAGACTCCCCTAGCGGGAAGGAGAAAAAAAGCTCCAGACTGGAGGAACATGATGAGGAGCAGGAGCCGCTGCTGGACACCGGCCAGCCGGGCGCCAGCAAGGAGCCGGGCGACAGGGCCCCCTGGGGGCCGGGGGGTGCCGCTGGGCCCTCGACCACTGATCGTGGGCCACAGAGCCGAGGCTGGGGGCAGCTTCCTGGGCGGCGCCGACCCCGGCAACAGGCTGTAGCCACGCAGGAGGCCGCGGAGAACAAAGGGGCGCTGCAGGCCAGCCTGCTGAGCTTCCAGGACGAAGAGGAAGAAACCGAAGAAGTTTTCAGTGTGAAGAAATCAAGTTATAGCAAAAGATAGCAAAATTACTTAAGAAAGAATACAAAGATCTTGAAAAATCGAAGACTAAGACAGAACTCAACTCAGCAGCCAACACTGCAACATAAATGCGTTTAAAAAAAGAAAAGAAAAAAAAAAAGGACAGAATGTTGGAGCGGCGGTGGCCAGGCCCAAAGTGGCCAGGCACAAGGCAGTGGCAGCCAGGCCCAGAGCAGCAGCAGCCAAGCCCGGAGCAGCCGGGTCAGGTACAGCCAGGCCCAGAGCAGCAGTAACCAAGCCCGGAGCAGCCAGGCCTGAAGCAGCCAGGCCCGGAGCATCCGGGCCCAGAGCAGCCGGGTCGGGGGCAGCCAGGCCCAGAGCAGCAGCAACCAAGCCCGGAGCAGCCAGGTCGGGAGCGGCCAGGCCCGGAGCGGCCAGGCCTGAAGCAGCCGGGCCCAGAGCAGCCGGGTCGGGAGCAGCAGTGGCCAGACCTGGAGCAGCTGGTTGTGGAGCGGATCAGAGCAACAGAGGCCAGGCCTGGAGCAGCCAAGCCGGGAACAGCTTGCTCCTCGCCTGCCCATGCCCTGGGGCTGCCTCTCAGACATGGCTGGAAACTTTTGGGGGAACTTGAGGGTCTGCTGAATCAAGTGATGAAGGCTTAAATCTGGATGTGTTGAGTTATTATAGTGGTGGGGTGTTGATCTGTGAGTGCCTTGTGTGGGGTCTGGGTGAGGTTGGTTGATCTATTTGGAAGTGTCTTTTGTGTGAAGTGTATCCTTGGGCATGTGGAGGTATTATTGATTTGAGAAAATGATAAGTAACTGATTTACTACCTGAAAAATTTAAAGTTCTGAAAGTTTAAGGTCTCTTCCCAAAAAGAGGATTTAAAGCTAACACCTTAATTTTAATGGAGAAAGGGGAGGACAAGTCCTTCCCACCCAGAACAGGTAATCCAATTCCAACCAGCACTATCTTTTAACAATGTGTTCATTCACATTTGAATGGCTACACCTTTTGATAGTCTAAGGCAGGGGTCGACAACCTTTAAGACATAAAGAGCCACTTGGACCCGTTTCCAAAGGAAAAAAAAACCTGGGAGCCGCAAAACCATTGTGACATTTAAAACAAATATAACACTCATATATTGTTTCTTACCTTAATGCTATATATCGGATCGTGCAGTTAGCTGTCAATCTGAAGAAAAAAAGGACTTTTTCACTTAACAATGTAAAATATATATTTGCAAATTAATAGCTAATTAAAATATTTAATTTACCTGGTTAATGGGATTTTTGCTCCTGAACCTCAGTGCACAGTGTCAGCACATCAGGCTGTAAGACGTTACCTTCATTTTCACACGGGCTTGCCAGTTGTCGGAGCCAGAGCCGTGGTAAAGCTTCAGAAGAGCCACATGCGGCTCTGGAGCCACAGGTTGCCGACACCTGGCCTAAGGGCAAGTTTACATGTAAACAAGTTTGCTTCTCAGTTCCTAGGGCAGAAAAAACAAAGTTTAAAATTATTGGATTTTAAAATTTATTCTTAGAAGTATAAAAGTTTATTAATTAAAAAAAACACAAAAAAACCAACAACAACAACAACAAAAAGGAGATTGAAAAACCTGATGAACAATATTAGCTGTTGATTGTAGTAGAGTTGGAGATACTGGAGGGGAGTGGACTGACAGTTCTCTGGGAAAGGGGGAGTGGTGGATGCGGGAAGAGACTGAACATAAACTGTGCACCTATGGATGAGGACAATGGGGGATGGGGAGGGGGCGGAGGGTGGGGTGGGAACCTGGTGGAGGGGGGAAGAAATGAGGAACCTTTGTAATAATATGAACAATAAGATTGGTTTAAAAAAAAAAAAAAAAGAAGAAAAAGAAAAGAAATAATAGGGTTGATAAGAAATTGCAAAAAGCCGAAACCGGTTTGGCTCAGTGGTAGAGCATCGGCCTGCGGACTGAAGTGTCCCAGGTTCGATTCCGGTCAGGGGCATGTACGTTGGTTGCGGGCACATCCCCAATAGGGGGTGTGCAGGAGGCAGCTGGTCAGTGCTTTTCTCTCATCAATGTTTCTAGCTCTCTGTCTCTCTCCCTTCCTCTCTGTAAAAAATCAATAAAAATATATTAAAAAAAAGAAATCACAGAAAAAATTTAAAAGTATATTCAAGTATTTGTAAAAAACATGAAAATAAACAAAAAGAATGAAAGAATACACGCACACACGCACACCCCGGGTCCTCTGTGTAAGAGTTTTAAGGGTGGAGGTTTTAGGGAAGGTCCCAGGAGATCTCAATAGACTATTCAACAGTTTCCCAGGTGTGTCCTTCAGGGGATTATTATCTGATGCAGCTGGTCCAGACACCAGCCCAGGCTGGTTTTATTGCTTATCTGGGCCTGGAGCTGAAATACAACTGAGGCATTGATGTCATTGCTGGACAGGAAGGGTAGGCCCAAACCACGTGACCAGCGATATGCTAGGGGAGGAAAGGTCACCCTGAGGGCAAGGTCCACCCTAAAACTGATGATCTGTTGCTAGGCACCTGGAGCTTTTCTACCCTGGTGACCTTCTATACCTGACACGTCGTCCTTGCTCTGGCTCATGTCTGTCCAACTTCCTACCACTAAATGACAGAGGCAAATACTACAAGAGTACTGTCTAAAACAGCATGTCAAACTCAAAGGCTAACACAGGCCACATAAACAAGGCCACAAAAAACAAACAAACAACTGCTTCAATTTTCATAGAAATGTAGGTTTATTTCGATGGAGACATGCTGAATACAAAGGGCTGAAATTGCTGAAACCGGTTTGGCTCAATGGATAGAGCATTGTCCTGCGGACTGAAAGGTCCCGGGTTTGATTCTGGTCAAGGGCATGTACCTTGGTTGCGGGCATGTCCCCCTTAGGGGTGTGCAAGAGGCAGCTGATCGATGTTTCTAACTCTCTATACCTCTCTCTTTCTCTCTGTAAAAAATCAATAAAAATATATTTAGTAAAAAAAAAAAAAAAAAGGGCTGAAATAAATGAGTAATCATTAACATAAAATAATAGAACATTTCAATAAAAATTAATATTTTTTCTTGAACATTAACTTACCAGACACTGAATAACTGTATAAATTAATAAGTGTAACACAAACAAACCTATTTTTCTTGTTCTCCAAAAGCGAAATATTTCCTGTTGCGCACACCAAATGAGTCAGTCCAAGGCTAATGACGTGGCAATTGGCTGCTAAAATATTTGCTGCTGGTATTAGTGGAGAGAAATCCACGTAAGGGAAATGAATGCAACATGATTATAGTAATCAGTCATTAGCAAGCATTATAGTTTGTTGCCCTGACTGTTTGGCTCAGTGGATAGAGCGTAGGCCTACAGACTGAAAGGTTCCAGGTTTGATTTCGGTCAAGGGCATGTACCTTGATTGTGGGCACATCCCAGTGGGGGTGTGCAGGAGGCAGCTGATCGATGTTTCCCTCTTATTGATGTTTCTAACACTCTATCCTTTTCCTTCCTTATTAAAAGAAATTAATAAAATACATATTAAAAAAAAACATTGTAGTTTGTTAATATTTATGTAGAGCAGAAAACTGTAAAAATTAAATGATGAAATGTTTATTAAAACGTTTCTTACACATCGTTAAATTGGCTGGGCCCCAAACATATTCATTGTGGGCCACATGCAGCCCGCAGGCCGAGAGTGTGACATGCTGGGTCTAAAAGAAGCCCTGCAGGAATAGGCACCACACTGGGAAGTTTTTATTTGAGAGCCTAGAATTTCACTTGACCGCACTACGAAAAAGCGCAGCTGCAGTAATGAACACAAACCCCACACAGGTTAGCATAGGTTTATTAGTGACTTAAACAGAGCATTCTGTTGGTGCTCAAGTTTGCAATTAGAATGAGTAAGGCTGTAAATCACGTTATAGCTTTAAAACTCATGCAAGAACATCTCCAGGAAGCAGTGCGTTATGGGATTACCTGGTGACGAGTTCTGAAGCTGCGCTCATCAGGGACATTGTGCTTTGTGTCCCAAGGACTCTCTTGGGGCATATGACTTACCTGGAGTAGGTAACCCAACGCACTGGAGAATGCAGCCCGCACTCCAGAAACGCCTTTGTGCTTAGCACAGGGGTAGGACTGAGAACGGGGCTTGGCCCAGGACAGGGAGATACTGATAGCAGCTGGAAACAAGGAAATTTTGTAAATGAGCCACTGAGCAGCAGGGCTTGGATGGCACAGTTGTTTCCTAACTTTCTGGCAGAGACGTATTTTTTTTTTTTTTTTTATAAAGTAAGAACAGTTCTTTCTTTTTTCCATTTGGGGCTAGAACGTTTTGTGTCTAAAATAAACAGGATTCATGTCCCAAGAAAGCACTGTTCTAGTGAACTCTGTACCCTTGGCTGACTTATGCTCCAAATCCCTTGAGAATCTGGTCTCTGATTCCCAGCTCTGAGGTGATACCTTTGCCCTTTATTTTCCCGGCCCAGGAGGACCTGGTCACTCTGGAGGAACCAGTCTCCGATTGGCTGTGTCTCAAGTGTGATCACTCTGTGGTTTTCCCTACCTCATTTTGCTACCTCTGGAAGTCCCCTAAATTTACTGAACAGGATTTCCCTGAAGCTATAAAGTCAGGCTGTTGTGGTTTTCTTCTTAACTTAGGAACACTTTGATTGCAAATTTGAATTCCACAAAAATTCTGCTGGAGTACCACAACTTAGGCTGTCAAATTAGTTTTGTATGTTAATTCAGTTAACTCCATGAACTGACTTTTTTCTATCACAAATAGATATATAAATAAGCTCTTCAGATATGCATGTTTTGAACTTTAAGTATATTAGCAATACGTTAATCTGACCATTATGCCACTCAGAAAAACCCCTATTAACTCATAATATCAATCAAAGTTTATTTATATCATTATTAAATCTCTATGTACATATAGGCATTATACATGTATCATAAGCATATATAAAGAACCACAAATAGCCGAAACCCGTTTGGCTCAATGGATAGAGCGTCAGCTTGGGGACTGAAGGGACCCGGGTTCGATTCCGGTCAAAGGCATGTACCTTGGTTGCGGGCATGTCCCCAGTAGGGGGTGTGCAAGAGGTAGCTGATCGATGTTTCTCTCTCATCAATGTTTCTAGCTCTCTATCTCTCTCCCTTCCTCTCTGTTCAAAATCAATAAAATATATATTTTTAAAAACACACAAAAAAACATGAAAGATTTCAAAAGAAGCTATGTCCAAATAAAAAGGAACCAGGGGTTCAGATGCATCCCCATTTCCAGGATCTGATACCACTGCAGAAGAGCCTGCAGTTGCCAATTCTTGAGCATGAGTGGATGAAGGCAAGAGGCAGTAAGTTACCTGGTCATGGGAATGGCTGACCTGTAGTGCCCTTTGGGGAATCATCCCTGGTACCAGATAAGGTATTTAGTTTGATGGCATTTTGTAATTAATCTCATGTTTAACTCTCAGATGATTTCAATAACTCTGCTGAAAGTCTGGGCTGGGATTAAAAGTATAAAAAGCAAGATCTACACTAGATGTCTCAGTCATCTTCCCATTTACAGCCCATTCTGAGAGAATCCTCCTTCTACCCTCTGCCTATGCGTGCCTCAGGTGACTCCACTTTCCTGGCTAAAACTGGTTGAACCAGGGATAGACATCTGATTTAGAATGAGCCAATCCAATGTTTTTGTGTCTGTGTGTGTGTGTGTGTGTGTGTGTGTGTGTGTTTAGTTTTTTTTTTCCTTTTAATATATTTTATTGCTTTTTTACAGAGAGGAAGGGAGAGAGATAGAGAGTCAGAAACATCGATGAGAAAGATCGACCAGCTGCCTCCAGCACACCCCCTACTGGGAATGTGCCGCAATCATGGTACATGCTCTTGACCGGAATGGAACCTGGGACCTTTCAGTCCACAGGCCAACGCTCTATCCACTGAGCCAAACCGGTTTTGGCCCAACGTTTTCATTTCAGAAGATGAACCAAAATACAGAGATTGAGGCTGTTCACATTGTGCAGAGGAGCTCTCCGCTGTGTGAGCATTGAGGCAAACATGACATTGTGGCAAATGAAAGCCTCAGGGGAGAGCCAAGTGAACCTCAAAAGCCTTGAAAAGATTAGAAATTGGTGGGTGAGAGGAGAGGAAACAAGTGGACATATCAGAGAAACAGAGATGCGAGATCATCTGATTGATCCCAGAAAGAGTAGCTGTCTCATGACTCTTCATTTCCTATGAAATAGAACTACATTCTGAAATTAGATTCCCTGATATTCCTGGAAGCCCTGTAATAAATATCCTTCCAGCTATACTCATAGAGCTGAGTTGAGGCAGTTTTTGTTTCCATCCACAGAGATCCCCAATCAAGACAATGGTGTGCTGCACTTCTTGGCCCGTGTTCAGAGCGGCTAAGGAAGGAAACACATCCGGTGGAATGTGCTGAGGACTGCAGGGCTTCCTGTGGGAAGCAAGCAGAGTGTTGAAGGTCAGCCTGGTGGGCATCAAAGAAGCAGGAGGCTGAGGGTCAACAGGGTGAGGGTAATGAGGGCCCCAAACAAGAAGACACCCTACCTACAACCCATAAAGTGAAGGCCATCCACATTATTGTGATTTTAGCCACATGGGAAAGGGGTACATTCAGCTTCACAGTCCTACTTGTGTAAGTTATAGCTTTTTAAAAATATATTGAGTTCAGAGAGGGAAAGGGAGAGAAATAGAAACATCAATGGTAACAGAGAATCACTGATTGCTTGCCTTCTGCATGCCCTCTACTGGGAATTGAACCGCAACCCAGGCATGGGCCCTGACCAGGAATAGAACTGTGACTTCCTGGTTCATAGGTTGATGCTCAACCACTGAGCCATGCCAGCCGGACTATAAGTTATGTCTTTAACATGTTATAGAGTGAATAACATGTTATAGAGCTCTTTCACCACCTTCAGGGGAAGGTGGTGAAAGAGCAGTCATCTGGCTCTTTGTAATCCTCTGGCAGAGGTTACACTTTTTTGCTGTGACAGTCAGTACAGGTGCCCCTCTGGAGAGCGGGCTGAGATCAGATCTAAAAGCTTTTCTTTACTTTTGTCCACCTGCTGCTCCAAATACTGGCAAGAATCCTAAGGGAATGAGGATGGAAGTGATACATCAGCCAAAACACCAACTACAAGTTGTTGCTTTTAAAAACCGTTTTTAAAGAGACCTGGATCATGTTTGTGTGTGGTCGAGCTTGCTAACTATCCTCTCAATAGCCTTCATCGTCCATACTAATAATAGTGCAAGCTGAGCCCAAATATAGCATAGTGCGTGGAATGTGGGCAAAGTGACGTAGGCAACTTGTGAGTCAGGTGCTTCCCTCACTCCTTTCCCTTCAAGTGGGCTGGAATCAGGATGTGAGCCATTTTCTGCCATAAAAAAGGAAGCCAGCCGAAACTGGTTTGGCTCAGTGAGTAGAGCGTCGGCCTGCGAACCGAAAGATCCCAGGTTCGATTCCGGTCAAGCGCATGTACCTTGGTGGCAGGCACATCCCCAGTTGGGGGTGTACAGGAGGCAGCTGATTGATGTTTCTAACTCTCTGTCCCTCTCCCTTCCTCTCTGTAAAAAATCAATAAAATATTAAAAAAAAAAAAAAAAAAAAAAAGGAAGCCAACTCCCTAAGGATGGGGAAGCAGCAAGATGGACAGAGCTAGATTCTCTATAGAGCCACCACTTTGGTACCTCGGTATTTCTGAGTCTGTTGCTTCGACTGTCTGGCCAGTTTCCTAAATAAGGCCATTGTTATGCAGTCCTCCCAGATGATTCTACACATATTGAAACCTGACACAAATCTAGAAGAACACAGAACATGTTTAGAGAGATGATAGATATACCACTACACAATGAACCTACAACATGAGCAATAACAGAGGCCTGGGAGGTGAGCCGGATCCACTAATACATTAATAGGATCTCAGAATAAAGGAGTGCATTTAGGTAGAAAAGTGGGAACTCTATTTCTTAGAACACGTAGGAAAGTGTGAGGAGAGGTATAATTGTAAGGAAGTTCACTGATAGGTGAAATAAGAATAAAAGCACAAAATAGCTGATATTGTGGGAGGAAAGGAAGGTCCCATAGAATATTGCAGTTTCTTTAGCATAAAGGTTAATTCTTTTCATCATATTTCTCCAGCATTATCTTTCCTCCTTACCCAACCATATTCTCAAAACATTCTTAAGACATTTTAGATTCAGGAATGTAATTATATTTTGCTTTAGAGTTGTGGATTTGGGGTAAATTTTTATTAGTTTTAAAATGCAAGTGTTTATAAGTATAAATAAGATTTAGGTCAATATTAGCTGCCCATTTTCTCTGTGGGTTGAGCAAAAGAGTATTTTGTATGGTTAGACCTTTGAGTCTTAGGTATTTTGTTTTGTTTTGTTTTTTAAAGTATATTTTATTGATTTTTTACAGAGTGGAAGAGAGAGGGACAGAGAGTTAGAAACATTGATGAGAGAGAATCATTGATCAGCTGCCTCTTGCACACCCTCCACTGGGGATATGCCCGCAACCAAGGCACATGCCCCTGACCGGAATCGAACCCAGAACCCTTCAGTCCGCAGGCCAACGCTCCATCCACTAAGCTAGGGGTGTCGAACTCAATCAGAGAAGGGGCCAAAATCTAAAATCCAGCCTAAATCGCGGGCCGAATGGTTTACTGAACAGTCATAAACTGTCATTGTGATGGAAACGCAGCGGAGTGCAGTGATGACAGCGCGGTGCGGGCCACATTGCAAGGCCTGGCGGGACGGATTTGGCCCGCGGGCCTTGTGTTTGACACATGGTTTTGGCTGAGTCTTAGTTTTTGCTATCACACAGTTCTAATGAATAACATATTAAATTTAGCTTCCTGCCCAGCCAGTGTGGCTCAGTGGTTGAGTTTTGACCTTTAATCCAGGAAGTCATGGTTCAATTCCTTGTCAGGGTGCATGCTGGGTTGAAGGAATGATTCTCTCCTATCATTGATGTTTCTTTCTCTCTATATACCTCTCCCTTCCTTTCTGAAATCAATAAACATACTTAAAAAAAAAGAGGCTAGAACCAGTGCAATTTTAATTCTGAGGCTCCAAGAAAAATGTGAAGTTTCCTGCTCTGTGTTAGCTACAAAGAAATATTTCCACCAGCAAGGTTTAAACTGAGAGGGCAGGGTGGGGCGAGGATAAAACTCCTGACTCCACTGTGGGGCAGGGCGGAGTTATCCTCCATTAACTGGACCCTAGCCCAATCAGGGTCAGCCAAAGCAGAGACATCACCACTGGTGTAAAACCCCTGGGCTTGGCGAAATTCGCTCTCTTCCGCCATGCTGCCGGAGTGAGTGGGACAGAGCCCATGCTAGCATGGAAAAGGCTCTTTTGTTTATTGCATCGGACTCAGCTCCCTGGTGGTCCTTGGGGATCACGAAGTCTGGGTGTAATAGAAACAGCTTGTGTGTGTGTGTGTGTGTGTGTGTGTGTGTGTGTGTGTGTGTGTTTTAAATGTGTTGTTTGCAAAGAAATGAGGCTTAGACGAAACCAGTTTGGCTCTGTGGATAGAGCGTCGGCCTGCAGAAAATAAAAGGTCCAGGTTCGATTCCCGTCAAGGGCATGTACCTTGGTTGCGGGCACATCCCAGTGGGGGATGTGCAAGAGGCAACTGATCGATGTTCTCTCTCATCGATGTTTCTAGCTTTCTATCCCTCTCTCTTCCTCTTTGTAAAAACGCAATAAAATATGTTTTTTTAAAAAAGAAATGAGGCTTAAACAATATTTATAACTTGTAAATCACCAAGTCCAGCTGTTCTACAAACTAGGTAATTTTTTCCACCTATATTGGCATAGCGGAAGCAACAGGAGAGCCTAGGCTGGGCTCTTTAACAAAAGGGCCAAAGTGAAACAGGGCCTTGGGGACAGGTCCGAGGGGTTTGCCCAGTAGAAACTCCCCACTGCCCTGGTTGCAAGTCTGGTGAAGTCCCTTTGAGTCTAAGAGATGCATGCTTGGGGGGAAGAAGAGGGGATGGAGGCATGGAGGCACTCCTGGGAGGAACATTGAGCCTCAAGCTTAAGTTTTGAGGCAATGTGTTGCACAGCAAATAATGCTACATTCAATTTAAGTCTATAAAAGAAGTCCCTCACCAACACACAAAATGGCTCTTTTCTCAGTTTCCCCATAGCATTCTGCATATAACTATAATAAAACTTTTCATGTTATATTAACAATGTTTTTATTGGGTGCTTGTTTCCTTTGCAATTGTATTAAGTGGAGAAAAAAATCAAACTCAAGCCTGGCACATAAAGAACTCTTACAGTAGTTAAGGTAACAATCAGCTTTTCCTGCCAAAACCGGTTTGGCTCAGTGATAGAGAGTCGAGTCGGTCTGCGGACTGAAAGGTCCCAGGTTCAATTCTGGTCAAAGGCATGTACATTGGTTGCGGGGGTGTGCAAAAGGCAGCTGGTTGGTGTTTCTCTCTCATTGACATTTCTAGCTCTCTAGCTCTCTCCCTTCCTCTCTGTAAAAAATCAATAAAATATATTTTAAAAAAAAGAAACAGTTTTTCCTATGTGTTATATGTTGTTGTAAGCCTTTTATAAATATTGTCTTATTTAATCCTCATAAAAACCTAGGAGATTTATTATTACCCCTATTTTACAGATGATGAAACTAAGGTCAAGTTATAAAGAAGCTGATTAATTTGATGGTGGTCATACACCTAGTAAATGTCGCTGAATTAAAGAAGGCGTGAGTGAAAAAGTTTCCTATAAGCAGAACCATACATGAATCACCTCAGAATCTCTTACAGTGCCCGGCCCAGGATGCAACTGGGACTCAAATATTTATTAAATCATCGACTGGTGATAAAAGCAGCTTAGTTATATGAGAAAGAAGTCTTGGAAACTTTGGTTATAGATCATTTAAATGGATTCCTAAAACATAATTATTTTCATTTACTGATAAAAAAAAAAAAAGGTTTATAGTAAACAGATGTCCTGAAGAGACTAAAAATACACTTTGGAAGATGTTTACCTTTCTCTCCACCCCTTCTCCATAAATGCTTGACAAGAAATAGTGTAGGTAGTTTAATTACATAATATCTAAAAAAAAAATAATTTTTTTTCCCCTGAACTTACCAAATTTGGTGGCTCAAGATTCAAAACCAGCCGAAACCAGTTTGGCTTGGTGGATAGAGCGTCAGGTCTGTAGACTGAAGGGTCCCAGGTTCGATTCCGATCAAGGGCATGCACATTGGTTGCGGGCACATCCCCAGTAGGGGTTGTGTGGTAGGCATCTGATCAATGTTTCTCTCATCCATGTTTCTAACTCTATCTCTCTCTCTTCCTCTCTGTAAAAAAATCAATAAAATATGTTTATTTTTTTTAAAAAAAGATTCAAAACCATTTGTGAGAGAGTAAATGGTGTTCTTTCAAT
This sequence comes from Pipistrellus kuhlii, assembly GCF_014108245.1. Taxonomy (NCBI): domain Eukaryota; kingdom Metazoa; phylum Chordata; class Mammalia; order Chiroptera; family Vespertilionidae; genus Pipistrellus; species Pipistrellus kuhlii. The sequence continues at coordinate 154,063,911 of NW_023425404.1, forward strand.
GATGTATTTTTCTTCCAACAGCACCAAAAAGAGAAATACTTCTACGGAAGCCTTTAGATTTACAAATTCAAATAGGTGGCTGCTATGTGACTGCTGGGGCTCCTCTTAATGAAGCATGTGACCAGTGATCCCAAGCGAGGTCTTTCTAAATAAGAACCTAAATATGAGAACCTAAAGCCAGTTCACAGTCAGAGCTGGCCAAAGTCTGAGAAGCAGCTTGAGACTTCCTGTTTTAGAATTTTTGACTTGTTTGCTCTGAACATTTCCTAACGGTAAATAGGAAGTCTTTATATTGGTGAATTGGCACTCTTTTTCTCTTGATATCTATATGGGATATTTATTCCTCTTACATTCTGTCTAGATAGAATTTAATGAAAGCAAATATTTTGAAAGTTGTAAGAAGGATCTTTGACCAGCCAGCATTGCTCAATGGTTGAGCATCAACCTATGAACCAGGAGGTACCAGGTTCGATTCCTGGTTGGGGCACATGCCAGGGTTGTGGGCTCTATCTCCAGTGTGGGGTGTACAGGAAGCAGGTGATCCATGTATCTCATCATTGATGTTCCTATCTCTCTCTCCCTTTCCCTTCCTCTCTGTGGGCAGATGCTAAAAATAAGTGATTATGATTACTAGAGGCCCAGTGCATGAATTTGTGCACTGATGGGGTCCAGTTGGCCTGCCCCCATCTGGGCAATGGGGCCGGCTGGCCAGCCAGCCCCACCCCCTGTTGGAACTCCCTGTCTAGGGGACAATTTGCGTATTAACCTGTTATTATGTAGGATAAATCACTTCCTTTGTTCCTGTGGGCCTTAGTATTTACTACAAGATAGTACCTTCACAGAGTGTCTGCTGGAAATATTACCCTAAAAGTTTCCTTTAAGACCACTGAGTTCAAAAATGTCTGTTATTAAAAAGTAAATAGCCTAGTCTTCTGAAGTCATAAAAATGTAAGCAGGGTCTTGAAAGATTCAGTCTAGCAAACCTCTTTGTGCTCATCAGCTTGATTCTCTTTAGTTGTCCTAGCTTCTGAAGGGGTATCACTTTACGCTGTTTTGCACTTCAGAAGAGAGCTTTCATTATAAAAGCATGCTGTTTCTCAGGTGCTTCCTTACTCTGCCACTCTGCAAGGCAATTTATACATCAAGAGTCAATATGCCAGTCAAGAAAAAAACATGACTAAGAATATTTCAATAACTCCTTTCCAAGCAAAGTTCAACTCTCCAGCAACACAAATATAAATTGCTTGCTAAAAAATGCATGTGTGTTTTAACATTTGTTCTAAGATTGAATAACCACAGTGTGAGTATTTCTTGTTTGAGATTTAATGCAAGCCAGAAATACCCACGGGGTGAAGCAAAAAAGGGTAGTGATTGAAAGCACGAGTTGAGTTTGAATCCTGTTGTGGTTCTCCAAGCCGTGTGGATTTACTTGATCTCTTTGTCTTCTGTGAAATGGGGACAACAAAAATCCTTCTGGAGAGGAGTGCTGTGGGATGAAAAGGAGAGGATGCAATAAAAGTGCATAGTGTAACGCCTGGCACATAAGGAGATACACACACACACACACACACACACACACACACACTCTAATCTTTACCCAAGGAGTAAGGCTATTTCCCCCATTGATCTTTAGAGAGAATGAAAGGAAAGAAAGAAACATCAGTGTGAGAGAAACACATCAACTGGTTGCCTCTCATAAGTCTTGGACCAAGCATAGAACTGGGTGCTCTAACCACTAAGTAATGCCAGCCAGCGCGGTAATCAATATATTTTATTGATTTGGCTCAGTGGATAGAGCATCGGCCTGCAGACTCAAGGGTCCCAGGTTCAATTCCGGTCAAGGGCATGTACCTTGGTTGCAGGTACATCCCCAGTAGAGGGTGTGCTGGAGGCAGCTGATTGATGTTTCTCTCTCATCAATGTTTCTAACTCTCTATCCTTCTCCCTTCCTCTCTGAAAAAAGCCATATATATATATATATATATATATATATATATATATATATTACTATTATTCTAAAATATGATGTAAAAATGTAGTTTATTTTTACTATTTAGGACATAAGGGAAACATTCCTAAACATATTTTTAAAATGAAAAAAATATGAATTCTTTACCAGTATATGATATAAATGTTTTCTTTATATACTTCATTTATTTTCTCAGGGAATTGCAAAGGCTTTCTGTTTTTTTTAAACTACGATTCATTGTAAAAGCAACATTACAGTTATTGAGAAAAGAGATGTTGATGAAAAGATCTTATGAGTGAATAGTGAAGAAAAATAATGTCCATGTTTTTTGTTAGGAAACTGAAACTTGTTCCTCACCATTTTTTAATTACTTGTAATTATACGTATAGTCTTGCAGATCATATTGTCACTGGCAATCTCACAGACAGAAAGACAGTTTTAATAAACATAAACTTCAAAAAGGATAAGTACATAATGAAGTGGGAGCTCTTAAATGTTCCAAGTTACATTTTAATTGGTTCAGCCCCTCTGCCAAACAATTTGGCAAATTGGTAGCCATCAAAAGCCTTAAAACTATAAATACCACTGGACCCAGAAGTAATACAAAAAGGTTATACCTAAATATATTAATTGTATTCTTTTTTTCTGTCTTTTCTTCATTTTTATAGGGCAAAACAGTATTGATATATAATTGACATTTCATACAATTCACCCTTTTAGTGTACTACTTAATGGTTTAGTTTGTTCAGAATCATGCAACCACCACCATATTGATCTCAGAACATTTTCTTCAAAAAGAAACCCAAAAGCCCTAGCTGGTTTGGCTCAGTGGATAGAGCATTGGCCTGCAGACCAAAATGTCCCAGGTTCGATTCTGGTCAAGGGCACGTAGCTTGGTTACAGGCTCCTTCCTGGGCCAGGCCCTGGTCAGAGCACATGCAGGAGGCAACCAATCAATGTTTCTCTTCATCTTTCCATCTTCCTTCCACTCTATATAAAAGATCAATGGAAAAAATATCCTTGGGTGAGGATTAACATAAAAAAGGAAAAAAAAAAAAGAAGAAAAGAAAAAAGAAACACAACAATATAGCTATCATCCCCAATCCCATTTCTGCCTCTATCATAAACGCTTGTCTACTTTCTTTTCTACAGATATGTCTATTCTGGTCATATCATGGAAACAGAATAATTATGCTAAGTGAAAGAAGCCAATCACAAAAGACTGTATATTATATGTTTTCAAAGGTTACCATGTTAGACCATATATCAGTACATATTTTTATGGCCAAATAATATACTAGAGGCCCCGTGCATGAAAATTCATGCACTAGAGGGGGGTTCCTCAGCCCAGCCTGCCCCCCCTCCCAGTGAGGAGCCCTCAGGGGTGGGAGGTGAGCCAGTGATCAGGGGAAGGCAATGCCCTCAACACACCTCTGCTGCTGCCACTGCCAGCAGCATAAGCTTCTGCTGGGCCTGGTTACCTGAACCTCAGGTGGTTCTGGGCTGCTGGGTAGCTGCCATCTGAGGCTTGCCTGTGCCTCTGGCCGGCCCTTTGTGGCTGGGGCGCTGAGGGGACTGGGGAACTCCAGAGGCAGATGCGTGGAGCGGTTGGACCCACCTGGGGACGGGCCTGGCCATGCCACGTGCCTGCTGCCCCCACGGGGCTGAGGGGACTGGGCACCACCATCTTGTGGCTGTGGGCACCACCATCTTTGAGGACGTGGTAGTCAATTAGCATATTCCCTCCTTATTGGCTGTCAGAGCCGCCATTTTGTGACGGCATGATGGTCAATTAGCATATTCCCTCTTTGTTAGATAGGATACCACATTTATCTTATACATTTATCAGCTGGTGGACATTTGTGTTGTTTCACCTTTTTTATTATTATGAGTAATGCTATTGTGAACATTCATGTAGAAGTTTTTATGTGGACATGTTTTCATTTCTCTTGGCTACATACCAAGGAGTGTTTTTATATTAGAGGCCAAGCAGGTGATTGAAATCACATGAGGAGGTGCTCCACCTCCAGCTGTGGGAGGTGGTGCCCTGCAGGGGGCTGGGACCTGTGCCTGACCCCAGAGGCTCCTGCCGCCTTGTTGCGTCTGCTGGGGTGGGTGCAGGCACTCCTGTGTGTTGTGTCTCCACTATGGCTGACCCCCAGCCCCAGTCTCATGGGGCTGGGGACAGCATGCAGTCCCCTCCCACCTATCTGTGCATGCAGCTCCTCCTGAGTGGTTGTGATGTCCGGCTAATTAGCATATTCCCTGTTTATTTATATATATGTATATATTTTCTTTATCAGAGTAAAAATCATGGTCCAACAATGTAATTTTGCTACACTCTCAAAAGTATTATGCAGAAATGCAACATTCTCAAGAGTATTACACAGAAAAATGTGGTTTTGTAGAAGGAAGAGCACATAGTCAAACGGAAAAAAGACTATACAAAGTGAAAAAAGCAGAATGTACGACCACTTCAAATCCTTCCTGGGCTGCTTCCCACTCCCTGCTCCGTCCCAGGACCCTATTCACCTCTGCTCTCTCCCCCTCAGTTCTCCGAGGGCCAGCTCTACTACCTTTCAGAGACTTTTTTAGACTGTCTCCGCTTCAGAGCCTTTGCAAATGCTGTTTCCTTTGCCTGCATCACCCTTTCCCCACTTCTTTGCCCAGTGGTTTCAAGTCTCAGCTTAAATGTCACTTCCTCAGAGAAACACTCTCTTATATCCCTAACGAGGCTAGGGTGAAGTGTTTCCATGGCAGCCTGCAATTTTCCATCTTAATACTTCTGATACTTGTAATTGTTAACTCAGTCGGTAATCAAATACTGAGAGCCTTTTACATGCAGGGATAAAGAGTGAAAAACATGGAGGATCCCTGCCATCCAAGACCTTATATTCTGGAGAGGGGAATACAATGTACACGTAAACAAATCAATACACTGGGTAATTTCAGATAATGACAATTAGCTCAATGTTTATCCCCTAGAAATTGTAAACACCATTAAAGCAGGAGCTATTTCTATTTCTGTCTGCATTACTTCCAGTTTAGTAGAGCTAAGCGCTGAGCCTGGCCAGGTGAATAAGCTTTAACACGAATTTGTTCAATGTCTTCAAATAGGCATATGAAAGACAAATGACAAACACAACGAAGACTACGCCTGTAAATAATTGAGGAGTCTTCTTCCCTTTTCTTTTTCAAAACTTTCTGTAATTCTAAATATTATTATAATTAAGACAAAAGATGAGCAAAAATTACCCCAGGTGAGTAAAAGAGCCCCAAATAAAAATACATTTGTATGTCACCACACACTAGTCAAACACCTGGCAATAAAACCCAATCTGAAATGCTCAGATGGGTTGGTTAAGCGGATAGGATTTCCTTGGCGCATGACCAAGTAGGTTCCCGGCCTTCAGCGGTATAATTTACCGTTTTAAGAGGCCCTCAGCAAAAAAGACGCTTAAGGATATGATCATCCAAATGTCCCCATTTCTAAAGCGCTTTGGAATCTCCCCCTACCCAGGATGTGGCAGAGAAAACACCGCAATTCTTTTCACACGTCAATGACAAGGAAACACAATTGTGTTTTTTTTGTTGTTGTTTGTTTGTTTGCGAGATCAACAAAGAATACAATACCCTGACACAATATATATAGTCTCCGACCAGCCCCAGCCCCAGACAAGCTTGGAAAAACCCAGATGGCTCCAGCTTCGGCCCGAGAAGCATCCCCGAAACAAGCCCTCCCCCCCGGAGCGGAGCGCTCCGCTCTTCTTTCTTCCCGGGGCGCGTGCGCAGCAGCGGGGCTGGAGGGGGCGCTGACGTCATCGCGCGGAGGAACCCGCCGCTCCTCCACGGAAACGAGTCCGCGCACCTGTGGTTTCCGTGGCCCTCAGGACATGTTCTCTCTCCCTTTGCCCCAGTGCCAAAGCTTCCCCCAGCTCCTTTCAAAAGGCCTAGGTTTTTCCTCCCCTCTGGGTTCCTCTGTTCGGTGCACGGGAAAGGAAAGGGGGATGGAAAGAGTCCCACACAGTGTTGTTTACAAAGCGAGCGCGGACTAGGGATCCGTCCGCGGGGGCGGAGCCAAGGAGCTGGCCCTTCTTCCGCCCTCCCCTCCCGCCCCAGCCTTCCCCGCGAGCGAGCGGACGCGGCAGCGCCTCTGTCTCGCTCTTTCTTATTTTCCTCCCCTTCCCCTTCCTTTTTTTTTTTTTTTTTTTCTCCTTTTCCCCCCCTTCCTCCCTTTCACCATTTCCCCTTGGAGGCGCTTCCCCCGGGCAGGGGCAGAGCCGGTCTCCCTCCCCGCCTCTCCCCGGCCCCCGCCGCCCTATGGAGAGAGGGAGCCCCCTCCCCACCCGGGCACTCGCGGCGGCCGTCGGAGGAGCGAGACCGGCGCTGGCGGCCTCAGGCCCGGGGTCGTCATGGAACTGATTCGCTGACCGACCCACCGGCCGTAGCCGTGCTGTCCTGCTCGACTCCCAGGTCCCCCGCCCCCCGGCCCCGGCCCCGGCCCGGCGCCCCCTCGTCTCCCTCCTCAGTCGGCTCGCCCGGCCCCTGGTCCCGCGCGCCCCGCCGCCGCCGCGCGCCCAGGAAGATGAGGTGGTAGCGGGACCCCGGATGACCCAGCGTCACTCCTGCGAGGCCAAGAGCTCTGCCCGGGAGGAGGAGGAGGAGGAAGAGGAGGAGGAGAAGGTGAGCGGGCGGGGGCGGGGGGCGGCATGAGTCCCGGGACCCGCGCGCGCCAACCTCCGAGGCCCTCCCATCCCCAACTCCCACAGCACCTCCTCCCCGCCCCCCAATTCCCTTACCCCCCATCACATCCCCCCTCCCTCAGCATCCCCCCTCCCTCAGCATCCCCCCTCCAGCCACATCTCCCCCCCACCCCCCGCCCGCGCCCTCGCGGGGACCTTCCGGACGCTCCCCCGCCGCGTCCACGTAAGAACAAACTCGGCACCTGCCCAGTTTGCCAACAGATCTGCTCTGTTCCTCTTGTTTCCTTTTGGGCTTTTTTTTTTTTTTTTTGTCACCGAGTAACTTTTTTGTAAGGACTGCAGATTGCCTGCCTGCCCTGCCGCGCATGTTCTGTGCTCGGCGAGCCTGCATTAGTGCACAAAGAAGGGGACTCACTCTCCCTCCCACCCGGAGACCTCGGCGCTTATGGGGGGGAGAGCGCCGGAGGGAGGTGGTTCCCATTGCCGCCAAGCCAGCGGAATGGGGTGAACACAGAAGAAAGGGAACGTTACCCAGGGTGTGGGTGGGGGAAATGGAAGAGGAGGTGAGATTTGAGTTGCACCCTGACGGGCAGATAAAAAAAAAAAAAAAAATAGCGAATTTTTTTTTAGGGGGGAGGGGGAAGGGAGGAAGGGACACTGCTGAGCTCTTCTAGGTTCTGTTGGTGATCCTAGTGGAAGGAGTGGAGAATTGGATAGCAAAACAGTGGAAAGTGTCTCGGGAGGCCGGATGGCATCAGATTGAAAAATCTCAGAATGCTAAACTCAGCTGGTGAGCCTTTGTCCTGTCGCTGAGGAGTCAGCACTTCAGCAGCCCTGTGAGGCTGTGGTCTCATGGTGGTAATAACACTTGTTGAGGCTTATCGGACAGTTACTGTTGGAAGTTGTTTGCAACTCACTGAGTCCTCAAGGACTCTGAGGCAGGTTTCATTGAGGAATCTCCTTTCACAGATGAGGGAAACTGAGGCTTCAGAAAATGAAGTAACTTCTTCCGTAGATGGCACAGCTAGAACCCGGTGGACAGAGTTTAAACCCGAGCAATCAGGTAGTCTCTGTTCTGAAAACGCATCTGTCGAAAAGATTAACAGTGGTGTTATCTCTTTCTAGCTTTTCAGGTCATTTGTGGCAGCCATACTGAAGGGAGTGGATACATAGAGTAAGACAGAATGCTGCTAATCTGGGACCAGCCAGATGAGTGAGTCTTGAGTTTCTGGACCAGGAAAATCTTAATGCTGATGAAGAGCAGACTGGTAGAATTAGTGTGTTGGGAAGGCGAAATAAAGATGATTTGCCTTATAGATGACTGAGTTTATGTGGCAGTGTGACATCCTAGTAGGCTAAAATGGAACTCTGCAACATTTTTCGGTCAAGTTTAGAAGCTCACATTGTGTGTACTGGCTTATTCTGATTGTATAATGCTTTGAAAAGTGTTCACATGTCTTTGCATGTTTCTTCATCTTTAAAATGAACTTAATAATACCAACTTCATAAGGTTGTGTGAGGATTAAATCAGTTAGTATGACAGTACTTTGAATAATACCTGGCCACGTAGCACTCACTGTTTTTGTTGTTAACTCTTATCTGAGGATATATTTTCCATTGATTTTTTAGAGAGTGGAAGAGAGAGGTAGAGACAGAAACATCTGTGTGAGACACACCAGTTGGTTGCCCAGAGGTACATCGTCAAGTGTCTGTGCCCTTGACTGGATCAAACCCTCACCCCTTCAGTCTGTTGGTTTATGCTCTAACCATTGAGCAACCGTCTAGGGCGCACTCACTATTTTTACTTGTTAATCACTTAAGTGTAAATTGAAAGAACTGTGGAAAGGCATGGAGATTGGAAAAGAGAGCAGCCTGTTTAGGAATTATAGGTAATGTAGTTCATTATTATGTTAAGGGCATAAAGTCAAGAAAGTAAATTAGAACATGAGGTTCTTGTATGGTTACATTAATAAATCAATCTCAGAAGATGAACTTAAGATCCAGAAGTCAGCACCAGTACAGAATAATTAATATAGTTGGTGTTATAATGACAGTAAATAAAATTCCATCTTAGTGAAGTTGTTTATATTATACTAGAGGCCCAGTGCATGAAATTCGTGCACTGGGCGGGGTCGGGGTGTGGGGTGTCCCTCAAGCCAGCCTGCACCCTCTCCAATCTGACATCCTTCTCACAATCCAGAACTGCTGGCTCCCAATTGCTCGCTTGCCTGCCTGCCTAATTGCCCCTAACCACTTCTGCCTGCCAGCATGATCAACCACTCCCCTGCCAGCCTGATATACACCTAACTGCTCTCCCCTGCAGGGCTGGTCACCTCTAACTGCCCTCACTTGCAAGCCTGGTCGCCCCCAACTCCCCTCCTCTACAGGTCTGGGTACCCCCTGCCAACTGCCCTCTGCCAGCCTGGTCCCCCTCAACTTCCCTCTCCTGCAGGCCTGGTCACCCCTAACTGACCTCCCTTGCTGGCCTGGTTCCCCCAACTGCCCTCCCCTTCTGGCCATCTTGTGGTGGCCATATATCCACATGGGGGAGGCCATCTTTGACCACATGGGGGCGGCCATCTTGTGTGTTGTAGTGGTGGTCAATTTGCATATTACTATTTTGCTAGATACATATCCATCACTGTGCAAGTTTCTCTCAGATGAGCGGGAGGCCCCATATATCCTATATAATCTTATATAATAAAAGCCTAATATGCAAATCAAACAGCAGAATGACCAGTCCCTATGATGTGCACTGACCACCAGGGGGCAGATGCCTAACACAGGAGCTGCCCCCTGGTGGTCTCTGTGCTCCCACAGAGGGAGCACCGCTCAGCCAGAAGCCAGACTCATGTCTGGCTAGCGCAGTGGCGAGAGCCTCTCCAGCCTGAGGCAGGGCTAAGGAGCAGCTGGCCAAGTGGTAAGAAGCAACGAGCAGGCAGGCAAGGCAGTAAGGAGTAAGGGCTCGTGTTCTGGGAGAGAGACAGCCAACTTCCAGCAGGCAAATATTCCCCAAGGGGTCCTGGACTGTAGGTGCAGGCGGGGCTGAGGGACTCAACTAAGTGCACAAATAATATAGTTTATGCTGTACAATAGGATTTTATAAACTGCACTTAGTAAGCTATTTGATAAACGTGGAGAAAGAAACAGAAGTAGCAATTGAAAGAATAGGGAGAAGAGCCCTACCCAGTTTGGCTCAGCAGATAGTGTCGACCTGTGAACTGAAAGGTTCCAGGTTTTATTCCAGTCAAGGGCACATGCTGGGTTATGGGCTCAATCCCCAGTGGGAGACTTGCAGGAAGCAGCCAATCAATGATTCTCTCTCATCTATCTCTCCCTCTTCCTTTCTCTCTGAAATCAATTTAAAAAAGGGGATAAGAAATATGAAAGAAACTATCATAAAGTTAGAAGTGTGTGTAATATGCCAACCAAAATACAGCCTTTTTGGTTTTTAGTTCCTTTAGACTTTTCTATCTGAGCATTCAAAATTCTGGCTGTAACCAACAATGTGCAATATAATAACAAGATACAACTATAACATTCCATTACATAAAACAGTAAAATTATATTTTACGTGTTTGTATTTTATTTCTTAGCAGGATTCATCATTCATCTAACTCAATCTGTTTTACTTATTAGAAAATAGGCTGTGTTCTGCCAGTAAAAGAAGTAAAACTTAAGCCAGTGCTTTCTCCATTGTATTATCTATCTTACTGGAGATTAAAAACGGAATAGAGGCCCTGGCCTCATGGCTCAATTGGTAGGAGCGTCATCCTATACTCCAGAGGTTTCGGGTTGGATTCCCAGTCAGGGATTGTGGGTTCTATCCCTGGTTGGGGCATGTATGGGAGGCAACTGGTTGATGTTTCTTTATCCCAAGTCAGTAAAACATATCCTCGGGTGAGGATTAAAAGAAAAAAGAACGTAAATAATAGCCTGCTAATATAAGTTACTTACATAAATTGTCTTTTTTCTTTTTTCTTTTATACATTCTTTTAAGTAATTTCAAAAAGAAACCCTTTACCTGAATTAACCTATCGATATTAACATTTTGTTTGTTTTATCATTTGTCACCCCTCCCCAATGTATGTATGTGTATAAGTTGTGTACATGATGGTTCATTATTCCTAAATTTTAGTATGTATTTCCTAAGAATAGGTATATTCTCTAACAGAATCACAGTAAACTTATTATTTTAGTAAATTTAACATTGTTACATTTACTTATTTTAAAAATCATTTTATGTTTTCCATTACATTTGAAATAGATCATTATATTAATTTCAGGTATGCACCCCACTGACCAGATATTACATAACTCAATGAGAGTTACGATTTTCATGCACTGGGGCGGGAGTCCCTTCAGCCTGGCCTGTGCCCCTCATAGTATGGGACCCTTCAGGGGATGTCCAACTGCCAGCTTAGGCCTGATTCTGGGGATTGGGCCTAGACATCCCTTTTGCATTCTGGAACTCCTTGCTCCTTACGACTCTGCCTGATCGATGCTCCTTATTGCTCAGTTCAGCTTGCTGCTCCTGCCATCACCACTGCACTTACCAGGGGGCAGCTCCTGCGTTGAGCATCTGCTCCCTGGTGGTCAGTGCACATCAGAGTGGTCGTTTAGCCTAAGGGTAGCTTAGGCTTTTATTATATAGATAATTGACCACCCCAATAAATCTGGCACCCATCCTGCAACATGCCTAGTTACTAGAACATTTTATTAACTATGTTCTCTGTGCTTTACATCCCCATAACTATTCTGTAACAACCAATTGGTGGTTCTTAATATTGTCACTTTTTTTTCTGCTACGTTTACTTTTATCTCATCTGTCCATGTTCCCATTATGTCATTTGACCCAAAAATGACCTTTTTAGCAGTATTCTTTCTCCAATACAAGATCAGCCTAAGGTCAGATTCTATAGTCATTTAATCTGGAGCATCCCCACAGATGCCCTCCATTCTTTTTGTCTTTTACTTGCATTATTTATAGCCCATTTTAAAAAAAAGTTTAAGCGAATTTAATCTTTCCTTTTGTTTACATCTTAGTGTGAGCAGAGAATGATTCCTTTTTCTTCTCTCTTTTTAAAAATATATTGATTTCAGGGAGGAAGAGAGAGGAGAGATAAACAATAATGAGAGAGAATCATTGGTCAGTTGCTTCCTGCATTGCCCCCACACGGGATTGAGCTTGCAACCTGAGAACAACTCAGGGCATGTGCCCTGAGTGGAATCGAACCCGGGACCCTTCATTCCACAGGCTGATGCTCTATCCTCTAAGCCAAACCAGCTAGGGCCCTTTCTCTTCTCTTAATATGGTATATTACATGAATTGATTTCTGAGTGTTAAGTCAACTTTGCATTCCTGTGCTAGATTACATTTCGTTATGGTGTATAATCTTTTTTTATGTTGGGAAATTCAGTTTGTTAGTATTTTGTTGGGGCTCTGTATATTTAGAAGAGATACTGAGCTATATAGTTTTCTAGTGATGTTGTTTTTGTTTGGTTTTGGTAGCAGGATAAGTAACTAGCCTCATAAAAGGAGTTGAGAAGTGCTCCTCATCTTTACTTTTGGAAGAGTTTGTGAAGAATTTGTATTAATTTTTCTGTTAATGTTTGGTGAAGCCATTTGGGTATAGGCTTTTCTTTGACGATAATTTGTTTTCTAATTCAGTTTCTTGTTATATGGCTATTCAGCTTTTCTGTTTTTTCATAAGTCAGTTTTGATAGTTTGTGTTTCTAGGTATTTGTTTTCATCTAAATTATTTGATTTATTTGTATATAGTTTATAAAATTTCTTTATAATCCTTTCTGTAATGTAGGTAGTAATATATCCCCACTTTATTCCTGATTTTAGTACTTCGTCCTTTGTTTTTCCTTGGCCAGTGTAGTAGAGGTTTGCCAGTATAACAAACTACTTTTTGGGGTGGAGGATGCCAATTTTGATAATCTTTTCAAAGAACCAACTTTGGTTTCATTGACTTTTCTATTCTCTACTTTATTCATTTCCACTTTGATATTTGTTCTTCTGGCTTGCTTTAGATACAGTTTACTTTTTCCAGTGTCTTAATGTATTGATTTGAGATTTTTAAAAATATAGGCATCTACAGGTATTACTTTGTCTGTAAGCACTGCTTTCATTGCATCCCATAAGTTTTGATATTTAGGTAGTCTTTTTCATTCATCTCAAAGTATTTTATAATTTCCTTTGTGATTTCTGCTTTGACCCAGAATTCTTTGTTTTAAAAAAGTTGATAAAAGCATCTAAATAATGGATGTCTTACTGAGGACCTTAATTGGTAGGAGATTGGAGAATATGAGTTTCTTGAACCTGACCGTATTTTTCTTGATGTTCCCTTTATGGTCTCCTAAAAATATATAATCTTCAAAGGAAGCATTGTAGGGGAAAAGTAATCACCAGGGGCAGCCAGCCATTGGAGTGCATTGAGTAGGTTGGCTAAAACTAATGGAATGAGATAAATAATTAGTCAAGTAAAATCTTGAAGTTGTGTGATTCTTTTTTTAATTTTTTTTTTTTTTTTACATTGATTTTAGTGAGAGGAAGGAGGAGGGAGAGAGAGAAACATTGATCAGCTCCCCTCTTCTGCTAGGGATTGAAAGAGGAAACCCAGACATATATCCTGATTGGTAATGGAACCAATGATCTCATGGTTCATGGGACATCACTCAATCCATTGAGCCACCTTGGCTAAACTAGTAAACTTGAAGTTTTGAAAAAAGTTAATTACAGACTAAAATTAGGTAAGTTTACAAGAATTTATAATCTGTGAAGTTCAACGTCCATTCAATATAGGTGTTTTTCCTAAATATCTTTTGACAGGTGGTCACCTAGTTTATACTTTATTTCTAAGGTTACCATTTATGCCTGCATCAAATGAAATTATAGCGAGTCTATTCAATGTATCCACTTGTCCCCTCAAAAGGCAGCAAGTTCCCACACACAATTGGATGGGGCAGGTAAAGGGGATGTACTTAAGAGTTGTATAATTGACCATAAATTATACTTAAATAGCGTGTTGTGGCTTCTAAAAAATAGCTAATCTTAGATTGCATATGTGCAGTTAAACTGGTGCTAATTTATTTATTTATTTATTTATTTATTTATTTATTTATTTTTAAAATATATTTTATTGATTTTGAACAGAGAGGAATGGAGAGAGATAGAGAGTTAGAAACATCGATGAGAGAGAGTCATCGATCAGCTGCCTCTTGCACATCCCCTACTGGGGATTTGCCCGCAACCAAGGTACATGCCCTTGACTGGAATCGAACCCGGGACCCTTCAGTCCCCAAGCCGACGCTCTATCCATTGAGCCAAACCGGTCTCGGCAAACTGGTGCTAATTTAGAAGAGCAAACATCTTGTCATTTGAGGAACTCTTGAACAGTTTTTCAGATATGGAAAAGGTGAATTAGTGATATCATTAGCAGCCTTCAAACATTTGAAGACTTGGCTTGCTAAAGAGATTAAATTTGGGCTTGTTTTGCTTTTTTTTAGTCCCAAAGGTTGAAAGGAACCTTTGGTTGAGTCCCTATTTCATCAAGATACTGTTCTGTGGGCACAGTGGGTTAATAAATAAAAAAAATGATATTAGTAGATGTGATCACAAAGGAATTTATAATTTAGTATGGGAGAGAGTAGGAAGCTGCCTTCTCCTATACTATAATTTTAGAAAACAAGCAAACTCTGAAGCACATACAGAATACAGGTACATAGTTGAGGAGCTGAAATAGTTATAGGAGGTTTATAATAAAAAAACAGCATTTTCCTTCTGCAGGGCTCCTCACACTTTTCTCTAAAGGTTAATTGTTATCAGCTCTTACCTGTTTAGCTTGTTATTTAAGATCATATTTTCAAATAGCCTTACTGCTATTTTTTATATTTTAGATTAATATAAAGATCTAGCTCTCACTCTGTCTTTCAACATCCATTATCCTCCTAACATATAATTTTAATAACGTTTGTTGAAATCCCGTTTCGTGTTTTCATTATTATTGCTGTGTTAATAATGTGGTATATATTAAATAATTATATTTACCTTCTTACATAACCTTCTTATTTTTCTGAAGTTACCTTTCCAGTTGTTAGCTTTTCATCACATCTAAGTCTTCAGCAATTCTCAATTCAGTTTTCTACACACAGTCATAACTCTCAAAACTATAGTTTCCCCTTTAAAATTTTATTTTTTCAGAAATTTCTCTTGGACTCTCAGTTGCCCTATACTGATCTAAACTGTGGCTCTTTAAACTTGCTGCTCGATTTAGAGTGCCAGTCATCTTACTATTGAGTTTACTGATCAACCCTGCCCAATAAAACTTACTGCATTGATACAAATGTTCCTTTTTTGTATTGTCTAATGCCATATCTGCTAGTCACTTGTAGTTTCTGAGCACTTGAAATGGGTCTAGTGTGACTGAGGAGTTACCGTATTTTTCGGACCATAAGACGCACTTTTTTCCCCCCAGAAGTGGGGGGAAAAAGTCCCTGCGTCTTAATGGTCCAAATATAGCCTACACATATACTTTAAAAAAAAAGTTTTTTTACTTGCCCGGCTCTGTGTGGTCTCTGTGTGCTTGCCCGGCTCTAAAATGGTTCTAAATGCTGCTGTTTACTTTACAGGGTTGATTACATGTGTTTATGATTGTGATGTTGGGTTTTAATGCACATAAAATATTTTAGGACACTATTTGTTTCAGAATCTTTTTTTGTTCATTTCCCTTCTCTAAAAACTGGTGCGTCTTATGGTCCGGAGCGTCTTATGGTCCGAAAAATACGGTATATTTTAACTTTATTCAATTCTAATTTAAATATTCACATATGAGGCTAGTGGACACTGTATTGGAAGCTCATTTCAAGATTGTTTCATAATGCCTTTTCTTTATGCTATTTGTGTTTTTGAACCATGAGAATTAATGAAAAAAAATCAAATAAATTTAAAATTAAAAAGTTTCATACTTAAGTGATCGTTTCATACTGATTAAGTGGCAGTGGGTTGGATTTAATGTAATTGATGTAACTTTTTTTTAAGAGGAATATTTGGGACTACTACTTCTAAGAATTCCTAGAATAAAAAGTTCATGACTTAAAATTCTTTGTCACAGTTTGACACAGTAATAATATAGTTTGATCAAAGTCCAGGAGTTCTATCAATCATAAAACCATGTTTTCTCTTTATAACTGAGTTTCCAATTTAAGGTGAGAATGCAGTAGATAACTATTGTAAGTTTTTAATACATATTTTAAAGAGCTATAAAATCCTATACTGCCTAATAATCTTATTTTGTTTTATGAATTGCTTAATAAGAGCCAAGATATTTATGCAGTGCTCTACTTATTCTATAATTACATAAAGAGCATTGTCTTATATTTGATTTTCTAGGTAGCTACATCAAGCTGGGAGCCAGGCAGAACCAAAGGATATCATGAAGTTTCCAGGGCCTTCGGAAAATCAGAGATTGTCTTTCCTTTTGGAAAAGGCAATCTCTAGGGAAGGTCAGATGTGGAAGGTAAATGTGCCGAAAATGCCTACAAACAAGGTACTGATATTTTTCTTTAAATAAATTACTTTTATTAGAAATAAGTGTACTGCTGTCCTATATAGTATCTTGACATGCACTACAAAATTATGTACACTTAAAGGAAAGGCTCTATTCTTTATTTTAGAAATATCTCCTTGTTTTATTCTGAAACAAAACAAGAACTAACTGTTTTTGTTTGCCTGTTTGTTTTATTTTTATTTGAATTACAGCTTTAGGAAGATAGGTATATCTGTTTTCTTTCCTGTCTGTGCCGACCCAGCACAGCCAAGGGTTCGGTGAGCCTGAGTGAAGGCGGTGAAGGATTGAAGAAAAGACAAACGAGTATATAGCTGGGTCTCTAAGGCCACAGAGAGAGATCCAGAGGGCAAGCTGAGCCTTTATTTTATAGCCAGAGGTAAACAAGGTAGTGGTCACAATAGTTAAAATGTTCTTAAGAGTTTCACTGCACCTCCCACAGCCCATTAGCTACCAGATAGGATCTAGGGGGCTTCATAAGGTCAAGCTTAATTATGCCAACAGCCCTAAGTTTGTGGCTTTGCCAACACGTCAGTCTGAGGCTTACCCATATAGCCACTCCTTCCAATAGTCAATACGTACAGTAGTAAGCTGCCTTTATTTCTACATAAATAGCTAGCCATGGAAGCTGAGTATATATCATTGTCTTTAGGGAACAAAACAAACAAACAAAAAAGCACCATATTTCTTGTATATTTATGAGGAGTTCAAGTAAACTAAGGTAATACAACGTTGGAAGCTTCTAGGGAGATAGCCAATTGACGTCTCAACTACTGTTGGTTCTATGCCCTTTTTTTAAAAAAAGCAAAAGTTCAGTATAAGTCAACATGAAATTGCTGCCAAAACAAAATATAGAGTTAGAATGATTAATGAAGTAACTAATCTAAGACAAAGTGAAGTAATAGTTTTACTTTATTGCTCATTAATGACAAATGTCTCAATTTAAGACACACACTAAAAAGGATATATCTAGAAAAAAAAAAAACGAATGGTAAAAGGGAAATCATGTCAAACATAAAATGGTTAAAGAGCAGGGGATGTTTAATCAGGAAAAGAGATGACTTTATGGGTTTAACACTTGTCTTTAACTAAAGGGCTATTGTTTAAAATAAGAAATGGCTCTATTCTATATTATTCCAGTGGCTAGAACTAGAACCAATCCAAATGACCACTAGAAAAGCAGGTTAAGATTCAATTTAAGACAATATTGTGAATATAGTGAAAAACTTTCCAATAATCTATATAGCTTTTCCACAGTGGAATGAACAAATATCCAAAGCAGAGGATCACTTATCAGAGATGTTAGAACTTTTACGTTTTATGGTTAGACTGAATCAGTGTTTCCCAAACTGAATTCATGTAAATAAAATTTTGAAGATTTTAAAAATACATATTTCCACAGTTGCCACTGCAAGCCCAGTGGGTGTGGTTGGGGCCTGGAAGCACTCACTCTGAAGGGTCTCCTAAATTATTCTGATTTGCTTGGTCGCCAGTGATTTGAGATCCTCTATTTGAAAACCACATAATTAGATGGCCTTTAAGATTCCTTAAGAGTTCCAAAATAATGGAAGCCGTCTTTATATAAACAGCTTGAAGCAGTTTTATGTTTGTATATGAAAAGCACTTGGAAAAATAAATTGGAAATATCTTAAAGTGCATGTCACTTTTACCAATCTTTAATCCCCCAAAAAGCATGTGGCAAAATTATCTTCTACTTAAAAGTGCTATTATTATATAAAAGAATGTCTCTAACCTGGATGAATTATAAAGAAATGATCATCAGTGTTCATTTAATGAATGTATACTGTGAGCCCATTATATGCCAGTGAACAAAAATGTTACAACCCTACCCCAAGAGAACTCAGCCAAATCACTAAGAAACTATAATGTTATCTCAAAAGGAAAGTAGAGTGCTATGGGTGTAACCACTATCCTAAACTAAGGGCTAGGGGATGAAGATTAAGAGAATTGTGAGAGATCCTTGAAGTAGGATTTAGTTGGGGGGGAAGAGTTAAGGTAAAAAGAGGGAATTGGAGAAAAGAAGCAAAAGGTTGGATTAAACCTTTATTTGTTTGGAATACTCACTGAAAATACTCCTCTACTAATCTCAGAGTCATTTCTGTACTTTGTTGTGTTTACCTGGTAGAAGTAGTACTCATATGGATCTGTTTTATATATTAGTAGATTAAGTGTTTCCAGATTTGTTTTGTTTTATTTTTATGGTGCTTCAAGAGTAAAGGCATCTAAACCATTATTGCTTTAAAGTATGTACCTTCTAAAAATTAAGCCTATACTCAGCAGTTAAGAAATAAGATATAGGAAGATTGAAACAATGTGCATTGTGTTTGTGGAATCTCTCTAGTACAGTGTTTTTCAACCTTTTTTGGGCAAAGGCACACTTGTTTCATGAAAAAAATCACGAGGCACACCACCATTAGAAAATGTTAAAAAATTTAACTCTGTGCCTATATTGACTATATATAAAGTAATTCTCTTGAATAGGAATCAAATAAACACAAAGAAAGTATTTTATAATTACTTTATTATGAAATATTAAGTAAACAAAATAGTGAAAAATTATAAAATTCTTGTCTTGTCTGCACCTACGGCACACCAGGCAACATCTCGCGGCACACTAGTGTTTTTCAACAGCGGTTGAAAAACGCTGCTCTAGTAGTAAGTTAGTTCAGGTGACTTTTCCTCTTCAGTATTTTTTATCATTTTAAAATGTAATTTGTCTGTTGTCCCTTGTGTCTTTTATTTATTCCTGTTGACTGTAGCTTTGTTTTCTTAATCATCAGCAGAAGACATGTTAGAGAAGAGGAGGTGGAAGGAGGGAGGGGGGGAGGGGGGAGGGAGGGAGGAACATCAGTGGGTTGCCTCCCAATTGATCTACTGAACGATGTTCCAACCAGCTGAAATGCTTGCCAGGGCTAGCTTTGTTTTTAATGGGCTATCTCATTCTGTTATTGTAGTCTATTTATATTTCCTAAGATAATTTAATGACTATTATTTGTTGTCTTAGAAAATCACTATATTATTCTCAAGAATTGGAAAAACTTAATTCAAAAATTGCTATCAATTAATAACAGTGTTATCTAAATTAAAAATTATATTATTTGAAAACTTCAATATAATTATCAGTAAATGGTGAGATGACATAATATTTTATTTAATAAAGTGAGAACATTAGATTTTTAAAAAATATATTGATATTAGAGAAGGGAGAGGGAGGGAGGTAGAAACCTCAATGATGAGAGGTAATCACTGATTGGCTGCCTCCTGTATACCCACTACTGGGGATCAAGCCTGCAACCCAGGCACGTGTCCTTGGTCAGAATTGAACCTGGGACCCTTCATTTCCCAGGACAGTGTTCTATCCATTCAGCCATGCCAGCTAGGGTGAGAATATTAGATATTGATGTTAAATGCTATACCTAATATATAAACTTTTATCTTCATTTATCTTATTTGCTAGATTTTGAATAAACTTGAAAACATTTTTAACATTTAAACACTATTGCATAGCTCTTGCTAACCTTTTATAAGAGAGAATTCTAAACATATTCTTGATGATAACTTGAAACTTTTCTTGTTTTATTTTAATTTTATGTTTTAATTGTTCCCTTATAGAATGTTTCTCCATCCCAGAGAGATGAAGTGATTCAGTGGTTGGCCAAACTCAAGTACCAATTCAACCTTTATCCAGAAACATTTGCTCTGGCTAGCAGTCTTTTGGACAGGTTTTTAGCTACTGTAAAGGTAATTAATTATTTAGGATACACTTAAACACAGCCTCTGTTTGAGGCTTTATATGCTAAACTCTTGGCTATTAGTAAACATTCTATAAGATGGAAAGGAATAGGAAAACCTTCGTGGATTTGATACATGTACCTATAAGAAAACATGATGTCTTTTATTGTTTTAAATTTTCAGGAATGTTTCTAATTGTGTAATTTTGTTGCTACGAGTATTCCTAACTTATGCTTGTGAAATTTTTTTTATCTAATTTCATTGCAAACCATATAGCATTGACAGAATGTTTAGTCACCTTTTAACATAATGTGGACACTGAATCAAACTAGAAAAGTATAAGCCTATTACACATTTTTCTGTCACTTGTTTATTGAATATTGCCTGGTTTTCTGAACAATATATACTTTTTAGAGGTATACATTTGGAGCATAACAAGATGAACTGAACTGTCATAAAATAACTTGTATTTTTGTTGAATGGCAAATATATGAATATGTTTTATATTGACCCTGTTGGTACATTTTTGGTTATATTATGCAGAATCAGTCATAGTGGACCCTCAACAGATTTAAAGCAGAAAGGTAGCGTTTATTTAATGTCAAGGCATAAAAAATTTAAAAAGCAATTCAATTGTTATTTGTATGTCTAGGATTATATAAGCTGGGGGAACTATGAATTCAGTACTGAGGGTTCTTCTATACTCTTTCTTACTAGGTATGAAACATAGAAACATTTGGATGGCTATTTAGTTAGCTTTTTATGTTTCAAACTAATACTCTTAAGAGACTTTAAAAAACCTTAATTACAGTGATACTAATTGCCTGAAATCGGGGTTATCTGAGATGCCTACTTTTATCTCAGTATCAAGCCCCCCACCCTTCCATCCTGGCTCCCTATAACAACTAACCTCCCTTTCATAGAAAAAGATGCTTTTAAGGTCTGTCTTTTCTTGGGTCATACTTTCTTCAAAAATTATTAATGAACTTATTATAGCTTTTATTAAAGAAAAGATTACTGACCTTATTAAATGTTTTAAATTGATTTGGGCAAGTTTTTTTTAAAATCAATCTTTATTGTTCATATTATTACAAAGGTTCCTCATTTCTTCCCCCCTCCACCAGGTTCCCACCCCACCCTCCTTCCCCTCCCCATCCCCCATTGTCCTCATCCATAGGTGCACAGTTTATGTTCAGTCTCTTCCTCCCTCCCTTTCCCCGATAGTAAATCCCTTTTCAGATAGTAAATCTGTTACTTAGCATTTTCTCATATCAATAATACCTCCACATGCCCAATGATACACTTCACACAAAAAACATTTCCAAATAGGTCAACCAGCCTCATCCAGGCCCCACCCAAGGCACTCACAGATCAACACCCCAGCGCTATACTAACTCAACACATCCAGATCTAAGCCTTCATCACTTGATTCAGCAGACCCTCAAGTTCCCACAAAAGTTTCCAGCCATGTCTGAGAGGCAGCCATGGGGGAGGGGTAGGCGAGGAGGGAGCTGTTCCGGGCCTGGTTGCTCTGGGCCTGGCCTCTGTTGCTCTGGTTCATTCCACGACCAGCTGCTCCGGGTCTGGTCACTGCCGCTCCCGACCTAGTTGCTCTGGACTTGGCTGTTGCTGCTCCAGGCCTGGCCGCACCCGCCCCGGCTGCTCTGGGCCCGGTTCCGGGCCCGGCCGCTCTGGGCCTGGCCGCTCCCAGCCTGGCAGCTGCTGCTCCGGGCCTGGCCGCACCAGACCCGGCTGCTCCGGGCCTGGCCGCTCGATTTGGGCAAGTTTTGAAACAATTTTGCCAAGTATAATCTGATTTTTTTCATATTTCTTATTTAATGGGTCCTGTCATGTTGTTAGCATCAGATATAGTACTGTTATTCAGATGGTTAGTCTGCATTGAAGTAATCTAAAATGTATTCATAGTCTAAATAAAGGCACTTAAACTTTAAATAAAATTTAAATAAAAGGGCTACAGCAAAGAGTGGAACGCTAATCCTAGCTGTGCAGAATAAAGTGCTATGAAGCTCTTTAAAAGTGTGGACCCTGAGTCCTCTCCCAGACTTATGGATTGTGAATCTCTAATACATAAGATCTGTATGTTTGTATGTGAAGAATACATCCTGATGTACATCCAGGACTAAGAACTATTGTTAGTTTAAAATCAGACATTTGCTGCTGGGAGTCTTTATATTACTTTTTTTTTTTTTGTGCCCTTGATTTAGGGATTGCGTTGCCTACTTGAAGTTATTAACCTTTGGGATCTTTGTAATGAACTCTGATTACCTCATAGATGTGGGTTTGATATGTTGTACACATGGGAAAATAATGGAACCTGGAAGACTATCTTAGCAACAAGATCTGGCTCACTTCCTAGATCACTTGGTGTCTCTAACCTCTGAGACGTTTTCTCATTTATAAAAAGATGTAATAGACATGACAATATTTATGGAAGTACTTTCTGAACTGTATTAATTGGTTAGTAGTAGTGATTATTTTAAGATATTGGTAGTATTGGACCAGCTTTTATTATCACATACAGGCAGAAGATTTAGTCTAAGATTCCTAGACAGTATGCCACTTGTACTGAGGCGTAGTGGTCATTGGCAGGTTTGTTAAAAGTTACTTAATCAGGGTTGTACTATGATCATTGGAAGGGTCTCTTGTTTCACAGAAATGAATGTAATATTGAAGTATAAAATACATGTTGATACAGGCTTTCTTTGTGTTGTATAACTTAACTCTGTCATCTATATATATATAAAAGACTAACATGCAAAGTGTCCCCTTGGGAGTTTGACCGAGAGACCGGGAGTTTCAATTGCTTGCTGTGACATGTTCTGACCACCAGGGCATGGCACGGAATGAAGAAAGGCCCCAGTTGGCAGCCACAAGGCCCCTAAATGGCCCTGATTGCAACTAGGCTTAGGGACCCTAGCTGTGAATGAATTTTCTACACCAGGCCTCTAGTACAATATAATAGGACGAAATTGTTTTGGTTACTTAAAACTGGATTCTGATGCTGGATTGGCAAACCCTTATTCTACCAGTAAGGTAGGAAGTGGACTAACTTTATTGTAGATATGGAAAACAGGCAAATTCCAACCCTACTATGGGTGTCAAACCCAAGAACTTTTTTTTTTTTTTTTAATATATTTTATTGATTTTTCACAGAGAGGAAGAGAGAGGGATAGAGAGTTAGAAACACCGATGAGAGAGAATCATCAATCAGCTGCCTCTTGCACACCCTCTACTAGGGATGTGCCCGCAACCAGGTACATGCCCTTGACTGGAATCGAACCTGGGACCTTCCCATCCACAGGCCAACGCTCTATCCACTGAGCCAAACCGGTCCCGGCCCAAGAACTTCTTTTAACCCACTGATTAATTCTTTATATATTTAGGATCCTTTCATTCTTATAATGGAGTTTGGATATATAATTTTGTATGTGTGCACATTAATGATTAGAACATTTCTACTTGTCGGCTATCATCTTATAAATTTTTTTTTAAAGCATTTGAAATTTATTAATTGCTTTCTTGTATGTATTTTCTTCTATTTAATTCTCCTAACACCTCATATGTTAATTTTACTGATGGATAGGTAAAGAGAATAAAACTAGCTTAAAAATACACATACACAAATATTTTTACTTTGGAGAATTTTGTTTATTAAATTAAAAATTGTCTTCTAAAATCAAGCTCTTGTCTGCTGGATAGAAATGAACTTTGGCTAACTAGCATTGGTTGAACTTCTAGCAATGGGATGATGCTAGTCTTTCCATAGAATAACATGGCTAGGGTTGTGAAGTTAAAAGTCAACTGATCTTAGAAAGCAACGGGTGGGAATCAAATGAATTGCTTTCCATCGAATATATGCATACTTATCTGCTTGCCTAGTTTTTTTAAATAAACTCTTAACTTTTGAAGAATCACTGAAGTTGCTTTTTCACTCTTTATAATTGTAGGCCCATCCAAAATACTTGAGTTGCATTGCAATCAGCTGTTTTTTCCTAGCTGCCAAGACTGTTGAGGAAGATGAGGTAAATTTTTTTTAAAGATGAATTATTTCTCTTTTGAATATTTCTCTCCATTTACTCACCTGCTTTTTGTTTACTAAAACGAAAGTTAAAAATGAAAATTTTCTGTCCTTTCCTCCCTGTCCCTCTTTGGTTTGGATAGAGAATTCCAGTACTGAAGGTGTTGGCAAGAGACAGTTTCTGTGGATGTTCTTCATCTGAAATTCTGAGGATGGAGAGAATTATTCTGGATAAGTTGAATTGGGACCTTCACACAGCCACACCATTGGATTTTCTTCACATTGTAAATATACCTGAAGTTTTTTATTTTCTTATTTGAATATATAATCCTATTTCAGTAACTTGAAAAGTAGATTGCCTGCTCTTTTGTTTTATTCTGAATTTTAGCTAAGGAAAAATTAGCAATTTAAGGGTGTATGTCAAATCACTGAAACTAACATTTCAAACTTAAAAGTTGTGTAACACTAAAAATTCCATCAATTTTTATACATAATTTACCTAGACATTTAAGTAAAACTAGAATGATGGTCTTGTGATTTTTTTAATTTATTATTTATTTATTTATTTATTTATTTATTTTTACCAGTTCCATGCCATTGCAGTGTCAACTAGGCCTCAGTTACTTTTCAGTTTGCCTAAACTGAGCCCATCTCAACATTTGGCAGTCCTAACCAAGCAACTACTTCACTGTATGGCCTGCAACCAACTTCTGCAATTCAAAGGATCCATGCTTGCTCTGGCCATGGTTAGTTTGGAAATGGAGAAACTCATTCCTGATTGGCTTCCCCTTACAATTGAATTGCTTCAAAAAGCACAGGTAGGTGTCAGTCTAATTAAATGGTGTTCATTTCAAGTGTATCTCTTACTTGGATAAATAGGATTACCAGATGGTTATAACACTAAGAGACATTTCTAATCTTAAAATGGCAAACCATTTTTAAGAGTAGATAAAGGTAAAGAGTAATTTACACTTTAAATTTATGGGCTAATCTTTTTTCTTCTTGTAAAGCTTATATAGTATTTATTGATTCTTTTAAACTTTAAACCCTTCTAGATTACTTAAAATCTTTTAAGAGTCTTGAAAAAGTTAATATGATTTTCAGTTATATATTTTCCTTTAGTTTTGTTTGAAAAATCTTCCTAGTTGCATTTGTAGGTTTCATTGTAGTCCTTCCATACTTCACTCATTTTATAAAAGATGCATCAAAAACATAAATTGTAGGAAGTTGTTTTTTTTAGGCTAGAAAGTGAAGTATTTGTACCAGAGTTTTTGGAAAGTAGAAGGTCTCTTTCTGAAAGAGGGTTAGTCCTAATAGTTACTGTTTTTGCCTGAGATTAGTCCATCACTTGTATTTGCAAATTGGTATAAAATGTTATGGGTCATTTAGATTTTTATCAGCCATCTATATAAAATGTAAGGGTTTAGTGGGAAAGATATCATTCCAGTGGAAAGTTGATAGTGGTGCTATATGTTACTAATTATTTTGAGAGAATTCTTATTAGTTCTACTCCTGTGACCAAGTAGAACTTACAGATTTAGATCTGCAAACCTACTCCTGCCAACTGAATCCATAAATGACTTATGAACTTACTTTCCCTTTATATGTCCCTATTCTCATTTGGCAGTAGTTATTCTTATTTGTTTTATTGGATTTTGTTTAGAGAAAAGGCTTAAATTCTGAGCATAAACACATTTTTAAATATATATATATATATATATATATATATATATATATATATATATATATAATTGATTTTTTACAGAGAGGAAGAGAGGAATAGAGATTTAGAAACATCGATGAGAGAGAAACATCGATCAGCTGCCTCTTGCACACCCCCTACTGGGGATGTGCCCACAACCAAGGTACGTGTCCTTGACTGGAATTGTACCTGGGACCCTTGAGTCCACAGGCCGACGCTCTATCCATTGAGCCAAACTGGTTTTGGCACATTTTGAATATAGAAACTAATTTTAGCAGAGACTGCAGTTTTATTAATAAAATTTATAAGAGAATATTATAAAAGAAAAATGAGAATACTTGAGGTTGGTGTTTTGTATAAATTAGTTATAACTAATCATGTTATAGATGTGAGCTGTAAATGTCAGCAGACATACAAGGGCTACCTCTCAGCTTTGAGAATTTCAGGTCCTAGTTTGCGAGCAGAGAAAGTCAAGCTTTTTTATAAAAAGGGTAGCGATTAGCCAGAGCACTACCATTCTTCTATGTGTTTTGTTCCACTGTTTTTAGCATGGTTCAGCTTGTTCTTTATTCCTAGGACATGTGATGTTAATGTAATAAGGGTATTTTTTCTTTATAAGTGAGATGATTATTTTAATAGCATATGTTACATTGAAATCATTGAGCAGTGTTCATTTCCTTTGAAGTAAATGCTATGATGAAAGTCAGTCCTAGGAGAAAGTTGCTATTTCGTGAGAAGGTTTAGAAACTATCATAAACCATCATGCCATATATAAATAGTATAGGACAGAAAATTTATTTTGCCTACCTAGAGTGTTGGAAAAATGAAATTGAATATTAACCATTACATTATATTACATTATGTTAGACATATGTGGCAGTAGGGAATGGGCATTAATAGAAAACCACCTATGCTATATTTAACTAGAGACCTGGTACATTAATTTGTGCACCAATAGGGTCTCTTGGCCTGGCCCATGGGATCGGGCCCAAATTGGCTCTCTGACATCCCCTGAGGGGTCTCGAATTGCGAGAGGGCACAGACCAGACTAAGGGACCCCCAGTGCATAATTGGGACCTGGGAGGGATGAAGGAGGTTGGCCAGCTGGGGAGAGACCGAGGAAGGGCTTTATGGCGTGTCTAGCCTGTCCTGCTCAGTCCTGATTGGTCGGACCCCAGCGTCTGCCCCCTTGTGCATGTCATAGCGACTGGTTGACTGGTTGTCTGCCCCCTTGTGGTCAGTGGACATCATGGCAAGTGGTTGAGTGGCTTTAGCATATCATTAGCATATTACACTTTTGATTGGTTGAACAGATGACTAGACACATAGCATATTAGGCTTTTATTATATAGAATTTTTTTTTATTCAAACAAATGACATCCTTCTAAATGCCACTTGATTTGGTCTCTGTGCCTATTCCCAAGCTAACAGAAAATTTTGAAGTGTTACTATTACAGAGAAAGGACAGACTTTGAAGCATAAATAAAAAGAATGCTTTAAATAGCATGTGTATTTGTAGCTTTAAGGGCTGTTATCTACTGAAAAACACTGGAGAAGCTGCTGCTTCTCTCTCATAAGTCTGGTGCTGGAAGAAGGAAGTGTTCACTGAGTCTTGTTTCCTCTTTTACTGAAGGAGTATCATAAGCTTGGAATTGAAGGCATCTTCTTAGAAATAATTTCACTCAACTCCTTTATTTTATACCTGTTGTCCAGGGAACATGAGGCTTTTTCAGAGATACATAGGACTCCTTAGTAGTAAAAGTAGACAAAAACACCGTGCTTTTTCAATACCACACAAACCTTAAAGATTCTTAGAGTTTTTGCAGAACTGGAACTCTCCCCTCACCCCCAACACACAATCCCAGAATACAAAATAGAAAAGTATCACTTGATTATGTGTTTGGGACAGAGACCTTTTGGGTCCAAAGTCCTACTCAACATGGCCTCTTCCCTTCTGTAAGCTGTTTGGACATAGTTTGAAAACCACTGTTCCATTCTTTTATATAATATAAATAGCTATAGTCCACAAACATTTATTGGGAATTTTATGATCTAGGCACTGGGAATACAGTGATTCTAAAAAGAAAGTCTGCCCCATGTAGTATTCAGGTTACAATGGGGGAGATAGTTAAAAACAAGGTCAGGAAACTTTAGAGACTTTGGGACTTGATCTTAGCTGTTCTCTAAAATCATCTTGGATTGGTGGCCAACCCTTGTGGCCCAAACCTGATGACTCCTGATTTTTCAAGATTCAGTTCTGTCTTCGCTAAGTTCGCCTGTGTTTAGGTAATCATTGTGATTAGACCTGGGACAAAGCCATAGTAATATCAGATATTCCCTCGGGATTTCTGATTCTGGTGTAGGAATTAATTCTGACATGCTCCCTTTTGCTCTGAGAGGACTGTCAGTGGCTTATCACAGACACTTTGTGCTATGCGGAGACCACTGTCACTAGCTCTACCTGTGTTCCTTCCAGACTTAAAACTACAGTGAGTGTTCCCTGGTTTGAAAAACAAGCTTCCTCTTGTCCCTCCTAGTTTCCCCATTCCTATGAGCTCGTATGCTACCTGTTAGTCACCATTCTGAGATGCCTAAACCCTTTTCTCTTCTTACCCCTTCTCTCATTACTTTAATTCTGTGGCTAGCCTCAGTATCCTCCTTTCCTGACGGATGAGGCCCTCCTTGATAGTCTTAGGATGTTAAACCTTATCCAAATTCATGTAGTGGTCTCTCGATCACTAGCCAGGCAGTAGTCAAAACAGATGTTCCTTACTGTGGTATAATACAAAAATTAGAGTAGTGAGTTAAAGAAGCATACTTTCCTTACCAGGGTCTCCCAGTTCTTCTTGAAGGTGTCTAAGGTCAGACTGTTTCAGTAGGATTTCTCAGAGCTTCATACCGTGCAGTGAACCTAAATTCAACTGAACCTATTACTTAAGTCTTGCTGTTCTGTCCCCCCTTTCCAGCAGTAAACTATTTGGACATCTACCCTGTAAACTTTCAAGTGTTTTAATCTCTAATTTCTTTTTAGTGGTTATCATTTTTAAACAACATATTTTTATTGATTTCAGAGAGAGAGGGAGAGAGAGAAAAAAAAAATCACTGTTGAAAGAGAATCATTGATCAGCTGCCTCTTGCATGTCCCCTACGGGGTGGGGATCAAGCCCACAACCAAGGCATGTGCCCTTGACCAGGATCGAAATTGGGACCCTTCAGTCCACAGGTCAGTGTTCTATGCACTGAGCCAAACCAGCTAGGGCTATTTGTATAATTTTCTGCTAGTTCTCATCTCTGTAACAACCCATTATTGCACAGAGAAAGATTATAGTAACATAGTTTTTTATTTGAAATTCATCTCTTTTCATAATTTGCTGTGAAATTATGCCTAATGATTAAAGCAATAGAATATTTGTAATACTTGTATTTTTCTAGGCCACTAAGTGTCATTCATTTGCTAAGGCACAGTTTATTACACTAGGTACTTACTTTTTAGAAATAGTTTTTACACTATAGTCTTTTTTCACTTCCCAGTTTCTTTTATTTCTATCACTTCTTTTTTGTAGGCTTCTTCAAGTACTGGATAGGGTACTAATTGCTTTAAGGAACTTTGAAATCCCATCCCTTTTCTGTGTACTTTGTCCCACTGTTTTCCTGGTTAACAAGTAATGAATGTATTTAGAGATAAAAACAATTTGTGACCACATGTGTTCTTGTAAAGTGTGTTATTTTTCTTTATTTTTCTGTGGTATTGCAAATAGTCATGCTTGTGTGCTACAGATTATATATATATATGTGAATAAAACTTGGTTAAGAAATATCCAAAAATGCTTATGAAATATATGACTGAAAAGTTAACCTTTGATAGTTAAATAGTCAAGATAGGCTTCCAGAAAGATGGTGGTAATTAGCCAGATCTGGAAGGTATTAGGTAGGTAATGCAATTTCAACAAGTAGAAACAGGATGAGTAAGGGTAAAGTAAGAAAGGGCAAGATTTGTACAGAATAGAGAGCAGGCCCATTTGGCAGGAATGGAGAGCACAAATTGGGATATGTTAGGAAATAAGGATGGATAAGAAGGCTGGTGTCAGATTGTGTAGACCTTATTAATAAGCCAAAGAAGTGAGCTTATTGCTGGTAGGCATTGGGGTGCCACCAAAGAATTTTGAATAGGGAAGAAATATATGTTGCTAGAAGATTATTTTGAGTACAGCTATAATTACAGAGAACAGAAGGCCAAGAGACTAATGACTCTTTACCAGAGGTAAGATTTTGAAGGCCTTCCAAAAGATCTTGGGATCTTGTAGTCTATAATAGAAAAGTTAAATGTTTAAATAGATCATGCTGGATTGACTTTGATGTCAAGTTGGTATAGAAACAGATGATTCTGGAGTTTGGGTGGAGTAAAGGGTGGCTTCAGGAAGGATTGATATTTGAACTGTCCTCAAGGGTAACAAGGACTTAACTCCCAAATTAAACAAAAACATTTCTTCCTAGTGTTGTCAAGCCTGTTACTTTTCTACAAAAATATGTCTTGTCAAAAGTTCTCACTTACTGTCTAAAAAAGAAAAATACTTAAATTATTCTCAAGGCCTGGAAGCCTTTCCCATTTCTTATTTAATTTTTTTTCTTGCCTCTGGCTTCTTCCTTCACTTCTTAATTTTAATTACTGAAGAGATTAGAAGAGGCAGGGGAATGGACTGGACCAAAGCAGATGTGGGTATGTAGCAGTGAGCACGAGAGCTCATGATTTTACTTTCATGAAGATGTTCAGCAT
Organism: Pipistrellus kuhlii; assembly: GCF_014108245.1. Classification (NCBI taxonomy): domain Eukaryota; kingdom Metazoa; phylum Chordata; class Mammalia; order Chiroptera; family Vespertilionidae; genus Pipistrellus; species Pipistrellus kuhlii. The sequence goes on from NW_023425404.1 coordinate 154,094,423, forward strand.
ATAATTGCAAATACAGAATGCAAGTTTCAAAGATATTTATATTAAAATACTGCATTTGGGCAGAATTCCCAAGATGATAGGTAAGCTGGAAGAATAGATGGGTTTGAGGTAAAAGATAAGAGGCAAGGAAAGGAAGCTGGGGTGCAGAAGGCACAGGATAGGAAAGAAGCCAGCAAAGATGACAGAGCAGCTTATGTTAATTAAATTATCAACTTTTTTCTTCCTACCCCTCCCAGATGGATAGCTCCCAGTTGATCCACTGTCGGGAGCTTGTGGCACATCACCTTTCAACTCTGCAGTCTTCCTTGCCTCTAAATTCCGTTTATGTCTACCGTCCCCTCAAGCACACCCTGGTGACCTGTGACAAAGGAGTGTTCAGATTACATCCCTCCTCTGTCACAGGCCCAGATTTCTCCAAGGACAACAGCAAACCAGAAGTGCCAGTCAGAGGTACAGCAGCCTTCTATCATCATCTCCCAGCTGCCAGTGGGTGCAAGTATACCTCTGCCAAACGTAAAGTAGAGGAAATGGAAGTGGATGACTTCTATGATGGAATCAAGCGGCTCTATAATGAAGATAATGCTTCAGAAAATGTGGGGTCTGTGTGTGGCACTGATTTATCAAGGCAGGAGGGACATGCTTCCCCTTGTCCTCCTCTGCAGCCTGTGTCTGTCATGTAGCTTCAAGTGTTACCTTTAAGTGCAAGCCGAGGTCTACTACTATGGGAGCAGGAACATGGAAGACCAGGGAAGGTATATACCGAATCAGGCTGATTTGACGTGAGCCAGAAAAGAAAGAAAACCATTTATTAGTGTGGCTAATTATAATTTAACATTAGACATTATTTAAGCACTTAAAGACCCCCCAAAAAGTATAAAATTTGAAAGATCCAACAATTTTAAGTAAAAAAATTCTTTGTAGTTTTTGTCAGTTCTGCCATTTACTCTGCTAAAATGTAATGTAGGTTTCCCCATGTCAAAAGTTCACATTCAGTGTTTTTTTCTTAAGTTCCAAAATTTCATAGCTAACAAACACAATCCCATGTCCTGACTTAATTTTCCTCTTTTGCTTGCTTTTATATTGAATATTAGTGAATTTTATGCGTGTTGATCAATAGCCCAACTTCCTGATTAGGAAACCCTCAAAATTATTTTTTTAGCAATTCAGTGAATAGATTATTTCAGATTGACAGCCATATTTAATCCATGATTCAAATTCAAATTAATTTGAAAAGGATACCTCAGAATTGCTCCAAAGGAATCAGATGATAATAGAAAAAGGACTCACATTGATTTTTGTGTTTATCTCATTTGTTTCTAGGATTTGGAAAAAAAATTATTTTTTTGATGATCTTAAACTGAAAGTTAAAAGTGTCGTATAATTAGGATACTCTTAGATTTGCTAAAGCATTTTTGACATTTGGATAAGAAATTTGTGATAAATACGTCGAGGTACTTATCAAAGAAACATGTAACAACTAAAATTTAGATTTTGTTTTTTTGTAATTTATCAGCTCCTTTTCACTCTGTAATCAGTAGGAGAGACTGTCGTGATGTTGGGACAGCTCTATGATTGGGTCTGTGACATATAACTGAATTTAGTTCCCTAATTTTATGTTAAGCTATTAGGATTTTCTGGATAAAAGTTATTCTCTGCCTCCCAAGCTACCTGTATTTCTCTTAATGACTCCTGTAATCTGAGCTCCCTTTGCAGTCTGAAGAAGGTATTTCAGCCAGAACCAGCCATGTACTGATGATGATAAAAGCCTCTGGTAGCAATAAATGTTGTCCTTAACCTTGTCGTATCTTTCTTCTACTTGTGAAGAAGTGCAAGTTTTTGATTGCTTAGGCACTGCTATTTAAACTGGAAAATAATAGAAGTCCTAAGAATGTGCTTCATAGAAAATAATACATGAAGGAAGTGATTTAAATATGAAGGATGCTTGGCTTCCTTCATCCCCTTCCTAGAGGCAAACCATGCTTCCTGCTCACTCCAGCTCCATGGCCGCCTCCATCTGTTGGGTTAATTTGCATACTCCAGATTGGCTGGTGGATGTAGAGGAGTGACGGTCAATTTGCATGTTTCTCTTTTATTAGTGTAGATAATAATGAGGTAATATGCAAATTGACTGTCACACCCTCAAAGGATGGCTGCCTACAAACCAGGCCAGCAGGGCAGTTGGTGAGGGACGACCAAATGACTGAACAAGCAGGCTGTGTAGGGTGACCAGGCTGGTGGGCGGGGGGTGGTTAGTGAGGGATGACTAAACGACTGAACAGCAGGCTGTGTGGGGCAACCAGGCTGGCAGTTGGGGATAACCAGGCCAGCAGCAGGGGCAGTTGGGGGCGACCAGGTTGGCCGGGGTGGGTTAGGAGTAACCAGGCAGGCAAGGAGGGGACAGTTGGGGGCGATCGGGCAGGCAGGTTGGTGAGCAGTTAGGAGCCAGGGCCCAGGACTGTGAGAGGGATGTTGGGGATTGGGCCTAAACTGGCAATTGGACATCCCTCAAGGGGTCCTGGATTGGAGAGAGTGCAGGCTGGGTGGAGGGGGACACACACACACACACACACACCCGTGCATGAAATCCGTGCACTGGGCCTCTAGTTAATCTATAGTCAATTAAATGATAGTACTTTGGATACCAGACCCTTCTGAGCACTCCCATAAACCTGGGCTGTTGGAGAACTTTGAGGGGTCTGAACTCATGGATTGGAACAGAAAAGCACAGTGTTCTTTAACAATGGGAATTTTTCATTAATATTTCTGTTAAATTATATCCTGTTTTACCTGAAACTATTCTCATTAGCCTACCCCAGGTTACTTGACTTAAATCTTGGCATCACATCATAAGCTATTTTCTTCCAAGATTTGAAAACTGGACCTTTATGGATCATAATTGTCAGGTGCCTCCTGGTGGTTAGAAAACCTATCATTCATTGAAGCCTGCATGAAGGTAAGGGAATAAACTGGATGGGCATAAATCATTTTCTTACCCTCCATTCAATAGAGGTGAAAAGTGCATACTGTATCTTGAAGATCAAACTAAGAGAATCTAAATGTGTACTTCATTCTTTTTGCAAGATTGGTATGAAGTTGGTTATCTGTGGAGAACAATGTTTTATCTATAGGTGATATATTAGTGTAGAAGGGGAGGGGGGGTTTGGGGAGGGGTGGTACTCCAAATGTCAGATAGAACTGACTTATCAGAAATGTTCTTGAAACTATGCCTCTGGCTCTGAATGAACTAGCATAGGTCTTCACTCAGCCAAGCTGATGTGAGCATCTGAGCCTGCATTCCCACCATTGAGGAAACTTAGACATTGCTTTCTGTCCTCACCCCAAGAAGTATTCTTTTCTCCTGTGTTGTTAAATATGTGTGCATGTCCTCTGCACCCCACATACCTGGGTTTTCAATGTGTCTAATGTACTCAGTCTAGGGTTCCTGAAACAAGCAGCATAGTGGCCTTTCTCTAAAAACGTGATTCAACCTTAACCAATGCTTATCCAACATGGTGGGAACTTGTTATCTTCATCCTTAAGGCAGTTTGTACACTTTCAAATGGAAAGGGTAGATACCGTGCCAAATGTTCTCACAACTATCCTGGGAGAGAGCATGCCTCATGCCCATTAGCAAGTTGGGAGTTGGATAATTGTCCAGTGCCGTACAGCTAAGACTTTTTTTTTTTTTTTTTTTTTAACAAGTTTCAGATTCCAACGCATCTCGTATGTCTAGCCTTTACATTTGATATCATGAAGTTTCTAACGTAATTATTCAGAAGCCTCCAGAATTCTTGAAATTAGCCTTTAAACTGTGTTAATTCAGTGTCTCCTACACCTGTTATTGTGTTGAGATTTGGCCACTAGATGGTGCTTCCAGGAAAAGGAAACATCTTACATTTTTGGGGGAAATTGAGTTTGGTTTACAGTACCCGGAATGAGTAGTTGAATACTCATCTCGTTACTAGGCAATATTCAACATCAATTGCAGTCACAAATTCATGTCACTGTACACGTGGGACTGAGGGAAAATAAGCAAAATCTGTGTTGGTATGAGACAGGTGGCTGGCTAGATATGTCTCTTACCAAAAAAAAAAACCAAGCAAAGCAGTTTTACAAATTAATACCTTGATGCCCTCCTTTTGAGTTGGCTGTGACCAACCCTTATGTCAGAAATGACAAAAGAGTACAGGTTTTTGTAGTACAGCTTGCAGTAAGGACTTAAAATGAAAGAAAGCTTCCCTCATGATACTGAGTTTAGTGGTTTTTATGATGTAATATGTGCGGTCCACATGTAGGACAGACATAACTATTTGACTTCTCTTGGTTATTGAGAAGGTGTAATAAGAGGTAACTAAGAATGACTTTGTCAGAAGAATCACTTTATCACAACTCTAGTTCTTTAGTTCCCAGGGACTTCTGAGTTAAGGATGAAATGGGAAGAACCCCTCTCTTTCTCTTAACTCTTAAAGTACAACCTTTTAGAGCAGATAATATGCCAGAATTGTTGACCTCTGTGTTACACAACGGGGGCGGGGGGGGGGGGGCAAAGAATAGCATAGTGAACTGGCTTCTCACTTCTCAGAAATGCTTAGTTGGGCAAGAGGACACTGCAAAATAAAGGGCAACCTTAAGCAAGCAACTACTGAAAAGCAATTGGTGGTGGTGAGCTTTTGCTTTTCAGAATATGATCCATCCAGCAATTTAGCATTCAAAGGGCTTACCTTTTTACTCCAGAGGTTTGCTCATGAGGTATACAGAAAGACAGCACCTGATGTAGGCCTAATGCTGAATATAGAATAAAGAAGTATTTGGAAAGAGGGAGGGTGGGGAAAAGGTGGGTGGATGGGTGGGGTAAGGGCAAGGAGAGGTCTAAAAGCATTGTACGGAGAATGTGGTTGGCCAAGCGCTCTATAGAATGCTATTCTGCACCCTCCCCCATACACACTTGACTTGGGGGACAGGGACCAACTTTGTTATATAATAGCCTCTGCTTCCTCTGATCTATCAAGATGTCATAATTTAGAGAAGTTTCCACAGTGAACTGAAATGTCATTCAACTCACAGCACTGAGTGCGTAACTGACTGGGAGCCAGAAGTAAAATCATTTGAGCCAGATCTGAATGTCTCACAACCAAAAGAACTCACTTGTATATAGCTACTTGTCAGAATAGTCAAGTTGGAGAGAGAGGTGAGTGGGTACCTAGACTCACAATGAAAATATCCTCACCCCTCACCGCCGTGGGGGAGCCAGTTGCCTGCTAGAGATTGTTCTGAGAGCCAGATGGGGTCCATCACAAGAACTAAACACCAGGGCCTTCAGAATTCAAGTACAGGATATTCAAAGTGAGCGGCATTGCCATCAGTGCCAATCTCCAGGGTAGAAAGATAGTCATCTGCCAAGCAAAAGGTTTTGTGTAAAAATGTCATTTGAATACAGTGAAAGTTATGCCTTTAGTTTTTTCAGATATTAGAACTTTTTTATCCATAAGCTGGGCCAACGACAGGCAAAAATAAAACTAAAGTAACTATGAAGGACGTTTCATTTAAAGGTATAGTTGATGGGGAAAAGTTTGGCCACGCATATTAGAAAGATGACCTAATTTTATCTGCCCCACTTCAGCACATACTGATTCAGGAAATCAATCTCTCCACCCGAGCTGTGGCAGCCTCCGGCAGACCATCTAGGCCACACCTGGGGCAATAAAGCACTGCCTGTATTTGAAACCAAGTAATATTTTTAAAGATTGAGTGGAAAATAGCTTGTTATCAATGCAATATATAGGCTTTGGGGATCAATTCTTGCTTTACTTTTTGAGTCTACCATGGAAGTGAATTTTTATTACTGAAGATCATTAGCTCTGCGATGGTTTCATAGCCAGAACCTGAGAACCTACCAGCGTTATCAGCACTGAGAAAAGGCACCCTGCCAGAGTAAAAACGGTGGTGGTGGTGAGCTTCTGGGAGAGATGGCAGGCATCTGACCTGTCGTGCGTGTCCGTGATCAGCTTTTCCTTGGTAACTGAGCAGAAGCTAATCTACTTAGAATAGCTTGTTCCCCAATCCCTCCATTAAGATGATTACTATTACACTTTCTTTAATCTGAGAACTAAAAAGGGGGGAAAAAGAATAGCAACAATAGATTACATATTTCCCTACTTAAAATAATCCTTCCTAATTTGATTTTTAAATATTGGTCAATAAATGTCTACCACTGGGCCGAGACCGGTTTGGCTCAATGGATAGAGCGTCGGCTTGGGGACTGAAGGGTCCCGGGTTCGATTCCGGTCAAGGGCATGTACCTTGGTTGCGGGAATATCCCCAGTAGGGGGTGTGCAAGAGGCAGCTGATCGATGACTCTCTCTCATCGATGTTTCTAACTCTCCATCTCTCCCTTCCTCTCTGTACAAAGTCAATAAAATATATTTAAAAAAATAATAAAAAAATAAATGTCTACCACTGGATGCAGAATTTGTTTTTTAAATGATGGGTAAAGTTGATATTAAAATATTAAAAATAAGGAATTTAAAAATGTAAAGTTTTTTACTTAGTGACAACAGTAGTTTCACAGGCAATAGTTTACTATATAATTGATGTGTTAATTTGTCATGTTCCAGCATTAAATGAGTGAGTACCCACCCATCCACCCCCTTCAACTACTGGCCACTAGCAGATTTCTATCATTGAGGGGATGGCTCTTTACTCATAATCTGATCATTTAATGGCTCAGACGAATCTGACTATTGCATTTAATCACAGTGTCTAAGTAAAAAAATACAGCAAGCTCATCTAATTGCTCTAAACTGCTTTCCAAGAATTAAATGATTCAAGAGGCAGGGGCTGTTCCTGTATCTCGCCTTCCAACAGAAGCCTGTGCCACCATTCTTAAGTAGAGGGGACATTCATGCACTCGTGCCAACAACGTTTTTGTGATCTACCTACCTACTGGGGGCTGAAAAACGATGGAAAAAAGCAAAAACTACAGACAAGTAGTGAAGTTAAAGGGAAACTTAAAGCCGCCTGGGTGATTCTGAGAAGACGGGGGGTCAGAACCATTGCTGTGAGGCTGTTGTCCGGGCGGGCGAAGTGCTTGTTTGCTGTTCACTCCCCACGGTCCCAAACACAACTCTGGACAGAAGGTAAAGCAGAGCTTCACATAAATGCAAGGGCAGGGATGGGCCGGGAAGTTATTTTAAGGTCCCTTTAAATAGAAATTGAGTCCCAGAGGCAGAAAAGGCTCTAACAGTACTGACGTATTTGAAACATGGAGGTCAAAACCTCAGTGACAGCAAAAGGTTTTGTGTGTACTTGTGTCTGAGATGAGAGCATTTGAAGAGAATTCTGTCTTAAATTTCTCCTTGAGCTTAAAACTAGCTTAATTTTGATACCAAAACTAAGTTTGAATAATCAATACATAAAGCAGAACTGGCTTGTTTTCTTTTTTCTCTCAAAACAGAATTCTAAAACAACAAGGGATGTGGGTAACAGAAAAAGTCAAAACAACAAGTTCATGAATTTAAAGGATGGATGCCCACTTCTCTCTCTCAAGAGGCAGATGGTCAGCTGAAAAATAAAAACATTGTATCAATAGAACACACCAAATAAAAAAAGATGCAGCCATCTCTGTTCATGCAATACCAAATAATTAAGAAAACCAAACCATCCCAAACACCAAAACAACCCATAAAAAAAACAACGGGAAGAAAAATGTTGCCCAAATCTCATGGCCTGCTTTATGGTTGAGAGGGTCCTAATAGGGTTGTTCAGAATGTCATTCATGGGGCAGAGGTGTGGAGTTAACCTGAGGTCAAGTGTGTGGACCACCTCAGGTCAGGGCACTTGCTGTGAATTCTTGGACAGCAGCGTCAAGAACCTGACCGCTAAGCAAGAGGGTCCCAGCACAGGGCTGCCTTGGGTGTTGGCCCAGTTGGTTTCACTCAATTTCCTTGTAAATAGTAGAGCTTTTTGGTAGTGATAAGTCACTTCAGTAACCACTACGGGTAGTGGCTTGTAAACAGACATTGACAAATACAGCAGTGAGATAGTCAACCCAGACTTGAGAAGGAGGCGATGGTGGAAATGAGGTAACTCTTCCCCAACACGTGTGAACAGACAGCTCCTGCTCTTCTAATGCTCTATGTCCATTAGGAGAGATTAGGGCTTGTCAACAGGATGGTTACATAAAGAAGAAGCTACAGAAGAGAAAAAAGAAAGTTCAGATTCAAATGTGGTTCATAAAGGCTTAAACATACGAGTGTCTCTATTGTACTGGGAAAGGACAGCAGTCAGTTAAAGGGACGACTTTCCTAACAGGTGTGAGTGCAGCAGGGCCGGCAGCAAGGGCCAGGCAGGAAGAGGTGCCTCCACTGGGCCTGGGCAGTGGGCACCGGGGGACACTGGCCAGGACAGAAGGGCCTGGGATGGGAGAGAAAGTGCAGAGATGGCATGTGAAGAACAGGACAGACACCAGGCAGTATCTTGGCGAAGTGAGTGCTGCCCACCAGACCAGGCAGGGAAGCCGGGGCCTCTCCCGTTTCCTTCCCCCGGGTGATCAGCATGGGTGCACATGCATATCCGACAGGGACTAAAGAACTCACAAAAGGGCACACAATGTTTGGGTAAAAATATATTTCCCCCCACGTTGTGTGTTGGCACTAGTGATGTATGCATAGATTACCTGGCCACACGCTCCTACCGTGACAGACAACACATTACTGAGCATGTTTGCTAAGTGATTACCTTCATACTTGAAAAAATGATATGCTTCACATCAATACAATTATTTTAGTTAAAAAAAAAAAAGACAAGGCTAACATGCAGCTTACATAGATGACAATTTTGCATTAACACTGAAAGTAGATTACACAACAGTTTTAGAAACACAATGGTTATTTTCCAATAGCAAAATGACAATGATCCACTACATTTTAAGGCATATCAGCATATTTCAAAATTCGGAAATAGACAAAGTTCTAATGCTGTTCACAGCTTAATTTTCAATTTATTAAAAAAAAATTCCCCTTCATACCTACATACAATCTAGACTTTGTAGGCATAATTTCCACTCAAGAGTCATACATACATATTCTGTTAATGGAACCAAGACTTCTGGAAGCGGAGACTTGACAGTTTCAAACGCTTGCAAATGAAAGAGTAGCTGGTTTGAATGGACAGTTTTGGCAGGACCACACAGAGACAGTATGACAAGGGTGGCAACAGCTGAAAAACCTGACCAAACTGTGTGTGAAACATGGATGTTTCAAGGAAGCGAGGAAACCAAGCCCGTTTGTTTGAGGTGCACAGATGTGAAGACTATTTTTATTGCTGGTGAGATTACAAAGCAGAGGAGGAAGATAAGTAGCCTGTGCCCAGCCTTATGTTAAACGCCCCCATCAGGAGGTACCCTTTCTGGACAGAACCCTGACCAATGAATAAAGAGCTGAAGCAGGAAACGGTCTGACCTCCCAAAAATTCTCTCAAATGTTTTCCCACCACATCCTACTGCAGGCACAACTGCTCCGGTATCTAAAGTCCAGGAGAGGCACGAGGTTGGCCATTATGGTTGAACATGAGATGTGGGGAGGGGCCGGCTGGAGCCGTCTGGCTTAAAAAATAGAGGTTACCACTGCCAGCAGTCAGCACAAGGGCCAGGCCGTTCAAGCAAGATCACAAAAAATTAAAGAGCCACAGAGGCAGCCTAGCATAAGCAATGCTTCCTCAATTTTCACCAGTGGGAGGTGGCAGTTTCTCATTCTAACTGTATTTACATAGAACCAAGGCCCTCTGCGATACCTGCTGACACCACAGTGCTGTGTGGTGGGGGGCTAGTGATTTCTGACTTCCATATTGATATCATAGGAAAATTGAATTTATGTGTTTCTTGTGAAAAAGATATAAAATTGGCCGTTTTAAATATTGTGAGCATTTTTTAAACCAAAAGCTTCTCAAACCATTACCTCCCTTTCCCCCTCTGAAAAGAAAAAGAAAAAAAAAAAAATCCACCTATCCCATATGTTTCTCTAATTTTAAAGTAAAAAATCTCAAATGTTTCTTACTGCCGTACTTACATGCAAAGGCGAAAGCACATCCAATTAGATTGGAGGGTATCATTTATTCCGTGCAGAGCCAAGGACTACTGTGAAAAAAGGCACAGATACAGAAAGAAGGACAGCAATAACAAACTAAACAGGGCCAGGGAGCAGGTAGGAGAAAGTTCAGAAGCAACGCATTTTTAAAAAGCTTCTATAGTCTATTTCTTCTGTTTTTTTATTCTCTGACTCTCCATAGGATTTATCTTACTGTGAAAAATTTAACGGGGAAAAAATCAATACTCTTAGAATCAAAGTCAGCCTGGTGCCTTTCAAGGCTAGGCTTGCCTTAAAGTGATGCATTTTGAGAATTTGGAAGTGTATTTCCCGTTACAAAGCACAAAAATGCTCACACAAGCAGCTGTTGGGACAAGCATACAACACAAGGATTCAAGCTTTTGTCTGGTGCAAGCAAATGAGCAAATTCAGCCCGTGGTTAGAATCAGCAAGCCACCCGACAGCCGCTGCTCCACAGCCAGCATCACACTAAGATCATAAAAAAAAAAGAAAAAGACGAAACCTTGGCCCAGTTACTCTGAAACTTATCTCAATACCACTAATGCTGCTCCTAGTTTGTAGTTTCTGTCCCTACTTCAGTGAAACCGATTTCTTAACTTGGCCTAATTAAGCCAAATCAGTTCACAGAAGACCATTCCTTTCCTCTACGAGTATGGTTGAGGACCAAGAGAAGGGGAAAATAATCTTTACTGGAATCAGACTTAATAGTGTGTGTGTGTGTCAGGGAAGGGGCAGTGTATTCTATGCTTTTTATGTAGGACTAGTAAGTCCAGAAGGAAATAAAGCATCGGGTTCATGAGAAATGCACTCTTTAATGTAAGAAACAGGAGACTATAGAGTTAGAGGGAAAGCTGGTAGGATCTTGGTATCTTGTTATTGGGGGGGAGGGGGAGAATCAAGACAAAAGGATAAGCCTTATAAAGGAACAGAATGGAAAAGAGGTTACATATGCCATTTCCATACAATGGGGGCAGCCTCTGTCATGGCATACGGGGTTAGTCCTAGCCTTCACTGACTGGCATACAGAGGGAGGTGAGCTAGTTGCAAAGGGAAAGGTGAGGAAATTCCTTCAAGACAACTGGATTTGAAAGACCAGCTGTAACACTTTTTCTTCTCTTTATTGCCAAATAGCAAAAGGACCCTATGCAAGGAGATGGGAGGCTAAGTTGAATTTCTTTGACTTGAGGGTTTGTGTTATGTTCCTTCCCATTTCTACCTGACATGGACATGTCACCCTCAGATTTGTGCTGCAGATGGTACACAATTTACAACACACTTTTTATTTGAAGGATTTCTGAGAAATTTCTTCTCATTATTGAAGAATGTTATTGGAGGTACCGAATCCCTGGCATCAGTCGTTAGATCTTCCTCTCCACCCACTGGGGGCAGATTTCGGTGTTTGTGGAAGACAGCAATTCTGAGGAGTAAGGAGGCTGTGGCAAGTTCACTATCCTTAGTAGCTTCTTCTAAGCAATGCTGTTTATCCAGCTCTTGAGACTATGATTGTGTTCACTTTTATCAGGGTAGCCTTGATCCGTTTACAGTTCAACTTGGCCAGAATTTGAGAGACAGGGGGGTTCAGACACATTTTTAAAGCCATAAGCAGAGATGGTCAGTCTGAACAGACCCACAACCCAGACCAAATAATGTTATTATAATAATGAGCGATCCATGCAAGTTTAAAAGTCGCACACAGCTTACCCACCGGCCTGCCTACGTGCAAAGCTATCTTGGGTTTGGGGTGGGTGTGGAGAAGAGCCAGAGTGAATTCAGGGCTTTCACCATCATGAATCATTAAGAACAGCAAGTTGTCATGGATGTTCAGGTTTAGGGTTCAGCTGCTGAGGAGGTGAGTTTTCCTGTCAGGCGAACGTGTAGCAATGTACCCTCCTTCCCTCCGTCCAAAGCAACACACAGGCAGCAGGCATGCTTCCTGCCGCCACTCAGAACAGGCACAAAAGGCAACTCATGTACTTCCAGAGGCCAGTCCAGCTGCTCAGAGCTTTTGCTGTCATTCCCTTGCTCTATCACTTTCCAGCACCCAACAACATTCAGCAAAATGAGTTAAGAGTTATTGGTATCTGGGGGAAGGTAAAAAAAAAAAAAAAAAAAAAAAGGACACAGATGGCAGCGATACAATATTACTGCAAAAGCAGGTGAATGCGGGACCATCCTTGGCTTGCCAGGCTTTATGTGAAGCTTGCACTGCAAGTTAAAAAACAAAACAAAAAAAGTTAGAAATAACAACAAAAAAGAAAAGGGAAATTAGGAGCGCCAGCACCCGCGTTTGGTGATGGTGAATGCTCATGCAATGATTATGGAACTGACAGAAACCGAAACCAAAAATCTGAACAAGCTCTTCTACACGACAAGCAAAAGCAACGTTTTGGCACCGAATTAAAGAGCACGTGGTTAGTTTCCACTTGCACGTGATTTGGAATTCACAGGTGGCTCTGGGAAACCACTGCATGTTCTCATGAAAGGGTTTACGGTTCTATTTTCATTTTGTCCAATAACACAAAACCATTATCTACTGTGTTAGGTTTGGGTATCACCTCTGTACTAAAGAGGAGTCGCTTCTTCCATTTCTGAGCTCCTGGAGTAAGAGAATAAATATGCTGTAAAAGACTCTGAATAATTAACTTGGGGGTTGCGATACGGTGGATGGAGGGCATGCTATTAATCCACTGGGGAAGGAAACGAGGAGGGACAATCATCATGTGGTCACAGCCAGAGCAATGCCAGAAGCCTTCTCCTCTTACAGGTTCAAGGCAGTGCCAAGTCCCAGACCCACACGTCTCACTGGAGGCAAGTCCAAACCATGCAACGTCATTCCTTAGCAAGGATCAATAAAAAAAATAAATAAAAAGTGAGTGAATGATTGTATAAACTTAGAGTTACCTGATGCCAGCCAGGTATAGTTTTAAAATGATGAATTTTAAAACTTATTTTGAATGTATCATAGCCAGCCGATGGCTGCCGGCCGCTGTGCAAACGTCTCAGAGAAGATGAACCCTGTCCGCTGGACCACTTACCATCGGCAGTCCCCCCTCTGCGGGGTGGCCGCACACAAGGACAGGGACGTGGTGGCCAGAGATGGCGGGAGGTGGGGTCCAGCTAATGGCAGTGCCAGGGTTAGTTCTACTTTGTCTGTAAATCTTAGGAAATGTTATATGATCTCATGCCACTACAGGTCAAGGAGAAGGATAAAAGCCTTACCTAAGTTAGAAAGGGAGCGCGTCATTAAAATAGAAAGGAAAAAATATATAAAATATTAGAAACACTGAGTCAGGCTCTGAGGTGGGAACAGGGCAGGTGGGTAACTAAGCCTCTCTCCTGTGGCTCTCTCCCTGGAGCCAGGCCAGCGCCAAGGGGCTGCGAGGGGACTGCAGCCTCTCCCGTGACAGCGAAGGGAGGAGAGAGCCCTCCATTTACCTCAGTGCTGCTCTGGTCCTCCCTCCTCAGCACTCTCCACTGGCAGTCGGGGGAGTGGTGCTTCTTTTGTTTTTGTTTTGTTTAATTTTAGATGTCAAAACTCCAACGGGCAGTGCATCACTGCTCAAAGGGCCAAGTGTGGACAAGGGTGGAAACCTTTGTTTCCAAAAAATACGTGCCGTTGTCAGGCACAAAACCTGGTGATTCCTGCATCCCAAATGAAGCCCGATTCCACGAATACTACATGGGAATCTGTAAATAAGGCTAAAGTAGAATTCACACATACTTCACACATGTACACATACATGGGGAGCATCAGACATCGCTCAGGTCCAGGGATGGGAAGAAAATAATCTGCCATGCTGAGCAGGGCGAGGAAAAGCCTCCCTATGCTGGGAAGTCTGTTACGGAATAGATTTTTTTTTTTAATGGAGGCACGATACCCATCAGCTCTTGGAATTTTTATTGCTTGAAGGCACATCCAGCAAATGTGAAATATCCTTAGAACATTGCTGGTCTTTTATAAACACTTTTAGTTCTAAAATATATACCTTTACATACATGAGTGCTTCAGGATAAGAAAGACTTAGCTTTGGGTTTCCTAAGCTGTGAGTCAGCAGCTTTTCCCGTTTCATTCATGCCTATAGACACACACACACACACACACACACACACACACACACACACACACTCACCCCTATACCTATCTCTGTCTCGGGTGAGTGGATCAACAAAGGTCTGCTGTTCGATGGCTTTCCGTTTGTCTCCACCACAGCTGCTGAGCTGGCTCTGCCCGGGAATGTCACCGCCAGGGGCCGACACCCTGGGGCATGTGTAGCCACAAAGAGCCTTCCTGAGCTAGATTATGTTCGAGGCCATCGTTAGCCAGAACTCATCTAGCATAACTAAGTTTTCGGCCCTTGGCATCCTCTCATCACTTGGGTCTGCACCAACCCCATTAAAATCACACCTCCCTTCCCTACACTGACGCCTGTCTGTGGCTTAGAAACGTGCCTGCCCCTTGCGCTCCGCACACACTCTCTGCTGCCTCTGAGCCTGTCCAGTGTGCAGAGGACAACGTAAAGCACCCTCCGTGGGCCACGGGAGCAGTGTTTCAATTTCTACCACGGGCTCCACGACACGATTCCTCAAGGGGAGTCTGTTCACCAAGACACGGTGACCAGTCAGTCCCTAGGGCAGGTCTCAGTTCCTGTGCAGACTCAATCCTGTCTTCCACATCTAAAAAAAGGGTCTTTGCCCGCTCGAGTGCCACCACTTTTATGGTTTACTTGTCAGCTTCTCCCCTAGAATGTTAGGGAGTCGGGGTGGAGAGCAAGAACCCTAAGCACATTCCGAGTGGTCCTAGTGCTGCCCTGTGGTGTGTGTAGCTACAAAGGGCAGCGTCCGGGTGGCCATCCAGCCGCACACAGCTCTTCCAGGCCTCTCACTGACCCCGAGCCTCCCGTCAAACCAGCAGCTAATGCCTTAAACTGCACTGCCTGGTCTTGAAGGGATCTGACATGAACTTCAAATCACCGGAGAATGACAAGGCAGGCCCTGAGCTCCAGTGGCTACGGGAGCTGCCGCTGGAGCATCATGGGAAGTGACCAACACGAGAGCAAGCTCTGACCCTTTGGCTCATTAAACCAAAGCCACGTTTAAAAATGTTTTTTCTGGGCGTGGGTACAGGCGTGTCTTGAGGGTTGTTGCAGGTGGTCTTAACTGGATGGGATTGATTTTTGCAGTAAAACAACTTATCATCTTGTTGAATTTAGAGGAAAACTAGTGGCCACTAGCAGTTCTTCCAAATCTTTCCTTTGGGGATCAATGACCGGCTTATCAAGCCTAACAATGCGGACCAGAAAAATAGCTGTAACCGTTGTAACTTTGGGCTGCTCCTTACAGGGAGTCACGCGGACCGTCTCCGAAGGGCCGTGAGAGAAATAAACCGTCTTCCCCAAAGTCCTAGTGTTGGTGCAGAAGACGAGACTGGAGACAAAAGTGAGTCCAGTCCTGACTGCTTGGCCATGCGGCCGAGCCTCGTAAAGCAATGTTTGTGTACCCTTCAGAAATACTTTAAAAACCTGTGTCTTCTTCCCTGCACGGTAGAGAAAACACTTGCTTGGATCTTCCTGGTTAACAGACCAGTTTCCAGTCTGGAAATGGGGAAAGTGGAGACATGCAAGAGGAATGAACGGTTAGAGGGCCCCGGCACCGGGGGGGGACACCTGCTTACTTTTTCTTATCCTTGTCTTTCTTGGTCTGCTGGGCCCCAGACTGCTGGGCCTGGGTCTGCAGCAGCTGGGCAGCCGCCTTCTTCTTCTGGAAGTTGTTCACCTCCTCCTCCAGCTCCTTCTTCTTGTCTTCCACCTTCTTCTTCTCTTCTTGGTGTGTCCGCTTCAGGAGGTCGAACTTCTCGTGGAGCTGGGGAGGGCGGGACAAGCGTGGTGAAGGGAGTAGCCAGCAGACCGGAGTGAGGTGACTCGGACCCGCTCAGAACAAGGCCTGCGCCACGTTGCTGTCTGTGCTCTAACTACAGGGGCGCAGCGGCCGCCGGAGCTCAGGGAAGAGCCATGTGGAGGCAGAAGGCACCCCGTGGAGCCCTGTTCTCCTTTGACACGTGGACCCTGTGGAGCTAAAGGGGGCGCTTGCACACTTCTATGTCATAAAAGCCTAAGTGACTGTGACTGCAGAATGACCGGCCAGCCGCTATGATATGCACTGACCACCAGGGGGCAGATGCTCAACCCAGGAGCTGCCCCCTGGTGGTCAGTGCGCTCCCACAGGCGAGCACCGCTCCGTCACAAGCCGGGTACATGGCTGGTGAGCACAGCAGTGGTGGTGGGAGCCTCTCCCGCCTCCGTGGCAGCGAGCTGAGCGGTAAGGAGCAGTGAACCGGTGGGTGATAAGGAGCAAGGGGTCCGAACTACGAGCGGGTTGTCTAACTATCAGCTTAGGCCCATCCCCCATGGGAGCAGGCCTACGCCGGGAGTTGCACATCGCCTAAGGGGCCCTGCACTACAAGAGACTACAGGCCAGGCTGAGGGGATCCCCTCCCCGCCAGTGCATGCATTCTGTGCACTGGGCCTCTAGTTTTCTGATAATACATGTTTATTATAAAGAGCATAAGGGAGAAAAATTATCCATGCTCCTAATAAGAAACTCACCCTAGTGGGAAGAGTAGTTCTTAATCTCTAAGTTTCAGTTGTCTTCTTTTTAAAATATATTTTTATTGATTTCAAAGAAAGAGAGAGGGAGGGAGAGGCAGAAACATCAATGATGAGAGAGAATCATTGATTGGCTAACTCCCAGCACTGGGGATCGGGCCCACAACCCAAGCATGTGCCCTTGACTAGGATCAAACCTGGGACTCTCCAGACTGCAGGCTGACACGCTATCCACTGAGCCAAACCATCTAGGGCTCTAAGTTTCAGTTGTCTTTATCAGGATCAATTAAAAGGGGGAAATTAAACAGTTTTATTTGTCAATGTATTGCTCTATCAGCCAAGCACTTGAGATACTCATGGGGGCAAACATATTTCTGTCTCTTTCTCTCTCTCAATAGGATGAGTGTCCTCTCTCTCTAACTCTCCCTCTGGGATGAGTGTTATTGCAGAAATCCATGGGAGCTTCTAGGAAGCAGTTCATTGGCCTGGTCCTGGGGAAGGAGACAAGTCAAAGGGATGTTGGAGCCGAGAGCTCACGCCTACAAAGGGAAGCATGAGCAGAGTGGCAAGCATGTCAAACTCGTGGCCGGTAGGCCACATGCCTCGAGTTCGACATACTTGGTATATAGAGACCATCACCTATCAGTGCTGAAGAGCCATCCACTGTTTAGCTAACTGAATTGGCTGATAGAATAAACATAATAATAACAACCACAGAATCTGAAATCTCTTATTTCAAGACGTGTATACAGAGGAAATACAGAGGTACAAAGAAAATGGGACCAGGTCTGGAGACCTAAGATCGAGTTTTAGTTTCAGCTTTGCTATAAACTAGGTGTATGACTGCATAAATTGCTTAACCTTTATAACTCAGTTTTACCATCTGTAAAATGGGGATGAGAATATCTCGCCTGCTTTTCTCGCTAAGATAGTATGCCATGCAAGTGATAAAATTTAACGTAAAGGATTAATAAAACACCTTGCTTATTTCTCCCCTTGAAAAAGGACAGGTAGATGGCTTACCTCTTTCTCTGCCTCTTTAAGCTCAGCCTCTTTCTCCTTCACTCTCATAACAAACATTTGTCTCATTTCTTCTTCTTTCTTCTGAAGTTCTCCCAGAAACTCATTCCTTTTTGCTTCGTATGTCTCCTGAAGACTATTCAAAAGACACAAACAGGGACAATGTCATAAAATTGCATAAGAAACTTTAGTTCATAGAGTTTCTACCCACCGTCTTCCAAAAATTAGAAAAGGCTGCCACTGACCATGTCAAAGACATGGAAAGGGGCACATCTTCTCTCTAGCAGTGATCAGAAAGACAAGTGCATCAAGAACAAGGATGAGCCCATAGGAAGTACCCAGTGGTAGCACAGGGCAGCACTAGCAGGCTGTCTCCCACTGGCCAAGTTTTACCCCACATGTTCATATACAGAAAGCCTGGGCTGGGCTGGCTGGTATCTTCCAGATCAGCACACCAGGTAGATCCCGAAGACATGATTAAGACTTTTCGGAGAGAGGAGAATCCAAGATGGCTGCTCGGGTAGACATCTAACCGCAGCAGCACACAACAATTTCAATGGAATACAACTAAAATGTAGAGTGGACATCACCCAGAGCCACAGGTAGTCGACTGACTGAAAATTCTACAACAAGAAGGAAAGAGAAAACCAGAAGGAAAATCAGAGGAGCTGAAAAAAAGCCTAAGGTACGGAGACATGCTGCGCGCTCGCAAGCACGCACGCGCGGAGAGGTCGCAGCCGGAGAGGAGGAGAGGGCTGGGTGCTGCCTGGCGTTCCCTAGCAGGAAGGAAATAAAACCCCCAGCCTGGGCTGAACCCCAGAACCGGCAGCGCTGAGCCCCAGTTATGAGCCAGACCCTGGGGACCCAGGCTCCGGCAAGGGGAGATGGGGCTGTGAGGCGGAACCCCAGGCGAGCAGTGAAAAGCAGGGCCCCCGGAGTCGCGCGCACATTGTGCGCAGAGGACTGAATGTTGACTCTGATGCTGGAGTATCCTAGCCGAAAGAAACAAAGCCTCTGGCGGCGCTGAGCCTCAGTCCGGACTGCTCTGAACCCCAGTTCTGTGCCAATCCCTGGGGACTCAAGCTCAAGCAGAGGGAGACGGGGCTGTGAGGTGGAGTCCTGGGAGAGCGGCAAAAGGCCGAGCCCCCGGAGTCGGAGTCGCGCACATTGCTTGCAAGGGAAGGAATGTTGACTCTGATGCGGGATTGCCCTGGAGGGAAGGAAACGGGAGCCCCGGCTGTGTTGGGCCCCAGTTTTGACTGCTCTGAACCCCAGTCCTGGACCAGACCCTGGGGACCCAGGCTCGAGCAGGGGGAAACGGGGCTGTGAGTAGGAATCCCAGGGGAGTGGCGAAAAGCGGAGCCCCCAGAGTCGTGCGCACTGGTTGACTCTGATCCTAGACTCCCCTAGCAGGAAAGAGAAAAAAAAGCTCCAGACTGGAGGAATGCGACAGGGAGCAGGAGCCCCTGCTGGAAACCGGCCAGCCGGGCGCCGGCAGGGAGCTGGGCAACGGGGCCTCCCGGGGGGGTGCCCCTGAGCCCCTGAGCACGGGCTACGGAGCCAAGGCCGGGGGCTGCTTCCTGGGCGGCGCCGACCCCGGCAACAGGCTGGAGCAGTGCAGGAGCCCGCGGAGAACAAAGGGGTCCCACAGGCCAACCTGCTGAGCTCCCAGGACAAGGAGGAAGAAACCAAAGAAGTTCTCAATGTGAAGAAATCAAGTGAGAGCAAAAGATAGTAAAATTACTTAAGAAAGAATACAAAGAAGAACTTGAAAATGAAAGACTAAGTCAGAACTCAACTCACCAGCCAACATTGCAACATATATGCGTTAAAAAAAAAAAAAAAAAAAGGACAGAATGTTGGAACAGCGGCAGCCAGGCCTAGAGTGCCCAGACACAAGGAAGTGGCAACCGGGCCCGGAGCAGCAACGGCCAGGCCCCAGAGCAGCAGCAGCCAGAACCAGAGCAACAACAGCCAGCACTGGAGCAGCCAGACCTGGGGCAGTGGCAGCCAGGCCTGAGGCGGAGGCAGCCAAGCCCAGGGTGGCCAGTCCAGGAACACCCAGACCCGGAGTGGCCGGGCCCAGAGCAGCTGGGTTGGGAGCAGCCAGGCCCAGAACAGCAGTAGCCAAGCCCAGAGCATCCAGGCTGGGAGCGGCCAGACTCGGAGCGGCCGGGCCCGGGGCAGCCGGGCCCAGAGCAGCTGGGTCGGGTGCGGTCAGGCCCGGAGCAGCAGCTGCCAGGCTGGGAGCGGCCAGGCCCGGAGCAGCCAGGTCTTGTGCGGCCAGGCCCGGAGCAGCGGCTGCCAGGCTGGGAGCGGCCAGGCCCGGAGCGGCTGGGCCCGGAGCAGCCAAGCCCAGAGCAGCCAGGTCGGGTGCGGCCAGGCCCGGAGCAGCAGCAGCCAAGTCCAGAGCAACTAGGTCGGGAGCAGCAGTGACCAGACCCGGAGCAGCTGGTTGTGGAATGAACCAGAGCAACAGAGGCCAGGCCCAGAGCAGCCAGGCCCGGTACAGCTCGCTCCTTGCCTGCCCCTGCCCCACGGCTGCCTCTCAGACATGGCTGGAAACTTTTGTGGGAACTTGAGGGTCTGCTGAATCAAGTGATGAAGGCTTAGATCTGGATGTGTTGAGTTAGTATAAGGCTGGGGTGTTGATCTGTGAGTGCCTTGGGTGGGGCCTGGATGAGGCTGGTTGACCTATTTGGAAATGTCTTTTGTGTGAAATGTATCATTGGGCATGTGGAGGTATTATTGATATGAGAAAATGCTAAGTAACTGATTTACTATCTGAAAAGGGATTTACTATCGGGGAAAGGGAGGGAGGAAGAGACTGAACATAAACTGCACCTATGGATGAGGACAATGGGGGATGGGGAGGGGGCGGAGGGTGGGGTGGGAACCTGGTGGAGGGGGGAAGAAATGAGGAACCTTTGTAATAATTTGAACAATAAAGATTGATTTAAAAAAATAAATAAATAAATAAACAAAAAAAAAAGCTATAAATAAAAAATAAAAAAAAGACTTTTCGGAGAGAGAGATGGTGTGTGTAGGGAGAGAAATGCATGGGGACTAGGGCCAGACAGATCAAGGCTTGGATTCTGGCCATAGCGTGGGACTGGCAATTCTAGGGAAGGGCACAGCCTCTGAGCCTCAGTATAGAAGATGTGGGTGGAGGAAGCAGGACTTACCTTCCGGGGATAGGATTCTGGGAATGAATGGGGGCAAAGTGAGTAAAGCACTCAGTGCTTAACGAATATTACCCTCCCCCCTCATTTCCCTCCCGTCCCCAGTTTAGAAAACAGACTCAGCGAACCATCTCAAGAGCCACTAGGACACCTAAAGACATTTCACAGAATTATTACTTTTAAAGTTGAATTACCAATCACAATAGAGCAGGGAGGAGTCCTATTTTTATTTTAAACCCCATCCTCCCCCTGACTGTCTCCCCCAGAACGTGGAGCCCAATAGTTTATAAATCGAATGCCATGCCTCAGCTTGATCTCTAAGTCAGAACAAACATATTTACGGAAATATTACCTTCGGTAACACAGCTTAAGAAATCCCACACTCACACCCGTACAAACAGAGAAGCATTTGCTGGCATTTTATAAGGTGCTATTGCTACGTCTCCCTAGTTTCCAAACTGCCTCTATAGCAAAAAAAAACACAAAACCCACCACCCTAGGGCAGCTCAGATCTGGGGGCATGGAGTCTGCCGCCCGCACACAGGCTGCCGCAGGCACTGTGGCCAGCCAGCTCCCAGGTATCAGAGTCTGAGTTACAGTCTGAGTTACGGTCGCCACAGAGGAGGAGGAAGACAGTCTTTTCTGAGGACCTTTGCCACACCCCCTCTCCCGTCAGTAAAGACACCGAGCCCAGATACACGGCACATCCACATGAAGAAATTGTGAGGGCTCAGTGTGGACAAAGCAATCCTTTCTTGCGAGCTTGGCGTGGCAGGCCCCCTCCCTCCCTTCACCAGGCCCGGCACCCTCCCCGGGAGGCCCCTCTCCATGTGGCTCTGACAAGGCATGGGCCTTTGCTAAGCCACTAATTACGCATTAATTTCCATATTTCCCCCTTCACATGTTGCCTCTTCATCTCCATCCATCAAATTTGTAGGCTGTAAGCCATTTTCTATCAGTTATCCCCTTTCCTACTCATTTGTTGTCAGAACTGCATCAAACCGCCGGAAGCTAGTGGAGCACTTCTGAAAGAGCAAGCCTTGGGAAGTCACACCGATCTGGCACAAATAAATGAGGCAGACGTAAGGCGCAGCGGCACCTTTGTAAATGCCTGGGCCAAGCTCTGTGCCTCTGTGAGTAATGATGAAGAGCATGAGTTCAAAACTTCCCCTCTTGCCAAAACAAGAGGCTCAGTGGATAGAGCGTCGGCCTGCGGACTGAGGAGTCCCAGGTTCGATTTGTCAAGGGCATGTACCTTGGTTGCGGGCACATCCCCAGTAGGGGGTGTGCAAGAGGCAGCTGATCCATGATTCTCTCTCATCAATGTTTCTAGCTCTCTATTCCCCTTTCTTCCTCTCTGTAAAACCTCAAAAGAATATATTAGAAAACAAAAAACAAAAAAAACTCCCCCCGCCCCGTCACTTCCTACTTGTAGGACCTCGGACTGGTGGTTTACACTCCAGCGCCTTAGCTTCCTCCTCCGTAAAGCGAGGATGATGACAATGACATCAACCACACCTCTGGAAGACAATCCCGATAAAGTGGTTGTCACCGCGCCTGGCAACAGGAGATTACCTGCCCCACCAGGTGCTTTCCTCCGACAGTTCACTCTCACAAGCACTCCCGCGACTCACAACACCCCGTCTTCCCCACTGTCCTGGAACCTCAGACTGCCCGGGGCCGCATACCTGAAGGGCTTGCTGTCGGGGTCCGTGTCCTTGAACCCCATCTCCTCGAGCTTACAGCGCCGGTACAGCTCGTAGTGGCGTGTGTGAGTCTGTTCCCGCAAGTCTTCCATGTTCACGCGGATCAGCATCTCCCGCAGCTTCACAAAATCACAGTGGTTTTCATTCTCCACTGCAAGAGATGGGGGAAGGGGGGCGGAGGGCGGGGCTGCTGTCAGTCACCGAAAATCAAAGGGGACGGTTCCAAGATATTGTCACCACCGCTCCTGAAATCGCTCAAAGCCACCTCTACTGGATCCACCTCCCTTCCCAACGAAGACCACGTTTCTGACTTTGACCAGAATATTGGCGACAGGAGTGACTGCCAAGTGCCTGCCCAGAGCCGGGCGTTGTGGGAGGAGACAGACAAATACTGTCTTTACTCTTCCTAATGACTCCTGCTTTGCAGACACAGGAAGCATGGATTAGCTCACACAGAGGAAGCAGAGTCTACATTCAAACATCATGACATCTGGTGTCAGAGACAGGCCTACCCCAGCAGGTGTGGCTCAGTGGTCGAGCATCCACATATGAATCAAAAGGTCATGGTTCGATTGCCAGTCAGGGCACATGCCTGGGTTGCCAGCTAGATCCCCAGCAGAGGGTGTGCAGGAGACAACAGATCAATGATGCTCTATATCACTGATATTTCTTTTTCTTTTTCTTTAAAAAAAATATTTTATTGATTTTTTACAGAGAGGAAGGGAGAGGAATAGAGAACTAGAAACATCGATGAGAGAGAAGCATTGATCAGTTGCCTCCTGCACACTTCCTACTGGGGATGTGCCCACAACCAAGGCACATGCCCTTAACTGGAATGAACCTGGGACATTCCAGTCCGCAGGCCGACGCTCTATCCACTGAGCCAAACCAGTTTCGGCCATCACTGATATTTCTTTCTTTCCCTTCGTCTCTGAAATCAATAAAAATCTATATATAGAAAAGCCTACATGACCGAATGGTTGCTATGACCCACACTGACCGCCAGGGGGCAGTCACTCAATGCAGGAGGTGCCCCCTGGTAGTTAGTGAGCTCCCACAGCCAGCCTCCCACGGCTGGCCAACCTCGGATGGTCCCTCCCCCACACCAGCGGGCCCTGAATGGGACAAGGTGATACAGCCCTGGATCGCCTGCCAGGCAGAGGGACCCCCACCTGTGCATGAATTTGTGCACCGGGCCTCTAACATATAATAAAAGAAAAAGACTGGCCTATTTCTTCCTGCTGTCTGGAGCTAGACAAGGATTTTTTTTATATACCATCTCCTTTAATTTATCAATAACACTATGAAGAAAATTTTCTCGTGGTAGAGTAATTGGTAAGATTCATAAAAATTACAATTTTCCTAGGATCTCAAAGGCACTGTTTCTTCTCACAGACTACTGCCTTTATTCTGAACAAAGGAAAAGGAGGATGCACAGATCTCAAACCAATGAAGACCTTTCTGGAGCCATCGTGCTAATCTACAGCGTTGGACACCCGGTCAGAACACTCGGCAAGGGCAGGTGACACAGTCCTTGCCCATCAAGGTGGCGTCTGGGAAGCTTCTTCAGGTTAGAGACTGTGGTCATGGTTCCCAGCGCCAAATATAGGCCAGACATCCTCTTAATTCTCAGATATTTACTGAGATAACATTTATTATTTTTCAAAATAAATTTTATTGATTTCAGAGAGGAAGAGAGAGGAAAAGAGAGACAGAAACATCGATGAGAGAGAATCATTGATCAGCTGTCTCCTCCATGCCCCACATGGGGGATCGAGCCTACAAGCCTACAACCGAGGGATGTGCTCTGACAGGGACTCGAACCATGACCTCCAGGTTCTTAGGTCGACGCTCAACCACTGAGCCATGGCGGCTGAGCCTGAAATAACATTTAATTGGAGGACAATGTTCCCAGAGATGAACAAGTAGGAAGAGATAAGTATTCTCTGGTTTGCAAGAAACTCTTTGCAGCTTTCTTATACTTTACTGATGACAATGGTTCAGACTCCTAGGGAAGAACTCTCCTATCAGGAATTTATACTGAATTTCCCACACGCCATTTTTTAGGGGCTGCCTCATTGGCAGTAGGGCTTTGCAGCCACTTCTCTCCCCTGTGACCATCGTCCTACCTGGTCCCTGTTTCTTTCTCACCTCCACGACTGCAGGTGTACAACCCTGCCACTCCCCTCCACCTGCCCACGGTTAAGGAGCCCCTCAAACACGGTGGGGAGGGAGGAACGTGGTCCGTCACCACGGGTTAAATGTGAAGAATCCCTTCGCTGCCACACACATACCCTGCACCACGCCCCACGGGTACTGCCTGGCCTTGGCCATCTTGTTGCCGATCTTCACCTCTTCGGTGCTGCCGACCACGGCAAATGGCAGGTGGACCTGCCAACAACACAAGGATGGAGAGTACAATGAGTCCTCTTGGAAGCTGCAACCTTAAGTGAAACGACCATAAAAAGAGAGTTTTACTAGAGTCTAATTGACATCAAGAGTTAAGTTCCTATGGCTTATTGCTGGTCACAAAAACATCACCGAAATTATAAAGACCCATATACTTCTGCACATGGAAATGCATGTGAGCTACACATACAGTGAAGGAAGATTAATAAGAACAAGTAAGATCACTATTTCCCAACATGCTGGCCAGGGCCTCTCCCGGAAGCTCAGAGCACCAGGGGGGACCCTCCCTGGACAGGACACCTGCTCTTCCACTACAGGGCGCCCTCGCACTCACACCCACACCCACACCCACACCCACACCCACACCCACACTCACACTTGAACTGGGACAATTAGATACACGTGGTTCATCCAACATGCACATCTCTGGATGTGGGGGAGCACAGAGTATCCAGAGGAAACCCACGCAGATATGGGGAGAACGTGACAACACCACAGGGACAGTGGGCCTGGTCAGGAGACAATTTTTCCTTCAAGCATCAAAATTGTAAGGAAGCGACGGTGAACAAAGTGCCGTTATTCAAGGACCTGCTGCAGTAATCCTCCCCAGCTCCGGCGAAGGCTGGCTTCCCACCTGCCTCTAAACTCTCCCCATTGCTGCAGGCCTCTGCTCAGGGGCAGAAGCCAGGAGGGTGTGTGTGTGTGTGTGTGTGTGTGTGTGTGTGTGTGTGTATCCTACCCGTCCACACCCATTCGGGATATTTGATCTGAGCTAGATCCATGGGGAAACTGCCTGGGTCTTTGCAACTACACAGAAAGCTTTAGACACAAGCTGTCCAACACAGTGGCTGCTAATCTATGTGGCCCCTGAGCATGTGAAATGGGGCTCAAGGAATCCAGAAATGGAATTTCACTTTGCTGCAAACTCAAATCTTCAAAAAAAAAGAACCAATTTTGTCAATGTGGGTGCAAGTGTTGAAGAAGAATGATCTTTTGGGTATTTATTTTATACTTAAAAAACATTTAAGTTTGTTAGGAGTAACTAGGTGCACATCCAAGTTGGAATGTTTTATGAATGTCACATACTCGTTGGATTTCAGACTGACTCTGAGAAAGGGAGAAAGGCAGGAACCAATCTCAGAAGCGAAGTGGGGCAGTGGCCATGTTTCTGCCAACCTTGGCACCAGCGGGCAGAGATCTACTTCCCTCAAGCTGCTCCGTGCCAAACGGTGCTGGGCCGGCACCCCTCCAAGATCCGCTATAGACATCGTAACTGTTAGAGTGGGGAGGAGATGCGCGATCACCTTGCTTAACGCTCCCATTAGACAGATGGGAAAACTGAGTGGCACAGTGGCTACAGTGAACTGGTGGCAGAGCTGGGCCACACTGAAGACATCTAATTCCCAGTGTAGGTCCTAGTGGCTCTACCATGCTGATACAAAGAAAAGCCTCTGGAAAATCACTGGTCGCTCCATTCTCCCTGGAGGACTTACACTCATTGTCGCGTTGATCTCTGCCACCGTTTCTTCGTCCGTGGGGAACTGGTATATCTGGACTCCATTGCTGACCAGTTCACTCATGATCTTACTCTTGAATTTGTGTAATTCGTTCTTGGCGATGGTGTCAGCTTTTGCAATTATTGGGATGATGTTTACCTATAAAACAGATACAATTCCAACGTAAGAAAAACAGACAAATGAATAAAAAAATAGGAAATAGATAAGTAAAAACATTAAAACTTCAATTAAAGAATAGAACCTCTGACATAGGTGCGAAATTAAGAAGGTACGGGATGATTTTTTAGTTCCACCTGCGAACACTCTCACTCCCCCCCCTCGGCGCTGGAAGCCTGCTTGCCATTTCCTTCAGCACAGAGCAAAAGGAAATTACTCTGTGAGAATAGGCGATAACAAAGAAGCCTATCCTTGGAATAACCAGCCACTCCTTTGAGACCCCTCCTGCTCCTTGGGAACCTGAGTTTTGCACGTTCATTCCTGGCAGTGTAAAGTTTTCGTTCATTAGAACAGAGTGGAACAGTCAGCTCTATGCAGGAAACATCCTTTTGTCCTTCTGATAACCTGAGGGGAGCACCTAAGTATTCACCAAAACAAACATGGTTTCGCCTACTTTTAAACTTTTCAAAATCACACCAACCAGTTCTCCAGGCCAGAAGGAGACCTATGCCCGAGGCCAGCTCGCTTTCAGCATCAGTGACCTGGGCCAGGGGATGTGACGGCAGAAAGCCCCGAAGAGAGCCTAGTGTCCTGCAGGGCTAGCCCCGGACCCCGAGGTGCGTCTCCCAGCTTCTGTCAGCGCTGTCCGCAGCACACAGTCTTAACAATTCACCTTTAAGATTTACTTTCCTCCGCTCCCTGGCTGGTACCGAGGCTCCAATAAGATGCTGCTGCTGCCATCCGCTACCTGGGACCCTGCTCTCCACCAGCTCCGGTGAAAAGGGACGGGCTCCGGAGAAAGCGTCCTGGCCAGAGGACAGGCTCTATCTAGGGAGGCTTTCCAGGTCACGCCTGCATTCCTTTGATTCTCCTTTTATCCCAAGAGCCAAATAAAAAAAATCCTTGATAAACCAGAATGAGACGACATGTGGACAGAAAACCCTGCTCCTCGACTAACTCCCAATCTCATCACGCTTGGGCTTCCCCCAGCAAGTGGCAGTGGCAGACTACAAACAAAAACACATCTCTGACCGGTGGGGCGGTGGGGCGGAGGGGAGTGGGGGGGAAAGGAGAGAGAAATGGTGGGACATTGGGACCTAAGGAACAGAGACCTCTGGCTCTCACTCGGGCTGGTACACACTGACTATTCAGTTAATATCCACGCAGACAAAACGTCAAGGCCACTGGTGTTGGGCCAATAGGGTCAGAGTAGACAGACAAACCAGGCAATTGAGACTTCAGGTGTCTTTGTCCTCATCCTCAGGGACTTGCAAACCTTTTCTGAAATTATCCTAGTCTTAGTTGGAGTTTGGTAAGACTTTGTATTGAACTCAAAAGGAGGTTTGGATATAAGAGAAAATGCCACAGCTTTGTTCTGTGGTTGTCCTCATTTGCTGCCGATTTATTTCAGAAATCTATTACCTTCCATTTACCTCAAAATGAAAAATTTAATGAACTGAAAGGTAGATCAGTCCCTTGCAAATCTTTGCAGAAACTACCATACCTAGTTTCAGTTTGACCTTAGCTCTCCACTTGACTTGTATAAACAAACCACTGACAATCTGTTTTGTTTTGTTGTTCTGTTTTGTTCAGATGCCCCTTAGTACTAACTACTCCAGTTCTCTGAAAGCAGTTTAACCTGCTTTGTGGTGACTTTTCCTTTGTCACCTGTTTGTTTTTCCACCTTTTCTTTTCCTTTTAAAATCAACTCTACTGCCGAAGCTGGATTGGCTCAGTGGATAGAGTGTTGGCCTTCGGACTGAAGGGTCCCAGGTTCGATTCCGGTCAAGGGCATGTACCTCGGTTGCGGGCACATCCCCAGTAGGGAGTGTGCAACAGGCAACTGATCGATGTTTCTCTCTCATCGATGTTTCTAACTATCCCTCTCTCTTCCTCTCTGTAAAAAATCAATAAAATATATTTAAAAAAATTAAAATCAACTCCACTCAACATTATCCTCTTGGATATGAGCATTAGCCCTGCCTGGTCTATCCACAGCCTCGGTGAGGAAGCCACCTGCCTCTCGGCTCTTTCCCACCCGCTTTCCAGGCTGGACGGCAGGGAACAGCCTATCTGGGCGGGTCCCCCACCTCGGTGCAGATGTGAGGAAGGGTTTCTGTTTACCCTCCAGCAGCACTCCAGCTGCAGTCACCCTTCCAGGCTGCTGGGGTGTTCTCCTGGGCGCCTGAGGCGTTGGCCCTGCATCCGGCCACTGCAGGCCCCCTGCGGGCATCTACCCGGAGCACCGGGGACAGGCTGTGCTTCCAGCACTCTCTCTGCTATGTCCCCCTGGAGAGAAAGCATCTTCACACAGAGTTGTCTGGACAAAGATAAAATAAAGTAACACCCAACAAAACCGCCTAAGGATGACAAGACTTTGTATGGAACTCAAGAGGAAGTGAGAATTTAGGAGAAAATACCATAGCTTCGTTTTTGTGGTTGTTCCCATCTGCTGCTGATTTATTTCAGAAATCGACTATCTTCCATTTACCTCAAAATGGGAAATTAAATGAACTGAAACGCAGATCAGCTCCTTCCTTCAAATGCTGTGGAAAAGAGAGGTTATCAACGTGGAAAGCTCAGGGGTCAAACTGAAACCAGGACTTTATTTGTTTTCAACTCATGGGTGCAGTCAGCCTCAAAATCTAAGACGGACTGTTATCACATAGATGAAACATTAACTTTTTTTTTCTTCATTCTAAACTTCACATTAAAGCCGCACCTTTTAAGAGACTTAGCGTAAGTTTTTAAGGAAACCAAGAAATGGTAAGTTTATGCTTCAATCTCGCTAAATGTAACCCCTCTTGTGACCATTTCCCTGTCTCCACTAAGTAATCTCCCAACTCACCAGACCAGACACTGACGCTAATTTAGGAAGGAAAAATAGCCCTGGCCAGTGTGGCTCATGTGGTTGGCTGTTGTCCTGTGTACCGGGAGGTTGCCGGTTCGACTCCTGTTCAGGACACATGCCCACGTTGCAGGCTCAAAGCCCAGTAGGGGGCTTGCAGGAGGCAGTCAATAGATGGATGTTTCTCTCTCGTTGATATTTCTCTTTCTTTCTCTCTCTCTCTAAAAAACCAAATCAAATCAACCAATCAATCAATCAATAAACTATTTAAAAAATAAGAAAAACACCTAAAAATACTTTGTAACAAAGCTACATGGCTTTGTTTTTTTGTTTTCTCCTAACATCCAGAGAAGTTTTGAAGCATTTTTCTCACGTTGCTCAACCCTATGGTTCTATAAACCAGAAAACACAAATGATGGGGTTGGGGAAGAACAGGCAGAGCATGGGGGTTTTCAGGGCCATAAAACTACGGTGTCTGATACTATAATGATGGATACATGTCATTACACATTTGTTCAAACCCACAGAATGCACACCAAGAGGGAACCTTAATGTAAACTATGGACTTTCAATTTTAACAAATGCACCACTCTGAAGGAGGACGCTAGTAATGGGGGGGACTGGGCATGGGGCAAGGGGCGGGGGTATGTGAGAAATCTATGTCCCTCCCTCTTAATTTTGCTATGAACCCATAACTATTCTAAAAAACGTGGTTTTTTTTGTTTGTTTGTTTGTTTTTTTTACAACAAAACAAAAAACATTTACACTGAAAGCAGAGAATAACGTGGGGCCTTGGAACAAAGGTGAGCGGACAGGAGCATGGCGGGGAGCAGACGGGCAGTGAGTACCTTACTGTCCAGCTTCTTCATGGTGACCAGGTCCAGGGACTTCAGGGAGTGCCCAGTCGGGGCGATGAAGTAGAGGCACGCATGAATCCTGGTGTCGTGGTAGTTGAAGAGAGACCGTTTGATCTTCAGTTCCTCCTGTAAGTAGGCCTCAAACTGGGCATCGATGTACTCCACAATGGGCTTGTAGCTGGAATGCAGAAGAACCTTCTCTAAAGCACACTTCCCATCAGCACGCTTCTAGTCGAGGCCCCTCCGGCAGTTCAGCGTGGTACAGTGCTCAAGGAATGTCTACGGTTCCCCTGGCCCGAGAGCTAAAGCCCCCTCCCCTGCATCCAGGGCCTTCTGTCTGTCTTGGGTCCCACACCATCCCGGCTCACTGTTTCTGGCCGAGCCACGCACACCAAGCTCTGCCTTCCCGCCTTGGCTCACGCTAGCTCTTCTACCTGGGACAGTCTCCTTCCCATCCCTGACCTGCCGAACAGTCATTCTCTGAAACAGAGGATAAACAAGTGTAGCCTGCGGTCGACTCCGCCATGGAACCCTTGAAGAGACTGCTAAGAGGCGGTGGCATTCTTTCCTCTTGGGGCAAAACTGAGCCTGCAAGTCTGTCCCAACAAAGTGTGCTGACGGCCTGCACCAACAGACTGGCTCTGGTGCACAAACTAAAGCTGGTCTGTGACTTCAGGGTATGGCCTCCTATTGGGAGCCCTGGCCCGGTCCCCTGCCTGCTCCTCAGGAGGTTAGGCGTCCTCTGGGCGCCCAGAAAGCCCTGTCACATGCCAGGATTTCAGCTATAAACCGAAATGCCTGGACCACTGTGATCTTCTAGGTCCTTCCCAATTCTAAATGTTATGACTTGAAGATGCATTTTATAACCCTCTGCTCACCAAGTTATAATTCAAATCTTTTCTGGGTGATTATGTATGGTTCGATGACCTGACCATAAACACACCATGAAAAGCACATCAGGTGGTGTACAGGTCACTGGATAAGCCATGAACTCTCCCGGGTCCCAGGGGACCAGCTGCTCAGGAGAGGTTGGTCAGCAGCAATGAGACCAGCCTATTGGGAATACAAAAGGTTGAATCTCCCCAACTTACTATGGTGCTGGAGGAATGATTTAAACTTTAAGAAATAGAAAAGCCTTCCAACACTAAACCCCAGGACTATAAATTAACTGAAACCCCTGAAAGGGAACTACAAATCTTTTAAAATGTAGTTGACATCAGACACCATAAGTGAAAAACAAAAACAAAATAAAAATAAAACAGAGAAACCAAACAAATTTATGACTCAAACCAAAACCGTCAAATAAAAAGCTTTACAATGACATTTTTCTTGGAAACTTATCACAAAATCCTTGGTTCATTTTAAGCAGACAAGTCTCTAGAGGCTAAAAAAAGTGGAATGTGCCTCAGCAATAAGCACAAGGTTCTCAATCATGGCAAGCAAGATTCCAATGAAAAGGATGAGCAAGGGATAAGTCTTCTAAGTTTTTCAATTTTAAAATATAGGCAGGCATTATATAACAATAGTAATCCTCATCTTTATTCCAGGATAGTTATATAGGATGGTGGTTAGAAGCATAGATGCAAGCTAGACCACCTCAGACCACAGTCAGGCTCTACAACTTATAACTGTGTGACTCTGAGAAAGTTACTAACTCTCTCTGTGTCTTAGTTTCCTCACAGATAAATCCAGGACAAAAATGGTATCTATATGGAAAGCTATTGTGGTAAACAAGTGAGCTAATATATGTAAAGAACAAGCACATAAAGTAAGATATAACTATTTCACTGTCATCTAAGAAACAACAAATAAGAAATAGCACCCTAACCTGTTTGGCTCAGTGGATGGAGCATAGGCCTGCGGACTCAGGGGTCCCCAGGTTCGATTCCAGTCAGGGGCATGTACCTTGATTGCAAGCACATCCCAGGTAAGGAGGTGTGCAGGAGGCGGCAGATTGATGTTTCTCTCTCATCGATGTTTCTAACTCTATCCCTCTCCCTTTCTCTCTAAAAAAAATCAAAAAAAATATATTAAAAAAAAAAAAGAAATAGCATGCCTAACATTTTTATTTACTTTTAATATATTTTATTGATTTTTTTTTACAGAGAAGAGGAGAGAGAGATAGAGAGTTAGAAACATTGATGAGAGAGAAACATCAATCATCTGCCTCTTACACACACCCCCACTGGGGATGTGCCCGCAACCAAGGTGTATTCCCTTGACCGGAATCAAACCTGGGACCTTTCAGTCTGCAGGCCCGATGCTCTACCCACTGAGCCAAACCGGTTTCGGCTTGCCTGACATTTTTCAAAGACAAAGGGAAAAAAACACAAGAGAACTTTCCCCTCACCTGGTTCCATGGCAACCCCTCTGCCACTGAGCTCATACCCAGCCAGGGAGGGGTCAGTCCAATGAAGGCCAGTCTCCTGGCACTGAGGCATGTGTTGGGGGAACCAAGACCCTCCCCCAGCACCCTCCCAGCCCCAAGGGGAGGAAAAGCAGCTCACAGCAGCTGTTCCCCAGTTTCTGATTTGCTTCTCAGCACCTCCTCCCCAGCAGTTGTCCAAGCATGTTCTGCTTTCTATTAATTTCCCTTTTAGCCTCTGGTTTGATTCTTGGAGCATCAGCGGTCTGGTAGGGTTAATTATGCTGATGAAATACTTCCAGTGGCTTTATCCTCTGGTTCACAAATATTTTTCATGTTAAAAAAAAAAAAAAATGGAGAGAGAAAGAGAATCATCAATGATGGGAGAGAATCATTGATTGGCTGCCTCCTGCATGCGCCCCTCCCCGCCACTGGAGATTGAGCCTGCAACCTGGGCATGTGCCCTGACTGGAATCGAACCATGACCTCCTGGTTCATAAGTTGATGCTCTATCACTGAGCCATGCCAGTCAGGCCCATCATCTCTCCATTTCAAGTGAGGAAAGCTTTCTGCCCTAGATTCAATATAGCTGAGGAAATCTATTGTTCCCTTACATCTCAGGCCTCCTCTGGCTTCCTGTTACGGAGTGCTGGCCAATCTTTCCATCTCCTTTTTCTCTGCATGGTCTCCCTGGAAAGTCACAGCTTTTCCTGTTTCATTTGCCACCCACCCGATGATGATCCACAAATCTCCACTTCCAGCTCCAATCCTTCACCTGAGCATCCGACTGCCTACTAGATGTCTCCAGGTGCTCTCCTAGCGAAATGAGTCTAAAACCAAACACTTCATCTTGCCCCCAAGCCCACACTTTCCCACATCCCTCAGCACAGCGGATGGCACCTCCATCCACACCGCTGGTCAAGGCGGAAACCTCGGTTTCCCCTTCCTACCTCCCACACACAAAAGCCCATCTATTTTGTGTATTGATCTAACCCAGTGTTTCCCAAAGTGTGGTACGCGTACCCCCAGGGGTATGGGAAGAGTTTGGTGGGGGTACGTGTTGCACCGGAGTTTGGTGGGGATATGCACTGCACCGTGCTTAGCTGCGCCTAATTCTCTGTTCTCATGAGTACGAGGGGTACCCAGCGAGACGAAAATTATAGAAGGGGTACACATATGTCAAAAGTTTGGGAAACACTGATCTAATCTAATAAGAAATGCACTCCGGGAGAACTCTACCCAAATCACTAGTCCTGTGTGGAATATTTAATTATGCTGATGAAATAGTTCCAGTGGCTTGATCCTCTGTTCACAACCCTTCACACAAATCCTCTGCCCTGTCTCCTCTCCTCTCCACTTCCCTTCCCAGCATTTCAGTGACAAAGACAAGGACGCTGACTCCCTATTTTGCCTTTTGCCAGCTTCCCTTCTTATAGAAAGGACACCTATTTATATTCAGTGTGGCCGATGCTAACGTCCCTGGATGGCAGCCATGTAAACCAGAGGAAATGGGGGGCGGGGAGAGCACATCATATCCAGCCCTTCCATTTTCACATGATTTCCTTTTATGGCATGGGGCTATTCCCTTTTACCCACCACTCATTTTTTTCACATTCCTCCAGCCATGAACAACACAATAAAAGGGCAAATGTTTGACTATGAAACTGATGGACTATATGTCCACACAAAATTTCTTATCCACCCACTGATCATTCGTGCAAAATAGCCAATGCCATCATTCAGGGCTGACTCTCAATTTTATAAATGACCAGGCACCTACCACATATATATATATATATATATATATATATATATATATATATATATATATATATATATATATATATATATATATATATTATCTTGCTATCTGTTAGCCAAAGTTAATTTTCATTATTTAAAAAAAAAAAAAAAATTCGCCCTAACCAGTTTGGCTCAGTGGATAGAGCATTGGCCTGTGGACTGAAATGTCCCAGGTTTGATACTGGTCAAGAGCATGTACCTTGGTTGCAGGCACATCACCAGTAGGAGGAGGTGTGCAGGAGGTGGCTAATCAATGTTTCTCTCTCACTGATGTTTCTAATTCTCTATCCCTCTCCCTTCCTCTCTGTAAAAAAATCAATAAAATATATTTAAATTTTTTTTCATGTTAAAAAAAAAATTAGAAATCAAAGACCAAACAGTCTACTTCAATTCCATTTTTATAACTCTAATGAAGACTTCATAAGTTTGAGGATTCTCTCTAAGTGAATTTTAACCATTCATGCTCTTCAGGCTGTTTATCATTCTAGTTAATAAGCCACTGTCAGTCTATCTCCATCTCCCAAAGGAAGGGCTAATTATTCGATTTCCAGCTCTACAGCAACATTTGGTTTCCTCCTTCTCCAGACCCCTTTCCTTCTTCACTGAAGAGCACAGACAACAAAACAAGGAAGTCCTTAATCCACAAAGAGTTAACCTGCTATTAAACATAACAGGAAACCTTACCAGATCTCTCTTCCTGCCTCCTTCTAGCTAGCCTGGTCCCAGGCAGATAATGCTGCAGGAATGCTGACATGTCCGAAGCCTATATAAACAAACTGGGACATTCTTGAGGTCTTGCATCAATGGCAGAAAAGCTTGCCTAATCCCCACACTAGTAAAATAATCATGGGTTCAGAGACACAGCACATCCTTTACCATACGGTTACATAACATTGCAAAAATGCGTATCCCACTTCCAATTTTTTGATGGACGCAGGGCCTATCTGAACAACTATTTTAAACAGTAGTCATTTGGGCTCACAGTCCATAGTGTCAACACTGCCTTCTGGGGCACAGAGTTCTAAATGCCACTGAAAGATGTTATGCAACAGCTGTCAAGAAATTTCAGAAGAAAAAAAAATATTTGGTATCTAGGTTAGGTTAATATCACACTTCCTCTCTTCTAAATCTCCTTGGAGACTACTATTTGACCCAAATGAGTCAGATAATTTCTTAAAGAGGCCTCCAGCTGCAGCGATGAGGATCGGCACAGGACCAGCCACTTGTTGGTCAGAGCAGGTGAGTGCATACTCACCCATCTAAGGCAAAGTGCCTGGTTAGAGGCGGGGCACAAGCGTAGGGGCAGGACTGAAGCAGGACGCTGAGCTGGAATAGCACGTGGCATCTCAGCAGCTGGATGCTGGAGGACAGTCTCATTCCTGCAGAAGGGGATCCTAAAAGGGTCCAGTTGCTGCCTTCCCAACGGAGTGCACAGACTTTAACCCCAGGGAGAAACCGTGCGGGTTGGAGATGGAGACACGCCTTGCTCTGAGTGTGCACTGGGATTGCTCAGTGACCAGGAGCCCCAGCTCTCTCCTGGGCTCCCACAATGCACCTGTGCTCTTCATCGGGTCACCAGGGTTTTCTCTTCATCCACTCCACTTGGCATTACCAACAGCCTTCAGGCAATAGCCTCGCCATCGTTGCTTGGCACTGAGGCCGTAAGTTAAGAGCAACTGCTCAGCTGCAGGGGCTGAGCTCAGCTGTCCCCGACTCCTACACAATGTACAGATAGTCCATTTTGACCAGCAAAATGACATCTCTCACTACGTCTAACACGTTCTTCTGTTATTACCGGACAATGTTTATTGAAGAACATTTAAATTGCTCTATAGATAAAAATAGAGCTCAGCTATATAAGGAATTACGTATTTCTCTGTCACTATCATGGTGCTCATATAGATAAGGGAGAGTTAAAATCCAGGGTGGGCAAAAGTAGGTTTTTAGTCGTGAGTACACGAAACAGACTTAATTCTTATATTACTATTTATTAATTATTGTATTACTTTCCATACAAACAACTGTAAACCTACTTTTTTGCGCACCCCCCCACCCCCCCCCATATCTATCTAGGCCAGTGGTCAGCAAACCGCAGCTCACGAGCCACATGCGGCTCTTTGGCCCCTTGAGTGTTCTAACGCCACTTCTTCAAAATAGACTCGCCCAGGCCAAAAAACAACTTCTGCACATGGGCCACAAAGTTTTAATCGCACTGTACGTGTGCACCCGCACGTGGTATTTTGTGGAAGAGCCACACTCAAGGGGCCAAAGAGCCACAGGTGGCTCGTGAGCTACAGTTTGCCGACCACTGATCTAGGCAATGCACATTTCTAGATAAGAAATAGTTCAAGTTCCTTTATACAAAACACATGTATATAACATACATAGTTTTGAATAAAAATCCAAACAAGAAAAACCTAATGAAGTTTCTGAGCACTAAGTAAACATACCATCATTGGTTGACGTGGTGTTTTATTCCCATAATGCTGTCACTGCTCAAAAATGTCCCTGGAAGCCCCCCTCCTGAACGCATCTTTGGGCCTGAGACAGTTTTATTTTAACTTTCTCAAACTTCTTTTGAGATAAAATGTGATATTTAAAAGTCAGCCAGACACTAAGATTTTCCCAACAGATCTTTCATAAAAAATGTTTTCTTCACTTAGGGTTTTTAGGAGCAACCCAAGGCAGAAGTCACACAGGGAAAAGGGTTCTTCTTGCAGGCGATGGTGGAAGCATCTGGCTATCTGCACACACCTGGTGGCGGTTCTAGGGACCCAGCCCAGAGTCACCGCTGGCTGGTGGCAGGGGTTTCCGCTAACTGTCCTGTGGGGCAGTTACATGTTTCTATTCCTTTAGATTGACTTTCCCGATGGGAAATCCCCCAAACCTGGCTCCCTGGCCCTCCTGGAAAAATGCCACAAGTGATCTTATTCCTCCCAACACATCCCGTTTCCGCTTACACTAGCTGGAATCAATCACACAGGCTGTTTCTGACCTGAAGAAAATTTCTCAGGACGAGAATGTCTCATCTTTTCGTAGATACAGTTGGATCAACTCCCATCATCAGTGAACAGTCAGCATTTGAATTTACCGGTCACGCCATTGCCTCATCCATTTACATCCCCACGAAATCCCAAGATATACCTGTCGTCTTTATTTATCTGGTCTCCAAATCCCACGGTGTCCACGATGGTTAATTTCAGCCGGACGTTGCTTTCCTGGAGCTCGTAACTTCTGGCTTTTAACCGGACGCCTGGCTCGTTGTGAGTAGCGGGGTCACTTTCAAACTTGGTGTTGAATAAAGTGTCCATTAACGTGGACTTGCCGATGCCCGTCTCACCTACGTGACCACAGGGGAGGAATCGGAGAGCGTGTCAGTGCCTCACAAGAGTGTTTCATGACCATGTCTGTACAACTTCTAAAAAAGTTACCATCACCAGTACGCCCTCCAAAACAAGACCGTTCTTTCCCGGTGAGCTGTATCCAATACCTCCTTAGAAATGTCTTAGTAAGTTTTAGAAATGATTCAGCAGAAAAAATCTTGGACTTACTGATCAAGATACTCTTCTATAGCTCTAGAGAAACAACCTGTTTGTACATTACAAAGACGTAACAGGTATCTCTTCTCCTAATTGTTGGTGTGTAAAACTGTTACCTAAAAGAAATTATACTGCTGAGTTTCTGTTACTAGAAAGAAAGACATACTCCTTTTATATTGAATTATCTGAGACCAGGTACTGTTGCTATAAAGGATGACATTTTCCAGAACGACGCTTTTGAAAATAACGGTAATAATCACACACCCACTAAGTGACGGAGGGCTGATTTTGTGCTAGGTGCTGTGGCAAGACCTTCCAATGCCTGAGCTAGTTAAGCCCTATCACAATCCTCCATGAAGCAAGCAGGTGCTCCCGTCCCCTCCGTTTCACAGTCGGGGCAACGAAGGCTCAGGTAGGGTGTAGGTAACTTGCCTGAAGTCACATTATTAAGTGGCAGAGCAGGGTGCTAGCCCATCTGTGTGACGAACACCTACCCTGAGCCAACAGAGCCAATCCTGACTTTCCTATTACAGCAAAAGCTGCCTGCCTATTATTTCCCAACTATAGTTATGAGTTTGTGTCAGTCCTCTATATCAGAGGTTCTCAACCTTCCTAATGCCTCGACCCTTTAATACAGTTCCTCATGGTGTGGTGACCCCCAACCATAAAAATATTGTCGTTGCTACATAACTGTAATTTTGCTACTGTGATGAATTGTAATGTAAATATCTGTTTTCCGATGGTCTTAGGTGACCCTGCTAGCAGTTCTCAACCTGTGTGTCTCTCAACCCATGTGTCTCGCAACCCATCGGAAAACACAGGTATTTATATTATGATTCATAACAGGAGCAACAAAAATAATTTTGTAGTTGGGAGTCATCACATGATGAACTGTATTGAAGGGTCGCGGCACTAGGAAGGCTGAGAACCACTGCTCTATATGACCCTCATTGTCTTTTCCTATTCAGCTGGAGTCCAGATAGCTCTCCCAGCTTCAGAGTGATGTCTGCAACAATGAAACTGAGTCATGTTAAATGACCTCCCAACAGTGGCCTTACTAATTCACACAGATAATTTAAGTCACTAAGTGTTTACCGAGAGCCTAATATGTGCAGAGCAGAGTGGCAGGTTCCTGGTACCACTCTACCAATCAAATGGCGAGACTCAAATGAGGAGCTAAAAGAGCTTTAGCCTGACCTTCATCATAAAACCAAGCAAAATCCTCCTTCATTCTAATTCCCAAATTAATTCTGAATCAAAAATAGTTGGCAAGGTGCTGGTGTTAGTGATTAAGTATGTGATGGTGGGAAAAGGGAAGTAGAAATCAAAGAATATTATCCATCGGAAAGACTTTTTATTTTGAATTTGGAAAATCTCCCTGTTAGATTTCCAACTCAATCTGAGCATGCTAATATGCTGCAACCCTCCCAACAAATCCTAGAAACAGTTCCTCTTCTCAAGGGTCTTAATAATGCCGGTTAGGATGGTGACCACTGCAGGGGAAAGAAGAACTCTGGGACTTACAGCCCTGAGGCAAGTCTCCCATTGTAATGGCAAAACCCACTTAACAACCGTAAACTCCATATTACTCACTGTTTTCCAACATAATGCAAAAGTGAAGTAGGATGGAGTTTCTCTGGATCTGAGCTTTCTCTAGTTAGCAGCCTTGTGTGGCTTGCCAT
This sequence comes from Pipistrellus kuhlii, assembly GCF_014108245.1. Taxonomy (NCBI): domain Eukaryota; kingdom Metazoa; phylum Chordata; class Mammalia; order Chiroptera; family Vespertilionidae; genus Pipistrellus; species Pipistrellus kuhlii. The sequence continues at coordinate 154,134,212 of NW_023425404.1, forward strand.
TGACTGCAATGATTCACTTAGAGGATGAGTCGGTCAAGTTTGTTTGCCTTACTTTTTAACCTTGCCCATTGGGCCCCGGATACACAAAAGATCAAAGCATTTCCTCTCCTTTCAGCCTTCATTCAGCCAGTATTTTTCCACTGCTTACTCCATACCAAGCACTGTGTCACATTCTGGGACTACGAGGAACTAGCCTGCAGTGGTACTCTCCCACACCATAGAATCTGACCCGGAACATGACTGAATGAATACCAATCAGACTCTAATTTATTATGGTGGGGATAATATTCTAAGTGTCTGCCTTAACCACGTTCCTCTTCTGAGCAAGACGATACTTTATACCTCGTGACCACAGGGAACTAAACCAGGGCTGGCGTCCTGAGCAGAGGCACCCATGGAAGCCTAACCATGATGCTCTTAGACAGTGCCCCATCTTGGGCAGCGACCTGTCTGTCCAATCAGAACTCCCCTCCTTGGCAGTCTGAGTGAGAGATACACAATCTGCACACATGGCAAAGGCATAAGAAAAGATACACAGAGAGAGAGTAAGCAGAAGCCACGAAGCAGCAAAGGCTTCCAGTAAATGGAAGATGCTGACAGGCCATTAGCTGGGAATATAGAAGAGAGCAGATAGACACAAATAGAGCTAAGTGTCTGAAATTCAATCTATACTAAGTAAAGGGTAATATGCTAATTAGGGTGGATGTCTTTCAGATGTACATCCTGACAAAGCCACAGCCGCTACAAGGCCCGGGGCTCAGGCAGCTGCCGCGGCTGGCAGTGGCAGCAGCAGCAGCAACGGCAGCGGGGTGATGGAGATGGTGCCTTCCCCTGATCAGCCCGGTTGCCTCCCGGAGAAGGAAGCAGTCAGTAGGACATCCCCTGAGGACTCCTGGACTGTGAGAGGGGGCAGGCCAGGCTAAGCCCCCCACTCCCACCCCACCCCCAGTGCACGAATTTTCCGTGCACCAGACTTCCAGTCATTAATAATACTTGAGCATTTACTATGTGACAAGCAAAGGTGCTGGGCATAAAATGGTGAATAAAAAGAGACAGCAGACACTGAGTGAACGTCTGTAACGTCCTGGATGTCATTCCAGATCTCCGTGAAGTCTGCCTGTGTAGCAGCTGAGATGTTTTCCTGTCTTCCTTACCTTCCTGAATATTCTTACCAAAAGGCCTGTAGTGAGAGTAATCTAAACTAGTCTGTGCTCCCTAACATGACAGAGCTCAACAAACATATCCATGATTCGTGGCTTAACAAAATAACTTTGAGCAAATCAAAGTTACTGTATAATACATACAGAAAGAAAACAGGGATCTCACTCTTTTTAAAAAATATATATATATTTTTATTGATTTTAGAGAGGAAGGGAGAGGAAGAGAGAGATAGAAACATCAATAAGAGAGAATCATTGACCGGCCACCTCCTGGGGATGTAGCCCACAACCCAGGCATGTGCCCTTGACCAGAATCAATCCTGGGACCCTTCAGTCCGCAGGCCGACACTCTATCCACTGAGCCAAACAAGCTAGGGCAGGGATCTCACTCTTAGGGTACTTAGAATCAGGTAGGAAACCCAATACTGTAGGTACTCCAGTGATTTTATGTCCCTGTCACACATGTAACTTTTTCAAGTGCAGCAAACTTATTTTACGATTTACTTATTTTCAGGCCATGGACAAAGGGACGATAGCAGAACTACCTTATAAGGTAAAGGTTCTGTCTGTAGAAAGTGATCCATTCAACTTTCATCTCTTTCCCTAAGGACAGCAATAAAGCCTTCCATTTCCATGGTAGGGACTCTCCGTTACTATTGCAGGACTGAAATTATCATCTCATTGACTTGGCTGAGAATTAGCTAAAGCTCTCGTCAATCAGGAACACTAAGTGCTTTGCTTTTTTTTTTTTTTTTAAGGTAATTTTAATGATCATTTACATTAGGGAGGAAATTATGAACAATTAGCATTCCAGGCCCTACTTACAGCTCAGGGTTAATCAGTGGGTTGGGAAAACCACTGTTCCTTTAAATTTCAGAGGGCTTTACTTTCCATTTCTAGGCCCTGTGCTTTTAAGAGCTGTAATTAGATACAGCTACTCCAGAAGCAGTGTGATTCACCAAAAGTACTCTTCAGTTCAGTAAGAAGTGACAGCTTTTGGGATAAAAGTAATTCTAGAACCAGGAGAGCTTTTCAGTGCATTAGTTTTGAGGCCTCTCTCTGGCCTCCAAAAGGAGGACATTTTCTCTACTTTTGAGAAGAATATTTCTGTTCATTCCAACTGAGTAACGGAAAGCCTACCAGGCAATTCTTACTAAACAGCGGTGACACTATTTTGAGAAAATTAATGACTGACACCAACCAACTCTGAAGTATTTCCAAACTCTTTAGCAGAATACCTGGCCTTCATTAAAAGTTAATTGGAAAGAAAAATAATCCTGATGATCTTTTATGCTGAGATTTGCAACTTGGATAGATTTTTTTCAAGTTTGTTGTTTTGTGTGTGTGTGTTTTTTGTATGTGTGTATGTATGTATGTTTTTTCTGTTGTAAGTTCATCTACCTGAATGCTTAGTTGTTAGAATAATTAGAGATTTACTTTTGTAGCGCCCCTTGTTGTTTTGTGGTTTTTGTTTTTTTTGTTTTGTGTGTGTGTGTGTATGTATGTTTTTTTCTGTTGTAAGTTCATCTATCTGAATGCTTAGTTGTTAGAATAATTAGAGATTTACTTTTATAGCGCCCCACCTCTCACCCCCCACCTTGGCTTCTGTTTTTCTGCTCCAGCTGACACTGGTGAGCATGACACCAAGGTCACAGCAGAAAGCAGCCCCGCCCCTTCCATTCAGTTCTCAGGCTTACTGAATCTACAAGCTCTTAGTGGGACATTAAAAGAACAAACAAGCAGCCAAAACCGGTTTGGCTCAGTGGATAGAGCGTGGGCCTGCAGACTGAAGGGTCCCAGGTTCGATTCCGGTCAAGGGTGTGTGCCTTGGTTGCGGCACATCCCCAGTGGGGGGTGTGCAAGAGGCAGCTGATCAATGTTTCTCTCATCGATGTTTCTAACTATCTCTCTCCATTCCTCTCTGTAAAAAATCAATAAAATATATATTTTTTAAAAAGAACAAACAAGCAAAAAACCCAACAACAACAAACTAGGAGGACTATATTATTAATTAATTAGAAGGGAATTATAGATGGATGCTCTGTGATGCAGCATTTTCACTCTGACGGCCAAGGCTGAGTACTGGAATGATTAGCCAGTCCCTGTGCAGGGAGGCCTGCCACCTGCTCTAAAGACTCTCCCTTTCATTCTTGGTTGGAGCCAGATAACCAGAGAGCTGTGTGCCCAAGCTGTGTCGTTTCATCCCTTCGGAGAATCGCCTTTGATGGAACATGCGTTGGCTAATCCCACCGCCTGCATGAGGGATTTGAAAGAAAAGCATGTGACTCCTGGCATCGCATGGGTCCATCGCACTGACCTGGGGACGCTCAGGAACCAGACTGAGATGTGGGGACATGTGTCTTTTCTTCTTCCAGGTGAAGTTGTGCTTCCCCTAGGGCAACTCTCATTTTAACTTCACAGATACTATAAACCTGCCATTGTTAAACTGTTAACATATTTGACGCATAACAAGTGCTCAATACGCATCTGCTGAATGGCTCTGCTCCATGCTCTGCCCACTGGCTGAAAGGCAAACGCCTTCCTGACAGGCAGGTCTGATGGCTCTGAGTTCCGACCCCATCTCTGACTTCGTTTACCTTTGGCGGGTTAATTGTATCTATTCATTTACTCACTCATTTCACCCTGTCAACCACTTTATATGCCTTCCTGGATATAAGAAGGGAGATTTAAAAAATTTCACGATTTGATTGTAAAATCCTACAGTTTATGTTGACAACTATAGCCTTGGCTAAAATAATCTTAAACTGGTCAGTTTTCTACTCCTCTTTTGTCATTCCCTCAAACCAATAATTGTTGACTTACTTTAAAAATATCTATTTTCAAAATGCACCATTAATTTACTTTGGCCCTGCTATTGAGCTGGTTCCCCTCCCAAAGCTGGGGCATTGCCGTGTTTTCTCCATGTCTGCCTGTGCACAGAGACCCCACATACGGCTGCATCAATGCTGGCGTTTCGCTAGAGTCATTTTGGAAAATGAACGAGAAAGATATTTAAATTGTAAATGGTGACTAATTTAGATTCTCCGGAGTAATACAGCATGGGTAAGACAGAAAGGGCTTTATTTAAACCAGCGTGCAGCTTTGGGGTGTCTCGGTGTGTTTCCAGCAAGATGGAGAGTGAGGGAACCATGAACTCCCGGGTGCTCTGGTACCCAGTTCAGCTTCAAGAGTTCTCTTCCCGGTGAAGTGCACACTACTCTCTCACTCTTGGTTACGTTTCTTTCCAGAGCTCGAGAGAGACAGATGCTGACAACAGACCTTTAATTCAGTGCCTCTAAAACTAGACTAAGCGCATGCCAGGGTTAGTCTCTGCCCGGGATCATTTCCTCTGTCTGAGACCCACGGTACCTTGCCACAAAATGAATTCTGAGAATCATCATCAGTTTCCTTCCTAGGCTCCTAACTTTTTTAAAAAAATTCTCAATTCCCTTCCATACTTATCACGTGAAAATAACTTAATGATGCTATAAACAGCGAACACACACATACTGTATAAAAAATAACAGACAGACAGTGGGATGACAAGGCGAAAAGAAAGTACCATGGATGCTCTGAAGCTAAATAGGACACCTATTCCCCCGAGGGCTGTCAAAAGCTAGAACCCTTTTTCTCACAGACTCTTACTTTAAAAATAGATGGGACCATTGATTGACAGAGAAAATTGTTTTCTTCTACAGATATTTTGCTGTAAAATATTTATGGTAAGAAGATTTGATGCACTCCCCTCTCTGAGGATAAATATGCTTAATATTAATGCCGACACCCCCGTGTCCCAAAGAGCGAACGTTGGCTTTCACCACAGGGCGCCAAAGAGTCATGGAAAAGAATCTGTGGGCTTGAGATACTGGAAGGACAGCCAGGACCTACTGTGGAGAGAGAGAAAAAAACACAGCCCGGCCAATGTGGGGTCGTGGTTGAGCATCAACCTATAACCTGGAGGTCAGGGTTCCATTCCAGCTCAGGGCACATGCCCAGGTTGCAGGCTCAATCCCCAGTGTGGGTCGTGCAGAAGGTAGCTGATCAATGATTCTCATCATTGATGTGTCTATCTCTCTCCATCCCCTCTGAAATCAATTTTATATATATCAAAACACAGAAGCATATGATCTCTAAAACCAAAATTAAGAAGTTCTAGTATAACTGTGAAAGAGCCGCTGTATATGTTCTCTCTCATGCCCGTCTGCCTTCTGACCAAGTCTCCTTTCCCATCGAAATCTCTTGTGTTTGGCGCTGGGCTCCCCCCAGCTCCCTCCCTGAGGACTCAGGCCACCATTCAATATATGTATGGCCTTTTCGGTGTTCGGGGTTGAGGAAGAGTCTCAACGGAGTGTAAACCGGATTTTAGCAATTCTCTATGGAAATTTTCCTACTACTAGAGTGAGGGAGAGAGGAGTGCAATGCTGCTGGCTTTGAAAATGGAGGGTCCAAGAGCCATTAGAAGCTAGAAAAGCAAGGACATGAGGTCTCCCCTAGAGCAGTGGTCGCAAACCTTTCGGACCTCATGGATCACCAGAGATCTGTAGACCACTGGTTAGCGACCGCTGTCCCAGAGGTTCGGAAAAGACCGTGGTCCTGCTGATGCCTCGAATGGAGCCCGGGGGCACACATGCTGAACTTCTAGAGAACCACAGGGTAATACTGATAGTAATAAACTGATGTTGTTCTAAGCCTCCAAAAATAATTTCCAAGTCCAGAAAGAAGTAAAGTTTCTAGAAGAATATCAGTGTTAATTCTGTGGAATGGAAATGAGGATGAAATACAAAAGGGGAAGAGGGGGATTGTTTTTTTAAACAGAAAGGATGAACTATTTTTGTTTGTTTGAAAAACCAATTTTAAACATGTCTAAGCATAGAACCAGAATCTAAAAAATAATCTAGGAATCATAGGTATTGTCATCCACCCAGGCGAGTTAAAATAGTAGCTGCTCTGCAGACCCAACAGGGCAGCATGGACGTGGCTTGGGAGGAATGCTGGCCAGCACTGTAACGGTGCTATTCATTTAACACGAGGGGTCAGCCCAGGAGCCAGCACCCCCACCTCACACCATGCACCCTGTCCAACCAGGTCCGCCCAGCAAGCCCAGTGCCCCTGGGAAATTTCCCAACCTGCAGGAGCTGGGACACAACTCTCCCATGTGTTTGTGAAGCTGATGTTGAAGACAAGGCTGGGGAGGCAGGGGAGAGAAGCCAGAATAGTAATCAGCCTACAATTTAGCCCACTTTTCAATAGGGGGGGAAAAAAGAAAAAGAAAAATCAACAAATTGCCAACAAATTGCTATGCTAATGAGGAATGGCAGGCTCTGCAAGCAGCATTTACTGTAAGAGAAAAGGCAATTCATTTATGCCACGTTGCAGAGCTAGCTGCCACTCAGGAGGCGCCCTGCTGAATTTTAAATGGCTCCACTTCACGTGGGGACAAGGAGAAGGCAAGCCGGAGGGCGGGCTGCCTGGTCCTGTCTTCCTCTCACGCAGTCCAAGGACTGCCCGCCAGAGAGCGAGCCGGTCCCGTGCCAATCCGCGGTGGCTTTCTGCTGACGAGCACCCAGTGCAGCGGCCGCATGCAACATGTCAGGATACTTCCAAACAGGGAAACACCTGCCCCCCCCCCACCCCAATGGGTATCATTTAAAAATGGTGGGCCCACCGAAACCGGTTTGGCTCAATGGATAGAGAGTCGGCTTGGGGACTGAAAGGTCCAAGGTTCGATTCCGGTCAAGGGCATGTACCTTGGTTGCGGGCACATCCCCAGTAGGGTGTGTTCGCAAGAGGCAGCTGTTCAATGGCTCTCTCTCATTGATGTTTCTAACTCTCTATCTCTCTCCCTTCCTCTCTGTACAAAATCAATAATATATATATATATATATAATAAAAATGGTGGGCCCTAGCTGGTTTGGCTCAGTGGATAGAGCGTCGACCTGCAGACTGAAGGGTCCCAGGTTTGATTCCGGTCAAGGGCATGTACCTCGGTTGTGGGCACATCCCCAGTAGGAGGTGTGCAGGAATCAGCTAATCAATGTCTCTCTCTCATCAATGTTTCTAACTCTCTATCCCTCTCTCTTCCTCTCTGTAAAAAAATCTATAAAGTATATACTTTTTAAAATGGTGGTTTTACACGGAGTGCACACCTTTTCTAAATTCATTTCCCTTTATGTGGATAAGGGAAGTGAGTCTGGTACATTCTGCCAAGCCCGGGTCCACTGGGCTCTACAGAAACACAGAATTCCTGTTGTTCTGCCTCGGAGTGGAGTCTTGGGGATCTGTGCCCAGAGGACAATGGCAACACACCAATGCCGCCCAAACCACCGCCCTGCGGCTCCGCCGGGCCACTCCTTCGTCTGGAGCAGCCTGTCCAAGGCCATCATCTGTCCCAGGTGCATTTCTGCTTCAAACCAACAGGAGGAGGTATTTCTGTCTCCCCCTCTCCCCACCTTCTTTTCTACCTTCCTCCTCTCAGTGTAAAAGGGATCTGACTAGAGAGACGAAGAAAAATACCACAGCCAGCGACCTAGGCTGACGTGTGACGTTCAAAGGGTATGAAGAAAATGTACTGAGGATACAAGTAAGCCAGATCTCTCTGACCCTGGCCATTTGTCCAACAGGAATAAATGTAGGTCAATTTTAGATTCCAACTATGGATGGAAGGTGAATGCGACCACTGGTCAGAAAGTTTATTTCAAATATAAGACAGAATTTGAAATTGGCTTTTGTGCTCAAAGCAAACATTTTAAAGGCGGTACGTTTATGAAAGTAGTTAGAGTGGTTTTAGATGTTACTTACCGTCAGTAGAATATCTTTTAAGAAACCCCTAATGCCGAAGCCGGTTTGGCTCAGTGATAGAGCGTCAGTCTGCAGACTGAAAGGTCCCAGGTTCGATTCCGGTCAAGGACATGTACCTTGGTTGCAGGCACATCCCCGGTAGGGGGTGTGCAAGAGGCAGCTGGTCGATGCTTCTCTCTCATCGATGTTTCTAGCTCTCTATCTCTCTCCCTTTCTCTCTGTTAAAAATCAATAAAATATATAAAAAAAAAAAAAAAAAAAAGATATTCCCAGAATCCTGATGGGACCCTCTATCCTAGGGCAGATGCCGTACCCTTTAAAAAAAAAAAAAAAAAGAAAGAAAAACCCCTAATGAAGGTTACTGGTGCCCTGCAATGAAAGACCCTAGAAACACATGCTTCAGAGCCTTCTGAGTGGTCTTACTGTGTATGTACATCTCAGTTCCTGCTTTTAACTAGTGACTAGTTATGGTCTAAGTCCCTCCCCCTATCAAACGTGAAAATAAATGACTTAATAACATATTAAACTGACCACTAAATGAAAATAACTTGAGTAACACCACAAAGCATGTACCCACCTACAAGAATCTTGGTAACGGTGGGAACATATCGATAGACAGTGGGTATTATTGTCCTGCTTTTCTAATGAAAAAAAAAAAAAAAGTGAAAATGCCATCCTGCTCATTTCCTGAAACGAGTCCCTCTCCCAGGCACCTGCCAGCCGAAGGTCAGCCTCCGTGCCCGGCGGCAGGTGGTGAGTCACTTACCAACACACAGGATGTTGAAGCAGAAGCCTTGGGAAGTGGACTTGTTGACCAGCTGGTCAGGAAGACTGTCAAACCCAACATGGCCGGAGAGGGACAGGTTCCGGAGCTCTTCGTTCTGGAATCACAGAGGGGACATGTTTGAGAGCCCACGAACGGCACCGCCTGGGCACCGCGCGCACGGACAGCACCCTCTCCCTCCCTTCCTTCCGGGCGTGCCCGGAGGAGCGTGCCTCTCTCCCCACACCCTTCTTGGCTTCTACACAACTAAAGGTCCAACAACTCAAAGCCACGCTCTTTCCACAAAATCACATCCAGGTGGATGGTCTCCAGCACACCTCACTCCCTGCCACATGTGCACGGGTCCAGGGAAAACGGAGCTTCTGGAGGTGACTATTTCAGATACTTAGTAAAAGACATAAAAAAAAAAAAAACACCTCCAACCATTTTGGGAGCTTTGAACACTCAAGAAAAATTTTCAAATGACTTCCAGCCCACAGTAAAAACTAAGTGACACTCTCTCCAGATACAGCGAAGGAGCTCTGACAAGCTCACAGCAGAGAAGCTTCCTGCATCCCTCTGGCAATCTGGGACCCCAATCCGCAAAGGGACCCCACCGGTGCACGAATCCATACACCAGGCCTCCAGTATGCAAATAAGATATTTGGCTAATCTCTTCATGCCCTCCCTTGTATCCGCTTCCCTCTGAGATTTATCAGTCTCTTCCATGTTTCCATGGCTGTGCACTGAGTGTCTTCCCCTTGGTGGTCAGTGGGTCATAGCTACTGGCTGAACGGTCACTTAGGCTTTTCTATATAGACTAGAGGCCCAGTGCACGAAATTCGTGCAGGGGATGGGGGTGGGGTGAAGCGTCCTTTAGCCCAGCCTGTACCCTCTCCAATCTGAGACCCCTCGAGGGATGTCTGACTGCCCATTTAGGCCTGATCCCTAAATGGGCAGCTGAACATCTCTCATAATCCAGGACTGCTGGCTCCCAACCGCTCACTTGCCTGCCTGATTACCCCTAACCATGTCTGCCTGCCAGCCTGGTCACCCCTAACTGCCCTCCCCTGCTGGCCTATTCCCCTCCCAACTGCCCTCCCTTGCAAGCCTGATCACCCACAACTGCCCTCCCCTGCTGGCAATCTTGTGGTGGCCATCTTTAACCACATGGGGGCAGCCATCTTGTATGTTGGAGTGATGGTCAATTTGCATATTACTCTTTTATTAGATAGGATGTCTACTGCCTCCATGACTTGGAAGGCATCCCAAGGATGTTAGAGATGACCTGTGAAACCTTTCCTTCCCAGGAAAGCAGAGGTCAGCAACAGTCCTTCAGTTATAATACCACAATCTTGGAATTCCAGAAACTAGACACTGAAAGCCTTCTTGAAAACACAACTCCTGGTGTTCTGGTTATGTTGCCCATGAACTTTAGATTCAAAATGCTAAAATTTGGATAAGAAAAAGAGCTCCCAATTTACAGTTTAATAATAATTTTTTTAAAAAGGCATTGGCCAGGGTCACTTAGTCAACATTTTTAAAAAACAAAACGCAGGTTTCCTTTATGCCTATTTGTGTTAGATAATGATGGGAGGGATCTCTTTAAGTAATCTGGGACAGAGACTCCAAGTCCAAATCGCCAGGGTCACTACAGAGGCAGAGAAATGTGATTCCCTGGACCAAGTGGTTTTAAGGGACTGTTGTCTGAACGCTATAATGTCCAAGGTCCTTGCCAGCTCTAGAATCCTGATTCTCCGAACAAAACTGAAAGCCATCACGCTGCCTGAATACCATGGTGGCAGCTGCAGGCTTGAGGTCAATGGGACAGAGAACAGATGCTCCGTCTATGAATAGTTTCCTTGAAACCTGCCAACAGTGAATACGAGGCTCAAGAGTGGGCACTTATCCTTGAACAGGATGGCACGGTGGGCAGCTCACCAACAGCTTCCAGAGCAGGCTCTCGTGGGCAGCAGGCCCGGTAGCTGGCCCGTCCCCCCCACCCCCCACATACCACACGGCCCTAATTCTACTCTCTCACCCATGCCTTCCTCTTCAGATACCTCAAGACTCAGACAGCAGGTATTTTTAGGGCGTGGACCACATCCGCCAAGGCTGGGGGAGGAGGGTTTGAACGAGTCTGGGTTATATTTAGATATCTTTCCATCGCAGCTGTGCAGCTGCTGCTGTGTGTCAGGCTAGGAGAGGCCACACCAGCCTGCATTTCAGTCACATCCCTGAATTGGACCCTCAGCAAATGGCACAAGAGAAGACAAGGCCCAGAAGAGCCATCATCCTACCTCCCCTCTCCTCTCCATCACACTTTTAATTTCCAGGGATGGGGAGGGGGAGTGGCTCCCTGCTCGGGATTCTGGAGTGTTGGGTTTTTAATCTCAGATATCCACCCAGGAGCCAGTCCTGGTAAAGAATCAGTAATTATAGCTCTCGTCCCAGGACCCAACGCTCGGCATCTCATATTCTCACCATTTCCAAAACACGAGAAACCACCCCCACATCCACTGAGTATTTTTATACCCATAGAAAAACCGCACACAAAATGAAGGGTTATAAAACAGTTTGGTCCTGAAAAAAAATATTTTTTATTTTAATTTGAAGGTATGTCTTCAGTCTCCGTCTTCTAACGTTGTAACAAAAAAATATGTAAATGGTATAGGGCCGTTTTAAAATTCCATAATCTGAGCCCAATTCTCTGCCCAGTATGAAAGGAATCCTGGGAGTTACTGCCCATCAGCATGTGATGGAGAAAAGGGAAACCAGCATTTCTCTTTGGATCCGTGAACAGACTGGAAAAACTGGAAGGCACGTGGGAAATGTGAGGAGAGGTGTAACTCACACCGAGCAGCGGCATCAAACCCTGCACTCCAGGGCTTCCTGCTTCCTGCCTCAGCTGCTTCTGCCCAAAGAATGTGGGGCCCCTTCAGGCAATCTCCTCCTCTCTGTCTTTACCACTCTCAGAACGGGGGCACTTGATCTCCGACACTGATCTCTCTGCCTGCATTCAGTTCTGAATTCCTTTTCTTTCTTTTTTTAATATATTTTATTGATTTTTTACAGAGAGGAAGGGAGAGAGATAGAGACCCAGAAACGTTGATGAGAGAGAAACATCGACCAGCCACCTCCTGCACACCCCCACCAGGAATGTGCCCGCAACCAACGTCCATGCCCCTGACCGGAATAGAACCTGGGATCTTTCAGACCTACACTCTACCACTGAGCCAAACCGGCTTCGGCCAGTTCTGAATTTCTATGAAGGGGTGTTTTTCTTGGGTTGTCCTATCTGTCCCTCAAATTGATTTTCTCCAAACTGAAATCCTATTCCTCCATCCTACACCACCCCTACGCCAGAGTTCCCTGTGTCTGTTAGTGGCATTTATCTATGCTTGAGACCCACCTACCCCGGGTATTCATTCCCAAGTGGCAGCAATGCACATCCTCTTCTCTCGTCCTACTAATCCAACAGCCTCCCAGCTGTCTCCTGGCCCAGATCCTGTTCCCTCTAATCCCCTCCGTGCCTCGCCGGCAAAGGGACCTCAGCACTCAAAGGCCCACAGTCCCAAACCCCGGCCGGCCATCTCAGGACCTCCCTGGTCTAACCCCAAACCTCGATTCCTACTGGATCGCCCACGGCTCCCCATGGAGCACAGGACACTGCAGTTCACCTGAGTTCCTCGCCTTTCCTGGGCCAATCCCAGGTTCCTCCCCTCAGAGTTCACGCTCACGGTTTCCTCCATCTGGGAGGTCCAATGTTTACATAACCTAACCTTCTAGATCCCATTGAAATCTACCTCCATCGTTGTCTTTATGATGAAATTCCAGTGAACATGCTCCTTATCAAGAAGAAGAAGAAAAAAATGATGGCATACAGGTGGCTCAAGCTATTTGGTATTCCATGATCATCATAACAGCTAGTATTTACCGACCATTTCCAATGTTCCAGAAAAGTGCTAACCATGAATGAACTAGTTCATGTACCTTAACAATTCTATGCGGCAGTTACTATTATTAATTACCCAATCCCAGCTCACAGATGAGATACCAGAGCACAGAAGCTCCATAGCTTACCCAAGGTCAGACAGCTGGTACACGGAGGAACTGAAATGTGCCGTTAGTCTCCGCTGTCTCACAACCTGAGTCAGCCATTTCCCACCTTTTTCATCTCATGGCACACAAACTAACTACTCAAATTCTGGGGCACAGCAAAAAATATATTTTTTGCCGATCTGACAAAAAACAAAACAAAAACATGACGGTATAATTTTGAATCATTCTCACTGGACAGCTATCGTTATGTTGGCTGTTGTCTTTTTTTTTTTTTTAATTAAAAAAAGGAGGGGGGAAGAGGTCAGGTCTTGCATATTTGTTGTTGTTGTTAACCCTTACCCGATGATATTTTTCACTGATTTGTTTTAGAGAGAGTGAAAAGGAGGGGGAGAGACAGAGAAAAAGAAACACTGATGTGAGAGAGACACATCGATTGGTTGCTTCCGCATGTACTCCAACAGGGGCCAGGGATTGAGCCTGCAACAGAAGTGCACGCTCTTGACCAGAAGCAAACCCAAGACCCTTCAGTCTGCAGCCAACGCTCTAGCCACTGAGCCAAACCGACTAGGGCAGTACTGCGTGTTTTAAAAGAATTCTTGCAGCACACCAGTGTAAACCAGTGATCTAAGTTCCTGGTAGCCACAGACAATACAATGATTTGAGTGTTATAAAAATCTAACATGTTAAAATAGAAAGGAAAAAATATTCTAACCTTGTCATTCTCTAAAGTTGGTAACTATAGGAGGGAGAAGTCAAGGGTTCATATTGGCAAAGTAGCTCCACGTATAGTAGATACTTTCACTGGTCCTGGTAAGGCTGAAAGTAGATGTTGATTTTCGCAACTGTGGCACATGAAGCCAATAATATAAGGCTTAGTTTTGACCAACACGAAGCCATTATGTAGGCAGACCGTCATTGATGTAGTCCTCCACTTGCTAACCTACCTAGTTTTGTACTTGGATGATTTGTATGCTTCTTCTACCTTGGAATGGGCTGTGACTAAATTCTGTGGTATGAAATTAAATCACCAGTGTTTAACTTGACAATCTCGTTTTTCTCTTTTCAGAGCATCTCCACATGGATACAATTATTTGTTTATTCAAAAATACTCACTGCTCAGGCACAAGGGAGCAAGATATGCTATTTTTGTTATTCACTGAGAAACACTTCTCCTGCCTGTACAGCGGACACAATGCAGGGACAGAGAAAGGACATAAGTAAAGATAAAGCCGCAAGAGTAACAGTAATAAATGCCGTGACTTTAACTATGGGGTGATGGGGGGATGGGGGGATCAGAAGACTCCATTTAAGAAGGCCAGAGCTTCCAAATCTACCAGGATAACAGAAGCCCAGTTTGCAGAAGACTTCCAGATAAACGCCCTCTATGCCGACAAGGTCTCTTTGTTACGAATGTGTGCTTTGAAGTGGATCATTCATTGACAAGTATTTCAGAAGATGCCAGGCTGACTTCATTACTGAAATCGTTACAGAACTAATTATGTAAGAATGTGTGCGCACACTTGCATTCTGAGTGCTGCTTTAAAATACGTTCTATGTTCCGAACCTTGCGTAACCAGAAGCAGGAGGGCGAAGGCTGGGCCTCAGAAGGCCGTGGGTTTGAACCCCAGAGCCTTGCTTCCTACTTGCTCTAGTCTCTGTTTCTCCATCAGCACAAACAAAGCGCTCGGCGGGGTGTTGGGAGGAGCCAAGGAAACGGCATGTATGAGAGTGCCCAGCCTTTAACCGGTCCTCAGGAAACCTGGGTTTCCTTTCCCTAAATGGGGTGGGGGGAGGAGAAGGCCGTGATTTCAAAGTCTGACGTGAACCCGGGGCTCTCCTGCGGCTGGAGCATGCCAGGAGAAGGGCTGATCAGGCTCACCAAGGAGGAGAAACCACAAAGGAAAGAACCGAGTGAACAACAAGGAAATGGAAGAGCGTGGGGATGGTAGCAAGGAGAAAATCCACCCTAAATAGGTGTCATTTACAAAGCTGGGGGAGAGCCAGAGACCCCCATTCCTGCTGGGGGAGGGGGATGCCATTCAGGCTGGAAACCATTCTGGACCCCCATCTTCTCTCTTACTTCTATTTTAATCCAGCCCAGAGCCTCTTGAAACTAGCCCACTAAATGTGCTCAGATGGGTTCTATTCACCGTAACTCAAAAGTGAAGTGCTATCCTTCTTTACTTTTAAAACGGAAGGCGTCATCTACAGCAGCTGATCCTTATCAGCGGCTGCGGAAGCCTGGGCCTGTCACCAAGGCGATATGTGTTTTAATGCAGCGTTTTTCAACCGCTGTTCCGCAGCACGATGTTGCCTGGTGTGCCGTAGGTGCAGACAAGACAAGAATTTTATAATTTTTCACTATTTTGTTTACTTAATATTTCATAATAAAGTAATTATAAAATACTTTCTTTGTGTTTATTTGATTCCTATTCAAGAGAATTACTTTATATATAGTCAATATAGGCGCAGAGTTAAAATTTTTAACATTTTCTAATGGTGGTGTGCCTCGTGATTTTTTTCATGAAACAAGTGTGCCTTTGCCCAAAAAAGGTTGAAAAACACTGTTTTAATGTATGCAGAAAACAACAGACTTCATCTTCACCTTCGAAGATAGATATTACAATTTAGAAAGACCTTTGCCCCTTAAAAAATTTAAGTTATTTTCTAATTTTAAGAGAGTACTTCTTTTTCACATTCATTTAGAGAGCTGGAGGTTTCTGTTGGCAAGAGGTGCTGACTCTAATCTTCTCAACGCCTCGTTTTATGATAATTACATTGATCCAAGTCACTGAAGCCCCAGTCATATGTTTTCTCATCGGTTAAATGAGGAGATCTAAAGAAGCAACCTCTAAGCAGTCTTCTGTTCTAAGGTGAATTCTAAGGTTTCCTGAGGCTGGACGTCAGAGGTGCATAAATCTAAATCTGTCATTTTGCTCAAGGAAAGCCAACAAGGGATGAAAAATTCCTGGCCGTCTATTTTCTGTTGCCAGATCAGGATGGCTCACTTTCTCAAGGACCCTTGGAAGGAATCTTCTATCAGCCGTCCTGCCAAACTCCAAACCTAACAGAAATCTGTGTGCATTCCTCTGTGTTTCCCACCCAACTTTTTTAATGTTTGCGCGTGTAACTATAATAATTATGACCTGGTTTCAAGAAGTTATAAACCCACCCTCTGTAAATGTCCTGTTTGAAAACACGCCTCTCCCCTTTCCCCTTCGGCTCTATCTGCAGCCTTCCACAAGTTTTTGAAGAGTGGGTTTACATCCTCAAAGCAAAACAGGAAATAACTCATGTGTAAGTTCATCATCTGTCTTCAGGAAGAAAAGTAAACCGTTACTCATGCTTTCATTCATTCAACAAATATTTATTGAGTACCAACATGTGCTGGATAACTGTGCTAAATACTAAGGGGATGATGGTGAGAACACAGAGCATGCCTAACTCTTGGAGCTAGGCATGCTCTGTGGAGCCACACAGGCGCTAATCAAATAGCCACAGATGCACTCCCATAAGCAATCCCAAGTTCCAGTGCTATTCAACCTTAGAACTTAGGTGATTAACTGGTCATCCTTCCCATGATCCCACCAGTCTACATGGTGTGTAAAATCACGGATCTGTCTGGAGCATTATTAACTACTATTAATTGAGTAGGTAGCTCCTATGCACAGGCAATATATGCAGGTTTTATATATTCAGATGAAAATAGAGTCTTTCTGACAAGCATTGCCTAATGCGAGGAGATAGAAATGATGAAGACTCAAGTCTTAAGAAAATGAATGCCCAATTTTAACCCTCCCTTTGCTCTCTGTCTTTTCTCCATAAGGAAGATGCCCACTCAGAGAAAAGAAGGTCATATCCCTTCATCATGGGTTGTCTTTTTTTTCTTTTTATGTCCCGTTGAAGAGAAGCAAAGAAAACATGCTGCTTCTCACATTAAATCTCTAACTGACCACTGGCCACTGGCGGGGATTTGGAGAAATTCTAGCCTCACAAACAGTCCAAGAAGTTAAGTTTTACCCAAGTGCCTGATGGATCGCTTTTGTAAATACATACTCTTACATAAGTACATCTTAGAGTGAACTGAACTGGTGTCCCAGTCTCTCTTAAAGAAGGGAAAGTTGGAGGGAAGACGGAGGGGAACGCCCTCAAGTTCCCATGCAAAAGGGAAAACACTGGAATGCAAAGTATCAACGCAAACCACAGCTATGGAGCCTGCGCCGGGATGCTTTCCAGGCGAGGCATTGCTGGGGTGTAACGCTCATACTGTCGGTGTCTGAGGCATCTCATTACCTACCAGTGAGGGTCGTGTTCTGTAAGGAGGACTGGGACAACATTTGCTGTTCTGCTTGTCATCTACACCACGGAATCCCAAGGCTGGAGCCAAGAAAACCCCCGAGGAAATTGTCTCACACACTCAGCAGAATAGAGAGCGCCAAGAAGGAGAGGGGGACAGTCAGGAGGAAAACCATATGAGGAAAGAACTTGAGTGCAGCCCAGCTAGTAGCGATGAGTGAGACGCAAGGGGACAACTCCCAAGTCACAGAGCCAGGGGCTGAAGGAAGCCACCCGAGAAAACACCACCAAGTACCCAGAAAAGATCTCGATTAATACTGAGTAGCTGCCCCAATTTCGAGTGCCATCTCTAAGGAACTCTCTCTGAAAGACTGCCAACGGAGAGCAAAAATTTGCTTTTCCAGATCCTTGCAAAAATAATGTGGTGTTGCGGTTTTTCTTTAGGGGTGGTAGGATTATAGGGAAATTTTACTTCCTAATGGTTATGTTTCTGCAAAATTTGAATTATTACCTCCCACACCCACCAAAAAAACAAAAACAAAAACAAAAAAAAACCTACCTCACACTTTTTAAAAATAGAGAGTGAGATTTTAAAAATTAGGGTAGGCTAATAACAATAATAAATACTAAATAGTAAAAAATCTTTTTAAAGGAGATAAACCTGAAATTTTTATTGTAGCAAATAGGTGGGTATAAAATATATGAGGAAAATATGAGTTTTTCTCTAATAACAGAAGATAAAAGTAAGCAGAACAGTGGGATAGTTCAGCTGTGATCTAGGGTAAGTCACTTAACCTCTCAGGACTACCTCACAGGGCTGCTGCAAAAATTAACACTTGACACGCTTTTCTTAAATGACCTCTTCCTTGCCAGTGACTTTAGTGACCAACCATGGGCCAGCCACTCCCCACTCATAGCCCCGCCTCCCTCCTGTGCATCCTCCGCCCGGCCGGGCATCTCGAGGCTGGCATCTCCTCCTGGGACTCAGCCTACCCACCCCCACTCTCCACTCAAATCTGTCCTACTTCCAATTTCTTATGTCAAATGGCAGCATCTACTTCGACATGTTAGAAAGGCCCTAGACTAACAGCAATTGGCATGAATACCGCTAAAAGTCTGAACAAATGTACAGTCCGCTCTCCCTTGCAGAAGGAAAAGCCCACTGCTTTAACCAATCACCTCATACTCTCCACCACCATCTGAGTTGGAGAGTGAAGGCTTCTTGAAGATACTGCCCCAGATTAGCTCTTCTCCTCTACACCCAGATGCAACAGCCGCTTATCACACCTTCTCTGTGGTCAGCCTCTCCCACCAACACTCTTAACTGGCATAAGTGCATTCCGGCTATCAGCTGACTTCCATTTCTGAGCCCATCTGCTAACACTGCCCCCAATAAGACCACGCCAAAATTTGTACCCTGTGTGATGTTTTCCAGAAATTCTGTTTTCCAACCTCCTTATGCTCAGGTAAGGAGGCAGGTACACTGACAGGGCCGGGTGGAGGAAGAACCACAGCCAACACCCAGCAGCCCAGTGCTCGGGCCACCCTTTCCTCCATTACCCGTGGGCCAGCTTCAGAGGTGAGAACTCATACGGCTGTTGAGGGAAGCCTGACACCCAAGGCCAGAAAAATACAGTGTCGCTTCTGCTCTCCTTCTCCCATCTCTGCCTCCCGTTCTCCCGCCCGTCTTCTCTACCTCCCACCTTCACATAAAACAGCATCTGCCCACGCTTCCTCCAGAGCCGTGCTGGTGTCTCTCCTCGGTGTTCACCTCCGCCCCATCAGCGACCCGATGTCCCTCACAGCAACGAGCCCCAGGCTGTCACACCGAGAGCGACAACCCCAAAACGAGAAAACGTGGGAGCACTTTTTTCTTCTTCTTGTTAAAAATACATGTTATTAATTTTTTGCGGAGAGGAAGAGAGAGGGATAGAGAGTTAAACATCCATGAGAGAAAATCATCAATCAGCTGCCTCTTGCATACGCCTTACTGGGGATGTGCCCGCAACCAAGGTACATGCCCTTGACCGGAATCGAACCGGGGACCTTTCAGTCTGTAAGGCCGACGCTCTATCCACTGAGCCAAACCGCTTTCGGCGGGAGCACTTGTTTCCTGCAGACGGGATGTGTCCCTAGAAGTCAGTGTCAGCGCTGAGAGGTTCCATCCACCCGGGTGCTGAGAATGAGCACCGCCACCAACACAAAAGATGTTTTCCTTTAGTTTCCCAAGACCAAATGGCGAGTGCCTGGAACAGCCGAATGCCACAAAGTGCTGATCGGCAGAAAGGCTCCTGCGCGGGAGAACAAGGCCCACATGTGCATTCCAGGGACTCACACATCCGGCCATGCCCACAGAGGACGGGGGTGGGAGGGGAGCGATGCGACAAACAGGCCAGAAGTGTTTATAAAGGCTCGATCCGATTAGAAACAGATGCTCCGGCTGCTCCCTCTCACCCCGACATCCCAGAGACGGTGAGAAGCCCTTCGCTGGGCCAGCCCCCTAGGAGAGCTAAGGAGACGGACAGCCACGGAGGGTCAGTGTAAAGCCCGCTGGCTCTCCAGGGCCATCCCAAACAACCCGAGCCCGTTTCAAACACAGCCCCTATCGTCTTGCAGAGGAGAAAAGCCACCAACCAAATGCTCACAGTTGCTCATTTGGGTCATTTTTGTCCCGTCTGCCCTGCCTTGACGGTAAGGCCTATTTTTTTTCAGACAAGCTTTTTCAAAACAGTGATGAATAGGAGGTCAAAGATAATTAAGGGACCCACATCAGTCTTGTCCTCAGCTTTTAGTTACAGTTTGTCTCCTTATAGTCACACATCCAATCCTCGGTGCTTCCTATCTGAGAAATATTATGGCTCAGTTCATGTATTCCTAGGCACCACATGCATTCATCATCCAGGAATGAAATATATATCGTACGTTTCCTTCCCGGTGCCACCGTTTCTCCCTGCAGATATAAATTAGCTACTTCCTTTTGGAAAGACACTGTTTATTTCTGTCCCTTTCTGGAAATGGAAGGGGCTCTTAGTTACTGCGATGACCGTGTAATGACAGTCTCTGAGAAAGAAGAAGCACACCCAAACCAGCTCTCCGGCAGCCATCGACAGAAGCCCCCGGGACATCACAGCCTGGCCACTTCCTCCTCCTCCTCCTCAGGCACCTTCACGCTGGGCTGAGGGACAACATCGCTGAGTGCGGAGGGTACATTTCTAGCAACAGGAAATTGAGGGCCCACACCAAAAAATGGCCAAAGCCATGGCAAATACATTCCTAGGAAATAAACGTACACGTTAGCGTGCGCTATCACCTTGCCAGCATGACTTGTAAACAGTCCTGCCGGAAATACTCCAGCTCCCTCATCGGCATCCTCGTCACAGCCCGGGATGGAACTCCACCGGGATGGAATAGAGGTCATTGATATAAATTTGGGGCATGTCTGAGTTTCCTATCGCCATGTAACAGATTACCACAGACTTGGTGGCTGGAACAAAGCCTATTTGTTGGCTCTTGGTTCTACACGTCAGAAGTCTGGGTGTGGGATGGCTAGATTCTCCACTCGGGAATATCACAGAGATTTCGGGTATCACAGGCTGAAAGCTAGGTGCTGGCCGGGCTGAGTTCTCATCTGAAAGCTTGGGGGGTGGGGGAGGATATTCCCCTTCCAGGCTCATTCAGGTTGTTGGCTGAATTCAATTCCTTGCAGGTGTAGGACTGAGTCTGCACTCAGCCCTGAAAGGTCACCCACAGTAATTAGTCATACGGGCCACCTCAGCGTCCGGAGAATCCCTCTCACATTTCAAATCCCCGTCTTCAGGAAGAGCCTTATCCCTTTTAAGGGACTGATGAGGTCAGATCCAGCCAAGACAGGCCTATCTTCAAGTCAGCGGTGCCGGAACCAACCCAACAGGGAATGAGGCCCCATCCTATTCACTATTCTGAGCCAGACGGGCATTTCCACACTGTTTGACACCACATGTGATAAGGCCGCAAACAGCTAACCAGCTGGAGAGTCACTCGCCTTTGGAGGAAGTAATAAAAGCACACTGCAAATAGTTAGGTGGGTCTTGAGGAACAAGAATTCTAGGAAATGCAAAAGCTTCTTAAGGATCTTACGCCTTGTTGGGGAGAAATGACATTGCAATAAAGGAGAAGGCAAATGCAAGATGTCTGATGATGAAATATAGCACAGAGGTTATCGGGGTGTGACAATAGAGAGCAGCGGGGACCAGAGCCAAGAAGGAAGGCGTTCTTAGAGGGAGTCAGACCTGACCCGCGTCAGGAGAAGGTAGAGACGATCTGGGTGGCTGCTGAGGAGGAATGGAGACAGGAGGACAGGAAGGAGGAGAGCCCGTCAGGGAGGCAGCAGGAGGAGAATGAGGTCCAAAGCTCATGGACAGCAATGGACTGGAAAAAAACTGAAGAATAATTAAGAGTGGAGGGCATAAGATTTTGAAACTGATTCACATTTCAGTCTGTTGCAAATATTCCTTTAAGTGAGGCATGCTAAAGACACACATCAGCAATACGTAACGAAACACGTGTGTGCCCGCACTGTCCCGGGGTGTCCCAGCGCTGAGGGACAGACAGATGCAGGAACAATCACTGAGCAGCCACAGCATGAAGGAGTTTTCTGTTTCCCACCACCCAGGGCACTTACTGAGGAGCGCACCCTCCTGCCGGCGCAGCAGCCTGAAGAATCTCGGGTATAGAATTGCGTTTTAGCCAAGGTTTGAACCCAGATTAAGAGCCTGGGCAAGGATCCAAATGGTAAGCTATTTGATACAAACGTCCTTCCCAGCATTAAAAGAACCAAACGCATATCTTGCAGAGAACGTAACAAATGGACTCCATGTTATGGCTACAATTTCTGCCATTCTAATCAAGCTAAAGCTTTCTTGTTTCTTCCTTACTTGATTCTTATAAAAAAAAAAAAAAAAAAAAGAACCAATTAATCCCTAAAAAACAAATGCTCCCATTAGCAGAACAGACAACTTGCTGCCATACAGAAGATGGACCACATGTCAGAGAAGATACAGGGGAAACAGGGCTTAGGGGTTTCCGCATACCTATTGGTGTGCTCAGGAAAGCAGAACCAAGAGGCCGCATCACAATTTTCCTCTCTTCTCAAATGTTTCCTACTGATGGATCATTTCAGATGCAGGCTTTCTTGTCTACATCAGCTAAGGCAAAACAAACCTTCTTTTCACATGCGGCCACAAAAGAATGTTCCCACGGTCCCTTCCCCCTTCCCACCATCTCTTAAAGAGGCATTTCATTATCATCATTACCCTGGTATTTCTGAATAATCAAGTAGGACACTGGGAAACCTCTACTATGGACAATAATCTGTTTATAAAAATCCCAGCAGCTCTTAAACATAGATGGTCAAATATGTGCAACAAACACCAGAGGCTACATTTCCAAGCATGCAGTTCCCACAAAGCACAGGCTTCACAATGAGAAGGGGTCCAGTCCCACCTCAATGCTCCTAGATTACCAGATTAAGAGTTATGGGCTACGTGAACAGGAATACGCCTCTGACCGGCTCTGACAGCATGATTACAGGGAGGCATTAAGCTGAAATAGAAACTTGAGAGATTTTAGCTTGGCAGGAGATCCTTGCTGCAATTCATACATTCTGTAGGAAGGAGACACCGAGAAAGCGAAATGGGACCCAGGGTGAAAGAAAACAGAATTAGCAAAAAGTCGTAGGCACTGATCCAAGTAGCTGCCCTTAAACTCTTCCAAAGCCCAATGGTTCATTAGAATAATTGTTATGCAGGTAGCAAAGGTGAAGGGCAGGCGGGAAGAAATAAATGATAATTATATGGGCAAGAAACAGGAAGAACAACTTTGGCCACTTGGATTTGAGGAAAATCCAAGCCTCAAATCCCTCCCACAGAGTGAGGGTCAGGCCATCTATCTGGCTGTAATCATGGCTGCACAGAGTGAGACCCCGCTGGCCACAATTGCACCAACGGCACATACTTAGGTTGGTTATTACCACGAGTGGGTTTTGTGCAATGTGGCGACTGCAACCACCAAGGAAAGGAAACAAGGCTTGCCAGCTATCCCCCAGAATGCTCGGTCCAGCTTCCTACACACCCTGCAGCCCAAGTCATCTGGCTGCTCGCTTCGGTAAGACAGTATGACAACCCCAAGTCATCTGGCTGCTCGCTTCGGTAAGACAGTATGACAACCCCAAGTCATCTGGCTGCTCGCTTCGGTAAGACAGTATGACCACCCCAAGTCATCTGGCTGCTCGCGTACACACTCAGGGAACTGCCACTGTAAAACCACGTGTCTACGGACAGAAACAGTGAAGCTTCCCTCCTCCTGGAGAGCAGAACACTAACAAGTGTTCCACGTATCTCACCTCATTCTGGGGTCAGGGTGGAAAGTAGATTGGTATCTTTTAAAAATACCCATTCAAAGTTGTCTGGGGTACTCCAATAATGAGGGTTAAAGCATTCACAGAGGAGCAAGGCCTGGCCAGTGTTGCTCAGTGGTTGGGTGTTGCCCTGTGGACCAAGAGATTCCCTGGTCAGGGCACATGCCTGGGGTGTGGTCTCGATCCCCAGTAGGGGGAGTGCAGGAGGCAGCTGAGCGATGTTTCTCTCTCATTGATGTTTCTATCTCTCTACCCCTCTTCCTTCCCCTCTCTAAAATTAAAAACAAAAAACAAAACAAAACAAACAAAAAACACGTAAAAAATATTCAGAGCAGGGAAAAGGAACAAGCTCTACCATTTCTTTGACCAGAGAAGTAAAAAGACAAGGGTTGAACACTTCTCTTGATCAATCAACCAAAAAGCAATCATTGAACACTTACGTAAAATACACAATGCTAAGTGCAGCTTAGCAAAAAATGAACAAGATACTCCAAGACCACCATGCTTGGTCTGCCCTTCAAACGTTTCAACGCTTTCTTCCTTCCATCGCAACAATAGTTTACTGGGCACTCCTTTGCCAAACACCATACTTGAACTTTTAAAAAAAACCTTCCCACTCAACCCTTATAACCCAGTGAAGCAGATTACTATTGGCTCCATTTCACAGATGAAGAAGCCAGAGCTTAAGTAAATGGCAGAGCCAGCACTCAAACCAGTTTTTCCAGATTCCAAGTCCATCGCCACCCATACCTCAAGCTGGACAACGGATTCTCTTCAAAGCACACTCACCTCCGCACAGAGGACGCCTCCATCCTCAACTCTGTCAAATCCTACCCATGCCTCAAATTCCAGACAAAATGCCATCTTCTTCATTGGCCTTCCCTGTTTCCTAAAATTAAACACCATTGCGTTGTATTTTACAAATGTGCGCTGTATTCGGGCCTCTTGTCACATCCTGCACCTAGTAGTACACTTTGCCAGGCCCCCAGAAGGATGTAAATTTCCTGAGGACAGGAAGTTATCGAATAAACTCAAAAGAATCTGGAGGCTGTGGCTAGAAATAAATGATAGATTTATTCAAGGGTTTTAGGGTTTGCAAATGGGAAACCCAACTGGGCCAAAGCCCAGAAGTGTCCGAAGTAAAAGAAAGATCCTTAGGAAGAATCAGTCCTGCATTCTTCCCTCTGTCTAGGAGAGGATGGTTATTAGTCAGATGTCAGGCAAGCTGGCTGATGATGCCAAATGGTCTGATGTATATCCGGGCCTTTGACGCAGGACTGGAAAGTTCAAAAGTCTACATTTCCAGGCTAGTTGAAACAGGAATAGAATCACTTCCCCATACCTCAACCTACTTCATTTTAGTAATTTAGCAGCTCGACTATAGTAACTCTATAGTTTATTTCTTCACTCTATTCCTCCAACCCTGTCTTGCTCATTTACTTTGAACTTGATTTACCCCAATGTCACATGTAGCCACTACTGTATGTTTAGGATGAATGAATACAGAGTCTCAGTTCTCACAGAGTGAACAGCCTGTCCTTCCCTCCCCCAATGAAAAACAACTGCCATACAGAAGGGGGAATTCATTATGCTAAGGTGCGTGTGGTGGAGGAGGTGAGGTCTAAGAGGCCTTGTGGAACGGAAGAGACAGACCCGCTAGTGATCCAGTGGCATGCTTCGGTAGGATCCCTTCCCAGCACTTAGCGGCAATCAACGTGGCCTAGTTAGAGGTCTAACATCACAGTGGCACTTGCTCTTAGGAAAATTATTCTGCTAAAGTTAGTATGTACATATGTATGTATGTATGTATATATGTATAATATATATGCATATATGTATTAATGAATATATAGTCATGCACCACATAATAACATTCAGTCAAAGATGGATGGCATATACGATGATGGTTATACACACACACACACACACACACCCCGTATTTTCCGGCATATAAGACGACCCCCTAATTTTACAGTTAAAACATAGGTTTAGGCCTATATTTGCTGCATAAGACTACCCCCCACTTCAAAGAAAAGACTTACTTTGCTGTCAAGATCTGCAGGTAATTTTTGTGCAATTTTGGTCTTTTGCCCGCGATTTTTGGTTGACTTTTTTTCGTTACAAAGTCGTCTTATACGCCAGAAAATACGGGGGGTGTGTGTGTGTGTGTGTGTGTGTGTGTGTGTATATATATGCGCCTATATATATATATATATGCCTATATATATATATATATATATATATATATATATATATATGCCTAAGTGACCATCTGACCAGTAACTATGATGCACAATGACCACCAGGGGGCAGATGCTCTGATTGGTAGCTATGATGCCACTGACCACCAGGGACAGACACTCAACTCAGGAGCTGCCGAGCAAAAGGGACTTTGCAGAGCGCCCCTCGCACTCCGGGACCCCTTGCAGGATGTTGGACTGCCGGTCCCCACAGTCCAGACAGAGGGACCCCACCTGCTGGAGGGACCCCGCTCACTCCACAGACACCCTTCGAGCCCCGGTGCCACCCCAGGTGCAGCCAGCTCGGGAGGATGGTGGGAGGTTGGCTCCAGGGTGTGTCCAGCCCAGCTCACCCAGTCCCACCCCGCTGGCCACCTTCTAATTAATTTCCTTTCAATGTGCACAAATCTGTGCACAAGGCCTGTAGTAAGATTGTAATGGAACTGAAAGATTCCTATCATCTAGTGACATCATAGTCGTTGTACTACTGTCTGAGAGCAATGAATACACAAACACATGCCATTGTGTTACAACTGCCTACAGTATTCAGTACAGTGACATACTGTACAGGTCTGTAGTCTAGAGACTGTAGGGGAACAGAAGTTGTCACCCCAAAATGTTTCTTTGGCATAAGGATTATTTTAGGCTGGCTCATTAAAAGCAAACACACACACACAAAACCAGTAAGCCTGGGGGAAGCTCTGAAAACCAAGTAGAAGTTACCCTTTGTAATGTAACTTTAACATTTATATGAGAAATCTCCATTTGCTAAGGTGTCTCCCTCCCTGGACGGGTAGAGAGGGATGACCTTATTGCTAGAAACTCTAATCAATGCAGAAGACAACCATTAATGTCTGGGTAACAATCGTACCCGGTTCACTGTGCTTTTTGGGGTAAACTCCCATAACTGACTCCTTCCACACCAGCTAGGGATGGTGTTTAAGAGGGTGGCTTCAGCCATTAAAAAAAAAAAAAAAAAAAGGTAAGTACTCAGTTTTCCTGGGGTCTGTTCCTTGTATGCATGTTATTAAACTTTGTTTTTCTCCTGTTAATCTTTTACTACCGGGATATCTCAGCAAGAACCCAGAAGGATAAAGGGGAAATGCTTTTTCCTCCCCTACAGATCAATAGTCTATACCAGTGTTTTTCAACCTTTTTTGGGCAAAGGCACACTTGTTTCATGAAAAAAATCACGAGGCACACCACCATTAGAAAACGTTAAAAAATTTAACTCTGTGCCTATATTGACTATATATAAAGTAATTCTCTTGAATAGGAATCAAATAAACACAAAGAAAGTATTTTATAATTATTTTATTATGAAATATTAAGTAAACAAAATAGTGAAAAATTATAAAATTCTTGTCTTGTCTGCACCTACGGCACACCAGGCAACATCTCGCGGCACACTAGTGTGCCGCGAAACAGCGGTTGAAAAACGCTGGTCTATACCATATCGCCTGGGTATGTAGCAGGCTATCCCATCTCAATTTGTGTAAGTGAACTCTACGATGTTCGCACAACGATGAAATCACCTAGCAATGCATTTCTCAGAACATATCCCTGCCATTAAGCTGCACATGACTTTGTGTGTGTACTAATTCATTCCAGGCCCGATCCTGGGTAAATTACATTGAACTCACTTCTCTCTCACCATCTCCTCTCAGGTATGTACTATATTATCCCATTTTATAGTTCAAGGCAACTGAAGCTCAGAAAAAAACTACTTCTAGTCAACCTTTTATGAACCGCAGAGTGATGTGTGTGTGTTGGTCATCAGGGGACATCCGCAGCCACACACGAGTGTGTTACACACCCTACAGGGTGTTCATCTCCCAATGCTGGAAACAGCTGGAGAGGCAGCTCTGCCATGCACACGGCCCTACGCCATGTGGGAACACATAAGGAAAGGCAAGGGGAGTGGAGAAAGCAGAAAGCAAGAGGAAAAAGAACCCAGAAGCGATGCATTTCCACTACCAACTACTGGAGTGGATTTCTTATATCTCTCACACAGAAGGCACCGCCTAACCTAAACGTTACAGGTTAAAGTTGAGCAGTCTACAGCCATCACTCTCACTTGTGTAAAAGCAAAGATTATCAAACCTTCTTTCTTATTTACTCTGGCAAAGCCATAATAAAAAACCAGATTATCAAACCTTAGCTGATTTGGCTCAGTAGATAGAGTGTTGGCCTACGGACTGAAGGATCCCAGGTTCTATCCCAGTCAGGGGCACATGCCTGGGCTGCGTGCTCGATCCCCAGTGGGGGGCGTGCAGGAGGCAGCCGGTCAGTGATTCTCTCTCATCACTGATGTTTGTTTCTCACTCTCTCCCTCTCCCTTCCTCTCTGAAATCAATAAAAAAAAAAAAAAAAAAAAAAAAAAAAAAAAGCAGTTCCACAGAAAAATCAAAGCTCACAGAGATGTAAAGAAAATGCATCAATGATGAAGAAAGAGAGGATGCAGCTAGCAGTTCACACCACAGGACTAACACCTCAGAAACTCCTGTCACGGTCTCCTCTGCTTCTCATAGACCACTATGAGGAGCAAACCCACAAATGGTTGTATCCCCTTCCCCCATAAAAAACAAAACAAAACAAAAAAAAAAACCCACCCAAAACTCAGAAGTAAGGGCTAGAGAAGAAGAAATGTCTTCTGTACCCCTACATACTACTATGTGCAAAGAACTGGCAAGCCATTTTTACCAACTTAATTATTCTAAAACATCTTTGGGGATGAAAGAACATCTCCAGATTCATTCTCTCATCCTTAGAGCAGAACGCTGAAGAGCTTTATCATCCAGATTATTGAAGCTTAGACTACAGAAGCAAGAAATACCTTTTTTTTTTTAATTTTTTTTTTTTACTTTTTAATCTTTTTATTATTTTTTTAATTTATCTTCATTGTTGAAAGTATTACAGATATCCATTTCTGGGTGTGTTTTGTTGTTGTTGTTTTCCCCCACTGACCCCCTCCTCCCTGCACCTGCCTCTCCCAAGCCTTCGTCACACTATTATTGTCTGTATCCAGGGGAAAAATATTGATTTACTGATGAAATAATTGATTTACCACTTTTTCTTAGCCAATATTAAAAAGTAAGCCTTTTAAAGCTAATAATATTTTCATCTGCAGGGAAACTAATATTAATATTCACAACTGTAAAGCCTATCCTGAGCTAGGCATGAGCTGGCAATTTCACTTTCGTTGTTTCACTTAATACTTACTTAGATTCCCACCTCCGAAGGCATTTTAACTGGATTCCTTTACGTGCAGTGCTCTTCAGCTTGAAATTTGGGACAAATGTTTAAGCCATCAGCCACTGTGGCACCAACACAAAGTACCTGTCTTTATT
Organism: Pipistrellus kuhlii; assembly: GCF_014108245.1. Lineage (NCBI taxonomy): Eukaryota > Metazoa > Chordata > Mammalia > Chiroptera > Vespertilionidae > Pipistrellus > Pipistrellus kuhlii. Next base: position 154,163,275 of record NW_023425404.1, read on the forward strand.
ATTTCCTAATAATCCACGAGGAAATTACAAATAGTTTGCTCAATCATGTGAAAACATATCCCAGGGTCACTTCTTTAGGCAATAATATTTCTGTAAGTGCAACAAATGGCAAAGCATTCTAAATCAAATTTTAATAAATTTAAAGTCACACGTTATTTAATATCACTTTCTCCTCTTCCAGTAATAAAAAAAAAAAAAAAAAGTAATTGCTTCCTCTTGGACTTTTTCCTAGGGTCTAAATTTCTCTCCCACCAATGCTTTCTGATTTTAGAATATTATACTCTCCTCTCCATTTAGTTCCACATAACATTGTGTAGCTGAATCAATCCACCTTAAAACAAGAGAGCACATACATACACACAAAGACTCCTTCAGCCGTTCCATTCCATAGCTAAAAATCCGCCAGGACCCTAACTGATTTGGCTCAGTGGATAAAGCATCGGACTGCGGACTGAAAGGTCCCAGGTTCGATTCCAGTCAAGGGCATGTACCTTGGTTGTGGGCACATCCCCAGTAGGAGGTGTGCAAGAGGCAGCTGATTGATGTTTCTCTCCCATCAATGTTTCTAACTCTCTATCCCTCTCCCTTCCTCTCTGTAAAAAATCAATAAAATATGTATTTTTTAAAAAAATTATCCAGGGCTTCCAACCCAATTGCTGCTTTAAGTGGCAGGCACTACCACTGCTTGGGCTTCCGCGTCACCCTCTGTGGCACAGATGAGGGGAGAGGGGCTGTGGAGAAAGGGTCCACGAACAATCCCTACTTCTTAAATAGTGGTATTGTATCCCTCACCAGGGGGAAAGAAGAGAAAGGCTGCCAGGGCCTGCATTAGAGTGGCTATCAGGCTTCAAACGAAACCTCGCTAGAAGTATTCAGTCATCAAAACAGAAGTATAAAATGCTCACGCCAAATGAGAAGGCACAGCAGGCAGGGGAATGGATCCAAATGCAAGTCAGTGGGTTACTCTGTCCAAGAAGCACTACTTCATATAGTTTTAAGACCACAAAACCAGCCTATTATCTAACAGAAAGCAAAACAGCCCACCAGCCCTCCGTGGGCCTGGATCACTGTGAGGGGAGGAGGTCACTGTCACCAGGCCACGCCTGCACCAGGAGAACACATGAGTCTAGCCCCATCTCTGAGTTTGAGTCTCCAGTGGTCTATTCATACAGCAATGAGCGAATCGTGAAGACAATCACATTCTACATTAACACGAGTACAGGAAGTGAAAAGAGACTGGGGCTGGGGATGGAGCCTGAAACCGAGGTATGGGCCCTCGACCGTAATGAAACCCAGGACCCTTCAGTCCGAGGGCCGACGCTCCAACCACTGGACCAAACTGGCTTTGGGATTTGTTTGTTTGTTTGTTTTTCTTTATAGTATTTCCTTACACACCACTCTCAGCACACAGAGTCCTAACATCAAAGTAATAATAGTGCCCACTTCCTTCTCCATGCCATCTATCCGGAAACTCAATGCTCGTCCCCAGAGGGAACTGAGTGGGGATACAGAGGCTGGGAGAGCTCCTTTCGAGGAGTAATGTGTGGTCAGCGGCACCCCAGGACCTCCCCAGGAAGCTTTCCAACCACGTATCTGTGAGCTGGATCTGTTTGGTACCTCAACCAAAGCCGTGTATTGCACCAGAGTGAATGAGAGAAGCAGATCTGAAGAGTAAATGAGAGAAGCAGCTGTCTTCTATTAAATCTGGCATTAAAAAGAAAACACACAAATGTAAAACAATGCATCCCCCACTAACGTTTTCTTTTGAAACATTATGTAATTACCTTACATTTCATAAAATGTATTGCTAACATGTAATGAAATTATTCTTCCTAATGAATTAATAAGGAAATGTTTTTGAAGCTTAACAAGAGCATAAGTGGATTGAAGTTACAGCAAAACCTCATGGGAATGGCTAAGTACTCTGCTTTGGTAGAAAGTATACCAATTAACCCAAAATGCCCCAAACTGCCAAAACCAGTTTGGCTCACTGGAAAGAGCATTGGCTTGCAGACTGAAAGGCCCCAGGTTCGATTTCAGTCAAGGGCATATCCTTCTCCTTTCCCCTCTGTAAAAAAAATGTTGATAAAATATAATAAATAAATATATTTTTTAAATGTCCAAACTGACACGGCCGCAGTGAGCACTGGGGGACGGTGGAGAGGCTTTCAGACAGTGCTCTGTTAGTCTGCATTCTGTGGCCCACAGGCTGGAGGCGCCCCATACGGGCGTGAGCACCCACAGGAACCTGGGCTGGGCTCCGGGGGCTTTTACAAGAGCTCACATTTCTACGAAGAGTGGCTCACCACAAATACCTGCCCTACGTGCTGCCTGACTCGCTGCACCCATAGCACAGCCCCCAAACTGTTAAGATTTTTATCACCACACCGTATCAGTGGCTGTGGTCTCACACCTGAGGTAGGGGGCCTGGAGAGGAGTTTGGGTTTCCGTCCCCTAGGCAATGAGAAACTTCAAAGAATTTGCTGACAAACCAACTACCTAGACTGCCTCGTTGGTTCTGCCCTGGGACTTGTAGTAAGAGCCAAAGTCGGGGGATCTGGCTCCAGGTAAGAGTCTGTGGGCTGTAAGGAGGTCACTTACTCTCCTGGGTCTCAGCTGCAAAATGAAAGAGCTGGGTGAGATGATTTCTTTAAAAGTCCCTCCTTCTTGACGATCTACGAAAACCCCAAGCAACAGAAACCGCATGTGGTGTTCGCTCTGCCTCCCCAGCACCTAGGACAGAGCAGAAGGGCCCACCATGGTTTCCCCAGCTGTAAACAGCCAACAGGTAGCTGAGGGGTCAGGGCAAGGAGGCAGAGGGCCATGGGGAGAGGAAGCAGGAAGAGTCAGGGCAGAACGTCCAATCACCACCGATACTAAAACAGACAGAGCACAATCCTTCAGGTTTAAACAAGGAACTACATCCGAGTGATCCGAAGAAGGTGGCCGTGGGGCAGGAGGGCAGACCGAAAGCCAGAGGCAGCATTCCCGGGGCTCAAAGAAGCCCTACTCCCCCACAGGCCACAGAAATGCCTTCCTCCGCAAGGGCAGGCAAAAGTGACCTCAATTCACCCAAACAGTCAGAGATAAGAAGATAAAGGTGTCCATGAATTACCCTGATGTAGAAGTAGTAGGACCACCAGTTTGGAAATGGCAGCTTATTGCTTTAAATTTAGAAAACTAGCTATCATACATAATATGCCTGGAATTATTCTAAGTGTGTTACATGCATTAAAGTTCAAGTCCTCACAACCTGGTCAGATCGCCGTTTTACAGATGCAGAAATGAAGTCACGGGGTTATAAACTTGCCCCAAGGTCTCAGAGCCACTATGTAACAAAGCCTGTGTTTTTAACCCACTGTGACACTGTATCAATAATTCACTGCAGCATTTCTTCCATGTACACACACGTTTGTTTCTTCCTGTTTGCTTGAGATGTGCTATGTGCTCACTGAAGTGGAAGGCTCTGTGTGGGGTGGTCTGAGGAAGAAGCCCGAGGGAGGCGGTTATGCTCTGAGCATCGGCAAGCGGGCTGCTGCCCTCACGTATGCTGTGTGTGGTAACCTCCCATGCGTGTGTGTGTGTGTCCCATACATACACGCTGACAAGGTCCACCCCATCCCCTTGCACCACAGCAATAGGTAGGCTTACCTGTGGCCTGCCTCGGGAGGGCTGTGGGAGAGCAAGGCCAGGCCTGGCGGGAGAGACTGACCCAGGCTGCACCCTGGCAGAAGGAAGCAAAGCCAGAGGAGAGAAGCAAGGACCTCAGGAGGGGAGGGGTTTGATTTCCCTTTTTAAGGGCTTCAAGTGTAGAGTCTTGCAAAAATTTTTCACTTCCATTAAGAGCAGCTAACTCAGGGGCATGCCCTCAGTTGCTTGATATGAGCTTAATTTTAAAGCAAAATAGGCACAATCATTGACTTCAAGGGCTTATCACTCAGTATCATCAAATATACTTTTTATTTAAAAAAAAAAAAGTGGAACAATCCCATTTGGGTGGCTCTGAGATCAGAAAGAATTGAATTCAAATCCTGGTCCCATTTACTTACAAGCGGTGTGCCTTTGAGCAGATTATTTAACCTCCTTGGGGCCTGTTTCCTTATCTGTAAAATGACATCATGACAGCACCTCTTCATAAATAGATAAAATAAGGCACATAAAGTGCTTAGGCAGAGTATCTGCTGGTAAAGGGAGTGTCCAATATTACTTACTATTATCAATACCAGAACATTACTTTGATTTATGCACCTGGGCATAACCCAATTGAAATGAGTTAAACCGGGATCTCTCCTCCAAAAACAATAAACTTCTAACTCAATTAATGATGCTATTGCTAATTCAAGGGTTCCCATCTAGCACAGCATGCCCTCAAATGCTAATTGCACATTAGGTGTTAATTATCTCACAGAAATTTCTTCAGATCTCTGCATTAAATGCCAGTGCCTCTCGAAAGGACGGATTGCTCAGCTCTGTTCCTTTTCATGTTCCAAGCTCTTCCCTTTCTGCCTCCACTTTGAGTCGTTTCAAAATTTAGTGGTCAGGACACCTCCCCCAGGAGACATGGCCTCTGCTGCATTCTTGTCTCCACTAAATTACCGAGCAAGTCAAAACAGTTGTAAAACACAATTAAATGAGTTCAGTGAAGAGTGAACTACCATATTTTTCGGACCATAAGACGCTCCGGACCATAAGACGCACCAGTTTTTAGAGAAGGGAAATGGAGAAAAAAAGGTTCTGAAACAAATAGTGTCCTAAAATATTTTATGTGCATTAAAACCCAACATCACAGTCATAAACACATGTAATCAACCCTGTAAAGTAAACAGCAGCATTTAGAACCATTTTAGAGCCGGGCAAGCACACAGAGACCACACAGCCGGGCAAGTAAAAAAACTTTTTTTTTAAAGTATATGTGTAGGCTATATTTGGACCATAAGACGCAGGGACTTTCCCCCCCCCCACTTCTGGGGGGGGAAAAAGTGCGTCTTATGGTCCGAAAAATACGGTAGTTAAAAAAAAAAAAAAAAAAAGAGGTCAAAACACAAAACAAAAAGATGAAGGTACCTTTAAAGCTTCTCTACAACAAGACACCAAAAACAAAAGTGAAGATACAGCAGAAACCGGTTTGGCTCAGTGGAAAGAGCGTGGGCCTGTGGACTGAAAGGGCCCAGGTTCTGTTCCAGTCAAGGGCACATACCTTGGTTACGGGCACATCTCCAGTGCGGGGATGCAAGAGGCAGCTGATCGATGATTCTCATCGATGTTTCTAACTCTCTATCCTTCTCTCTTCCTCTCTGTAAAAAATCAATAAAATATATATTTTTTTTAAGTGAAGAGACAGGGCAGACTGATTCGCACACAAGATAGTTGGGAGTGGAGTGAGCAAAGCAGGGCTGTGGATAGGTTCTTCACAGGAATAAAAAAGGACAATCCCCACAGGAAAAGATGTCCGACCTCACGGTCATCGTAGGAAGTTGGACAGCTTAACCAGGCTGAATCTCGTGGAGCCACTGGCCATCTTTACTTCAGAATTACTTTAGGAAAGTGTTATGATTTCCCCACATTTTAAAAGGCCTAGTTTTTAAAGGACCAGGTGAAGCTGGTAGAAAAGTCACTGTGACAACATCTTGACATTTTACACCCAGACCCCCACTGGCCCGTTCTGATCTTTTTTATTTTTTATTTTTGAAATATATATATTTTTATTGATTTCAGAGAGGAATGCAGAGGGAGAGATAGAGACATCAACGATGAGAGAGAATCATTGATCGGCTGCCTCCTGCACGTCCCCAGCTGCGAATCGAGCTTGCAACCCCGGCATGAGCTCTTGACTGGAATCATCTCTCCTGAGCCAAACCGGCGAGGGCTCGTTCTGCTCTGTCTTGATGAGCAGCCCATCTCTCTCCGGCAGTGCTGGCCACCCCACGACAATATGCCTCGCACTCAGGCTCCCCCCCCACCCCCCCCACCCCCCGCCAGAAGAACAAGGAAACACAGGAGGAAGTGCCTGGTGCAGAGCCCGGGTTCCCAGGTCTGGGGTGTGAAATGCTGTAAAGCAGCTACCATCTTTACAGACGGTGGTTGGTGTGCTGGCTGCTCCACTGTCCTCCTCAGCCGACAGGAGGGAGAGCAAGGCTCCCAGAGGATGCTCCTGCAGGAGGAGGCAGCCCTAAAAACACCCCGAATCAAGATGGGTGGGGAACCATCCCAATAAACACATTTTGTTGTTTTTTGTTTGTTTGTTGTTTTGTTTTTTAATATATTTTATTGATTTTTTTTTTTTACAGAGAGGAAGGGAGAGGGAGAGAGTTAAAAACATCAGAGAGAAACATCCACAAGCTACCTCCTGCACAACCCCTACTGGGGATGTGCCCGCAACTAAGGTACATGCCCCTGACCAGAACAGAACCTGGGACCCTCAAGTCTGCAGGCCAACACTCTATCCACTGAGCCAAACCAGTCAGGACAATAAACACATTTTGGGTTAAAAAAAGATGAGCAGGGCATCACTGAGCAGCCCAAACACTGTGTCATTTTTTTTCTTTATATTGTATTGATATTTTACAGAAAGGAAGGGAGAGGGATAGAGTTAGAAACATCAAAGAGAAAAACATCGACCAGCTGCCTCCTACACAACCCCTACCAGGGATGTGCCCACAACCAAGGTACATGCCCTTGACGGGAATCGAACCTGGGACCTCTCAGTCCGCAGGCTGATGTTCCATCCACTGAGCCAAACCAGTCAGGGCAACACTGTGTCCATTTTAAGGCACTTTTCTTTCCCTTCATTTCCCAAAAGCAACTACTAGCCTTCAAAGAAGCTCATAAAAGTCTTGGCATGTTCATAAATGTTGTGCTACACCCAGACAAGATTCAAAGATCATACTTAAGCAGTAGTTAGCTGAAACAACCATTGTAATAATTTGCTCTAGAACAATCGCTAAAATGACTTAAATTTTTAAAATAATTAGTGTTGCCTTTCACCAACATGCATCGCAGACAGGTATGCTTAAACTCTGTGGTGCCATTTTTTAGACTTAATATTTAAATGTCAATATTTTAAGTGATGGGGTTGGAAAAATCTCTCTGTCATTAAAACAAACTATAAAGCAGCGTGGAAAAGTATCATAAACACTGGCTACAAGTCGGCTCTGTCATTTTTGAGCTGAATGACTTCGGCAGGTTTCTACTCAGTCTCTCTTTTTTTAGTTGCAAAGTGAGGATAGTATCTATTGTCATAGGTTTGTTACAGTTTCAGCTGAGAGCATAGAAAGCACCTGGTACAGTCTTGTCCACATTAAGCAGTTTCATAATATATAATATTTTAAATGTTTTCCTTATCAATTCCATGTCAATTCTGCTGGTCATTTGAGTATGTTTATATAAGACATATATATCAATCATATATAAATTTCTAAAATGTAAATACTTGGTCTTCGCCTGAATCCCACACACCAGACACCTTTGGATAAATAACCCCTTCTCACACTATTACTTCTAGAACTTCCAGCAAGCATGTTGCCAGCTCTCTGGAAGGTAATAAGAGTGATGAAAATGAAGATACTGAAAGCAGCCCACTAATTTCCACACAGAATAGTCTCAAGAGTCATTGCTCTACACATGTAATTCCAATCATCAGGAAGAGTAAGCCAGGGGAAGGCCATGAACACAGCACCAAAGAGAACTAACTACCCTTTACCAGGCTGCCTTCCCCAGTCACTGCCATACACCTGGTGGACAGGAGTAACGTACATTATGCTCTGCCAGTGCCCACTGGCATGGTCTGAACAACCCAAGGTTGAGACAAGAAACGGGTGAAATGAAAATTAAAATCTTCAGCCCATTGCATTTGTGGTCACTTCTTAGCCCTCCTTGAGTTCCCTCTCTCATGTGTTCAACCATCTCTATTAAAAAACCCCAGTGCCCTCACGCCCTCACGCCCAAAGACCAGTCACCAGGAGGCTGCGTGCACAACGAGGCACACGCGCGGGTGGACAGGGGAGTCCGCCCGCAGCAAAGGAGGGCGGGGGCGGGGCTGCGCAATTTCGCGCTGGGCATCTAGTTAACCAATAAGAACTGAGAATTCCTCCCAGGATGTTCTGCCACAGTAATATTTACTGGTTAAGGCTTTCTACAAAGACGGAAACCTGTGCACGCTTATCTGTGAAGCATTTACTGAGGAGCTCCTTTGGGCCGGGAACTCTTTTCTGCTGGATTTACAATAGAAACATGAATAAGGCATTAAAATGATGATGGTACAACAAGATATCTGCTTATCACAGGAGCCTAAGACAAATGAGCATTCGGAACAGTAGTCCTCCTCAGCCTGGTGAGAGGAATGTCTGGAGTCTGGAAGGAGTGAGCAGGTGTGGGCAGCGAGGAGAGGCCAGGGGAAGGCATTTAGGTGATGCAAAGACAGGAGTAGGAAAGAAGGGGATGTGGACAGCCCAGCAGGCAGCAGCAAGGGGATTGTGGGAGGAAAGGCGCCGAGGCACACGGAAGGATGTGCACGCAATCCTGGGGAGAGAAGCACTCATCCTGAAGAGAGCAGGGTATGGGAGGGCCTTTTTTGCCGAGAAACAAATGAAGGGGAAACAGGCTCAGCCTCCCCAGTACCTTTTCCCTTGGAAAACCTTGTCCCCAACAGCTCATAAACAAACATTATGAAATGCTTTTTAAGTACTTGAGGTAGCACTCGAATTTTAAACTAATAGTTCGAAAATGTCAGAAGCAAATTTCTAACTAAACCCTCTGGCTCAAAGGAGTGCAGAGAAGGCCGCTGCCAGGTTGCTGCTTGGGATGCTTGTATTTGCTCAGCTGTGGTGCGCCGATGTTGATGAGCCATGTAGCTGGTAGAGTTTGGCTTTCTCCTAGGGATTGGACTTGGGGGTGGGTTTTTTCCTAATTTCTTCGGAAAAAAGAGCATGCATACTTTTATTATGCATTTACTCGGTGCCAAAAGTAAAAAAGATTTGTTTTATTGTATTTGGTTAGGGGTCTTAGATATGACTCAGAGGCCATAACTTCTCTCAAATAAATTTTTCCCTTAACTATCCGAGTTGAGTGCTCAAATGTCCTTTATTTTATACTGATATTTGTCACCTCCAAAATATGAAAATGGCACTTCTACAGAAGTTGGTTTCGACAAAGCCAATACCAGCGGATTCCATTTAGAAAGTTAGCAGAAGGAAAAGGTCTCAAGTTTACAACAATGCTTTCTTCTGAGCCCTTTCCACGCCCTCACACCACCCCCACCCCCAACTACCCCTGCCAAGTCAGAATTAGGATTCAATTACAACAACAGGGCAAAGTTTTTACGGGTCTCACATATTCAATAAAAGGTGTAATATTAATATAACTGCATATCAAAGTACGATGCTTGGACCAAGACTTCCATCCTAACTTGCTTCTGTTGGCCTGGAAAATAGGAAACAAATCCAGCATCTGACTTTAGCCGGGTTGTCTTTTTCTTCAAGACAAGGGAGGCTTTTCAGGCCAAACATAACACGTGGAAGGAAGACTGTTCCACGTGAGCACACATGGCTTTCGATTCCACATTTCTCAGTAAAAATGCTCGGATATAACAGTGTTTGAGCAGAATAAACTGAGAAGGGCTGAATGGTCAATGACCATGAAAAATGCCAAGGACGTCTTTAAAAGAACAGAAAGACCTCCAGTACTCCTCACTATCCTTTTGCTCAAGTTACACTCTTGAATCATATGAAACTACCAGTTTTGTCATTCAGAAGCAGCTAAAGTCAATGACTTCCTTCGCCTACCACTAGGAAATTCTGCAGAAGTATAGGTCATTTCGCCACATTTCTCTATGAGCTCACTGGTTTATTTGCTTCTCAAGAACGTCATGAAGAGTCGGCTTTAAGAAGTAAGGGTATCACACCTTCATAGAAAAACACATTTTATCAAAAAACAATGTCCTAACAATTAGAAGAAGAAGAAAAAAGCTAAATCAAACTGCTAGGATGACGTTTTCTAAATATCCTGATGACTATCTGCTTTTTTTGTTTGTTTTCCTGAGACTCTCTAATTGTCCCAAGTTTTTCCTGGAAAATACATGCTTCAATAGGCAGAAAAGGGAGGAGAGAAAAGGGGAGGGGAAGGTTAATGAGAAATGTAAACCTCGGATGACTCCCCAGGCCTGTTTTCCTCACCTCAAGGGAAGGCCCTGGGTCAGGTGACCTCGGAAGCCACTCCTGGCTCTAGCACTAACCAATTATTGGAGTTTGGGGTAACAGGCCATATTCTACCTATATCCACTTGCATTTTACATCATCCTACTGCCAGCTCATAAATAATTCCACAGCCTGTCAGGAACAGCCATTAGCTGTCATTGGATCTCAACCAAGACGAAAAAACTCCACCCCCTTCACTATAAATAGCACATATTTTTGCAGAGGGACATTTCTGGGGCCAGGCACACACTCCACAACGCCTCTGCTCTCTCCGCTTTGGGTCCTATAGAGCCGTGTAACTCTCAACTCTGGTTCTACTTCTCCCAGCTTGGCCTCCTACAGCTCAAACCTGTTTGGAGAGATATCCTGTTAAGGAGACAACTTAAAAGTTTTGATGCTGCCCTCAAACAATAATCTATACACTCTCATCTTAAGAGTTCAAACAACTGTTTCACTTCTATTTTAAAAACAAAAAAGTCTTTAAACGTTCAAATGTTAAAACATTCTAAAAGGAATAACCCAACCCTCCCCCCAAAAAAAACCAAAAAAAAAAAACACAAAAAAACACTTCAATGCTTTCTTTATTCAAATACAAGAAAAATAAATGAATTATTTCCAGTGGAAATCAGATTGCAAATTGGCAGTCTCAGCCCACAAACATGTTTATGTGGCCCACACAGTACTTTAAAAATATTTGACCGAATTGCCAACGTTTTCAGATGGAAAATATTGCTTCATACTCTAAATGTCCATCTTCTCTTAAAAAACTGAAAACTATGGCAACACTAAGGTCCTCATTTCTCCATGCAGAGTGAAGAGGTGGTCTGTGCTTGCCCGTTTACAGCAGTTTGAAGATCTGAGCCTTGTCCCTTTCAGTACTTTTCTCCCTCAAGTAAATGAGCCATCTGATGTCCCTCTGGTCAAAGATGGTTTCTGCATTTCTCTCTCCTACAATCCTTACCATGGCATAAATATTCAATCCAGAACCACACTAGGGCCTTCCGAAGCTGTGTGATAAATCATTGATTATGAACCACCTTAATGGGATTACATAAAGTAAACCTCTATTTCTTACTGTTATGGCTATATCAAGTTAAGCATTTTTCTAAATGTAACGAAGTGTAAGTAAGCATTAATTGAGATCTAGATTACATGAATTTTTAATTTTATTTTTCAAAATGTGGTATTGCTGGATTTAAATTTGATCGATTACAAAGGCCTTTCAAAATCTATAAGCTTTTAATATATTACACATACACAAACACACACACACACACACACACACACACACACACTGCTACGCATACTCATTTTCTGCCCTCTTTGCTAAAAATATTTGTTATAGTTTCCTAATCAGGTCACAGTCACTTCAAAAGCCTTAATAATTTCTTGTCTCTACCCTGAAATGAAAAGGACAGAGCGACTGATTTGACAAAACATCTTCCTAAATCTTATTCTTGGCCCTACACGGATTCAAATAGCTCTCGTCAAGTGGAGATAAGAAGGCTCATTTCACAGGAGTATGATTAGCAAAAATGGCCCAAGTCTTGAGTCATGGTAACATTAATATGTAGGGGCAGGGGTCCTCAAACTTTTTAAAGTGGGGGCCAGATCACGGTCCCTCAGAGAGCTGGAGGGCCGGACTATATGAACTACTAATTCCTACTGTAACACCTCGGCTGCGCTCACTGCCCAAAAAACCTGGTGGGCCGGATCAGACTCCTCTGCGGGCCGCATGTGGCCCGCGCGGGCCCTAGTTTGAAGACACCTGTAGGGTGTCCACTAACTATTCACCATCTCCCCGAATCATGGAAGAACAAAAGCAACCTGGAGTAAACTGCAATGTAGATAAGATTTAAGCATCGCTCTTTCCTCTCTCCCAAGGCCGTGGTTGACAGAAGATGAAGGGGAACACCACCGGCAGACTCTATCAGAGACTTGGCCATGGAAAAAAATAGCATCCCAGGCTGGCCACTTTTCAGAATGTTGCTGACATTTTTAATAGCTCTTCTTCCGAAGCATACTATCTTTTCCACCAATAGGACAGCTGAGCCAGGGCCTGGGAGCATTTCTGATATACAAGATCCTTTCTCCATCACAAATTCACTCCCCTTCATACCTGAGATACTAAGGACAGGGCTCCAAATTTAGACTAGATATATTCTGCACTCCATCACAGGGAAGAAAAATCATTACTAACTCCTAAATCCAACTTCAAAAGCACAGCAACAATTATGCGTTATGTTACGAAGGAAAAATGCACGTTAAATATCACTGATGCAAGCATTATTTCCTTCAGTGTATCCATATGACGGAAATGTGCTTGCTACAAGAGTTTCTTTTATAAACAGAAATAGTGAAAACAAACACGCATTTTCTATAATAATCTCTGCCAGTAATAGGCATAAATCCTTAGCCCAAAGGATACCATTTCATAAATGACTTCTTTATACTGGTTAATTACAAAACAATTCTCTCCAACAAGGAAAACGTACAGTAGCGAACACAGACTTAGAAATCACATCTGTGCTCTAAAAGTGGTCTGAAAAACCTGCCGTTTTAAAAACTAGGTAGGAGTGACTTATGCTGCCAGTTTCAGCTCAGCCCGCCAGTCAGTCTGGGTGTGACAGAAAGCACTGGGCCATGCCCTGTGCACTCAAACCCAGGACCGCTCTCTGGAGATAAGCGTTCCAAGGAGATTGGGCTCAAAATGGTCCTCAGCTTGCTTTCCACCTTTTAAAATTCCTAAGACTCTGTAGCACTGTTGGCATTCAATAAAGCTCAATGATAAACACTGAATACGGATAATCTTTAAAAGTTTAACTGATCCATGAACCAAAAGTTCAATATAAGCACAAGGCCTGGCACAGTGACTGGCCCCCCTCTGGGCTCAAGCCTGGCTTTTCATTATGAGGATGATGGTGATGAACTTATTTCAAGCATTCAGACGATCCTTCATCTCTATACCCATTACCTGTTGTCAAACCATAACTTTTACCATACATATACTGTACTTCAGGTCTTTTATTTTTTTTTTAAATTCACAAATACACTTGAAGATCCCTGAGTACCTCTTCCTTCTGCCGGCTCACCAGCTTAGCCCTTAAATAAAAATAGGACTGTACCTGAGATTTACTTAAAAAATAACTTGGGGGGCAGAAGTACAGAGGGGAGACAGGAAGTTGGAGAGGAAGAGAAACAGATGACATAACTTTGGTTTGGGTGGAGATATAAAGAATAGTGCAGGGAATATAGTCAATAATATTGTAATAACTATGTATGGTATCAGATGGGTACTAGACGTGTTGGGGTGATCACTTCATAAATTATATAAATGCCTCATCACTATGTTTTACCTGAAACTAATATAATATTGTGTGTTAACTGTAATTGAAATATCAAATTAAAAAAAAGATTGGACTGGATGACATCATTATACCATTCTCTCTACTCATATATGTTTGCAATATTCCTTAATAAAACAGGTTTCCCCCCCCTAAAATAATAGAGAGAAAGAGAGCGAGAGATCAGATTATCAATACTTCCAGACTATACTCCTAAAGCTTCACTAAAGCCATTTAAATTTAAATTAAACGTAAAAAATTAATTCCTTCATTGCATCAGCCACATTTCAAGTATTCAATAGCCACATATGGCCAGTGGCTACCATACTGGATGGCGCAGTGGTAACACATTCCTGTGGACACAGAAAGTTCTGTTGGGCAGTGCTATTCTGCAGGCCAGGGTAGTATCTCCATCTGGTAAGCAGAGGATATACCCGACAGTCAAAAGACTTGGCCTTAACCTCATCGCCTTCTATCTAGGGGAAGTTTGAATCCAGATCCATCACATATGTGCTGAAGGGGTTGGGTCAAGGCTCTAGTCAAACTATCACAGGGTTATTGTGAAAACCAACCTTCACCCATTGAAACCCAATCACAGGGGAAATGTGTGAAACTGCACTTCAATGTGTGCAGTGAGCTTAGTGGTGAAGCCAACGTGCAAATTAGCAGCAACATTCCAAATATACATTTAAAGACAAAAAAAAAAAAAAAATCATGAGAAATGACTCCAGTTTTATCTTCAAAAATGGAGAAGTCACACATTTTAGCTTCCAATTTGTTAAGTCTTCTCCTCCCACTTCTTTTATTTTGAAATAGAAAAACACCTATCTACTTGTTTGTTTTTAACACAATTTTCTCATGGTTAGGATTAAAAAATTAAAATCAAATTGTTGATGGGAGATTATCCAAGAATAGCTGGAATGAACTATGTGGGCCAAAAAAGTCAAAGCACCAAAATCCCAAACTCCTGGAAGGCTGACTACGAAGACTGTGGTCCAAGCTTTCCTCTATATCCAAGGAGAGTTTCTGTTTCCCAGACAGATTGAGTACATCTCTGAGTGTGTGTCTTCGTGTGTACCTGAGAGAGAATGTAAAAGATCACAAAATAACCTGGACTTTCCAAAATGAGAATATTTTGTGTCCAAAATCATATTTGGGACTAAGAGAAACTGATTAAACAGGCAATGTTTTTAGTGTCCTTTCCACTCTGCAATCAGAGAAAACAAACAAACAAACAAAAAAAGAACTCCACTAAAAAACCCAATAACCATTTACATCAAAGTGTAAAAGAAGTACATAAGTCAAGTGAGTTAATTCTCCTGGAGGTATCTGGATCTCAATTCAGGAGAACAGTATTAATCAACCTTTCCCCCCTTCTACCTGTGCAGGGGAGAGGCCTGTGTGTTAGAAAAATAGCTGTTAGGCGCAGGGATTAAGTAATTTATCTAAAAAGAGTATTTAAAGATTGGGATTTAAAAAATAATAGTTGTAGCCTAAACATTTATTTCACCTTAAAAACATATAAACACACATTCATTCACCAATTTTTAGACAAGGGCCAACATTATTTTCATCCTAATGAATTGGAGGGATTCCAATTAGAGATGTCCTTCTAGTACAATCATAGCCAGTATCCATGATTCCTAGTTAGTTTCTTTCAAGTGGACCCAGAATTTAAAATCATTTCAATCCAAACTAAAGGCAGACTCTCTCGATTTTTACTCTTCTCATCCAACTTTTAATAACTATTTTAACCAAATAACCTTCACAGCAGTTTTACGTAGCAAAAATTCTCAACTTTACTAAAATCTCCCCAAAGCATCGATTTAGAAGCAACTCTATTTTCCCACTCAATAGTTCATGGATTACTAAATTATGCCACTATGACGATTACTATAGCTGGCATGAGCAGGTTTGGGAACAAACCTCTGACCCAGTAAGCATGGGTTCTTGCTTACTGATCCAGTTAGCATGTGGGGACAGGAATGCATGTGTGTCCTAACAGCAAACGGTAGTCTGAAGTCAAAGGCATATGGAATGCTGTGGGCAGTCAGCATGTTCTGAAGAAGAAATGGTGTGCACTATTAACCTGGCAGCGATTTTGAAAACATTCCCTCCGATTCTGATACAATTTCTCCATTTCCTTTGGTGTGCCCTTTTCATCCCTGCCTTAGACCAAAGTAATAACTTGTTAAAGGTAGCCTAGGTCGGAAGAAAGAAAGTTGGGGTTATCTTTATAGCACTCCTCAAATTACATTACAAAAAGGGAAGAGAAATAAAATGGACCCTACTCTTCCTGAATTCTGAACCACGTTCCTGATGTTTACCTACTACTATCTTGAGAGACAGGGGAGAGCTGAAAACCCGTTTGGCTCAGTGGATAGAGCGTCGGCCTGCGGACTGAAAGGTCCCAGGTTCGATTCCGGTCAAGGGCATGTACCTTGGTTGTGGGCACAACCCTGGTGGGGGAAGTGCAGGAGGCAGCTGGTCGATGTTTCTCTCTCATCAATGTTTCTAACTCTCTATAAAAAATATATTGAGA